>NC_135631.1:45726808-46418475 GCF_053574225.1 Canis aureus
GAACTGAAATAGGCACTGCAGGGTAGTTCACAAGCTGATGACACAAAATTTTTCCTTACTGTGTCTTACCAGTAGAATGCTTTTTGAAAATATGACTCGTCTCTCTGTTTTTTTTCTTCTCTTCCTTTTGGAATCAAACAAGATTTAGAAAAGCTTTATTTCTCTGTCAGCTCCTGTTTCCCAGTTCCATTGTTAAAAAGTAATGATTATTGGTTTTGACCTCAGAATGTGCCCTTCATCTTGGAGAAGGATGCTTGGCGGCATTTTCTGAGCTCTGCAGGTGTGACTGTCCTCTTACCCCACTGTACTTACATTGCTTTACAGTTCAAGGTTATGTCTTCTTGTTTTGTTTAAGGTGGAGTTTGAGCTTCTATTTTTCATTATCCTTATTATTTTACATGCTTTAAAATGGTAGCTGGGGAAGCCTCACATGTACACCACCACTTTAAAACCAAAAATATAATTAAAAATTTTTAGCATGAAAAATGGTAAATTATGGTTTTAATTTATTCAGTTTGAAATTATCAGTCTCAGCCTGTCACTTGCTTCTTAATTGTTTCAGTGTTTTTGACACATAGCAGTTCAATCGTTTTGTGTAAATTGATATTTTTCTTTGTGATTTTTTCACTGCTCTATGATTAGAAAATCTTTCCCTATTCTAAGATCTGTTAATTTTCACATTTTTATTCTATTTTATTGTAGTTTTCTCTTTTGTATTTAACGTTTTATTCTCTTTGAATTTATTTTAGTGTTTAATGTGAGATGAGACTCAGTTGAGAGTTCCCCAAGTAGTAATTTTTCCAAAATCATTCACTGAAAATCTTTTCCTTTCCCAGTGATTTGTGATGTTTTTTATGGTAAGTGTTTTCTAACATAGTCTATTCCTCACATAGCGAGGCTCACACTAGATGGTTTATTTCTCTAGATGACGATCAGTATTATCTCCAGCAATCTTCCTGTCCACCCAGCTCCTGGCTGACTTGCAAGCTTAATGAATAGAATCTGTCCACCTCTGGCACCCAGCAGATCCTTGGACTTTGAAGTCTGGTGTATTCAATTTAATGTCTCTCCTCTTCCAACTTTTGGACTTTTTCATCATTCCATAAAGCCAATAATGGTATCTATTTGCTCCTTGTTTAAATGTATCTGAAGCACAGCATCCTCCAGCATGTATGCTCTTCTCTAAACTACCTGCACTTCCTTTAAGTGACTTGGCTTTCCAGAGGGCAATACATCAGCATCTTAGTGAATTCTATACTAGGAGTCAACCAAAGTCTACAGATGAATTGGGAGAGTGAGAGAAGCTACTAATGGGATGGGAGTGGAATTAGAGGAGAAAAAGGATAGATTCTTAGTGGTGAATTCTTACATATCAAGAATGGGCTGGAAACAGGCATGAACCAGCCAGTCTTCACACTTCAGAGTGCCTACATTTTAGGAGTTACATTTCTGCAGCAATCTCAATTTATCGCCAATTATAAGCACTGTGGTTGTTGTGCATCTGCCCCTGGAATATGGGAAATCATCTTTTTTCATCAGTCTTCATTCTTGTTTCTGGAATTTAGTCATTTTCTGTCTCTCAAGGACTAGAATTTAGAGATGAATGAATCTATCATCATAGAAACTTAAAATCACAAGGAATGGATTTATATAATCCTAGTATTTGCAAAGTCTTAGGGAAATTAAATATTTCTTATATAATTAGGTATGTATGAGGGTTTACTCATCAGTTTGGTATTGCAAGTACTCATTAACATTCTCTGTAATTTGAACAATGAAGTGAACATCTATGAAAATTCAATTTGTGGCTAATTTATACTCGGGTAAGGAGTTTTGTTAATTTGGATATTCATAGCTCCTGACTCCAAACCAACACTCAGAATCTTCATTTTATTTTTTGTGTTTATTATTATGAAAATCAAGTGTTTAATTTCCTAAGAGGGTAAGAAATAATCTCAAAGACTTAGGAAAATAAAAAATGTCAAAATACACACCTTTCAGAAAGATGTTGTGTCAGCAAATAAAAGTTCTTGGAATGTTTTTGTATGTTATCTTTTTGGTAAGCTGACAAACCAGAATGGAAATAATGAAACAGCATAATCATTTCCATGACTTCTCAGAGAATGAGCCAAACCGTCCTCAACTGCTCACAGAGGAACTCAAATCATAAGCTCCGAGAAGAATTTTGGAATATTACAGATAAGACAAAACTTTGAATTAAGAAAGAAGGCAATGCTGAGATCTTTTAGACTAAGTTAAATAACTTAGTCTAGATAAATGCATATATAATTCTAGGAGACTCAGGAGAACAAAGAAAAGAAACACAAGGAATAGATTGATTGAAAAACTTCAGACACTTGCATGTAATAGGTTAAATGAATCTCAATTTCTCAATACCACAATGAAATGCCACTAGGATGTTTATGATAAAAAACAAAAGGAGAATCACAAGTGTTAGAAAAGATGTGGAGAAATTGGAACCCTTATACATTGTTGCTGAGAGCGTAAAATGGTGTAGATGCTGTAGAAACAGCAGTTTTTTTCTGCTGTGGCAGCTCCTCCTAAGTTAAACATATAATTACCATATGGTCTTATAATTATACTCCTAAGTACATTTCCAAGAGATGTAAGAATTAATAAAAACTTGTACACAAGTATCTAGAGCAACATTATGCATGATAGCCAAAAAAGTGGAAATGACCCAGACACCCATCAACTGATAATCCACACCATGGAATAGTATTCAGCCTTAAGAAGAAATGAAGTACTGACTCATACTACAACATGGATAAGCTTTGGCAACACTGTGCCATGTTAGGGAAGCCAGGCCCAAAAGGTCTCCTAGGGAATGATTCCATTTATACAAGGTGTCTACAACAGGTGAATCCATAGAGACAGAAAGACAGACTACCAGTTTTTTTTAGGCTAAGGGAATGAGAAGACAAAGGAGAATGCTTCAAGAATTTCTTTTTTTGAGTTACTGAAATGTTCTAAAGCTTCCTGTGGTGGTTGTACAACTCTGTGAATATACTAAAAACCACTGACACTTGAATTTGACACTCAAAAATGGTGAGTTTTATGACATGTGAATTACATTTCAAATTAGAAAAAAAAAAAGAAGAAGAAAGTACTCAACTTTCCACCAAAATATATAAGGGAATTGAAAACATAAAAATTTATGGAATCCCCTACTAAAACTAATAGTCACCTATTTATTTTCCAAATCTAAGGGGAATTTGTAGTAATTTCAAGATAGGTAAGATCTGAACAAAAAGGCAGCTGCTGGTCTAACAATACTCTAGAGCCAGAAACAGAAAGTAGAAAGTTGTCCCATTCTAGCTGCACAAAATAGAATGGTGGTTCTCAGGCTTTTGGATTTTAAGACTTCATCACAACCTTAAGAGTTACTGAGAGCTACAAAAAGCTTTCATTTATGTGGGTGATATCTATAGATATTCATCAAATTAAAAATGTAGATTGAGGAAATTTTGAAAAAAACCAATGCATTTAGTTTTTTTTATTAATGCATTTTAAATAATAAAATTAGATGTTAACATAAATATTTTTATTAGAAAAACTATTTTTCAACTAAAATAATTTAGAAGGGTGGTGATATTATTTTACATTTTGATCATTTTCTTTAACAAAAATTTCATAGAAGACAGTTTGAGTCATATTTATTTCTATATTTGTTCCATGGTGATATGTTCCTTTGGTTGAGACTTATGAAGAAATCGAGTGTCACACAGATAACATGATAGGTAAAGAAAGGAGTATTTTAGTTGCCTTTTAGGACAATTGTGGGTTTTTCTTTGATATGCCAATATCTAACAAGTAGCAGTTTCATAAAGCTTCATTGCAATGTAGAACCAAAAACCATACTAACAACACTTTTGTACTCCTTAACACTAAAGTACATTGGTCTGTCTTGTACTTTGAAAGAATCATTTACCAATGCATAATTTTGCAGCATCATACATCGGTCATTTGGAAAATATTGATTCAGTGTGTTAGGCAGCTTTTCCAAATGTTGGCATATTTCACTGCACAATATAAAAAAAATCATGTTTGTTAATATCACCACTTATTTAACCAGAAACTAAGTATTGGACAGTTCTCAAACTTTTGGTGGCAGATATAAGTTTTCTTAAATTATAATCTTTAGTGATTGAATTTTGTCATTGGAAACAAATATCTTCAGTTGTTTTCTTGGAAGCGATAGACTCATTTCATTCATTTCCCTTCAAGATGTCTATTTGCCAAATACCTAACGCTGTAAAACCATACTTTGTCTGTTGTCAGTTTTTCAGGTATACAACTTAAATAATCACACGAGTGGTTTTCCTTGAAACAATCATTATATTTTGGTATGCAGCCAAGGTGCTTCATGTGTATTTAAAGAAAAAATGTGTTCCAGGATTACAATTTAATCATAGTAATATTTTTTGCTACTCCATCAAGGACATTTTTAAGTAAAACTAGAATTTTTTTTAAAAAAAATTATTGTGAGTTCATGGATACTACAACTGTAGTTTGGTGCCATTGTTATGATTTATGCCAAGACACCAGCAATTTTGTCCACCATTGCTCTTGCATCATGAGCATAAATGTCAACGCAGTGAAAAGGCAAATACTGTCTAACGTTATCACGAATTATTTAACATTGCAACATTACAGCATTACTATGAAAATAAATTTGACCCTGCACATACCCCTAAAGAGTCTCAGGGACCCCAGGGATTTGCAGACCATGCTTTGAGAACCGCTGGACGAAAGAACTTGAAAGGTGTCCCTTTTCTCATGGCATATAGCATTTTGAGGCAGTTTGAACATGAATCAAACTGTGAACCTTCCTCCACTCTTTTTCCCCTTCTGTACACAGTTAGAATTTATTATTCCCAAAAGTAATGGCATAGAAGGTAGAGGGTAAAAGGCAACTGCCTGTTCTATCCTGGGATTGGAAGTTTGCCCACGAAAGCACTGAGGGGCGGCAGATACAAGCAGAACCCCAGAAATACTGTATGCTAGTGACTGCACTTTCTCATGTATGGGTATCATAGTGGCAGACAGGCAGAGGGAGCAGAAGATCCAGTATCAGTCATCCTACATAAAGCTGGAATAGATAAACTTTCATGTGATGATGGCCATGGGAGAGAAACAACCAGAGTAGAGACAAAGAAGAAAAGTTATAAGACACTGCAAACGAGCCAAGAGTCCTATATAAGCAAATTCCTGGTTACTGGAATCTTGAGCAAGAGATTCGGTGATTCCCTGATGTAGCCTTTGAAAATGGGTCCAATGTCTCCTTTTGGCTTAGTAAATAATAATCTGGATAACTTTCTTGTGAGATACAGATAAATAGGAAAAAAAGAATAATATTGGACTTATAAAAAGATGCTACAGAACAGGACATTATTATGAGCACCCAATAAAAGCAAGCTTCTAAATGTGATTTGTGGTAAGAATTGGAAGAAGGCTTTAGAAAATCCATTAGCATTAGCTGATTTTGTTGACAAAATTAACAAAATTAGAGGATCAATATGAAGGGTTTCCACTGGCAAATTAAGTCAATGTATAGGGAGAGACTCACAAAATGCTTAAAAAAAGGAACCAGGGCCAGAGGAGCTTAAAATCGTGAGAGACAATGGTTTATAAAGGACAGAGAATGGACAATGATCTAAGATTTCCTGAAGACTAGATGAAAAGAATTTCAAACAAAGCAATGGTTATGACAGTAATGAAGGAAAACTTGAAACTGAGTGGTGGAGAAATGCCTGGAAAATGAAGATTGAGAGGATTTTCTTTTCTAAGAAAATCAATGAAGAGACCCACTCCAGAGATACCTTGGCCTTTTTTTTTTTTTTTTTTTTGATAACAAAAAGAAACAACTTTATAAGCATGTGGCAACTAACAAAAATAATGTTATTTACAAAGGAACAAAAACCGGGTGAATCTCAAACATTCTCATTTAGAAGCAAATTTCAGTGGACATTTGAATAATCTCCATAGAGTTTTGAGTAGTGATAGAAGAAATTCAATCAAGATATCGTCAGTGTGTGAAGACTACGGAAAGACGTTGTTAGGTAAACAAGGACTTGGATGATATACCACTCGCACAATCTGCTTTTAGAAATTAGTAAAGGGCAAACGAAAGATGAATGATTTTGAAAGCCAATGAATAAAGACTGGACTAAATATTGTATATTTAATAGTTAAGAAATTGAATACAAAGACAAAACAATATTGAAAGAAAAGATTGCAGAATATAAAACACTTTTATAATAATAGTAAGTTTGGTGTAAAATGCTAAGTTAAGACTTGAGGAGTGGTTGTATACAGCTATATGAATCCATTCTTTTTTTTTTAATCTTATAGAGAGGTGGTGCTTTTTTGATATCATTGTATTCTCAACTATGATAGTTAAAAAACTAAAACCTAAAATATGTACTTTTAAATAGTAGTAACCACTTAGAGAACTAAAAGCAGGCTGTCAAACTTTTAAATTTCTAGCAAAGTTCAATTTAAACACAGAAAAATGGAACGAAAATGGACAAGACAAAAAAGGAGGCAGAGTGAGAAAAAATAAAATGGAAAAATAACTAAATATGATAAAAACAATAAAAATAATAAAGCTATAAATAATTGAAAACAAATGCTGTAGTAACTAAAATAAGACCACATATATCAATTATGACAATGAACATAAATGTCTTAAATTTCTCCGTAAGATACAAACTGCA
Source organism: Canis aureus (assembly GCF_053574225.1). Lineage (NCBI taxonomy): Eukaryota > Metazoa > Chordata > Mammalia > Carnivora > Canidae > Canis > Canis aureus. The sequence goes on from NC_135631.1 coordinate 45,733,549, forward strand.
AGTTTGCATTAAAGAATCCAGATATCTTAGTAACAGGAAGCACAACTAAAACAAAATATTGTAAAAATGATAAAAGCAAAGAAAGAGCAAATGCTTATTGGTAAAATTTAAACAAACAAAAAGCAGAATTCAAGACAAGAAATACTAAGGGATAAAAAAAGAATCAATTGAGGACTCCATAGGTTTGTTTGTTTTAGCATTAAAAATATCTTAGGCTAAATTTTATGATTCTTTTGGATATTAGACCATGCAATAACATATAAAAGCAAAACATGGGAAATTTTTATACAACTCAGTCACTCCAGAAACTTCTAATCTGGCCAATACTCAATACTGTAGGAATAATGCCCACATCTTATTTTAAATCATATCATCTCACAAATTTCTTGAAGTGCTTAAAGATTAAATGGCATATTATGATATTGTATAGATTTAAGTGTTATTTATTTATATTTTTAATTTTTTAAATTTAAATTCAATTTTCCAACATATAGTATAACACCCAGGGCTCAATCCATCAAGTGCCCTCCTCAGTGCCCGTCACCCATTTACCCCATCCCCCCGCCCACCCCCCCTTCTGCAACCCTTTGTTTGTTTCCCAAGGTTAGGAGTCTCTCATGGTTTGTGTCCCTCTCTAATTTTTTCCACTCAGTTCCCCTCCTTTCCTTATGGTCCCTTTCACTATTTCTTATATTCCACTTATGAGTGAAACCATATGATGATTGTCCTTCTCCAATTGACTTATTCCCTCCAGTTCCATCCATGTTAGAGCAATGGTAGATATTTATCTTTTCTGATGGCTGAGTAATATTCCATTGTGTGTATATAGGCCACATCTTCTTTATCCATTCATCTGTCGAAGGACATCATGGCTCCTTCGACAGTTTGACTATTGTGGACATTGCTGCTATATGCTAATGTGGACAACATTACAGTGGAGATGTCCCTGCGTTTCACTATATCAGTATCTTTGGGGTAAGTACCCAGTAGTGCAATTGCTGGGTCGTAGGGTAGCTCTATTTTTAACTACTTGAGGAACCTCCACATTGTTTTTCAGACTGGCTGTACCAGTTCACATTCCCAACAACAGTGCAAGAGTGTTCCCCTTTCTCCACATCCTCTCCAACATTTGTTGTTTCCTGTCTTTATTTTAGCCATTCTCACTGGTGTGAGGTGGGATCTCATGGTAGTTTTGATTTGTATTTCCATAGGTTTTCTATAGAGGAGCAGTAACCAGGGACCCCTGGGTGACTCAGTGGTTGAGCATCTGCCTTTGGCTCAGGTCATGATTCCAGGGTCCTGAGATCGAGTCCCATATCAGGCTCCCCCCAGAGAGCCTGCTTCTCCCTCTGCTTATGTCGCTGCCTCTCTCTCTGTGTCTCTCATGAGTAAATAAATAAAAATCTTTAATAATAATAATAAAAAGAGCAGTAACCATATACATAACTACATTATGAACAAGAAAGTTGATTTTATTCAAAACAGGAACAAAACAAAATATTTGGAAAATTTTACAGGAAAATGTATGTAATAATATGAAAAAAACCCCAACATGTGACTGATAATAAAAGAAAGTTTAAACAAATAAAAAAGGATTATTTATTGATGGTGACACCAAATATTATAACGATGACATTTGTTTCTCTTTTTGTAATTTTAGAATTTGACAAAAATGATTCTACATTTCATCTAGAAAATAAACAGCTGAGGATATGTATGAAATTTTTAAAAAAGAGAATACAGAGAATTTTTGCTCTAATATACGTATTATATAACATATAGTACACATATAACTATATATAAATATACATTAATATAATTTCTAAAATGTCTATATTATATTTGGCATATATTTATAGTATAATATATACCTATGGCATTTTAGGTGGTCACACATATCTATCAGACAAAAACAGACCTGAGATTCCATTAGAACATTCCACTAGATTCTATTAGAACTTGGCTTTTCATGAAAAACACCTAACTCTGGGAAATGAACAAGGGGTAGTGGAAAGGGAGGTGGGTGGGGAGTTGGGGTGACTGGGTGCTGGGCACCGAGGGGGGCACTTGGCGAGATGAGCACTGGGTGTTATGCTAAATGTTGGCAAATTGAACTCCAATAATAAAAAAAAGAACTTGTTTTTTTGATGAAAAGAAAAAAAAAGCATAATATGCAAATAGATTATTCAATTAGTTGTGCTCTAAAAATTGACGATTTGGGAAACTGCAACATTTTCAAGTCCTACCATATTCCCACATGAATTCTAGACAGATTTTAGAATTACACTGAAACTAAAGACCATAGGAAATAAGGAATATTGGTGAAATTTATGCCTTCTCATGGATGATTTCTCATCATGAAAGCAATAGAATAAGGCATAAAGGGGAAAATTGATAAATATGCTTGGATAAGAATTCTTTAAATTTTTCTTAAAAAATCAAGATCAAAAATTACATAGAAATAACCAATTCTAGGAAAAATATTTGTAATTCTTACAGCTTGGGATCAAAAAGACTGCCAAATTACATGTTATTTAACTTCATTCATCTCAATTTCATCATCAGTGAAACAGAGGTAATAACACTCTTGTTTGATGAGAGGGCTAGAAATAAAGTATATACTTGCAGCAAATAAGTATCAGCCATTCTTTCTTGTACTTCTATATATCTATAGAAAAGTTTAATGAGGAAAATACTTAGACTCCCAACAGAAAGACAGGCAAAGGATGTGAGTAATTTATGAAAGAAGAAACTTAATTAGCTAATAAACTTGAAAAATTTAACCTTGCTAATGAGATGCAAATTAAAACATTAATAAAATGCCAGTTTCCATCTAATAAATTAGAAAAAAATTTAAAAAAAATATATAATATGAAAGAGAGGCTTCCACATACACTGGGAACATAAATTTTCCACCAACTGACCTTGAAAGCAATTTGGCAATGGTCCATACTCTTTTACCTGTAATTTCACTACTGAGAATATATTTAAAACTGTCAAAATTTTATTTTTGTGTGAATAATTGGACACATCTTAAATCAAGGGACTCTAGGGTTTTGTGATAACTCAGCTTTATTGATGAAAATAACATTTGCCATGTACTCGTAATGTATGTAAGTTTATATTTATTGTTTTTTATACCATTCATTTTTACCACTAAAAAACATACCCAAAATAGAATTGAAAAACTTGAAATAAAAAATAGAAATTCTAATACTTTCTTCCTGGGGCTCATCCTACTGCATTGTCTTGCACATCTCCCAGTTTGCATGGACCCCATTTCAAAGACCATAGCCCAGAATGTTCTGCAGTTAGAAAAGAACTAAATTAATAATGGCACATCCATCAAAGTAAATATAATTTAGCTATTTGAGATCACAATTTTGGATAATATTGAATTTTGAGAACATGGTACTATATAATAATAATGTCTGTGAGGGTGAATATAGTCCCCAGCTGGCTCATTGTTTGTTAGCTGTTGCACATGTTAGGCCTTCAATAAATATTTATTGGCTGAAAAAGTGAATTATAAAAGCAGGACCCTAACCTGTATTTGCAATATGGATCTAAAAGCATGAACAAAGATAGCAAAAATTGTATACAGACATACTATATATGTGTGTGCATAGACATACATATAGAATTTTCAAAAATTTCTACAATGCGTTATGTAATTGTAAACCAAAATTCAAGGTAGATATGAATGAAAACAGAACTCAAAATGAGAGACAATTTTCAAAAGATAAAAGATAAAATCTGAAATATCGAGAATTGCAATAAATAGTTCAAGACCTCAAACTGTATGACTCAGAGGATCGAATAAGACAAATTTATAGGAGGTTTTCTCTTATGTAAAAGTTATTATGAATTTGGGTAGCGATATGGCATATTTCCCTCCAAAATGTTCGGAATACTTGATGACTCTTTCCCTCTGGGTCCTTAAATACACTCCAAAGGTGGGAGTTTGCACATACAAATGTTTGGAAGAATTTCCTGAGGAATTTGTTAAAAAGTATAGATTGCTGAGGTCTGCCTTCTGCACTTCTGATGGGGAAGGTTTGACGAAGAGTCCAGGAACCTAACCCCTTGACCCGCCCCAAGGGGGTCTGGTCCCCAGGACCTGACACTCAACATTTGGAGGTTGTGGACAGTGGGACCAAGCACTCATCCTGAGTCACACAGAACCTCAGCAATATGACCCACCCAGAATGGATGGCATACACTGAAGAGGAGGCTGGAAAAGCACTAGCTTCTCGCAAGTGCCACCGTGGAACCCGAAGCTGTAAGAGGACTCAAAAGCAGAAGTCTCCAAACTGAAATCCCTGCAGGCTTTTAACAGTTGAAAAGGGTGCTTTTTTATCATGTAGGAGTAGGTCAGAGAACGCAAATGACCCGTGTGTTAGAAGAACTGGCTTCAAGACGTAGAATGGAGAGGTCCCCTTCAAAAACCACACCCAGGCTGTGTGAGGAGCATTAATGCCCGTGGAGTCCTGTAGGTGACCGTCTTTTTCCGTGGATAGTCCTTAAGCCCCACTGGGACATGACAAATATGATTTTAGCTGAAAGAATTACTCAGAGAAGTTAGTGACTTTTTTTTTCTTTTTTTTTAAGGTTTTATTTATTTATGAGAGAGAGAGAGAGAGAGAGAGAGAGAGAGAGAGAGCATGAGCCGGGGGAGGGGCAGAGGGAGAGGGAGAAGCAGGCTCCCTGCTGAGGGATTCTGGATTCCCAGGATTCTGGGATCATGACCCAAGCCAAAGGCAGATGCTTAACCATGAGCCATCCAGGTGCCCCTAAAGTGACTTTTCTAAGACTGCATTGGGGTCTATCTAGGAACAGACTCCGTGATGTTGAGGACACCCGGCCTTCCTCACCTGGCTGCACCTGCCCAGGGGCATTTTGGTAATAGTCCCATTAGGCCTGACAGGTGAGCAAGGAAACAGCCAGTGCAGGTTGTAGAAAAGCAAGCAAAGCTGAGAGATGGTTAATTTGGTTAATTTTTCAAAAGAAATGAAGTTGATATAAAGGCTGTTGTGATAACAATAGTGAGAAAAAAATGTGGCTTACATTTGGGTTTTTGTAAGAATGGAGTTGCTGAGTTTTTTTCTGGTTCTATAGAAATAACATCCTTTTATACAGTGTAATAAGCCTTCTGCAGTCCTTCATTTTAATTAAAAGTTTGTCAGGAAAAAGGGCCACAAGGAAACTTTTGGAGGAGATGGATGGGTTTATTGCCTGTATTGTGGTGATGGTTCATATGTTCATACTCACAGATTGTGTACACTGAACATGTAAAGTTTTAAAAATATCAACGATAGCTCCAGGAAACTGTTTAATGGTTTGTTTTATCTAGTACGCAGACCATAGGGCCCTTCCTCCATGCTTCTCTCCTGTCTCCCCCACAGAGCAGTCTTTGAAAGGTGAGCCTCTGTCCCATCTTGCTCAAAATCCTCAAATGGTTTCTCCTCATGCCTGGAATCAAACCCCAAGTCTCCACAGTGGCCCAGAAGACCCACCTGATCTTGCCCTTGGTTACTTCTCTGGCACCCACTTCTTTGGTCTCACCTCCAACCATGCCCTCCCCACCTCCCTTCAGCCACTTTGACCTCCTGGCCCCTGGAGGCTACTAGCAGGCTCCAGGACCAGGGCCCCTTGCTCAACATCCCCTTATCCCACAGCCTCCCCTCACTTGTGGCAGCCCAGCCCACTCATCATCCTTTATCGGTAAGATCTCCTGACCACACTGTGTAACACGCCCACATTACACACCCAAACTCCTCCGCACCCTTGACCCTACTTTATCTCTGCTCATAGCACTCTCCACTACCCAGCATCATGATATCTCCTCAACTCTATGTTTGGCTAGTGTCCGTCTCCCAGTGTCTTTTCTTTTTCTTTTTTTTTTTAATTTTTATTTATTTATGATAGTCACACACACACACACACACAGAGAGAGAGAGAGAGAGAGAGAGGCAGAGACATAGGCAGAGGGAGAAGCAGGCTCCACGCACCGGGAGCCCGACGTGGGATTCGATCCCGGGTCTCCAGGATCACGCCCTGGGCCAAAGGCAGGCGCCAAACCGCTGCGCCACCCAGGGATCCCTCCCAGTGTCTTTTCAGTTGCACGAGGGCCTGCATTTGATCTGTCTCGTTCAGTGATGTGTTCCCAATCCCCTTGAGGAGTGGGTGTCATGGCATGCAGTATTCACTCAATACATATTTGTTGAATAAATGAATAAATAGCATTTAAAAAGATGCCTGATATCAAAGTAAATGGGGAGAAAAAAATCTCCAATAATCCTCATGCAACAGCAAATCAAACTGTTTCCCACTGGACTAAAAAAAAAATATTCGATTTTTGAAAACTGGTTGTAATTGACTCTTTTTTTTTTTATCAAAAATAACTTGGGAATAAGTTTCCTGGTTTATTTCAGCACTAATCTGAGTGTACTTTTCTGCTTGTTTTTAACCAAAAAGATGATTTCTTGCTGACTATTTTGTAACAGAGTACTCTGCAGGTTTGATTAGAGGTTTGTTTGACATCCTAAGGAATGAGTGCCCACAAGTGCTCTCCTCGAGATCGGAAAGCCAAGGGCAAACCTTGCAGGCAGAGCCCAGATCCTGCCCATAGAGAAAAGAAGAGCCACGGGTCCCATAGCTGAAGTCAGTGAGAAAGTAAGAGAACCCAGCAACAATCCATTTCTCATTTGTTTTATGCAGGAAACAGAGAACTTTTCAAGCCAAAGGTATGGGTGTGAAGAGAAGGAGTGTGGAAGTCCAGTGCAACAGAATGAAAGGATTGTGTAATGAGGCTACATTCCAGCCATGGACCAGTGAGCCTACTTGGGGCCCTGGTACATGACCGTCATTGGAGTGGACCCACTTACCAATCAGAGTTGGGATAATTCAGCCAGCATTGAGTTGAAATGGTCTATTTTCAATCTATGGAGAATTTGTCTAAGCAAATTAATGGTACAAGGGTAAGAATAGGGAAAAGTGAAGGCTTCCAAACCCACTGGAAAAAAACGATTGTTTATAAAGACTGTAGCCCATCTATTATATATATATATATATATATATATAATTATAATTATATATATATATATATATATATATATATATATATATATAAATGTAAGTGTGCCTTACTGATTTGTTAAAATGGGTCTGTTTTCCTCTGACAACATATTACCCATTCTTGTTACCTACAGGCGCTAGATGATATCCGGGAAGCAATTCTTGAAAAACATTCAGTGACAAACAGTAGTAACTCAGATGCTCATCTGAGGCAGCCCCTCACTGTCAGTGATCCTGTGGTTTGTCTGTGTTGATACCTTGTTTTTTTTGTGTGAGTCATCCATTGCAGATTAGCTTTCTAAAATAAGGAATAAAGTCCAGAAAAGCCCAGTTAAGACTCCCTGAGTGGAGCAACGTGTTTGTTCATTAGCATCCGTAATGATGGTAAAACAGTGCTTCAAAGAAAGGATGTTGCTCTTGTGTGTGCGCACACGTGGTCCACATGCTGAGTATACATACATTGGCATTTTACAGAAAGGGAACAGAAAGATGCCGAGAGAATGTTCTGTCTGTGAAAGAATGTATACTGGTCTCATAGAAGATGCTGACTACCGTTACTCTCTCCTTTACTGGTGTCTCCTAGATGGTGGAATTTTTGATGGTAGCAAATGTTTCTTGATCCTTACCATTCCCCATAGTCCCTAGCACAACACTTCGTACATGATGAACTGTCAATAAAATATTTCCTGAACTGCATCAGTTTTGCCTTAGTAGACCCTGATTCAGAACCATCCCCCCAATCATGCAAACTAAAGAGGATGTAAATAAATATTAATGGAAGCTAGCCTTGTTTTAAAGTCACCCTCGATTACAAAGACTGGGGATTTAAAAAAATAATTTAGCTAAGACTCCTTTTTTATAGTTTGGGTTGGAAGCAAAATATTTTTAAACGTGGCTAAGAAGACAGCTGACTGTGGGGAGAACCCCTACAAACCAGCCTCCCAATTCACATAATTGTGAGAGCCCAAATCCCCAGGAATGAGAACATTTAGCTAATCTTTCCAATCACATTCTCCCTACCTCCCCACCCCCCATCTTCTTGGAATTATGTTATCTCTGCTCGTTTTAAAAGCTCAGAAGCCTTTTGAATTGGAGCGGCATTCAAAGGACAGTCAAGGGTCACCCTTGGAATATTAAAGCGAGTGGATTACAGGAGAGGGAGGGAATGGGAGCAGCTGGGTGAGGCGGAGCCCCGTGCAGACCCAGGGCAGAAAATGGGAGGAAACTCCTGAAGAACTGGTGTTGGTCCAGAGAGCTGCCGGGACTGCTCCGGAGGATGGGAGGTGGTATGCAGCGTGGCAACCCACATTATTAGTGTCCGGCTCTTGCTGCTGCTGCAGTCTCAGGGTAAAGAAAAGCAAAACACATATTAGCGAAATCAATTAAGCAATGGCCTTTTGAACAGAAATAGAATGGTTCCTTTAGAGACCACAGATACAGGAACCTTGAAAAATTAAAAGCCAGGGACTGTTTTAATTCAGGGATCCAATTCTATAGGATTTACAGCCGGCCGACCGATATACTTCTTTCTGAAAATAACGCAAGGGCTTTATAAATTCCTTCTTCAAAGACGTAAGAGTCATTTAGTTTCCCCCCCAAAAAAAATCTGTTTTGGGACCTTTCTTCCATCATTTATAGGTATTGATTCTTGTTTTGGGTTTGTAAATAAAATCAATGAATATTTAGTGAGGGCTTATTATGTGCTAAGTGCTGCCCTAGTATTTGGAGTGGGAGGATGCAGGAGCAGGCCCCTCCTCAGCAGTAGTTACTAACTGATTTTGGGGGGGAGATAGGGAGGATGGGGAGATGAACTGTTTTGAAAATCTGATGAAAGCTAAGGGGCTTCTCCACAATAAAATCAGGCACACTCATCCTTTGTCAGGACAGTTGCTAGAGAGAGACCTGTGTATACATCTCTCATTATGGCTATGCAGCGAGCCCTATTCTAAGCGGGCCCTATTTGTGAATTATTTATTTACATGCAAACCTATCTCATGAGGTATGTATTATTACTCCCATTTCCTCTCAGGGAAACTGAGGTGCAGAGAGATGTGCTAGGTCCCGTACTCCAGGCTCCTCAGTGAGGAAGAGGTGACCTCAGGCCCAAGCACAGACTCTTGGTCCCATGCCCATGTTCCCAGCCTGGCTGGGCTGGCCTGGGGACTTGCAAGGTCCCAGTAAGGCTGACCACCACTGCCCACTGTGGGCCGATGGGAGGGCGTCTGTGCAAGGTAGACCAAGTGGCCAGTTGACATTTTTATCACCACCTGCCAGAAAATCATCCTAGTATGCTTGCAATCATTAGAAAAAATGTGGATGGCACATTCTGGGGCTGTGCAGTGCCTATCCACATGCCATGGCCAGAGGAAAGCTATACCCGGCTGAGTGTGGAGGGTCTGGCATGCTAAGCAGGAGTTTTGACCCAACTCTGATGGTACTGGGAGACGGTCAGGTTTCAAAGCTGGATTTTTAGGAATGTTAGTCTGTCAGCAGGGGGCAGAATGGATTTTTCTATTTATTTATGGAAATTTGAAACCATAGGGAACTGGATATTTCTTGAATAAAAAGTTTTCCTCCCCGACTGTATGTCCTTTGCCATTCGGGATGGAAGAACAGAATTAGATGTATCCACATTTTTAATGTATTATTCATTTAAATGAATATTTGCCTCTGAGAAAAATGATAGAATTAGGGCATTTGTAATAAAATCATATTTCTAATATGCTGTGAGGGTTTTCTGGTACTGCCCCCGAATGACATGAGGCCAATTGTGTAGCAACAGTGTTAGGCTCCCCTGGGTGAGGCGGAGATTCTCGCAGGCTGAACAAAGGGCGTGAACAGAGCTAGGAGGCCCAGGCTCTGGGTGGGCCGAGTCTTGGGCTCATGTGGGGACACCCCAAGCTCCGGTACTGAGGCCTTGCTTGAGAGAGGTTATCTCCCCTGCCAGTGGTAGCTTTTCTCCCGTTCAACCTTGGCCCTAGAGGGGGCAAAAAAACAAAAACAAAAACAAAAAAAAAACAACAAAAAAAACCACTCCAACCCTTTCTTTTTCCTTTTCAGTGTCAATATGATATTCTTCCATTTTGTCCTGTGGTAAAACAAAGTAACACAAGCACACAAAACCAACCTTACATTTCTGGAAGTGCAATACAGGTCAGTGTGCATGTGGGTACAATGCCCTACAGGTAAGATAGACAGGTGAGGCCTTACTTTGCATATTGTGCAATGTCAGACCCAATTAAGTGTATTTTGAAATATTAAAAATATCAACCAGAGACAATCTTTGCCTTTCCTTTCCTACCTGCCTTCCTTACAATAATTAATCAATAATCAATCAATCAATCAATCCAAATACATTTATTAAGAACCTATTTTCTATCAGACGCAATACCTAGATTTCTAAGACATGTTTACTTACAAAAAAAACTCAAGCATCTCAGCTTGAGGCAAAGGCTTAAGTATTTTGGAAAAGTCAGTGATTAACCAATGGAAAAACTGTCATGATTTTATTGCATCTGGGATGCATCACAGATAGGTAATATGGGCAGAACTGTAAGACCCTTTCTCCAAGGATATTGAAAACTCCACCTAAAATAGATGAGAGAAGCCAAATATGGTGATTAAAGGGTTGGAATGGGCACTTTGGTCCTCTTTGTCTCCCTCGGAGGTCCTGGAGGCTCATCCCTAAAAACCTTAGGGCTTCTCTATTAGGTGCTCAGTTTGAAAACCCCAAAACTAGAGTCAAGGTCTTTCCATTCTGTGAACTTACTATGTCATCCACTTTTGCAAAAGGTTGCAAATATTGAGATTATATATAGTAAGTACCTTCAGAAAGAAAGCATTTTTAGGACAGAGATGGTTGTTCTCTCTTCATGCATTCAAGCCACTAAATGCAGGTTCACTTTAGTCTGAGTTGTGCTCTGATTAAATCCTGATACCTATTTGAAGCCATCAGATTATGAGGAATATATGGATAGAGGGTATGTGTATGCGATGTCAATACCACTGTATAACCCCATTACCAAAAGACCAGATCTAGATGAGCCTGAATTGAACTTTTATTGATGCTTTTTCACAAAGGCAGCAAAAATTGAATTGATGGTGCTATTAGGTTGTCAATAGCAGTGTCTCCCTTTTTTCCCAGATAAGTATACATGAAGCATCATCCACACAGTCATTATAACCTCTTGGGGCCAAAAGAACTATAGAGGTTCACGGTACTGATCTAGATGTGTGTCTGACGGCACGCTAGATGCTTTGTGGAAGTCCAGAACTCATAGACTCCCATTTGATTGATTGTTATATTGCCATTCCAACTTATAGGTTTATACCGGTGAGCTATTTTGTTTGTTTGCCTGTTTCTGTTTAGGTACAATTCCCTGTCTAAGGCTGTCATCTATAATTGGAGTCATCAATAAGTGTGTTGATAATTAATGCTGATCAACAAAAATATAAGCATAGTTAAGGGGATATGGCATGTGTGGTGGCACTAGGAGAGAAGTAGAGTCCCTAAGTGGTGATTGGGGAGAAGGAAGTTGCTTACCTGACATTCAACAAAAAGACAAGAGACCCTTCGACTATGCCCATATGTGCATTTAAATGAAATGCCATCTTCTAACAGCAAGGCAAATCAGGTATTTTGTGGTCTTGTTTTCCCTTTCAACATGATTGTGGACATTCATGGTAACTAAATAACTCCCCAAAGAGAGTGTTGGGGATTGATGGCGCAGCAAGGAGTGTAATTTGCCCAGACCATCTTCTGAAGAGGGGACGCTATTTCACTCTGTAATGACCTGCCTGCCCCTAAGACAACATTCATCTAATTGTAGGTCAACATCCAGTATGGTGGGTTCTGTTGCAAATGGCCTAGAGTGCGTTTCTTACACACAGCTATTGGGTTCTTTCTAGTGGATAATGGTGGTCAGTAATGGTTAGAGATGGGTGAGGGCTTGCTACATTCCCAAAGCCTTGTCACTTGCTTATAATGGAAACAAGCTCTGAGGACAGATGTTGCCATACATACAGATATTTATTGAGCACACTTTTATTAGCAGATAATCCCCAAGTAGTTCGTTCACTCTATCTGAATGCTTGATGAAGTCATAATTCTGTCATTTTAGATGAACCTTGCACACCATGCATGGAAGTTCTATTAAGGCAGCTATGGCAAGATTTTAGAAGCAAGATCTGTTTCTCTCACAGCATCAGGCAGCTAGAACTCTCCGACCCAAAGACTGGATGTGGGACAGCTTAGGCTTCTGGCACTTTATAAACCCTGAGGCAATAGGACTTGCTAGATTTTTAATATCCTCTGGTTCCACTCAAGGGAAGGGAATGTCTCTAAAATATTTTAACCAGTACATACAGTTTGAAAATGACTAACTAAATGAAAACCCATGTTGAGCCTCCGCTAAGGCTGGTCAATAAGTTCTTAATCTCACTCAAATTAATATAAATTATACTAATTAGCAAAATGCAAGGTGAAGGAGTGGTGGACGGTGAGGGAGTGGTGGACGATGAATGGAGGTAGCTGAGTAGTTGCCAGGACCCAAGCCTGAAGTAGGGCCTTTCTGAGAAGATGATTGTCCTGGAGCATGAACATTAATTGAGGCAGTTGACATAACCTAAGGTGGAGCTCAGGGGTCAGAAAACCTCTTCTGTTAGGAGGCAGAGAGTAAATATTTTCAGCTTTGCAGGCCACACAGCAAAATCAGGGCTGTGCCCCTTGAGGAAGGGACATGACCTTGGAGAGGCAGCTGCCTTTGGGGAAAGGGAAGTCCTGAGGGAGGACTCAGCTGCGAACCATGTCAGCCAACACTCGTGGGCTGGGAAATGAGTATGTTGATCAGGTAGGGGGTCCTGGAGGCATACCACAGTATCCACATGGCGGATACTTCTGTTCCAACTGAACCCACACTCAGTTGGATGCCTCAATGAGTGAAGTGGTGTGGTGGAAGGTGGTCTTTCTCTGTCATACCTCCCATCTTTGTAACCATATTCATGTGCATTAGCTGTGCATCACCCCACTCAAGTCTCACCGAATCCCCCTTGAGAAATAATAAAGCCGTGTTGGTATGGAAACCAAGATGCAGACAGAGTAAATCACTTGTGGTCATGCAGGTGTTTGGTGCTAAATCGGGGAATGTCCATGAGGTCTTCTGGTCTTCCATAGCCTCCTTAGTGCTTCACTCTCGAAACTCAGCCTTCCTTTTGAATTTTGAATGCCTTCCTGATTTGCACAGAATATCTAGCTCATTTCTTTTGAGATAGTCAAATAAGATCTCAGCCATGCTAACTGTAAAGTGGAGAGGTGGGAGAAATAGATAACCACTGGGAATATTGGGTTGAGGAAGGAAATTCAGGTTGGTATCAACTTATTGCTGTGAAAATCTATTGTGAGATTGACAGGGGTATATTTGTGTAAGCTTTGTAATTAAGTTCAGTATGATGTAAATTTCTATCTATTGAGAATTTACTAAAAATGTGGATTTTTCTGCTTTTCTCAAAACAATTTTTGTTGGCAGTTTAGGAAGTGACATTTAAAATGAACTAAGCAGTGGGTGAATTTATGTTATTTTTAGTGTTTTGATTTTCATTCGTTTTCAGAATTTTCAACAATAAATAAGTATACTTACAATAGAAAAAATTATAAAAATATACTATGATCTTATTTCTAAAAGTCCAATAGAATGTCTTTTTAAAAATCATTAATAGAAGGAGGAAATGTTGAGTGGTAAAAAAAATAGAAATATCTTGTAACTTTTGAGGGAAACATTCTTCATTCAGTACATTAAATATTATAATGAGAACCAATTGACTTAATAATATTTGGTAATTGGCAAAAAAAAAGATAAAAATTGTTTTACTTCATGACTAAGGTAACAAAATTCACCCTTGAAGTTTTCTTACCCAAACCCACTTAAGTCTAGCTTTATGCTAGTTAATTATGTGTGGTTTTGATTTTACCTCTTCTCAGTGGGGGAAATTAAATACAAAATATGGTGCTGTCTTTGTATTTTAAATTGGCTGTAGGTAATTTGCACCGACCTTTTTCCTAAATTGAAATGTGGCTATCTAAGGGATGGGGGGGTGACCTGATGCATTTTTCTTCTTTATAACAGATATAATTTTTCTATTGAATTCTAGAAGTGGATCTGTTGAGTAAAACTTTGCTATACTGTGGCACTTCACAAACAAATGAATTATTTCCTTGGATTTTTGAAGCTTGCCTGTCTTATTTACATTTTCCTCAAAGCCTTCTGATTGCTTGTTTCATAGTTGGTTTGTATGTACATAAAAATATGCTGGACCCAGTTCAAGCTTGATTCAGATGGGCGTGGGTATTTCCATCGTGTGGCTGCCACTGGACACGGATGCTTTGCTGAGTTAATCATCTCACTATCTTCAGTTTCTCTGACTATAAAATGAGAATGATTATGCTTACAAAAACTCTGTTGCTTAAATTATTGCAGGCCTTTAGCTGAATTATCTCTTTGTTTATCGGGGATTACTGTTGACTGTCTAGTGAAAACCCAAGCCAAATTCTTCTCTTTCATACAGTGTCCTATATTTGCATTTCGGGTTTACAACAGAAATACATGGGGCTATCTTGAAAAAATATTTTTTTACATTGAGAGAGAGAGAGAGAGGGAGGGAGAGAGAGAGAACAAGTTGGAGAGGGGCAGAGGGAGGGAGAGAATCTCAAGCTGACTCCGTGCTGGGCAGGGAGCTGGATGTGGGCTCGATCTCATTACCTTGAGATCATGACCTGAGCTGCATTGGGACATCTTTATTTAAAAATTATATTAAAAGACATCAGAAATTAGTATACGATGAGAATATATACAATTAGTATATGCTAAGTTGTATATAACCGTATAGAAATAAACCATAAGGAATATTAGTTAGGTAAAAATTATTAACGTGTGGAAAGCTCGGGGCAGATGTATACTCATTGAAACCTACCAGCTAGTTATCGCAGCATCATTGACAGTTAGATCTCTAATTTACATTAGCAGTATTGTAAATATAAGTGTAAATTTAGAATAAACTCTAAAATGAGTTTTAAGAAGCACCAGATCCATTGGATAATAGATATTACAAGGTGAAGTCGTTCTGGCGGTCAGATGATTTGAGGAAATGCGAGGGTAAGCAGCGCTAAATTGGTATCTTTCCTGGTAGGCTCTTCTGTTGCGTTTTCCATGTGGGCATGATTGCAAACCTCTTTTGTGTAGACTATCTTTGGGGACAAGTATTCTCTAATGCACTTTGGGAAATGCTGTTTTATTCCAACTTTTTCATTTTCCAGATGAGAGAACTGAGGGTCAAGTGATTTGCTAAGTTTCCATAGACCATGAACCTGAATGGAAGCCTGGACATTTGACACTATCTGATGTCCTGTCTACTGCCTTGCATCATACATACCATAGATTTCACACGAGCAGTGTTGGACAGAGAGGTGTTTTGTTCCTAGAGTCTGCAGGGAGGAAGATATTATACCCAACATGCTCTGGGATTCAGTTATCCAGGGTTTAATGCCCTCAGGGTACATAATTCAAGTTCTGGGAAAGCTGATGAGTTACTAAATTTATGAGCCTTAGTTTTCCATCTAGTGTCTACTGGGCAGTATAAAAAGACGAATCTGCTGAAGTTCAAAATACAGCTTCACCACTTATGGGCTGTGTGGCTTTGGGATGAGTTACTTGGCTTCTCTGAGTCTCAGACCTGTGTCCCTCAGATGGGGACTGACATCTTGCATGGTTTGGGTGACATCCCATATATCTGAAACGCCTCTCTTCACTCGATACACGGGACTGATTGTTGTTCTTTGGCAATGCTCGAATGAGATTGAAATAATTGCTGGGTGGTTCTGATGTTGATCGTGGTCCTTTCATTGTAGGACATGATGAAACTTTTTTTCTCAGATTCTGCTCATGGAAACTACCTCTCCTGCTTCTTTTCTTTCTCACCGTCTGGCTATTAGGTCTCTGATGAGCTTGTGAGTCATCATGTATTGGTCTGTACTGGCACATGCCATATGCTACTCTTGCACATACTTGCCACTCTTCTATATTGAACCAGTCATTTTTCTTCTATGAGCGCTGATAAAAGAATTTGCAGAGAGGTCCCCACTTCTTTGCCTGTAGTCGTGACAATTTCAGATTTTTACACAAGAAGTCTTTGCTGCTTCTAATTTTTTTTTTTTTAGCCTGTCCTAGCTATTTATTTTCCTGTGTGCTGCTACAGAGGTCCTTGTGCATGGTGAAATTGCAGCTTTCTTGCATTCCTGCAAGCACCCATGTGGGTGCCGGTTGGAACATCCTTTCTTTGCTCTGGCAGAAAGGATTTTTACAGACTGCCATCCCTTTTGGCAGGGGGAGAATGACTTCCAAGCCGAGTGCTGCTTGAAAGAGGCACTCCCTCATCACTTATGACTGTACTCAGTGGTTACTGCTTGTGACACATTTTCAAATGGACCCCCCAATGGCTGCAGCTGTGATTAAAAGCTGTCTGCTCTCTGCCTCACTGGGGGTTTGCTGTTTAACCATGTCATGCACATATAGATGTGGGCTACAGCTGCATCACGGAAAACGTAAAGTGTTTTGTAAGATGAAAAATCAAATGAGTACCTGAATGACAAACTCCTGAATTTTCTCAGCCCAAGGCCCCGAGAAGCACTAGTTGGGAACCTAGCCATGTATGAGGTCCATAAAAGTAATTTAAGGAAGAAGAGCTAATGGTCAGTGAATATATACCATCTGCCAGTACATGCTTTGCACACATCAGCCAGCCTGAACATCTTAAAGATTTAAGTGCACTTGAACTTAGCAGCTGCATTTTGGCTCCTCTGTGTGTTTCAGGGTTCAGTCTGACCATTCGCAGATTAAAACAAGAAGAAAATAGTCTTTGTTTTTGGGAAGACTACCCAGATAGTCCCTGATACCAGGCTTGGTTTATCATGAGTGTTTTGAATGCCATTCTAAACAGAAGTTTGCCATGAATGCTATCTTAAAAAAAAAAAAAAAATCAAAAACTCACATGAGCAGTGTGGCCTCAGAAACAGGGTGTCTCAAAGGCACAGATCACAACCCTTCCTCTAGATTAGAGAGACTGAGTATTCAACCTCTTGTACAATAGAAATGTACTAGAACCTAAGCCTGGGCTCTTTACCTCACGGGTGGGGAGTACACTTACCAAAAGGGTGTTCCCTTCCCTCCCCACCCTGCTCCACTGACTGACTCAGGAAAATCCAAACACGCATTCCCTTAGATGCACAGGAAAGGAATTTGGGGAAAATTTGAGATTTTCGTGTCTCCCTTCCCCCCTGTGCCTGCATCCCCCACCCCCATGCGTCAAGCACTCCCAAATCTCGGTGACCCAACACAGTCAATGAAATGCTAATCTATCACCAGCAAATTTAGGCTGACAATACTGTGAATCGACCACATCGATGACATTGATTATATTTCAAATATTTACAATATGGTGAGACAAGCCTAATTTATTTTCTAAAGAGTTCAGGGTAGATATCACCGATCCAGAGGGGGGAAACAATGGAGAAATGTTTGTGGTTGCTATCTGCAATAATCTGATGCTGACAGAGAGTAGTATTTTATTTAGTAATTAACAGTGTAAAGGGGAGAGGAGCTGTCATGTTGGTTCTTAAGCTGGGGAATGTGATGAAAGATGATATCTACGATCTCATCCTTTCCACTTGTTTAGGATTGTCAGGATGAGAAATGTCAGCATTATGAAAGCCCGGCTCTGCTCTTGATATGATAAAACCCTTCAAAAGCCAGTCTTTCTCTACCTCATCCCCCTCCTTTCCCGCTCTCTCTCTCTCTCTCTCTGCACTTGCTTTTTTATTTATCCTGTTTTGTTAGATGGCAGAAATATAATTCTTTTCTTTCTTCCTATTATAAGCCACCATTTTTGTTTTATTATATGTTTCACAACCCCTAATGCCCCACTGAAAATTACCTTGTTAAATGACAGTGTTTCGAAGCCATGAATCCTTTCCACCATTCCCTCAGAGGTTTGAAACAGTCAACAGACTGTAAAGAATAAATAATAAAAAAGTATTGATTATTTTGATGACTGTGAGATTCAATTAAGTATTAATTTTGCCCTCCAGTGGACCTATCAAGGTATTCAAAAGGGAGGATTCGGCTCAGCTAAATGCGTGCTGAGTGCTTCAGCCTTAAATGGGGAGAAAATGTGTTTACCTACAGTATTTGAAGAAGAAGTGCATTGATGCACAGAGTCCAATATTTAAGTGCTATGCACATTAAGCCTTGGTGACAGTGACATTGTTTTCAGTGGTATGAGTATTGACTAAAGAACTGCATTTGATGACAGCTTAAACTATTTGTATTGATTAACATTTTCATAGATTATCATGTGTCATATCAAATTCACTTTTCAGGCATGAATACATTAAAAAAAAATAACCACGGGCATACCGCAACCAATGTAACGCGACGGGACAAGAGAGCATGCCGCCCCACCTGCTCCTGTGCTGGTCACCTGTTTCCTGCTCAGGAACCACTTAGGCATGAACTTGGCAATAAATAGCTCCCAGATAACGCAAAAAGGGCACTTCTTGCTTTTCTTTTCCTCCTGCGTCCGGTGTGTGTGCCAAAACAATATCATGCATCTTAGTTTGCAAATGGAATAGCAGGCTATCCTTGGAAAATATTTCTGATCCTAAGATGCCCTCCTAATGAGCTGAAGATAAAGCAGATTCAGATTATTGGGTGGGGGGGTGGGGGGGAAGTTTGCTTTTTTTTTTTTTTTGGAGGTGATTTCTGTTTTCTTTCTCTTTAATGCTCTGGGCATAGGATGCTCTAGGTATCGGAATTATTGAACACAGTTTGTAAGTATTTTTCCAATTCCTTAACAAAAAAAATATTTGAACCGATTTTTAAATCTATTTTGCTGTGTATTGTTTGCTTTAAAATGTTCGTTGGCTTTGGGGTCAGCTTCCGTCCCAAATCTGGGAGCGGGGAAGTCAACTTCTAAGGGTGCTGATGGAATTTACATGAGAAATCTCTTTTATTCCACTGAAAGCCTTTCGAGGACTCTTTTCTCCCTATCTCTTTTCTCTGCTCTGGGGATAGGGTTTAATTGCTTCTCCCCCAGGGAGAGTGCTTCTTAAAATAGCCCGTGGTTCCTCCATAGGGTGCTCCATCCTTTTTACTGTGTTGCTGGAGTACAAACCCAGCACTTTCTTTTTTCTTACTGCATTAAAGACGGAACAAGGTGTAAAAACATTCGCACAAAAAGCACATCCCACAATTAAAGCTGTGTTGGTTAGGTGGCTTTCAAAGAAGTTTTTTTTTTTTTCCTCCCCTTCTTCCCTCCGAAGCTTCCTGAATCTCTCACATGCTAGTTGAGCTTTAATAGGGTGGGGAGTAATGGAGAACTCCTCGGATCTGTAATAGCTCTTCACTTGACTGCAGCCAGCAATAACAGCGGGAGCAGCCAGAGATAAGAGAGAGAGGAGAGAGGGAGAGTGTGTGTGTGGAAGAGGGAGAGAGAGAGGGGAGAGAGAGAGGGAGAGGGAGAGAGGACACGCACACTCAAGCTGCCACTTTTTTTCCTCCCCTTTACTCTTTTCCCCCATCCTAGGATCCAATGATAGCTGGACAAGTCAGTAAGCCCTTGCTGTCAGCGCAGAGTGAAATGAATGCGGAGTTGAGAGGTGAAGACAAGGCTGCTACTTCAGACAGCGAGCTGAATGAGTCTCTGCTTGCGCCTGTGGAATCAAATGACAGCGAGGACACTCCCAGCAAGCTCTTCGGTAAGTCTGTCTAGGTATTTCATTTCAGCCCTACCATGTTGTCCGGAAGAGCAATCCAAACCCCCCCACCTCACCCTTTCCCTGTTGTTCATTCAATTTTCTTGTAAGTGCTAAAGAGGAGCCTCGCATCTCGGAGGGGCCGAGCCATCCGAGCCCATTCCAGCCCAGCCGGCTGGCAGGATGTCCTGAAAACTTTTCCCAGCCAGGAACTTCCTCGCTGCTCTTTGGGGCTGGTCAGATATTGCCAGAGTCCCCCCCGCCCCGGGGCTAGAGATTATTTAAAAAAGAAAAAAAGAAAGAAAAAGTAGAAGAAGAAGAAGAAGGTGGTAATAATAATCAGGAAATCAGTCCCATTGTGAGAATTGGTTAACATTTATTGAATAAGTATTGACTTGGTTTCGGGTTGCTTCGCAGCCTTTTGTTAAGAGGAAGGAGAGTAAAGAGTTATTATCTGTAGTCAAAAGACAGAAGAGGGGACTGAGAAATATCAATACAAGTCTTTCTGTGCCAGGTAAACAAAGGTGGCTACGGGAATTGGTCAGAGGAATAACATTTTGTAATCACAATTGGAATGGATAGCTCTTCTTTGGAAGGGCGGGGGGGGGGGGGGGAGGATGAGGAGAGAAAAGGGGTCCTTTTGCATCCCTCCCCTACCCCTCTGCCCTGGACCAGACGTTTATAGCTTCTTCCTAAATGTGGAGGCAGCCCAGGACCTTTCAGGAATCTTTGTTCCATCAACAAAACCAGAGCGAGCAGAGTGCCACTCCAGCAAAGACATCTGTCATTCAAACAGATGACACTCTGTAAGCCAACTCAAGCAACTGTGATCTCTAATCAGAAAGGGGAGCCGGTTGTTGAGGCGCGTGACTGAGTGATGGATGATGATAGATGTCTGTGCTGAGAAGCACTTTATGGGATAGAGTGACATTAGGTTTTCAGAACACTTGCTCCTGAAACACTTGCTTTTAATTATTTCAAGTGTTTATATACTTGTAACACTGAATATGTGTGTGTATGTACTAACTTGTTTATACATAGATCTATAAACTAATCTGATACGTGTACCTGATTTTATATAAATGTGTGTGTACATATATATATATATATATATATGTATGTCACGCAGAGCACTGCTGGATCTCAGGTTAAAAACACAGCCGTGTGTCTGAACGTCAAAGAAAAACACCATTGCCTAGACTGCTTTGTGGAGAAAGTCGTTAATTCAGCTAAAAAAAAAATAATAATAATAAGCTTAATTTTTTTAGCCTCCGGGAAGAAAGCAGCTTCGATAGTTTGGCAACTCTAGGCCAGCTTCAACAGAGCAGCTTTTCTCTGATTTGAAATGCTCACTCAGTCAGACATGAGAAGGGGTGTTGCTGAGAAACTTTCTGTTTCAGATTTTCTATTGGTAAAATACAGTTTTACAGTGAAGAATATAATAGATGCCAGTTTCAAGAAATCCTGTTGTGTGATGCTTTTTTCAAAAAGCAGCAATTCCACCTGGCACATAGATTTTTTTTTTACACCTAGACATTAAGGTTTTAGCATTATTCACTCTAAAGGATTATTTTCTTGTAGTTTGAGTGTTTATGTGCATAGGGAGAGTCATGTCCTAGAACACTCATTTCATTTCAGGGGTTTAGTGAGAGAAGTCAGATAAAATTATAAATTACAGAAGAGCAAAACCATGCTCTAGCCTCCCTACACTAATACCAAACACTTTGGTTTTTAAAAAGTCATCGGCTGTGAATTCAACAGAATTGCGGATAGTGGACTACTTGCTCCTAAACTTTGCATACATTTTTAAAAAGTAAATGCCTTTTGTAGACTTTCACTTATAACCCCAACTTAGTTTTTTTTCCCCTCAAGTAAACCAATAGAGGGGTGATTAATTTGGCTTCTCGGCATTTATTTAGATTTCCCACTGTTGAAAATTGTTACAGTTTTGTTATGTCACTCTTGTTGATTTGCATATGCAGAGAAGTTAAGCTTTAAAAAAAAGAAAACCCAAGAGGGTCAAAGACATTTGAATTAAAAGTTCATGGAAAATATATCTGAAGTGGAATAGTTATGGGGTAAACTAACGAATCATAGTTTAGTTTAGAAATATAGTGGATTAGAAGGTACTCATTTTTACTTTAAAATTTCTGAATTTTTGTGAGAGGGCACTTGGCACAATCTACATCTTACATCTGATATTTCTTATGCACTCACAAATGAAGTGAGTCATTTATTTGGTCTCTAGGGTGCTTTTTGAACATAGTGCAAATGTTTTCCAGTTTCCAATTAGGTGAGGAAGCAACCGGTAGATGAGCAGTTTTGAAAACTTGAGGCAAAAATGGGAGACAATAGGAGGCAGAAAGACTACAACATCCATGGAAAGCACCCAATGTTCTCTGAGGCTTCCTTAGCTATTGGGTCTCTTGTATCTATCCTGCTAATATCACTGGGACTTAGACTTAGAAAGCCCAGTTTGTGGAACTGACCAAAACTTTCTAGAATAATTCTCTCCCAGAATTTTTAGCAACTTTGGCCCCACTTAATGGGTGATAACGTAATGGCCCATCATTGTATTTGACATGAATACTGCTCGAGTGTTTTTGTTCTTATGTGTGGTTTTCATTACACTCTTTTGCCTGACAATGAAGAATTACATTTTTCCTGAATAACTGAGAGCATCCAGGCTTCTCTCAAAAACAATGATTTCCTAACATACTTTCTCAAACCATCATTCTCATAGCACGCGCATTGCGTTCTTGAAAACTGGGCTTCCGTAATGAAAGGAGCAGATTGAGACAAATCATGTGCATCTTGGTATGTTTACTTTTGTGGGGAGATGTTTACCAACAACAGAAGACAAGAAAGGCTTAGGTTTTTGTTGTTGTTGTTGTTTTCTTTTTCTTTCTTTTTTTTTTTTTTACTGTACCTGAAATTTCAGTATTGACAGATTTCTTTGGAGCTTATTCCCCCTTCTGTGTCTTGTTGAAATTAGCAGTCCAGAGGACAAGTCTGTTTCTGTCACAGTATGGGCACTTCGGCCTGAAACTGCAGGAGAAAGGCTAATACTGATGCCCTCTATGGATAAACAAAGGAAATTCCAGGAACCATTGGGTCTTTTATGCCTCTCCTTAAATTGCACCTCTGCACTTAACAGCATCCAAAGGGAAACATACTGTGCAGAATGCTTCAGTGCTCTGTGCAACTCAGAATACCAGAAGGAGAAACCAGAAGCCATATGCCAGCCTCAGTAGAAAGTTCAGAAAAGGGCCCTTGTGTTTTATAAAGTAATTACATCAGAGGTAACATTTTGCTTAACTTGAACAGCTAGGGAGACTCAAGTACACTTAGGAGAGATGAATCCACATTTCATTGAGAAACGTGTGGTTGGGTCGTTCTCTGTGATATCATTAAGTGGTGCATTATTTATCCTGGTAAAGCCTGTTGGAATAACCATCTCCTCTCTTGGTCTGTGACTGTTTTATGCTAAGCTCTGAGCTGTGGAAAAGAGTATGGAGGAGAACAGACTTGCATGTCAGGGGGTATTAGCAGAGAATTTGGCTCCGTGTCTCGCTGTGTTTCAGCTGCATGATCAAATGAGCGATGCCACACAGGGCCAGCCATTTCATATGTGCCCAGTGATGTACATATTTGAAACCATTCTCAAAACTGGCCCTTGGCAAACAATCTCAAAGGGAAAAGGTTGCTGTGTTTCTCTAGTGACATTTATAGCACCGTGTCAATGTGGTGCTTCATTTTTAGTTATGCTCATCAAGAATTCAGTGTTCCACATTCAGTCAAGTTGGATTCTAAAATTCAAATGGTAGAGCATCAACAACTTGGCCAGGGAGATGACCACAGAAAGTATAAAAGTAATATATATCCCCGGAAAAATATCTGTACTAAAGTTTGCCCATGCAGTCTCGGCTGAAGAAGTGAGACCGCATAAAAACAGGCCCTAAATATTTTCTCCCATATATATTTGAAATTCGAAAGATGATTTATTAACAGTATTCCTCCTGGGAGTATTTTTATTGTTTCAAGATAAACCTCCTGATTGCTTTTCTTAAAGTCCCAACTACCTCGGATGGCTGGGCTAGTCTGTGGCTCGCTGTTCAGCGGTGCCACGCTGTATGGGAGTGGGGCACACAGCTCACAAGCCCTGAGCTGAGATGTAAACAAAAAACCAGTTATAGGCATTGTACCCGAGGTATAGAGTGACAGTTGGTTTTCTCTTCTGATACTGTGTTTTTCTAGGTTAACAGAAATCGCATATAATGATACTCGTAAGTGTGGGTTTTTCAATATCATTTATCTCTGAACTTTCGGGAAAGGGTTGAAAGTTGGGTCAGTGCTTCTTCCCTTGCTAGAAAATGTATTATCTGTAGCGGAAAAAAAAATTTTCCCCTTTCCTTTCTGTGATCTTTCTCATAGAAACATGCATGATAAGATTTTTTTTTTAAATTGCCATCCAGTTTGACTTGATTAGAATTTATGGCAGTGGAGTCGTTTTCAATGACAAAAGGATAAAGGACTAAATTGTCTGTCACCCCTTGAGACAGTGGTCTCTGCAGGTCAGCATGGAGGTCATTGGTAGGGCATTATTGGGACTGCACTTTGTGGTCATGCTGCCTGTGAATGAGTGGGGGCCTTCATTGTGGCATCACTGTATTACTTTATTTAAACATCTCTCTCAAGGTTCCAGTGCCTTGGATATTTATAATATTCTGATAAAATATGCTGGGGCCAGTAATAAGTATGTCAGGCTTAAGCACAAGAAGGATTTAGCTGGCGGATGATGAAGAATAGTCCCTCGAGAAATATATTTATTTAAAATAAGCATCATTCTTCTATATTTTTGCAAGTTTTGATATTCTATTAATGGAAAGTGTATACTATTTTTCACTGAAGAAAGTGTATTTTGTGTTAGGGAAATATTAAAGGAGTATATTTTAACTAAATAATTTGGATAATAGATTCTATGCAAAAATGTTTTTTTTTCAGAAATAGTTATTTAAAAGAAACCAATAGAAACCTATATTTGTGTAAGTAAAGGAGATATATGATAAGATATTTGTCAAAAATTGATTATGGTTTTGTAGGCAAACAAACCCTTGTGGTGTTCTTCTCTGCCTACTGAGGAGGAAATGCACATTTAGATACATTTCTCAATATTTAGGAAAAACTAAAGCACCTAGGTACTTCTTCTAAAAAAAAAATCCAGGGTGTGTGTAGACAAATTTAGTTTTTGTGTTCCTCCCCTTAGCCCCCTCCCCAGAAAACCATTGTAATACTGCCTGGACAAGTAAATCCACTTTGAGCAGCATTAATGTGTAAATTTTGAAATAAAAACAAACCCATATGAAATAGCACAGATGTTCAAACTTTTCACCATGTCTGATGGTGGAGCAGCTATGCTCATTCCTAAGTGACTGTTTAATGGAGGACAGTGCACAGTAAGTGACACAGGAGGCCATGGGGACTCTCTTAGTGGCTCCCTTTTCTGCTTCTGCCTTGTTTGGGGTGTTGAGGTCAGACATCTGTTCGGAGAAGAAAGTTCAGTATTGCAGCATCTAAAGACGCTGTCCACGCTAACACATTAGCAAACCAAAATGCTGGTACAGTTTTACATTTTTCTTCTATCTGGATGGCTACGATTCCTCTATTTTGTTGTCACTGCTGTTATGTGGTCCTATATACAATTGGAAATAAGATAAAGAATTAGAAATTACATGACTCTGCACCATCGCCCCTTTAAATGATCTCCCTTTAGTCTTTTTAGTGTCTTGGATGTTTCTGACTTAAAGGTTACAGGGCGTTCGAGTGGTTTTGTAGTTCACCCACACCAGTTTATGTCATAATTAATAAATAGAGGTGCATTCCAGATGCAGGGTCCCAAGGCTTGGCCCTTCAGTGGGTTACCTTTTCTCAATTACCCAATTTAATGATAGAGTTAGCATCGCTCTGGTAAGAACTAACCAAATAAAAAATTCCCCCACTTGAAAAATGAGACGTAAGTGACTATTTCAAGTGGACCTTGCTTGCTATTAGACAGTAAGCAAATAATTTGTGAGAGGACCGGTCCTTCCTTTGATTGGCGATCTTGCTGGCTTGTGTTTGGGGATTAATAATACATCAGACATTCGCACATTAACAAGAGAGTAGATGTGAAGGAGGAAGGGTGGAGGGTTACTGGAGCTGTTATTGGGCTGCTCCTGATTATTCTCGGGCCTTCCCTGGGTGCTGAGACCGGCCGAGGAGTAGTTCCAACTGCCCAAATATGCACCTAGCTCCACTTAACATGTTTCATGATTTTCTTATGCTAAAGAAAAAGATAGCAAAGTGTTTATACCAAACTGGCACCCTGTCAGGGGGCAATCTGTGTAAAGTTTCCTGCTGTCAGGTTAATAAATTTTTTAAAAATATCCAAAGGCAGAGGTAGCTAGAGAAAGCTCCTAGTAACAGTTGCCATTCTCCAGCGGATGGGTTTTTCTTTAATATCCAGCGTGGCTCTGGAATTATGTGTGTTGTCTTCTGAGGTTTTATACTTCGCTGGTGTTTTTGCTCAGCTCTCCTTTTATTAATGATGTTTCAGTCTTACTTTTAAAATGTTGATCCTGTAAAATTTCAGGCGTCTTTTTTTTTTTTTCTAAGAGAGAAATAAGTCAACATCATTTGTTTCAATCTGGTATTTACAGTGGAACATGTACCTTCATGCTATAAGCCTGGACGAGGTTCTGAATCTGCCAACATGGGACTTTTCTTTGGGAATGCCTTGGTAATATTTACATTAAAATCCATCCAGAAAGGAGTCCCTGAGCTTTGGCAGCTTGGGGGCCTTCTGTCTGTGGAGGATGCCTATTTATTACACATGTTGACCTGATTCGTCAGGTCATGTAAACTCCCACCTTCTGATTCTCAAAGTCAGATTTTATAAAAATATGAAACAAGTGCAGGCTAGTTGGATAACATCTCTTACTCTGTGTTGTGATATTACTGTGTGCTATCAAAAATGGACAAAGCCATTTTAATGGGAACACAGAGGTCAGTGAGAATAACACTGACTCTCTTGTGGTTGAAGAGAGTCTTTCATTCTCAGAGAAATAGAAATAAACTTTGTTTTGTTAAGCATTCGAAGAGCATTTTTAAGAACCACCTACTGAAGATGCACAGCTCTTGACATCTCTTTGTAATAGTTAGCTGCTACTTTTTAAAAATCCTGGCATGTTGTATGAATATCTTTATTTTGTCTGAGAACTGAAAAGACAATCCATGCTCAAATTTCTCTTCCAGTCTTCTCTTTGAAAGTGCTCCTTAGGATCTTACATGTGCAGAGAATATACTGGCTTTTATTTTCATTAAAAAATTAGCCACCTGGAACAACATAACTAATACAGTCTAAGCCACTTGTGCTGGAGGACTGCACTGCCCTCCAGACTAATTTAACAGTCTTGCGAATATGTTTTCCTGCTAGATACTGTTTGGCATTAGCAGCTTTCTTAGTGTTGCATTTTTTCCTAAGTCAATGCTTTTTAAGTCGATGTATTCCCCAAATCTCTTGTATTATTTTGCTTTCATCCAATTAACGAGAAACAAACCCCAATTGTGGTGAAAGTTTGTGAAAGCCAAGAAACTCATCTTTAAAGACTAGTATTAGCCTTGTGGTTTAAAATTACAATGCCCATTTCCATTTTCTTAGCAATTCCATACTTTGTGTTTGTTTCCCTGTGTTTTCTTCCCTCAGCACCACGAATGCACAGTGAATAACTGCAATGCTACACACGCAAAATGTGTGTAAATATGTGTATGAACCACGTGTGGATGTGTGTAAAATGTATGCATAAACACGTGTGTAAAACATATGTGCAAATATGTTAAATGTGTGAAACACGTGTGTAAGCTATGTGTGCAAACCATGTGTTAAATGTGTGTAAAACATGTGTGTGTGTGGATGGCATGTTCTCCATATATTCTCTTGTGTTCATTTGATACATGGTATTTTTTACTGTTGGTAGCATGTGTGTCTTTTCTTTATCATAAAATTGATAAAGCCTAATTTATAATTATAAGCTTTTTTTTTTAGTTCAGGCTATATGTATATCACTTAAATGCACTTCTCCTATACCTGTGAATACTTAACAATGCAATCTTCCAGATAAAATTTTCAAAAGTAATCATTTACCGATAAAGGACAATTAATTATATTACATAGTATTGCTTCAAGCATAGTTGGGCTATTATCCAAATTCCAGTGGCTTCTTCAAAGATGCTCTTTGCTGAGCAGAGAAGACACCAGGATTTCTCAGAATCTGTGCAGTTAATGCAGCAAAGAGATTTGGGGGTTTCTGCACAGTTTGATTTATAAGGAATATATATATATATATTTAAAGCATTACATAACTTGCTCGAACTAGAGAAGATGCTTGGAAGCTAAATATTAGGAACCTAAGTATTTGTCTACCTGTGGGCACACACTACAAACATTTATCTTTTTCTTTTTTTTAAAGTAAAAAGTGTTTGTTATCGAGTTAGCACAGTTTTTTTGCCTGTAAGGATTTCATGGACCTAAATATACATTTACTTGTACACACATCAAGATAGAATGGGTGTTTAATGCACAATAAAGAAATCACATTTCAAACATTTGCTATTAAAATAGTATGGTGTACTTAATCTCCTTTTGCAGTTCTCGATGGCCACATATGTGGCGATTTGTCTTTTAATAGCAGTATGGCAAGATTTACTTTTATGAATGAATGGTTTGGGGTGACTTATTGCATGAGAGAATCTCCACTGTTGAAGGAGAGGAAGGGCTGAGGGATTAATTTGATTTAAAAATGCAAACATTTGAAGCTGTTTATAAAGCATGAAAAATTATTACTGAAGAGTGAATTTCTGCCAAAATCAGCCAAGGGTAGAAGAGAATAAAAAAATCAAATGGAAAAATACATTTTCCTGTATTTAAAAACATGTAGATGTGGAAGCGGTATTGGGGGGTGGGGGTGAAATGACCTTTTCCAAAACCTGCATTTTTTCTTTGATATATCTAATGCCATAGAGCAAATAGAAACATGTCAAGAAGGAAGCGCTCTATTTTCAGAAGGAGAAGCAGGAAAGAAACAGTGAAGAAGCCTAGCATGTTAATGGATTCGCTTGCTATCCATTAATCACACTGTAATCTATGCATGAATCGTCAGAAAAGGGAAACTTTCATAAACTTTTGGAAAGAAACCTACACCATTTTTCTAGATGTTGACTGGCTCATCTCTTTCTGATTCCTGAGATTAAGGAATTACTCTCAAGAGTCGCTAAGAAATTATTCAGATTCTCAGGTAGGCTGGTCTATTCCCTTGTTGTGGTTTAGAATCTTTCCTTCTGCCATTAGATTCCATGTTTCTCATAATTTGCTAACAACCCAATCAGAATTGGCGGGCCATCAAATCGGTGTCAAAAATTAAGTACCGTGCTTCAAAAGGGATTCGTGTCTACAGCTGCCTGCTTAAAAAGATCAAACAAGCACAACCCCCCTCTACAACTCGCCAGATTGGACATTGCTGCTGGCGTGGGGACGGTTGCGCTAGCTTGGGATGGTAGCCACCTGTCTTGTCATCTGTAGTGTATCAATATGTTTTTATAATGATACAATAACCTGAACCCTGTAACAGTTTATGGTCCTTTTGAGAATTCTTATGGATTCTTAGAGTGACGGAGGTCTGAGAAAAGATCTTGAAAGCTTTCACAAAATCTGGCTGGGTGACAGAAAAAGTAGCAGGACTGTGATTTAGTTGCTATGGAATCCTATTGACTGGGAACATCATTAAACTTTTAAGTGAAAACAAAACCCGCAAAACAAATGGTAGAAAGGAAAGGTGAGGGTCCCCCTCCCCCAATCAAGGACAGCAGGGATTCAGAAGCGTCAGAGGCTCTGAGGGGAGGGGCCCAATTCCTGAAGCTCAGTGTTGAACTTGACATCCTATTGAGAAATGGGCTCCTGCTTGTGTACAGTTGCCAACATTGCCCAGGCAATCCGAGGTAGGGCCCTCCATCCTGGCATCTAGCCGACCTGGTTGTTGTGTTTTCATTTTCCCTGGAGGTTGGTCTTAGTCAATGGTAAATAAAGAGCTTGAGGTTTGAATCCAGCACCTGGGAGAACACAAAACCCAGAAACAGCAGGAAATAATCCCAACCAGCCACCGGGCACCAGGGATAGGCTGGGAGACCTCGGTCCTCTTAACGTCTGTAACACTGCTAATTTCTCTGGACTTTTAAAAATCCGCTTCCACATGAGCTCTCAAAACCCATAAAAGTGTGGCATGTAAAGTAAATTGTTTGTCACTTGCCTGCGACCTGCCATATTTATTGTCAGGAGAAATGGACATTAGTTGGAGAAGCAGTTGTTAAAGGCCAAACAATTTTTTAAAGATGGCAAAGATGCGCGAGGGCTTTCCTTTTTCTAACAATGAGCCGCCCCTTCAGACATCAAAAGACAAGATAATAAGACACTTCAAGCACAATGCAAGATTATATTCAACATCTAAAGGCTCATCTCTTGTCAGTTTGCATTTACTGTTCCAGGGATGTGATGCTTCTATCACGTTTCTGTCAAGGGGAGTTTGGCAGAAGAGGCGAGGGCTCTTATTTCACACACTTAGGGCTTTTTTTTTTCTTTTTTTTTTTTTTTTTTTTTATCAAATAGCCCACACTTGTTCTGATTCAACCAAAATGGAGGGATAATTTGAAGAAGGTCATGCGCAAGCACAAAAATCTCATATTGATTTGTGTGATTAGAAGGCATTAAAATTGCACGTTGATGTTAGTTGCTGAGATGTTTTGTCAGTTTATTTGGTAATACACTTTTTGCAGCCTGGGGGAAGAAAAAAGATGACTTAAAATTTAAAAAGGGATAGCTGAAAGCTGAAATTGGTTCCCTGAATGTGACCAGATTTGAACATTTAACAGGTGAATGTAAAAATAATTTAATGGCTTAGTTTAACAATATTTGAAATTAGCTTATCTGAGGAAATGCTTCACTTGGTGCAAAACCAAAACAGCACAGCTATGCCTATCAGAGGAAAGAAATATATAGGCGAGATTATTTTTTAAATACTTTAAACATTGATTTCATATATTTAATATATAGATAAAAGGGGATGACATTTTCAATATAAATGTAATTATGAAGCTATTTTATACTGGTCATCAAATTTTTAACATTTGGTGCTCCTTGAAATTACAGCATCATTATATTTGTCATTTTATGCCATTCTTAGTATATGTGCCCTTTTCCAGAGAGGGTACTAAAGAATAAATAAAAGAGTTTTAAAATTATTGTTATTGTTCTCTGTCCAAATTTATCACATTTCCTCCTTTGCTCTCTGACAGCCACAAAGCTGTACTAGAGCACATTCTTTATTTTTTATTTATTTTTGGTGGAGGGAAGCACATCTATAGAAGTCAGAAAAACCAGCTTTTTCTCTCAAAATAAAACAATTGATGAAAATAAAACCATGATATCCTAGGATCATTTCTCTATTCAATCTTTGAAATTATTTTTCCTAGGAATTTTCATCAACCCTCTGTGTCTTCATTTCCTATATTTTTCTTTTATGCTGCAAAGAGTTCTGAAACTGACTTTCGTACTTTTGTGCTACTTTCACATATCAAGACAAAGGAGATGTGCATACGTACAGTGTAGTTACAACATGACATAGTAGAAGTGAAACCCGTAATTTGTCCTATTTGTTATGTAAGCCTTTTCCACGCTGTGCAGTTTATGTATTCCACATGCAAGAGTTAATTCATCCACTCAACAAATATTTGTTGAGTGCCTGTTCTGTGGCAGGAGCGGTGATGCACTATGTGGACTCAATGGAGAATACACTGGAAAGAAATGACCACCCAGTCTTGCTCACCCACTACACTGGACACTGAGGATGAATCAGATTGAACCAGGCAGGTTCGCACCACCCTGAGATAGCCCACAACCAACATGGTATATTAATATCCCATTTCCTTCCTTGTTTCCTGTGACTCTTCGGGAAATCTTAATCTTCAAAATCATGCATGTTGGAAGTAATTCATTGGTCAGAAACCTAAACAGTTGGGAAAAACGATCATCCCCCAAAAAATGAGGAAGAAGAGAGGATTTGTAAGTGATTCAGGACAAACTGCATTCATTGTGTTTTCGTCACAGAGTTTGGTGCTTATGCCGTAAAACAGAATTATGATTCTTTAGTCATTGTTTCTTAATCTTGTCCATAGGGAGAATGAACTGGATTTATCTTTTCCTCCCTGTCTCTCCTGCCTCCTCTCTCCTCCCAAGATTCTAGTTTGTTTATCGTTTAACCTCATGTTGTGGGTCAAGGCTCTGGAGTCAGGCTGTTTTTTGTTGGCTGGGTAGGTGAGGTATGGAATGTGTTTAGGCCTCAACTTCCCCGTCTCGGCATGGAGGAATTGATTGTGCTTACTTCAGAGGGCAGCTTGACATTGAACTGAGGTGATGTGTGTCGAGCCCAGCATTCAACAAATACCACACTTTCTTAGGAGTTGAAAATTAACTTTTCTTTGTTAGGAGGAATTTGATTAAATTTTATCAACAGATATCAGAACACCAATAAGGAAATTTCTGAGGCCTTTGGAATTAGCCATGCTCCTCCCTAAGGAAACATCAGCCCCTAGGGCTCTCTTGGCCAAAGTAAAGTTCTGGGGATCTTTTTCTCCTGACAACAACACCCCTTCCTTCTTTAGGACGTTAGGCACTGCTTTCCTCCTGAGTCCATTTAGGAAAGGATTCAGACTCATATATAGATGACAAGAAGGTTCTAGAGGAGGCAATAATTCACTATTTTCATCTTGGGGAGTAGGTGGGCAGTGCAATGGACAAGGATGGAAGCGGGCAGTTATGTATCTTACTCTTCTCTAAATTTAAAAGATTGGAGTGTGTGATTCTTTCAAATCATAGAAATTTCAAAAATAATTTTGGCATCGAGAAGTGATATGGAACCAGATGTCCGTGGGCGACAGCAAATGCTTCTCTAACGTGTGGTTAGGTCGATACCCTGATGGCAGTCTGCCTTTTGGTGCTTTCCCTCCAAGGCGTGTGAGTTGTCTCTCCAAGGGCATTTGCCAGCTCTCAGGCCAAGCACTTAACTTCTTTCTTCCTGGACCACATTGTTGCCAAAATTAGGAGCATAGCATTTGCTTCCAATTCAGTGCTCCGAGATCTTGCAGAGGATCTTCACCACATCAAGGTGAACTATACAACATTTCAGAGAGAGAGAGAGAAACATTCCACTGAACTCACATGAAGACAGAGGAAGAAGGGCTTGGCAGAAGGATTGTAACCAGGGTTCAAATCCCTGCTCTTGACCCACGCAGAGTGCTATGACTTCCTGTGCCCTCGTTTCCTCTTCTGTAGCTTGAGAAGTCAGATAATCTAACAAGGTGTTGAAGATTACATCTAGGAAGACAAGTGAGGTGCCTGCACATGGCGGGTGTTTTATAAATGTGGTTCTCCGCCCCCCTCTCCTTAAGACCAATCATGTTATATTTCTCAGGTCTGAGACGTATCCTGTAGGCAGGGTGGATCAGACATTGATGGTCAGATGAAGTAGGCATTTTGAACACTAAGCTCTGCTTTCCTAATCTAACTTTATCCATAAATGCCAAGATTCAAGCTAGGTCTAGAGAGAATCATCTCTGCTCCAGAAATAAAGAGGATTGGATTAGGTTGTGGGTCTTCTCTGTCTCTGTGGGGAGCTCTTTTCTGCCTCCCCAGTAAAGCTCGCCTCTCAAAGCATTAGTCGTACGTTAAGTATTGGAATATAGCTGCGAGTAGAAGTCCATGGTATCTTCATTCCTTTGGGAACGTATGCTGATGTTTATTTAGGACTTTCTAATCTTCCACAATGAACTCTTTATTCATTTTTTAAACAAATAAACCAAAACCAAAATGGCAACCTCAGAAAGTCTTTCAGTGCCACATTTCTAAGAACCGAACGTGCTGTGAAATTTAAGTAGGTTAAATTGACATTTAAGGCCATATTTAGGGGAAAATGTGTTATTACATTTATTAGGGATATTTAGAGATTTTGGTTGATATTACGAAAATCTACTACCTTTTGTAGACACTACCAAAGAAGTCAGGATCACTAGGAGAGCATCTTTTTGTTGTTGTTAACATGACAATCCCACACACTTTTAATTACATATTGATCCATGCCCTGTGCACATTTATCAGAAATTATGGGCACTTCTGGGGCACCTTGTGGCTCAGTTGGTTAAGCATCCGACTCTCGATTTCAACTCCCACATTGAGCTCCACGCTGGGTATGAAGCCTACTTAAAAAAAAATATTGGCATTTGTAAAATCACTTATTTAACATGTGTCAATTGATAGTGATAAAAGGTGATATTGAGAAATATTAAATCATACTTGAAAATTGAATTCATATACATGTTGTGTTAATATTAAGTAGAAGAGACAAAATTTCCTTGAAGCCAGTGACAATGACCATCCCCTTTGTCTAATGTGACAGTTTTGGCTCTCTTCACTGAGTGTATGTATAGGACATTTTATCTCTTACTGGTTCCAACTCTTGGTACCAGTGTGATCTTGTTGTTGGGTGACCAAATGAATCTGTCTCTACTTGGTTGTGTCACTGGGTAGTATCAATGTGGAAGGGATAATGTTGGGAAATCGAACACAGAGTTGAGCTTCATTAAAGGTTTATATAGTACAGGGAGAAGAAAACTCACCTCTGCTCTGAAGAGTGGGTACAGATTTATTTCCTGAGCTTCTCATCCACCTCTGATGGGCCTTTCCCACACCAGTCCCTTCTAGCCACCATCTAGAAGATACTTTCTTCGAGCACTACATTCAAAGCTGAATTGTCCAATTTTTCATATTAAAGTTAAGTTGCCTTTTTAATCAGTCCTGATGAAAAGTCAGCATTTAGGAGAAGAATTGCTTCTTCTAGATTAAGGGTTTTTTTGTTTTATTTTGTTTGCTGTTTTGTTTTGTTTTTACTATTTCTCTGCTCTTGCGTCTTGCGGTGGCTCAAAAATCTTCCTTCCTCAAAATCTCCAATATTAGAACAGTCTTAGACACCCCTGGGAGTTTGTAGCTTACCTTCTTCATTGAAATATTAAAGTGGACTTGTATTAGACCTTTTTAAAGGTGATTTGCCTCATGAAAATGGCAATATTTTTATACTGCCTTTTAGATGGACACTTTGGTTCTTGGTCTTCTGATTCCCCAGAGAGGCATTTTTTTTCTATCAGATATCAGTCTTTTACAGAAAAATCTATAGAATCTATATAGCCATACACTGTTAGTAACTATCATTTCATTTCAATTAGGTGAAAGGGGCCAGGTGCAAATAACCATTTAATATCTTGATGTGTTCTCTAAGCTGCTTATAATGAACTTATTGAGAGGCTAATTTATTTAGATCCATTTACTGAGTGTGTCCCAGTCTGCTACCGTTTTTCCTTTCTGTGGTCACAATATTTTGGCTAAGCTTCTTGATTTCGCACATTATGATGAATCTTGCCTTCCCTTGCTTTCCAACTATTTCCTCATTTTTTAAAACCTCTTTTGCAGCCATTTCCAGTGTTTGCCTAGTATTATAATGACTTGTGCATTTGTCTGCCTCCCTTGCTGGGTAGCAGGTCCCTAGAGGACAGATAATAGATCTTGCATATATTAAGTGCCAGATAAATGTTTTTTGAATTGAACTGCTTCTGAATTGGATGTTTCTGGACATCATCCACACTTGGTAAATACTTACTGAATATTAAGGGGAAATAGACTCTACCCACAGGAGTCTACTCTTCAACTAAAGAAAGAATGAGGTTGTGTGTGTGTGTGTGTGTGTGTGTGTGTGTGTGTGTCAGCAAAAATGAATCACAAAACAAAGGTAAAGAATTGTTCACATATTCAACAAATATTTATTGAGCACCTTTGCACTAAGTATTGTGCTGAGGGCTGAGGATGTAATAATGAATTAGACTTTGTCTCTGTTTCGTGGAGTTTACAGATGGTAGGGAACTCTTGCTGTGGTGAGAAATGCTTTGCCAAGAGAAGTACTGGATGCTATAGAAATGAATAATGGGATGACGTGACTTAGTTTGAAGGGTCAGGTGTTAGGGTGGACACTGAGGGAACAGCATGCAGATATTACTTTGGCAAAGTACTCCTTTCTCATTAAAGATAGTCTTGGTGGAACTGTCAACCAAGATGTTCCATAATTCCTAGACAAAGATTATATGTGCCCCAAAGTAGATAATTAGTTCACTCTCTCCTGGGAGGCTAATTCTTTTTTTTTTTTTTATTGGAGTTCAATTTGCCAACACATAGCATAACACCAGTGCTCATCCCATCAAGTGCCCCCTTCAGTGCCCATCACCCAGTCACCCCCACCCCCCGCCCACCTCCCTTTCTACTACCCCTTGTTCATTTCTGGGAGGCTAATTCTTGAACTGAGTAATAGAAGGACTGAAAAACAGCTGAAATGTGTCCACATGGTGGCGATCCTAGAAAGTGCCAGTAGTTTTTACCACTTTGATTTCCTTGGAAGAATCTTGATTAGTGTCTTTTCAGAGATCTAGATATTTAACTTTTTCCCTTTGATTCCATGAACTACCTCAAACCCTTACAACAAATTCTTTCCCCCTGCCTTTCTCATATTGCTTAAGTAGGCCAGACTAGGGTCATGTTACTTGCAAGTGAATAACCCTTGTCCTGGTATGTTCATGATCTCCAGAGTTACATTTAGACAAGACATTCTTCTAAAATTGATATATAAAATTGATATCTCAGAGTTAGAGCAGAGAAGCTTTTCCAGGTTGGGCAAATAGCATGGGCAAAGGAACAGAGTGAGAGAGTTGTGTTGGGCTATAACTTTCTCTGATAAGAAGTAAAGAATGAGAAGGATTTGAATTCATCCTGGTAGAAAGAGGGGTGGGGCCAAGTGCAGTGTTAGTTACAGATGCTGAAATCTGCCTTCTG
This sequence comes from Canis aureus, assembly GCF_053574225.1. NCBI lineage: Eukaryota > Metazoa > Chordata > Mammalia > Carnivora > Canidae > Canis > Canis aureus. The sequence goes on from NC_135631.1 coordinate 45,770,436, forward strand.
AATTAGCTAAGCTGGGGAAGCTTAAGAGAAACAGGCTAAAATTTAAATGTTCCTCCCCTTCCTCCTGCCTAGCCTCAGGCCCATCCAGAGCACCCACCACCAACACTAAGTGCCTTCTACTAAAGTGTCGGTGCCACTGTTTCTTATGTATAAATACCGTCATTACAATGATACTTTTGATTACATTATCCATGGCTGCATTATAACCCAACCCAAAATTTAGTGGCTTAAACAATGACAACATTTATTTCACTCACAAGTATTTAATTTGGGAATGGATTGGTAGAGTCCATGCATTTCTCTTACACTTGGCTGCAATCATCTGAAGGCTTATGTTTTCACATGTCTGGTGGTAGATGCTGACTGTTGGCCAGGACCTTTTTTCCAGGTTGTTGACCGGAATACTTATGTATTCTCCATGTGACCTGGGCTTTCTCTCAATATGGTGGCTGGGTTCCTAGGGCAAAGGGAGAGAGAAAAGAGAAAGCCAGATGGAATCTAGCTTTTATAAACTAGACCTCTCTACCTTGTCCTTGGAAGTAGAACAGCATCCCTTCCATCACTTTCTATTCAATAGAATCATGAGTCATTAATGCTCCCTCATATTCAAAAAGAAGAGAACTAAACTCTACTACTTTGATGAGGAGACTGTCAACAAATATGTGGCAAGTTACAAAACCACCACAAAGGCAATATTACTTCTACATCTATTTCTTTTCTTTCTGATAAAGTAAGTAAATACCTTTGGTGGGGAAGGTCTTTTTATTAGAGAGTAGATATTCTTAACAAAACCAGAAGGCCTTGTTTAAGGCAAGGTTGAGCAGAGGATAGCTTCTACACCATTTAATGAGTATGGATCAATATCTTCTAGATATTTGTGTGTCTACTTCTACTGAAAGTTACCTTCTTTATCACTTTCATTTTTCTTAGAGATGAAGAGGTTCAGTTTAGGTTTTGGAAACTGGTCTTTATAAACACAGGAAAAATAAAGGAAGTCTCATCTTAGGGTGTCAGGGGCAGATGGAGAATAGAATCTGAAAGCCCACTATGTCCACGCTTATGACAGACCATTGGTTACAGCAAATGAAAACAGATTTCCCAAACCTAACATATTAAGTTCAATACATTTCTCTTTGGTAATAACAGACAGAAATTTCAGTTATAATAAACCATTTCTGAGCCTTTATGTCTACCACTAGACATTCTAAAGAAGGATGAGCTGGTAAAAGAAAGTTGGTTTGTAGGAAGGCATTTCATGTAATTATTGTTTATAAGAAAATCATTTTTACCACAATTTTCTAAAAATATTTTTAAATTAAATGAATTCTACATTTGAGGGTTCCATACTTCAAAAATTTTTCTGGCTCTATATAAAATGTTATTTCTTTAAACATCTTGAATTCTTAATTGATTGCACATTATGTAATGTATGACATTTCTGTAAAGAAGGATCATCAGAGGGCAGCCTGGGTGACTCAGCAGTTTAGCTCAGCATTCAGCTCAGGGTGTGATATGATCTTGGAGACCCGGGATCGAGTCCCACATCAGGCTCCCTGCATGGAGCCTGCTTCTCCTTCTGCCTGTGTCTCTGCCTCTCTGTCTCTGTCTCTGCCTCTGTCTCTGTCTCTGTGTCTCTCATAAATAAAATAAAATCTTTAAAAAAAAAAGAAGGATCATCAGAGGCAAGAATGTATATTCCTGGTGTTCTGGACAGAAAGACATATAAGTGAAATATAAGGTTCTTTCTGATTTTGTTAGGAAAAGTTGGGGAGCAAAAGACCACACTAAAACTCAGAGTTAACTGTGGTTATTTTAAGTATGGACTCAGCAAATTAAAATTTGCTCAGCTGCTGTGGATTGTTCCAGTAGTGGCCAGAATAAGCAGTTTTTATTAACTGAAAAAGTCATGAACTGAATTCTGAGGTTTTTTTTTTCACTACGATGAAAATTTTGGCTCAGGATCTTATTTTCCTTGGACCAATACCCCCCAGGCCTTCCTCACCCCGCCCCCACCCTGCCCCAGGAGGTACATGAAAAGCCAGGATGGAACTTCCCTGAATTCTAGCCTTCAGACACAGCACTGTCAGTACATGAGCCCGGATGGGAAGGGGAGTAGGGCACCGGGGGAAAATGTTTAGTTTGCTGTTTCTAACCATTCTCTGGTCATGTCAGGGTATATGCCACAAATACCCAATATGAGGGACACCTGGATGCCTCAGTGGTTGAGCGTCTGCCTTCGGCTCAGGTCGTTACCCCAAGGTCCTGGAATCTAGTCCTGCAGCAGGCTCCCTTGAGGGAGCCTGCTTCTCCCTCTGACTGTGTCTCTGCCCTTCTGTCTGTGTCTTTCATGAATAAATACATAAATAAAATCTTTTTTAAAAAAAGGAAAACAAATATGCGATACGATATGCCAGTCTCCAGAACCCTTCACAAAAGAATTTCCTTTAAATCCAATGAAAAAGAACTTCATAATAATGTAGATTTCCAAGAGTGTCTATGAGCTAAACTTCTATTACTTCCAGGCTTTCACTAATGATAATGATGATGATTATATAGATCGGCATTTTCAAAATATTTGTACTCACAGAGACTCCATGAAGTAGATGTTTGCCAGGATTGGGCTGTTAGATTTCCGGTAACAGAATTTATAGAGCTGTGAGCATTGTTTTTCTTCACTACTTAAAGCCTTACGGTGGCTTCCTATTGATCTCAGAATAAATTTCAAACTCCATAAAGTGGCTCCTGTGCTCCAGGTGATATGCCCCTTGCTTACCTGTAGGTAATCTATAACTGTACCTTAATAAAATGCTTTTGTACCTTGCCTTTTCCCTTATTTAGCTTGTTTATATGGAAATGACACATGGTAAACATTTTTCTAAACAAACATTTTTATAGCAACAGCTTAAATCGCTATGAAGCATTTTATCATATGGGTGTGTTTATTTATCTGCTCACTTTGTAGCAAGAAAGATACTTTTCTTTAATTTTAATTTATTATTAAAAATAACTAATATAGAGGCACCTGGGTGGCTCAGTCAATTACATGTCTGCCTTTGGCTCATGTCATGAATGATCTCGGGGTCCTGGGATCGAGACCCACAACAGGCTCCCTGCTCAGCGGGGAGTCTGCTTCTCCCTCTCCTTCTGCCTCTCCCCATGCTTGTATGCTCTCTTTCTCTCTCTCAAATAAATAACATCTTAAAAAAATAACTGTTATACAATATTGTATTAGTTTCAGGTGTACAACATAGTGATTCAATATTTATGTACATTACAAAATGGTCACCACAGTAGGTCTAGTTACCATCTGTCACAGTACAAAGTTATTGCAATATTATTGACCATATTCCTTATACTGAATATTATATCCTTGTGTCTTACTTATTTTATAACTGGAAGATTGTACTTCTTAACCTTCTTCACCTATTTCACCCAAATCCTGCAACCTTTTCCCTCTGGTAGCCATTAGTTTGTTTTCTGGATCTATGAGCCTGTTTGTGTTTGTTTTGATTGTTCAATTGTTTTGTTTTTTAGATTCCAGAGATAAGTGAAATCACACCGTGTTTATCCTTGTCTGGTTTATTTCACTTAGCATAATACCCTCTAGTTTCATCCATGTTGTTGCAAATGGCAAGATTTTATTCTTCTCTGTGGCTGAGGAGTAGTCCATTGTGTATATATACCACATGTTCTTTATCCATTCATCTATAAATGGACATTTAAGTTGCTTCCATATCATGGCTATTGTAAATAATGCTGTGATAAACATAGGATGCTTATCATCATTTATTTAATCAGTCCCTTATAGTTGGACACTTAGACTCTTTCTAATTTTAAATTTCAATTTAAACTTTGTTTATATCCTTAATCATTTTCTTAGGATTAATTAACTAATTAATAAAACAGAATTACTAGAATAATAGGTATTCACATTTTATTTATTTTTAAAAATATTTTATGTATTTATTTGAAAGAGAGCACAGTGGGGAGGAGCAGAGGGAGAGGGAGAAGCAGCCTCCCCATTGAACAGGGACCCCAAATGTGGGGCTTAATCACAGTACCCTGGGATCATGACCTGTACCAAAGGCAGACGCATAACTGACTGAGTCACCCAAGTGCCCTAGTATGCACATTTTAGAGCCCTCCAGAAAGGATATGCAAATTTATACATCCATGATCTGTATTTGAGACTAACCATTTTCTAACACTTTCACTAAATCTGATTTTTAAAATATTATTTTTGGTCTTGGATAATTTGATAGGTAAGAAATGGGATTTATTTTACTTTGCATTTCTTCAATTACTAATCAGTCTTAAATAGTCTTTTTGTGTTTTTTGGCTATTGGTAATTCCTCTGTGAATTGCCTGTTCTTGATTTCTACTGGGGAATCCATCTTTTTTCTTATTTATGTAAGCTTTTTATATAAAAAGAAACCAGTATTAATTTTCCCATACTTATAAACGTCCATAGACTTTGCTACATTAGAACAAATAAAGCATAAATAAAAGTATGATAGGAAGACATTTTCTTTACCAACAATTTTTTTACAAATGGCAGAATTTTATAGCAGTTGTTTTAGTCGGGATCCTGGCAAAAAAGAGAAGGCACACTCAAATTCATTAAATTAAGTTGAGTCTACTAATGGTACTATTTACACAAGTTTAAATAGAATGTAGGGGAAATATAAGGAATAGTGGAAAGCTCCTTTCCAAAGATTAGTAACATATGTCCTTACCAACCTTGGACTTTTAGACCTCATCATCCTTGGAACTGTGCTTTCTCCCTTTACTGAGAGGATAAAGTGATCTCAAAAGGATAAAAGAGTGGGCAGGTACCAAAACCCAGAAGGAGAGTGTCATTTGAATAGGACCACCTCCGTTGGATGAAGACCATTCCTAGACCCCACAGGAAGAGAGGCGAAAGAATAAATGTCCCACTTTTGCTCTCTTCCTTCCTTCCATTGACAAAACTCAACTGGGAACCAGAGAGAGAAAAAAAAAGGTTTTGATATAGTCTGTATAGGTCAGGTTCCTGGGGGCACTGAACAAGATGGAAAAGAGGAGAGTAATAATCCGGAGGGATATATGGTTTCAGCACGGTGGAATATAACTATGATTCTGGAGTTGTTCTCAAGAAGGCTCAAATCCCCAGTCTTGCCATTTAACTGCTATTTAGCATCAATGGTGTTTACCTGTATCATGAGGATGACCATGGTACCTGTGTCATACAGTTATTGTGATAGTTGGAGTTAAAGCACTTGATAGTCTTGACATGTAGTGTATATAGTATATATGCACTTGAAGGCCTAAGGAAGATAGGATGTTTTCTTTCTTTTTCTGTTTTCCACCCTCCTTTAATAATCCCCACTTCTATTTTAGCCTGGTTGCTGGTTGAGATTTTGTTGGGCACCCAGAGTGTAAATCACCAGGGGCCAATCTATTCCTTTCCTCAGAACTTAGCTAGAGAGTTCATGGCAGTGGTTCCCACCCAGCATCCACACAGACCTATATATCTCCCTGTGGTTCCTCTGACCACCAATCTAGGGGGAGGCTCTGGGCTGTCCTGTGTCATGTTCTCAGATATTTTATCAGATTTCTCTAGCTTAGGGACTCTCCAGCTGTGGCACACACACTCAGGAACTCTTTCCTAGAGATGTTTCCACTTGCTCAGAGAAAATGAAAAAAATAAAGCACTCCCCACAAGTTAGTTTTTTCTTATTCTCAATAACCATATGAGATGGGTCTCTAGAAGCTATCTACAGACTTTTGTTTCAATGTTAGTTTTCTAGATAAAAAATAAAATCGTAAAGCCAACAAAATAAGTATGCATTAATACATACAGTCACATGTACTCCAGATTTACTAGGGGATAATTTGCAACAAAAAGTATACTCCTTTGTAGCATTAGTAGATGAATTTCCCAATCAAAACTGGAAGAAAATTTCAAGCATACAATTATGAGCAAAAATTACATTGGTTATATTGGGTTTACCTAACTTTACTGTTGATTATTAATTTCAGAATAAAGTAAGGATAATTCTATATCCAATTATTGTTATTTTTAATACTCATTAGTAGGTATGAAATTGCCACGTTGTGTTTGTTGGTATTAATTCAAGGTATTGATATCTAGTCTGAGTTGGTATTTGGGAAGCAGTAAGTTCTGCCTAAAAAATATGAGCATAAGGTAAGATATTCCCTCCGTCTGTTTAATGGGGATGTTAGATCATTCTAAGAAGCAACTTAGGTTCTTGTGTATGAGCTTGCAGTGTTTTGATAGCATGGGTAAAAAAGGATTGTTTGCTTTCAAATAGTAATTTATGTCATATTTAAATGACTTAGAATAAATATTAGCTATGTAGTTCTGGTATACTTATTTACACAGTAGAAAATGTAAATCATGTGAGTGGCATTACTGATGAAGTTATTTTGGATTCAAATTTTGAGCAAGAGTTCCAATTTTTTTTTTTTAAGAGTTCCAATTTGAACCAATGATTCCAAAACTCAGGGAGGAGTCTAGTAGATCAAGGTAGATTTTGAAAAAGAATATCTCTCCAAGTCTGTCACCGGTGATGTGCTAAAGACAGCTTATGATGGCTTGTGGGAGATGATTGTAATATTCAGGAATTTGGTGAGCCAGTTGTTAAACATAGTCACTACTAAGAATTATATAATCTTATAGTTATATAAATTATATTTTAAGACAAAGATAATACATACTCAAAATTCATTATTTCCTAAGTATTTTTCTATACTTTATTATTTATACTCTTATTTATTTATTGTATTTGTGCAGTAGAAATACTATATGTATATTTTGTGTATATGCTGTGTATATATTGTGTATCTTTCCTCAACCCTACGTTCAGTAAGGTCATATTGGTAGCTTGAAATTGGCCGTGGAGAGAGTATTTATACCATGGAAATCTGCAAATGCTAAAAATCAGGACTTCAATTACCTATCATATTGAGTATCTAGACTTGAGAAAGTGATTACACAAAGTGATTGAAAAGTTTTGCTAAGAAATATTTGACCCCAGAAAACATCATGAAGACTTTGAGGAAAAACTTTTATAGTAACATCTTGCCTTCAATACCAATGTATTTTTTTTGTTTTCTTAAGAGAAGAAACTGTTTATGAATTAATCTTGGTATTTAGATTTCTATAGATAGTAAAGTTAAAGTGAAAACCTAGAGGGACACCTGGGTGGCTCAGCGGTTGAGCCCCCGCCTTCAGCCCAGGGCATGATCCTGAAGTCCCAGGATCAAGTCCCACATTGGGCTCCCTGCATGGAGCCTACTTCTCTCTCTGCCTATGTCTCTGCCTCTCTCTGTGTGTCTCCCATGAATAAATAAATAAAATCTTTTTTTAAAAAAAGAAAATCTAGAAAATTGAGATTAATATATCCTTTCTGCCCAACCACTTATTTTTTTTGGTTCATGTTTCTCTGCATAAGGAAATGAAGAAAAAAAAAGGACTTGAAGAAGTATTAAAATCATGATGTTAGCTATTTATATTCCATAGCTCTATTATAAGCATATATACTTAAATAGATTAGATACAGATATAAATATAGATGTATGAACCTAAACTGAAATGACAATATTGCTCTTAAAAGTGGAGAACATTTAGTTCTAGACACTGCTCTGTTTCGAAAATACAAGTGCAGCATGTTCAAATGAGAGTGCCTTAGAAAACCAAAGGACTCAGCCATGGCACACAAAGACTGAATAGTGAAATAAAACAATCAACCTGCAGTTATGAAAACTTAGAAGGACAAGAGAGAGGTCTGCAAATATTTGAAAGTTTTATTAAAATACTGGATACAGGGGCGGCCCAGTGGCTCAGTGGTTTAGCGCCTGCCTTCGGCTCAGGGTTGATCCTGGAGGCCTGGGATCGAGTCTCATGTTGGGTTCCCTGCATGGAGCCTGCTTCTCCCTCTGCCTGTGTCTCTGCCCGCCCCCACCTTTGTGTTTCTCATGAATAAATAGATAAAATCTTTAAAAAAAATATTGGATACAGACTGGGTTTATTCTAGGTGGTTTCAGAGGGCCTAACAAAGCCCAGTGGATGGAATTATAGGAGGAGAGGTAGATTTTGCACAATGTAAGAATTATCTAGTAGCTAAAACTGTCCAAATTAAAATGTGCCTCCTAAAGAGGCAGTGATTTCTTCATTTATTAGAAGTCTTCAGGCAGAGCTGAGAGTTGTTATATGGGATTCAGATGTCCTTTGTGGTAATCTTTCCAATTCTGTAATTCTGAGTCACTTGACTTCTCACTTGTATATTAAGCCCAAAGCAGGAGCTAGCCCTTGTAAATGTGTCTGCTTATCTGAAATTTGCTGAACATGGTGATTTAGAAAGGTAGAAGTTGAAATTAGTCTTTCAAATGTGGTAACTGAAATATATGCATAATCATATACTACTTCTAAATGAATGAATTCAAGTAAAATCCCATTGGAATAAATCCCTCTACAAAGAAGTATTCTCTATAACAAAAATATTTCTATATATTGAAGGTAGCACATAGCACATAAGCCCTGTGATCTATTAGCAGTAGATGATATACTGTATTCTATGCTTATACTATTAGTACTATACTTGATCACAAATTCCCTCTTTGCCCACTCATTTTTTGGGTACAGTTATTTTATTGCTAAAGAAAAGAAAGAATAAAAGGGCAGGGCAGAGATGAAACATTCAAAAATATTATTTAAAATGAGTTGCCATTGACAAGCCATTTCGATAAGTATCCACATAAAATTGCTTAAGGCATAAGAATTGGGTGGGTTTTTTTCTTCTACTTTTAAAATACAGTGTACCCTCTAGGGGCCAATTATGTCCCCCAAAATAGTGTTTTATTTGAAAAAGTTCATAGATCAAATGAACAAAAATGAATCTTGACTGGCACTCTGGAATATTAATTAGACTTGGCATGTAGCTATATAATAACTATGTACTGAGAGGATCTGTGTTGATTAGCAATGCTAATCAGATTTCTAAAGTTTCTGTTCCCCAGAGAAAAGATACTGCTATCTTAAGCTATTATGGATTAGATGTTTATATTTTTAACCCCCTAATTAACTATTCTTGAATTTTACAAGGCGGCTGAAATTTTTAAATTGTAATTTTACTCTTACAGGAAAAAAAATATTTCCAGGGATCAGAAAACTCTTATGAATATCCTGGTTTTATCCTTGAGCCAGTTCGGAATATAAGTTACAAAGAAACACAAGATATAAAAAGAAACATGGGAAAAACTTTTGAAGTCTATCATTGTCTTGACTTTAAAATCAGAAAAGTGCCCATTGGTGCCACTCTATGAAAATATATTACCATTGTTTGTAAAACACGAAAGGAGAGAGAAAAAAGTGCTCTTAATTTAGTTTTACCTTAATCTGACTTCATTTAATTCAATTTTTTAGGCATTAGAAATAGAAGAGAGAAACACTCTAATGTAACAAATGGGCAGAATTTACTAAAAATTTTAATTCCACACCACCAAACAATCTTTTCCTGGGGCAAGTGATGCAGTCTCGAGGGTCATGGCTGCTAAGTATCCCAGGCTACTGCTTTGGGTAGCCCACTAAGGGAAAAACAGACCTCTGCTTTCTCCTCAAATCAGAATACAATGGGAAGATATCATGCAAGGAGACAAAACAGCTAGGGGAATAGAACATTTTCCCTAAAGTTGTATAGAGGAAGCAAGGGCTGAAATGAGCCCGGGGAATATCGGGGCTCCTGAAGATCTGGTTACCAACCTGGTCAACTGACATTTGAAGTAGAAATTTGAAGGAGAACTGGGTGTAATATCATGGCATCTCTCATCCTAGAGGTGTTTCTTTTTATTGCACATTGGCTGCTTAGGAACTGGGCCTCTGAAATAGCACGTGTCTAGTTTCTGTAAGCTGGGAACATGCCTTGTTTCGATGAAATCCACCCCAGATCAAAGTCATCTGGGAACCACTTGCTTACAATGGAGATTACCCAGAACACTTTTGCTTCCAATATGGCGCATCACTGTGTGTCACAGGCTGACTAAAGGTGAGCAAGCATGGGGAATAGAGTATAGGCATCCATTACGAAGAATGAGATTTGGGGAAAATGTCAGATCCAGAGCACACTTTAAATATGCAGAGATCAGCAGGTTATATCTTTTAAGAAACAGTTAATTGAATGCTAATTCAGGGCCCACCAGGAAGCTAGATTACCAGGTTCACAAAGAATGCATGAATGCCTCAGCAGATTGGTAAACATAGATTGGATATGGACATGGGAGTGCATAGAGAAGTGCCTAGATATCACACACACACACACACACACACACACACACACACACACAAATAAACATTACAAAGGAAGTCATTGGGCGAAGCCAAATTTCTTTGTCATTTTTGTCATTGTTAACAACCAAGTGATAGTGATGGCGGTGGTCGTGATTATCACCTTTCATCTGACAGTAAAAATCTTATCCATCTTAGAGTAATTTAAATAAGAGGCAAGCTCATTCATCTATTCTGAAGGGTTAGAATGAATATTTGACTGTAGGAGTTTAGCATTTACCCTTCATGGGTCAATGGATAGGTGAGTCTTAAAACCTCTTTAGGTGGAGATTATTCTAATAGAAACTTCCTCCAGCCCCCTGCCTTCCAAAGGCCCAAAGCAATATTCCATATTTCTTAGAAGAAATAAGGTCAAATGTGGGGAAAGTGCAGATAAACAATATCATTCACATGGAAATCATCACCTCAAGTTAATGAAAAGGTGATTTTTCTGGTAAAAAAAGAGATAGAACTGATTTTTGATGGTATTAAAGGCAAGGAATTTTATTTAAAAAAAAATTGTTGCTGGCAAGGTGCCGGATTACAGTTTTTGTACCAGAAAAATGAAGTTGTTAACCCTTATGCCAAGGGAAGATTATCGTCTTTTAAGGCTTAATTGTAATAATAAATATTTGTGCTATAAACATCGTTTGCTGCCAATTGGAGAAATTACCAATGCAGCTTTGCTGAAGAGAAATTTTAAATTTTATAAAAGACTCATAACAAATTAAATTGCATACATACTTATGTGAGTATATATGCAGATAGGTAAGTAGATACGTGTATGTGTGTTTGTGTTACATGCTTGTACTCTTTAATTTATATAGGTATACGTTATAGTGATTTTAGGTAGCTAAAATATGTATTAGCAGTTAAAATATATATAATTAGCAGTTGATGTTCCCAGTTGTGGGAGAGGAAAGAGACACCCCAAATACCACACAAGCGTGATAAACAAACTTTTGTGATGATTGGCCTACTCTTCATGCCACAGACAGGACGTGTGAGATCCAGATTGGAGCCCCAGATTGTGCTCCCACCAAGGGGTGAGCCGGACCAGGCCTTGCCTAATTCATAAAGACTTCTTCCATTCCATGGAAATCCTCAAAGTGAGAGCAGGAACTTTTCTGTAGTTAGTAAGACAGAAACCACAAGAATCTCGAGTTGGGTTAGCATGTTGGTTTTTGAGGAAAGGTGGGAGTTAATTAAATCCAAGCTCCTGGCACTCACGTGTGTCAGGCCTGCAACATTTGCTCTCTGGATGCCACCATTTTTAACAGGGAGAAGAATGAGAACATTTGGTAAAAATGAAATGCGGTAAGATCTCTGCCTCTCTCTTTTTAAAAATACCTTCTCTTTGTATAGTGTAGGCATCTAGCTCTGGCAGTGGCTGTTCTTACCTGGATTATGGAAGAATTTATTTACTTATGGACCCCATTCAGCTTTGGGTGCTTGTTATCATTGACAGATTCTAGAGAAAGTACACGATCATTCTGAGATTAAGGAACTCGATCACTGCCTTACAGTGAATTTGGGCCAATCGACCCAGCAGACCTGCACCTCCATGTGAGTGTCTTTGGGCACTCAGCCACCTGGAGAGAGCTCCACTTAGAGCTATGAAGCTAGTTATCATGGTCATTATCACTACCATTCATAATTACTGTTTATCATCCACTTACAAGTGCCAGGCACTTTGCAAAGCACTTGACATACACAACCTCATTCATTCTTCATGACTCTTTGGAATAGGTATTATCTCTGTTTTGCAGATGAGAAAATACAGGGAGGAGCTAACTGTTTAACATTTAGCAATCAATAATGATGAAATGGGATTTGAACTCAGGTCTCTCTGGCCCCCCGGACCCTCCACTTAGCCATGAAACTGCTGATCTGCATAACCTGGAAGTGTGGTGCCTTCCTCTCGCCATCCACTCTCTGCCCTTCTTTTTTTTTCCAGAACATCTTTCTCTCTTCCCTCTACCCTGTCAGGTACTTGGTAATCTTCCTCCCTCTGAGTAAAAATCTTCATGTTTTTTGTTTATACCAAGATTTCTGTGTGTTGACACCTTCCAAGAGTATTCGCACATCAAGGAGGGAAAGTCTTAGACCAAAGGAAAAAAGTTTAAAAACTAAAAATAGAATTTTAAGCAGCAAGTCAAACAGCAATTGTGAGGGTTTGGGAGTGAGTTAGAAGCCTCTGCTGATTTCTCTGAAATGCTGTTCCATGGTGGGTACCTTCTTATTTGAATATTGAGACTGAGTGAGTTGCTTTTTTGAGGTGAATTATAGCAGGAGGCCACATATTCAGTGGCATATCAATTTTGTGTATTTTGAAGGATAGGCATGTTTCAGGAGAATTCAGTAGTATGTACCCAGAAAATTATTTAATAGCAAGTGAATTATTGCTTCACTTGTTGTATAAAGATCATTATGATCATAAGTCTGTGTTGTTGCCGAAAATTTGGGTGTGGGGTTGTAAGCAGCAGGCGGAGTAAACACAAATGCCCCACCAAGACGCACTTGAGTCACCAAATTACCTCCCCGGGGAAACCAAGTCTCATACTGACACTACCAGGGAATAGACCAAACAAACAAAACCAAAAACATGACAATGGACTTTTAGTTAATCATGGGAGATGGAACTCACGCATTTCTCTCCACTTGCTGCTGAAACACAATAAACATAACCACAAAGGAATTTTAAAAGTTATGAAATTATAAGGACAAAGCAGAGCAGGGAGGAGATGAGCCTGAATAGGACATGTCAACAAGCTTTCAGAAGAAGAATGGATGAGTAACAAGTAATGCAACCGAGGAAAGAAAGGTGAGCTCCACCAGCCTGCAGGGGAAGAAGCCAGCAAGAGGAGAGCTGATCCACTTGCGAGAGCTCCTGATCCTCTTCTGGACCTGGGGATGCCTAGCACCTCTGCACAGATGATGTCGGGGTACAGCTGCAAGCAGGACAATTGGTTCAAAATCCTGTAAAGAGCAGTTAGAGCTTTAAGACCTTTCCTGCTTCTCCCTTAGGTGAGAAGTTTCCTTCGCATCCAGCAGAGACAGGAGTCTTACTCTTTGGGGGAAATGAAACCAGGAGATTCTAGTCCCAGGGACAGCCAAACCAGGGAGGAGGAAACACACAGGACTGAAACAAAGGCAATGGGTGATGAGTCAGACACAGAGAAGGTGGACCCTCAATTCCTTTCCCCTGTTCACCTTCTAGAATGCCAGAAGTTGGTCTTACGCCATTAGACCACCACCACCACATCCCCTCTTAGCAGGAGAAGAGATGAATCTTCTTGGGAGAAGTGTTATGGTCTAGTAGAAAAGCCTCACAGGCTTGATGTTGGGTGTTTTCCAGCAAAATGACAGGTTCTCAACCTAACAAGTCATAAGTTGATAAAACTCACCCCTATGTATACAGAGAGGAACCAATCAGCTTTTTATTGCCCTACTTTTAAATAACTACTAATAGCCAAGGATGAACTGATATTGGAGGAAAACTTTCAACATGAAAAACACATAATAAAGAAATAGAATTTGAAGGAAAAACCCTGGAAAAAAATAAAAGCAATGGATACAGCAAAATAAAACTCTTGGAGGAAAGGATAATCCCCCTCAGCAACTCAAGACACTATAATTCTGAAACAAGACAAGGATGCTACAGAAAGGGACGTTCAGAGATCAGGAAAGAGCTGTTGGAATAAAAAAGATACTATTGCAGAAATTAAAAATGCAACAGAAGGTTTGAAATGCATAATTGAAATCTACCAGTTGTTTTCCTAACATACAGAGATTGAACATAGGATAGAAAGATTGAAAAGAAAATTAGAAAATAGTAGCAGGGAATTCACTGTTTGGTTAACAGGGGAAGCAGAAGAACAAGAGGAACTTATCAAGGAAATAATACAAAAATAATGCCCCATAAATGAAGGACATGAGCTTCCAGATGGAGAGGACCCGCTAAGTACCCTGCATACAATGAATGACACAAGATCACACATCGTGACATTCTGGAAGGTTCTAACCATTTTCAAAAACAGCAAAAGGCCACATGTCTGGAATTGAGATGGTGTCATATTTCTTATTAAGTAGCTCCAGAAGTTAGGGGACGAAGGCACACTCCTTAGGATTCTGAGTTCAGCCATTGTACAGCAGTAAGGGATCATTTTCAACTGCTCAAACTCAACTATCAGAAAATGTATCTCCCATATACTGCTTCTTGGGAAGTTACCAGAGGATATGCTCCACCAAAATGAGGGGATAAACCAAGAGAGAAGACCAGAGTCATAAAGGGGTTGTGACCTGGGAGATGGGTGGAGGTAATTCCCAGGAGGATGATAAAGCAGTGTTTGCCAAACAGGCAGTCCTGTTTGGAACAGGAAAACCCTGGGGTGATTAGGGGTGCTCTAGGCACTGTTAGATACCTGATGCCCTCAACGATGCTGATGGCATTTTACTAAGTAGTTGGGGAGAAGAAATAGTGATTTGCTGGTAGAGAATTAGTCAATCCATAGACAAAGCAATGGTTATTCAAAAAGTTTTAAGAATTAATTAAATATAATAATTGCATAGTAAGCATCTCAATTGTGAAAAATAAATACATAATAATAATGTAGACATCAGAATATGATTTATTCAGAGGCAGTGATATTATTTTAGGAGTAGGGCTAAAAGAAGGATGTGGGGAATACTCAGGTATCAGAAAGGATGAATACCCACCATTTGTTTCAATGGGGATGGAACTAGAAGGTATTATGCTGAGTGAAATAAGTCAATCGGAGAAGGACAATCATCATATGGCTTCATTCATATGTGGAATATAAGAAATAGTGAAAGGGTCTATAAGGGAAAGGGGAAACTGAGTGAGGAAAAATTAGAGAGGGAGACAAACCATGAGAGACTCCTAACTCTGGGAAACAAACAAAGGGTTGCAGAAGGGGAGGTGGGCAGGGGGATGGGGTGACTGGGTGGTGGGCACTAAGGGGGGCACTTGATGGGATGAACACTGGGTGTTATACTAGATGTTGGCAAATTGAATTTAAATAAAATATTTTTTAAAAAAGAAGCAGCGGAGGAGGAAGAAAGTGGGGTCGAGGTCAAGAAGGCCTCATCTTTTAAAAGAAAAGCTGTAACTAGCAGCTAAGGTAGGAAAATCAAGACAGCATGGTGAGCGTGTATAGATGTGCGTGTGTGTGTGTGTGTGTGTGTGTGTCAGGGACTAAGGCATGAGGAAACATGCTTTGGGATAAGCATTTTTCCTATAAGCCTTATACTACTTGATTTTAAAATGCACCGATGGGGGCGCCTGGGTGGCTCAGTAGGTTAAGTGTCTGCCTTTGGCTCAGGTCATGATTCCACGCTCCTGGAATGGAGCTACATTGGACTCCCTGCTCAGCAGGAGTCTGCTTCTCCCTCTCCCTCTGCTTGTGCCCTGTCTCGCTCTCTCTTTCTAAAAAATAAATAAAATATTTTTAAAGAATACATAGCCCTTTAAAAAAAATAAAATGTGCCGATGTATTAGTTTAGTAAAAATTAACATTAGGTTAAGAAACCTGAAAACTTGACCTTTACAAAAAGTACTCTTATTTAAGACCCCAGAGAAATTAATAGTGGCTCTGGCTCCTTACACCACAGCTTCTCCAAGTTAATAAGGATATATGCCATAAATGGTTCAGATGGAAGGTAATGTGTTGAAACCAAGGGCTTGAGATTCACAAAAGAGGGAGGCTTCTAGGATGAATTGAGGTCCTCGGGGTGGGGGAGCACCAGGCCCTTTATTAGATGCCCTGATCTGAAATGGCATGAAATAAATTCTAGGCCAGGTGAAGGTGCTGCGTGGTAGGAGGAAACCGTATTCCTGCTCTTCTCTATAAGTGCTTGAGGAACCTCACATCCGACATTCACTGACCAGAAACCCATTCATTTCAGGGATGTGACAATATGTTTCAAACAAATTCAGCACAATATTAAACGTCGTATATCTGGTTATATGCTCCATCTGCTTCAACAATTACTTATAACACAGGAATAAGATACTAATGAAGGCACCTATTACTGCTATCTTTCATGAAAATTCATACTTTTAATAAAAAAACAACCTAATATCAGAGGTGATATATTTCTGACGATTATGTCCATCTCTTGAGCAATGGAATGAGTACATTGCTTTCTCATAGCTACTCCATGGTAGAAATAGCTGAAGAAAAAACCCAAAGTTTTCTAATTTATTAACTCAATTCAACAAGGTGATCTTTATATTGAACTATAAAGATATATATAATAAATATATAATATATTTATAGTTTTATAATATTTATAATTTATAATTATAAATATAAAATAAATAAGTATAGTATATCAATATAGTATATCAACATTTAAAAAATAAAATATTGATTTTCACCCCATGTCATGAAATCAACGTTGTGGGTTAATTAACAGCATTTACTTTTTAAAAAATGGGAACAAATAGAATATCGTGGAATCTTATGGAATAGAATAGTATATGACCCATAATTTGAAAAATATGCACAATTCCATATTTCTTCCTTAATGGAAATCCTATCCCCTTCACTATCCCTCACCAAAGCCTCAGTCTTCATGGGAACCCACTACAGAAGTTGCAGGGGTGACAAGAATCACATAAACCAGAGAAACCTGGTGTAGCTGACAGACTTTCCAGTCAACTTGCAAGATTCCACTAGGGCATTTAGCTATTTTTTCAAAATATTTCAAGCCACGAGGGTGAAATGGATGAAGGTGGTCAAAAAGTATGAACTTTCAGTTTTAATACAAATAAGTCCTGGGCTCAGCGGTTGAGCATCTGCCTTCAGCTCAGGTCATGATCCCGGGGCCTGGGATCGAGTCCCACATGGGCTCCTTACAGGAAGCCTGCTTCTCCCTCTGCCTGTGTCTCTGCCTCTCTCTCTCTCTGTGTGTCTCATGAATAAATAAACAAAATCTTAAAAAAAAAAGTCCTGGGGATGGTATTGTACAGTGTAATGACTATTTTTTTTTTACTATGACACATAGTGAAAAAATGGAAGTTACTGTTCCGTAAGACTTTTGTTTCAGTGAGACCTCTTCTCTCTCTTCTTCTTCTTATCATTTATCATAAATAATTTGGGCAAGTTCCTTAACCCTTTGTAAACCTCTTCCTTACCTGGTCAGTGGGAATGTTAGTATAGTCTTCTCACAGTTCTTTCCAGGATTAAATGTAACAATTCCTGTGACCACACCATTCCCAGGTGTTTAAGGCAGTAGATGCTGGTTTCCATGATCAAATGTTTCCTCTCACCCAGACTTGTCTCCTACCAGAATTCTTTGCAAAGTATCATAGTGAAGATTAGAACTTTAGAAATGATTTTTCCCAGTTAGGTAGAAAAGACTGGTCAATATTTCTCTGACAAACATGGGCTTCTCTTCATTTTCCCTCCTTCATTGCCTCAGAATAGGCTCCTAATCTGTTTGCTGTTTTCTTATTTAATTTATGCACTTGAAAAAATAATTTATACATTTGGCCAGCGTAACACTGTCAATAAGGTTGTATGCCCATCCAGGAAGAAAAGATTCATGTGCATTAACTTAGTGGTGGTGCCATATGCAAATAAATACTTGATAATTAGGTTTAGGTAATGGTGGTGATCACTGATAATATACCAGTAGTAAGAGATCTGATTCTACCCCCATTCCATACCTAATTTATAATTTAAAGCTTATCATTTGAACCTTTGGATGAATATTTGTTTTATGAAGAGTGTATGTATACATACATATTTTGCAGAACGATTCTATACCTCCCGAAAGGTGTATTAGCGCCCACCTTTAAGTCATGAACTTCCTTCGTGTGTTTAAAAGGTGACTAATTTGTAAAATTCAAATGGTTCATATGGACTGGAATTTGGACACAGTGAAAAGACAATATGCTTAGATGCAGCCAGACTATCACTCAAAAGCTAGTTCCACTGCTTCCCATGGTACCTTGTGTGAGCTAACTGCTAAAGAGACTCAGTTTCCCCTTCAGTTTAATGGGCGTGTTCATAGACTACTGTGTGAAGTAAAGATTGTAAAGTATTTAGCTCAGGGCCTCATGTGGTATAAGCAGTCAATATATATTTTAAAAAAGGAGCATGAAAGATGCAAATAAAAATAGTAGGTCCTCAATAAGTACTAAAATGATGCAAATAAGTTATCCAGGTGATAGAAGCCATTGTTTTGTTGGGTTCTGTGTGATGTGACTTGCTCTTTATGGGCTTGCCTTCTGATGGCATGGATATATATATCGGTCATCCCCCGGGGTGAAAAGGAAGAAGAAAGTATGAAAATTACAAACACACAGATGCCTGGGTGGCTTAGTAGTTGAATGTCTGCTTTTGGCTCAGGGTGTGATCCTGGGGTCCTGGTATCGAGTTCCACAGGGAGTCTGCTTCTCCTTATGCCTGTGTCTCTGTGTCTCTGTTTGTGTCTCTCATGAATAATTAAAAGCTTAAAAAAAGAAAGAAAGAAAGAAAGAAAATTCCAAACACAAACTAAGTTAATAATCATGAAATCAAGTGTTCAGAACATTGGTAAGAACTAGAGCACTTGTTTGATTAGATACTTGTGGGGAAAAAAATCTTCCATTTTCTTTAGTTTGGGCCTGAATGAACACATCCACTCTTTTTTTTTTTTAAAGATTTTATTTATTTATTCATGACAGACATACAGAGAAAGAGGCAGAGACACAGGCAGAGAGGGAGAAGCAGGCTCCATGTAGGGAGCCCGATGTGGGACTCGATCCCAGGACTCCAGGATCACAACCTGGGCCGAAGGCAGGCGCTAAACTGCTGAACCACTCAGGGATCCCCAACACATCCACTCCTAACTTGTAGTTCCTTATAGTTAAGCACAATTTTCTCAAATAGTAGAGAATCAGTTGCTTGTGAATTTGGGGGCATTTTCAACATTTCTGTGGAGCTTCCTTTCTTGTCCCTCTTGGCCTGGCCAGGATTTAATAGACAATAACATTTCTATTATCTCTTACTCATTTTCAAGGTGTCTTGGGTATTTTTAAGGCATCTCTTTGATTGTGTTGGCTCATAGCAATGATTCCTCAATTTCTCAGACAGGAAGTTTTTAGCTTTTCTTGATCTGGCCTTTATTTTATTTTTTACTCTTTTTTAAATTACAGGATATACAGCGACATTTTGAAGACGTCACATATTCAGGAAGAAAAAAATCTTCAAGTAACTAGTTTTAAAATCTGTAAATTACTAGTATGCGTTAGTATACATATATAGGATATAGATTAAACTGCATATATGTGGACCCACATGATAATACATGACTAAGAAACCAAAAATGTTCCCCAGTCCCTGCATGACCTTGATCTACCTTTATTTCCCCATCTACAGAGTGGGATTTCCTGACTTACGGGTGTACGGACTTACGGGGGATGAAAACGTTCTATGGAATGTTTTATCTTAACATTTTGGGAAACAAGGTTGGTAGATAAGAAGGCTTCAAATCTTGGTTAGTTTGCAACAAAATTCAGTTTGCTACTAAATTTCCACTGATATGGAAATTCTGTTTGTCTTTGACCTAGTAGACAGAGCATAAGCTCTGACGTATCCAGTCTACCACTCAAAAGCTAGCTCCACTGCCTCTTGAGGGGCCTTGCACAAACCAACGGCTAAAGAGCCTCAGTTTCCTTTTTCCCCTTCTCAGCTTATCTTTATCATTTTCAGAAATGAAATTGCACCATGCAAGTGTAGTTTTTGGTGATCTCCAACTATATTTTCATGAAACGGCCAGTTGTATTTTGAAATAAATGAGAAAAAATTTTCCCGGACAGAGTGAAGACTCTGGCTACTGTCATTATAGTTGTCATCATTCTGGTGACAACAACAGTGGCTTCTGAGACATCCTGGAGGATATAATTCTCTTGTGTCCTCCCGCACGCTATTAGGGGCTCATTTCATAGAAGCCGATTAAAAGTAAATTGCAGTGGCAAGCACAACCACCAAAAACCCCATTGATGAAGACTGAGTCTTGTAGCAAAACCACCACAAATATTCAGTGAATACAGATCATGTGGCTTGCAGAGTAATCTAATAGTGGCAGAAGTTCATCTAGTAGGTTCTCCTATTTCTGAAAAGCCAGATATCTTTTCAGAAGTTGAATTTACCGACGTTTTGGTTGGGATGGTGAGCTTTGTATTTTCTTTGCATGGATGTTTGTGTATGGAGGAAGGCAAAGTCGATATTGCCTCTAGAAACATTGATAAGTTTACCAAGATAATCCAAGTGTGTGTCGGGCCCCTAACGTTAAATGTCTATTAAAACGTCTGTGTATTATTGAATTTATATAATGTATAAGATCAGAGATTCTGAGCCCTTACTTGAAAATGCTTCTCATAACGCTCTTTGTTTTTTTCCTTTCTTTCTTTTTATTTGCACTTCAACTTCCATAGAAAATGCTGTTACTCACTTTACAAATGAAAAAAATACCACTTGGTTAGACTTGGAATCATATACTCTTCTAGTACTTACCTTGAAACTTGGGAACGGTTGCATACACGAGGCAGGCACTTACGTATCCGTGGCGAAGCTTTAGCAGAAAGATTCCCACACAGTTGGAGTTCAATGTTAGATGGTATTTTTAAAGCTGAAATTAGATTCTCCACTTTGATTATTTCATTGTGGGTCCCTCGTTTTATTTGAGTGTCCTTCACCCTTTCCTCCTTTATTATTTATAACCCGTACTCTTTGAGCAATGACCAGTACTAATCTGTAACCTCCTGTCCTTCTGCCTGATTCGCTGCCTTTTTTGAAACTCCAAGATTGAAGCATATATTCTGAGACTTTCCGTTAAAAAATATATTACATTTTTTTCATATTTCTGAGCCTGAAATAAGAGTCAGTCGTGGGTTTGCTTGTCTCATTCATTTTCAGCAGGCCAGCTTCAAAAAAAAAACCCTACCAAACAACTCGCAAGAGAGGAAGAAGGGGAGGGAGGGTGCGAGAGAGAGAAAAAGTATAAAGAAGTCACATTTTTATATTCATTATGTTATAATATCTCCCATATAAACACACAAATATACCTTTGCATATCCATTTGCAAAAAAAAAATTGTTTTGCTATCTCGATCGCTAGATTAAAAAATTGGGTCTTGCTTTCCTTCCCTTTTTTTTTCCTCCCTCCATCTACAGTAGCTGGACCCAAATAATAATAAAAACAAAGAATAGCAATACATTTGTACTTGGTGCGCATTAAAAAGAAGTGGGGCATAAAGCAACATTAGTGGCAAATTCCCGGAGGACCAAAGACTCCCACTGGGCCAGTCTCCTGAATGGAGCCCATGCCTCCCACGTAGCTAATGACTGAAATGGGATCCATTGCTACCGGGAGCTTTTAATTTCTTTACGTTGTTCAGGTTGCTCTGATGCAATGCAAAGTGACAACTTCCATTTCAGTGTGGCTCGTTATCAGCTCGTACACCAGACGGCAAGGACACACAGCTTCATCTGCACGTTGGATGTAACCCAGGCCCCCCTGAGACCCGAATTGGGCCATGGCTAAGGTGGAAGGTAGAAAATAAGGTGGGCATTTATGCAAAACAGGCTCTACCCAAAGGGGTCAAGGAAAGAGGAAAGGAATGTGGAGGCAAGGCTGGGGTTCCTGAGGTTTCATAAACTGAAAAACTTCTATTGGGTTGAAATCTACCACTTTTAGGAGTCAGGAACACTTCTGAGGAAGGTCCAGCCGTGAGAAGGGGAAGGCAGATTTAAGAAGAGGGTCTGGAAATGCGTCCAGGGCTCCTCGGTTCTCTGTGATGGCTATTGGTGACCATCACAATCGGCCAGGAGTGCTCAGTCGTGGAGAAGAATATTGAGTCAGTTCATCCTCGTTAAGTATGTGTGGTGTGTTTCTTTGTCTTCTAGCAATGGCTGCATGAACTGTGCTGTGGTTCATGGATCTCTGCCATGCTCAGTCTTTGTTTAGAAATAGAAGTTATCAAATCTGGCCTGAGCTTTCCTAAGCAGGCCTCAGCCAACCATTCAGATTCTTGGTATTTTGGTGATGGGGCTCCTGGAAGCTAATGCTCACTAACACTGCATGGGAGGAGGCTGAAACCAATCGTGTGTATAATTTTCTTAAACATACACAGAGATACACAGAGATATTACAGTCCATGCCAGGATACACTTATCTGCAAGATGCTTATTGGTACTGAATATTGAGTACAGATGGGGTAAGTTAGATCCGTGGGCTAACAACTAAAAAAACAAATGAACCCCCAAGTAGGTAAAATACGTTTTCAATAGTTGCCCTGCCCAGTAGAAATTAAATGTGAGCCTCACATGTAATTTTAAATTTTCTAGTAACCACACTTAAAAAGTAAAAAGGAACAGGTGAATTCAGTTTTAATATATTTTGTTAAAGCTAATGTATCCAATTACTATCATGATATCAATGCAATTTAAATGTATTTATGAGATAAAATAAAAATTGAGATACTTTATTCTTTTTTTGTAACTAGTCTTCGAAAGTATGTCGTTTATGCTTATAGCACATGCCAAATGTTCTTGGTGCATTTTAAGGGCCTCCATAGCCACACATGGCTCATGGCTGCTCTGGCTCCTTACCAAAGTATGGCCATTTTAAAAATAATGAAGAGGGATTGTCTCAGTCTGTTCAGGCTGCTGTAACAAAATACCACAGATGGGGAGTCTTAAAAAAAAAAAAAAAAAAAAGAACACAGAAATTTGTCTCTCAGAGTTCTTGGCAGTCCAAGACCAGGTACCAACATGATGGGATTCTGACAAAAGCCTTCTTTTGGGTTACACACCAGAGAACATGGATCTCATTACGGAGTGCTCCACTCCCGTGACCTAAGCAACCCCCCCAGATTTCTTACCTCCTAATACCATCACACTGGGCATTAAGGTTCCAAAACATGAATTCTGTGGAGGGTGGGGAGAATGGAAGGGTAGAGACACTCCCATTCAGACCATAGCAGGGATCTTGATCGTATCCCCCCTAAGGCAAATAACATCAGTTATTCATTCAGCCAATACCCAGGGCCTATCATGTACTAGCCATGTGAGGAATGCAAGACATATATTATGTATGGAAATGGGGACAGTGTGTAGAAGTGAAAAAAGACAAGGTCTCTTCGGCCAGGGAGCTGGCATTCCAATGAGGGGAAAAGGGAAGAGAGATAGATGAATGTGTAATCCATCAGTTAGAGACAAGGGCTATAAAAAAATAAAATAAAACAGGGAGAGAATTAGAGAGTGATGGAGGTACCATGCTAGATGGCAGGGGGCTGCAAAGGTGTCTGATAAGGGGACATTTGAGCAGAAGCCTGAAGGGAGGGAGACATTGAGTCCTGTGGATATCTAGAGAAAGATTGTTGCAAGGAGCAGCTGCAAAGCCCTGAGGCAGGAAGGTCTTGCTTCATATGGTCCCGTAGGCCACTATCAGGACTCTGACTTTAATTTAAAGTTTTGAGCCAAGAAATGACAAGACCTCTCTGGATTCTCCATGGAAACAGACAGGTTGGGCATTCTGTTCAGGGAGTTCACTATCATGTCGATGTATGTGCATGTATGTATCTATTTCCTTGTAGTGGTCCATTTCCCTTTTAAACGTATCTCTCCAGGATTAAACTCAATCTGAGGCAAAATGGCCTTCCTGAATTCTACCCAAACCATGCTATTATCAACTAAGCAACTAACGATGAGGTTTTCCTCTCAAATAGGAGTTGAGTCCCCAACATAACTCACGTGTTTGGGCTGGTGCAGAGATGAGGCAGCTCGTTTGAACACCTGGGTGGCTCAGTGGTTGAGCATCTGCCTTCAGCCCAGGGCGTGATCCCAGGGTCCTGGGATCGAGTCCTGCATCAGGCTTCCTGCATGGAGCCTGCTTCTCCCTCTGCCTGGGTCTCTGTGTCTCTTAAGAATAATAATTAAAAAAAAAAAAGATCCTGATTATCATCAGTGATGACTGTGCATAGGGTGAAACTGGCGGTCTTTTATTTTTATTCAACCTGTGTGTATTTCTAGGAAACAAGAACGGAAACCAAAGGTATCCAGTTACTTGGATCTGCGATCACCATGTGTTCTCCGGCAGCCCGGCAGCCAGATATAAGCCATTTCTTATCTCCTATTAGAATCATAAGTTCTTCTTGCTCTCTGAGTTTAGTTTTGTGAAGAGTGAGGAAAGCACATTTACCTCTGCAAAGGATTTCAACTGAAATTCTGTGGGAGTATATCGGACTCTAAGAACAAATCTCTTGCCAGCACCCTTTTTTAGTAAAAGACTCTCTAAATTATGGTTAGGATGAAATCCAAGATCAGCATCAGAGTGGATATTGCTTCTGGAGTATCATGGTGAAAATAAACATATCTGAAAAGATGTGAATGCCCCTTAGGAGTTCAGACTGAATAAAAGGCCGATGAAGGATTCCAAGGGGACACCCTTTATCTATCTTGGTAATTGGCCATTTCTTAGGGTGGTCTGAAAAATCATTTTTTAAGTTGTGCCTGGCCATCAGATCTGTGCTTTCATAGGAGCATGCCTCTCTCCTTGGAAATCCAAAAATTTAGTAAAACCAAAAATGCCAGTTGGAAGCCCTAGTTCCGTGAGATCGGAAATTGTGCCTGTCTTGTTCACCATAGCATTTTTATTGTCTAGGAGGGCACTTAGCCTAAATATCAGCAAGAGAAAATTTGACCTGAATTGACTTAAATATAGAATATTCTTTAAGAAAACCTTCAAAATTACAACTGCTTCCCATTTCCCAAATCCCTATCCTAGCTTTAACTGACCATGGACTCATACGTGTAATTTGGGTTTGAAATAATGGGCAGTCCTTGACATTTAACCTTCAAGTGGGTTTGTCAGTTGCGGTATCATAATATCATCCTCAACCGGTATCATTACCATGATAGGTAGATAGATAGATAGTCAAACTTCTAGCTCCTTACTCATTATTTTTCACACAATTTGAGGGATTTTTTTTCATGATGTAACAGTTCAAACTTTAGCATTGTTACAATTATTCAAAATTTTTTTCACAGCTCAAGTAAAATACCGTAAAAAAAACTAAAGAAAGGTGTGTGCATAGTTTCTTTATTAACTGAGAAAAAATTATCTTTCTTATCAGACAAAACAAAACCAACAGAGGTAATCAAATTAAAGTAACTTTGCACTATCTGGAAGGTAGGGAAACGTGGCCACCTGCCTATGGAAGAGGAGACTTGCCTTTTTCCTTAAGAATTTTACTCTTTAAAAATCGGATTCCCAATTTAGACACACATAGGGCATCCTATTTGACTTTATTGACAGTGTATGGAACTGCATCACGGCTGTAAAAAAAATCACTTGAGAGAAGTTATATAGGTACAACCAGCATGCTGAGCTCAGTGGCTGTGGCTTGTAATTTCCTGATTCAAAGGGTTCCCTTATCTCCCTACACAAAAGTAAAATGAAACCACACAAAACCAATTAGGAAATCCTTCAGAATTTGGTTTTTAGAAAGAGGTTTTATAATTATATGTGGAAAAGGCACTGAATCACCATGAACTTTATTACTCGGAAGAATAACCAAACAAACAACACACACACACACAAACCCACACCATGTTTTCTTTCTAAGAGGAAGAAAGTAATTTGCTTAAAAACAATCTTTTCTGGGGCAGCTGAGTGGCTTAGTGGTTGAGCGTCTGCCTTTGGCTCAGGGCATGATCCTGGGGTGCTGGGATCGAGTCCCACATCAGGTTCCCTGCAGGGAACCTGCTTCTCCCCCTCTCTCTGTATGTCTCTCATGAATAAATAAATAAAATCTTAAACAAAAAAATCTTTTCTGGACCATGTCCTAAGATATTCTGAGTCTTGGGATGCTAAATTGGGCTTGGGCGGGACCCTCAGTCACCCAAAATGAACAAGTGATGCCTTAAAAAGAGACTGTCTAATGAAAAGGGCTCACGTGGGATTTGGGATTTGGTTTCTTTGCATTTGGGAGGAATTTGGACCGTCAGAGTTCCCACCTGCTGGTCCCAGGCGCTGCGAGCCTTGTCACTGTGGCTCCCGGATGCAGGTGAACCTAGTACTGAACCACTTTCACAGTCCAGAAAGCATGACATTCCCTGTTACCAGTGGGAGGAAAGGCTAATTGAGAAGTGTGTATAAAGGCTGTAATGAGTAGCATTTACATGTATTGATTAGAAGTAGGGCCACCGTTTCTCATTTATCACCACCAGCAGCTGTGAAATTTTCCCCACGTCGATTGGCACGGCTCATATTCCCGCTCCTCTAGTTCTTTATTGCTTTTTTTCCCCCCTTCCCCTCCTGAACCAGAGTGCTGATCCACCAGCTGGAATGGCCTGGTAATTACTCTAGCTCCTCCGCCAGCTGCCACAATCGCCAAACCGCTGGAGTGAGAAATTCTATCCCGCATTTCCGATTTTTTACATTACCATTGCATAATCATATTTGACGAATAATTAACCTGGGTTAATACTTCAGGGAGCCATTTGCAAGTAAATTGATAAGCTGAATGCTGTGACGGCGCACAAGAGCTGAGGACTCTGGCAGTGGCACGCTGCTGCTAGGGCCTGGCTGCGTGCAGGGCAGTCAGTAGCCTTTCTGACCGCCTACAGTGACCAAAGCTGCCAGATTTTTAGAAAAAGAGCCCTTGACAGTGACTCAGTTGGGTCAGAAGAGCAAAGATGCGAAACCTAAGGTCACCTTGAATGACGGGGATCTCCTCTGTCTTCAAGGACTATCTTCGCTATCCACCTTCCAGATGTGGAAGGGGTAGTTTAAGTGCCCTGATAAGCTCATTTTGAGCAATGTACCAACTCAGGAGACTGTGGCTTGGTGTTTAGGGAATTACTAATTTTATTTTGCTTTCTCTTCTGGTCTTTCACCTAAACAACAGAAAGTCTCCTTGGGCTGGAGCACCATCCTCTCACATCCCTGTGAGTGGCAATCATTTTGGAATTTAAGGAGAGATGTACTGATATGTCCAGGAGCATGTGTGAATGTGTGACAGAAAGAAAGTGTGGGAGTGGTGAATAATAACCATATTTCCAGATCAATAATAATTTGGCTGACCATTCTGGAAAACTGTTGATAAGACTAAAGTCATAGCAGAGCATCAACTTCTAACCATCTGAATTCAAAGTTGCTTATGACTCTATTTTTTTGTGTGACCAGCGGGGATATTGAATTTTTTTCAGTTGCTTAATTCTGGTACCTCTTGACTTCTTATCTTTTCACTTGTTCATTTTGGGCCATGCTCGCTTTCAAGGCTCATCTGAAATCTGTGATTTCAGAAACAATCTTTGTATCATGTGGTTGGGCTTTGATATGTGAGGTGACTGTTCTTCAGGTGGACTTGGTATGTACAAGCCAGACAGAAAGTCAGCACTCAGCATTTGTCACTATGTGAGGCATTGCAAGGAAAAGCAGTTCCTTTCAGACCCAACTGTAGCACTAAGTAAAATCAATGGCCAAACAATCTAACACAATTGGTCACATATTGATAGAATTAAACACTGCTGTTAACGTGACTTGTCATCGATCTGACAAAAACGGAGTTCAGGGTAAAAGTAGCCTGAAGACTTTAGACTCCATGTTTATGGGGAAGGGGAGAGAAGAATAGAATTGTTTTGCTCCATCTACTTAAAACATGATTTTTGTTTTCTCTAGTCACTGTACATCACTGTGGAACACACTTTCAGGATCTTGACTCTTTTTCCATTGGTGGCATAGAAGAAGGAACTAGAGGTAGCTCACAGTAAAAGTTTAGAGATGATCTCACACTCAAGGAACATCTTCTTGCTGGTGGATGAGATCACTTCTTTCACAGAAGTCCTATATCCTTATGGGCAATGGAACAAGTCAACCTAGTTCGTAAAACATCACATTCTACTATATCACATATCTCTACCTATGAACAGGGATCTGCTTGTCGAGTATAATTTTGGGAAGTATTTCCATCATTTGCATGCAGTCAGATAATACTGCAAATGACTGGCCAGGAGAGCCAGGCTATATCATTCCTCAAGGTGTTTCTGAACATTGTAGTCAGCTGTTTCTGTGTCTCCCTCTGCCTTAAGCATCCTAAAGCATATGACTAGTAAGAGAATGTTGCCATTGGAGAGACAACTGCTGTGTGTAGCCTGAGTGTGTGTTTTGAGTCAAGAGTACCCACATCAATTGCTGTGATTTCTTAAGTGCTATATGAGAGGGAGCAGGACTGTGTCAGTGTCTCATCTCTGCAACGAATAAG
The DNA here is from genome assembly GCF_053574225.1 of Canis aureus. Classification (NCBI taxonomy): domain Eukaryota; kingdom Metazoa; phylum Chordata; class Mammalia; order Carnivora; family Canidae; genus Canis; species Canis aureus. The sequence goes on from NC_135631.1 coordinate 45,799,042, forward strand.
GTCAAGAGATGGGATATGTTGGAAGCTGGGGAATCTCTTTCCTTTGTTTCAAAATGACTGTAGGTTCATTGGTGAATATACTCAAGGATTTGAATATGAAGTCTTTTTTTCTCTACTATGTGGTCTATTTAGTTTTTTCAAAGCACTCTTAGAATTTATATTTATCTTATGCATTTAATTGTTTATCAGTTTAATGTCTGTCTCTCCCAGTAGATTATACACTCCGTGAGTACGATAATGTTGTCTGTCTTGTTCTCCATAGCATCCCCCTAATGCAAAGCCAGGGGCAGAGAGATAGCCTGTGACTTGGTAGATTGGGTTGTGGACTGCACTACTCCAGGGGGTGCTATTCATATAAATTATAATGTACATCTGTGTAAGTTGATATACATCAGCAAGTCTCATCATGGCAGCCTTGATGAGCTGAGCAGATAATAAATATCTTTGAAATGCATGAATGCATTTTCTCTTAGGTTGTTGTGGACAGATAAACTACCCTTCTTTTGTGGTTCCTTGGCATGTATGAAATCATCTAGAAGGCCTTTAAAAACACAGGTTGTTGAGCCTCACTCCCAGGGTCCCTAATAGAGTAGATCTGGAGTAGGATTCAAGAATTTACATTTTAACCCATTTCTCCAATGATGTTAATGCTGCTGGTCCAGAACCACTGGTCTATCTAGGCCAGCAGGTAATGATGATGATAATGGTGATGAGAGCTGAGGACAATGACAATTCTTTCTCCTTCTACATTCTATCTATCCTGTTGGGACTCTAGTGATAATATCCTGAAGACCTGATCTAATCTAAACTGGAACACTGTCTCCATCATTGAGGGACACCAGCCATCATCCTCTACCCTAGCCTTGACACTGTGTGTGAACTCCAGGCACAATAGAACCAGTTATCTAAACTCTGGCTCTGTGTCAGAATTACCCATGGAACTCTTAAAAGATACAGATGCCTTGACCTCTTCCACAGAGTCTAGTTCCATAGGTCCCAGGTGCACCCTGCCTTTTAAAAAAGCTTCACAAAGAATTCTGATGTACGACTTCCCTAAACTACCAGTTTACAGAATGTGGGCAAGCTTATAGTCAAAGGCAAGCTCATAACTTCATAATCTTTCATAATAAAAAAATTAATAAAAATAAATGAAAGAGGCACCGATCTTAAGAAGTTAGGGACAGAACAATAAAAGAAAATTTGTAGACTGGCATGAAAATTCAGCAAATTAGAAAACAAACAACAAATAGGGGCGCTTGGGTGGCTCAGTCAGTTTACCGTCTGACTCTTGGTTTCAGCTCAGGTCATGATCTCAGTCAGGGCCTTGAGATGGAGCCAGACATTGGGCTTCCCACTCAATGGGGAGTCTGCTTGAGGATTTTCTCTCTCACTCTGCCCCTTCCCCTGCTCGTGCACTCTCTCTCTCAGATAAGTAAATCTGAAAAAAAAAAAAAAAAGAAAGAAAAAGAAAAGAAACAACAAATAGAAAGGAAAAAGAAATCTAGGCCATGGATTTTAAAGAAACTAGTAAGACACAAGCCTCTGATAAATACATAAACAAATATATGCCAAGAAATTTGAGAAGATGAAATAGAAAATTTTATGAGAAAGCAATAATGAACATTAGCTCAAGAACTTTTAAAAAATACCAATTACAGTCTATTAATTCAACCAATAATTATCATAACTGTGCAGCAGGCACTGTCCTAAGCAGAGGGTTGTAAACAAAACGGACCAAAAATCTCAACCCTTGTGAAGTTTACTTTTTATGAATTTGAGTGTCAAACTCCAATAACCCACACCCAGAGGGCAATAGACCAATCATACAAAGATGGTAAAATGTAAGTAAAAGACCAGGAAGCCACATTCAACAGTACATTAAAAGAGCACTCATCCATACTCAGTCCAGGATTATGATACTTTAAGATTAGCAAATGCATTAATATAATGCATCAAATCAATAAGTCCACCAATTTTAAGAATGTTGACCTCCGTAGAAGCAGAAAAGGTATTCAATAAAATTAAATATTTATTATATCTTGAAACAGTATGAAGAGGAAGATATTTCCTTAACTTGATAAGGGATATCTGAAACCAAGAGCCAATGTCATACTTCATGGTGAGACAGTGGAAGCATTTCCCTTTAAACCAGAAACCAGAGATGAATTCTTACTGTCACTGTTGTTATTTAGCATTGTCTGAAAGTTCAGGCAAATACAATAAGCCATGGAAATAAGAAGAATAACTATAGAAAAGGGAGATAAAATTATGGTTATATGATGACAGTATGATTAGACACATCTAGGAAATCCAGGGAAACAACTAAATAATGTTTTGAATTAATAAGCAAGTTCATCAAAAGTGAATGGCTGCAGGATAAATATGCAAGAACCAGTGACATTTCTATATAACAGCAATAAACATGTTAGAAGATATAATGGCAACTAAAGCCATGAATTATCAAGGAATGTATGACACCTATGTGAAACAAACCACACAATTTTACTGAGCAATATAAAAGAAGCTTTGAATAAGTGGAAGTGCACATTGTGTTCTTAGATGGAAATACTGTGAAATGAAAGGATCTTACTTTCCCCCTAATGAACAGTTTTCATATAGTTCCAATAGAAATCTATACGGGATTATCTGGTTGGCTGGACAAAGCCTAAATGTAAAAGAATAAAAAATATAAAAATTCCAAGAAAAATTTGAAAAGTAAATGATGAGGCACTTGGAGTAGGATTTGCCTAGATTCTCAATACTAAAATGTGTTGTAATGGTATAAACATTGAAACAGCAAGGTACTGTACCAAGATGTAATGGTCAAATCCAAGAACAGTCACAGATACTTCTGAGACAGATCATAAGATATGTGAATGCCCCAGGCAGTGTGAATAGAATAGCATGTGCCAAAGTCCTAGGGCAGAAGGGGATCAACATGTTGCAGAATTTAAGTCTAATGTCCCTGGCGTTTAAATACATTTAATAGGGATCCCTGGGTGGCTCAGCAGTTTAGCACCTGCCTTCGGCCCAGGGCATGATCCTGGAGACCCGGGATCGAGTCCCACATCAGGCTCTCTGCATGGAGCCTGCTTCTCCCTCTGCCTGTGTCTCTGCCTCTCTCTCTCTCTGTGCCTCTCATGAATAAATAAATAAAATCTTTTTTAAAAATATATTTAATACACATGGAAACAAACTTTCTTATTGATAGTTGACCGAATGTTGCATTAGTTTCAAGTGTACAACACAGTGATTCCATAAGTCTAGTCATGCTGTGCTCACCACAGTGTAGCTACCATCTGTGAGGACACAATGCTATTACAGGACCACTGACTATATTCCCTGCACTGCACCTGCTACACCTATGACCTACTCATGTCATACCTGGAAGCCTGTGTCCTCCACACCCCCTTCACCCATTCTGCCCATCTCTCACCCACTTCCCTCTGGCAATTACCAGTGTGTTCTCTGTGTTTATAGATATGATTCTGCTATTTGTTTATTCATTTGTTTTGTTTTTTAGATTCCACCTATAAGTAAAATCAGGTAGCATTTGTCTTTCTCTATCTGACTTATTTCACTTTGTTTAATACCCTCTAGGTCTACCCACAGAAAAATGACTTTTTTATAGCAGAATAGTATTCCACTGTGTCCATGTGCATGTGCGTGTGTGTGTGTGTGTGTGTCACATCTTCTTTATCCATTTGTCTATTGATGGGCACTTGGGTTACTTCTGTATCTTGGCTATTGTATATAATGCTATAATAAAGGTAAGGGTGCATGTATCTTTTCAAATCAGTGTTTTTGTTTTCTTTGAGTAAATACTCAATAGTGGAATTGCTGGATATGATAATTCTATTTTTGATTTTTTGAGGAACCTCTGTATTGTTTTCCACAGTGTGACTCCAACCAATTGACATTTTGACCAGCAGTGTCCAAGAGTTCCTTTCTAACACTTGTAGAACAAACTTTAAAAAAAAAATTTAAAAAAGAGACATGTCTCATGAGAGGCACAGAGAGAGAGGAGAATCAGGAAGAGGGAGAATCAGGCTCCATGCAGGGAGTCTGATGTGGGACTCGATCCCAGGACCCTGGGTCATGCCCTGGACTGAAAACAGATGCTCAACCACTGAGCCACCCAGGCATCCCTAAGACTTTTTTGAGAGAGATAGAGTGTGTGTGTGTGGGGGGGGGGTAGAGATGGAGGGGCAGAGGGAGAGAGAGAATGTCTCTCTCTAAGATCATGACCTGAGTTAAAATCAAGACTGAGTTACCAGGTGCCCATGGAAAAAAACTGTAAAAAAATTTTTATTTGAGACAGAGAAAGAGAGACAGAGACAGAGAGAGGCAGAGAGAGCAGAGGGAGAGGAAAAGGGAGAAGCAAGCTCCCCACTGAGCAGGGAGCCCAAGGTGGGGCTCAATCCCAGGATCCCGGGATCATGACCTGAGCTGAAGGCAGACACTTAACCGACTGAGCCACCCAGGCACCCTGGAACTAACTTTTTAGGAAAGCAATTTTCATATGCTTTTAAAATATGAAATTTTAAATATAAGGATAAAGAGTATTTAACACAACGATTCTTTCTCAGAGAATCCTAGAAAGGAGTAGTTAGAGGTACAGATCAATTGAGACTAGAGGTGGTTCTTGAAACAGTGTCAGTGGTAACATTGAAACTCAAAAACACAGTAAATGACCAGCAGCAAGGAACATGTCAATAAATTATGGCCCTTCTATAAAATGGAATACTTTGAAACTATTAAAAAATGTGATTTGACTGACTCAAATATGTTGTGAAAAACCAGGATTCAAAACTATATTCACTGTACAATTCCACCTTTAATCAATATTCACACATGCAAAACATCATAGAAATATATTGAATTGTTAGTAGTGATTACTTCTGAGATGATGGGCTTGTAGATTTTTTTATAGTTATAAAAGCTCTTAATTTTTCAGACTTTTTAATTAATGACAACAAAAAATATACAATAACATAAACATTAAACATAACATAAACATTAAAAACTCATGTCATTTCATGCCCAGCCCAACTATCACCTATTCTGTGAATTTTTCAGATTTTCCAATCAGAATTAACCTTCCCTCTTTGAAGCTCCCCAAAACTGCCGGTGTCTCTGTAACTCTCTGTATAACATTCCTGGGTGAGGTGCAGTTAAATGTATGCATGTTCATCTCTCCAGTTAGTTCTAGGTTTCTCGGGATTGCATGCCCTAAGGACTCCCTGTGAAGTACATTATGAGATTCTAGAGAAATGTCTGCAAGGACAGGGTCCTGTAAAGAGATGCTTCAGCACGAAGGCTGAGTGGCATGGGTGCAATGCAAAACCTGTCTTAGCAAGTGGGTGGTTTTGTGTGTATTACAGAATTGGGGCTCTGTAATATTTTGCTATTAATGTAAGGGGTGGTGCTTCTCTAGATGCTTGTTGAATGTAAGGCAAGAGTATAAAGTAGTAATTAGGAGTGAGACATTTAGACACTAGACCCAGGAAAATTGTCAGTTTCCTCACATATAAAATGAGGGGAGCAGGGCACCTGGGAGGCTCAGTTAGTTAAGCGTCTGCCTTCAGCTCAGGTAATGATCTCCAGGTCCTGGGATCAAGTCCCACATTGGCTTCCTGCTCAGCAGGGAGTCTGCTTCTCTCTCCTTCTCTCTCTGCCCCTCCCTACCACTCATTCTCTCTCTCAAATAAGTAAATAAAATCTGTAAAAATAAATAAATAAAATGAAGAGAGCGATGTTACCCACTCACGGACAGCAGTGTGCAAGTTCCCAGACAAAATGTCTGGCCCACAGTGAGGCTACTATAAAAGAAATACGCCACTAGGAGAATGCTGCTACTTATAGCAGTCTGACTAGAACATCCACGTCTTATCTTCTACATCATGAAGTCATCGCTAGAGAGACTCCTCCTCCTCTTGCTTCAACCCAGTAAACCATCATTTGTCACCTGTCTGGAGAGGAAGCTGTCATGTTTTTGCAGGGTTAGCTGCATGAGCTTTGAGCCCCATGCATTCACACAGGGCTTGGACACAGAAGGGTTCACGCTTTGTTTGATGCTCTACTGTCACCATTGGGATATTTTTAGTAACTTTGAAAAAGGGGCCCTGCCTTTTCATTTTGCACTGGGCAATGCCAGTGATGTAGCCAGCCCCGTAAGCTCTCCCATTTTCCCAATCCCACAGCAGTTGCTGGCAGGTAATGCTCACCAATGGACTGGTAGTTCCTAGATTCCCGAGGCATTAGGGGCATATGACTTGTCTACCTTCCCTCATGTCTTATAAGAAACAGCCTTTGCCCTAAAGGGGAAGCACCTTGGAAGTGGCCAGTATGCTGATGTTTTGTTGCTCATCTTATGAGTCTGGGTTTAGATCTCCTCTGTTCTGCTTGTGTGGTCTGCTACCCGATTTATTCATAAGAATGGCCATAATTCTTTTTGGCATAAACACCAACTGTTGTATTTATTTATTTATTTATTTATTTATTTATTTATTTATTTATTTATACAATACTAAAAGCCACGTTGTTCCTGCTGGTGGTGGCATTTGTGCTTTTGTAATCCTGATGCTCTGGACAACATTCTCCTGTCATTTGCAGTTAGATCCTCCTTCTCATGTTTCAGAAACTAGACTGGGAAGGATTTTTGAGGGAATGCTCTCATGTGCAAACAGAAAGAGTGTTTCTTTGCATCAGGGCAGATTGCAGAGTTGTTTTTCATTGCTTCTGAATACAGGGAGAGTGGACAGGAGGGATGTGGCTTGCACATGTTCCTGGCTTGCTCTGTGAGTTGTCAGTTCTTGATTTACAGATTGATCCAGGCTGTCCCTCCTGGAAAGATATCTGAGTCTGGCTGGTGCTTAATGGCCATCCTATATCTAGGAAAGCCTCAAGAGCAACCAGTAGCTAGGCGATTTAAACTCGGGTTGAAAATCAGATGCTGAAGCTGCTTTTATGAGACACTGAACATTCTTAGTAGATTTAGACCAGAAAAAAGCACTGCAGACAGAGTCAGGAACCAAATATTGTCATTAACCAGCTGCCAGGAGATCGTCTCTGAGCCTCAGTTTTCTTACATGGAAAGGGCAGTATTATTATTTACCTTTCCCTATACCATAGGGCTATCATGAGGATCAAATGGGATGGGGACAGGCCCTCTGTAACCTGCAGTGCACTGCAAATGTATAAGATCTGTACCCTGCAACTCCTATTTTACAAATTGAGGCACAGAATCAACATTTATTTCGATTTTCCATTTTGGCATTCGTCCACCTCCAGATTTTGAGTTGACAGGAATCTCTTGGCAGAGGGAATAGCATATGCTAAGTGTTAGAGGTGAAATGGAACCATTTGTTTGGGCAACTACAGATCATTTCAGAAGGCTAGGGTATGGAGGAGGTGGAGGGGATAGTGTGTATTGATTTTCTGTGGCTGCTCCAACAAACTACCATAGACCAGGTGGCTTAAAACAACAGATATTTATTCCCTCACAGTCGTAGAGGCTGGAAGTTCAAAATCACAGGGTCAGCTGGCCAGGGTCCCATTGGAGGTTCCAGGGGAGAATCTGTTCCCGCCCTTTCACAGCATCCAGAGGCAGCTGGTATTCCCTGGCTTGTGGCCACATCCCTCCACTCTCTGCCTCTATTTGGTGGAATCTCCTTCTGTCCCTTCTCTTTTAAGGGCTCCCCTAGATAACCTGGATAGCCTCCCCACCTCAAGGTCCTTGACTCTATCACACCTACTACATATAAGGTAGCACCCACAGGTTCCAGAGATTAGAAAGTGGACACGTGGGTAGCCCCAGTGGCACAGCAGTTTAGCGCTGCCTGCAGCCCGGGGTGTGATCCTGGAGACGCGGGATTGAGTCCCATGTCGGGCTCCCTGCATGGAGCCTGCTTCTCCCTCTGCCTGTGTGTCTCTGCCTCTCTCTCTCTCTCTCTGAATAAATAAATAAATAATTTAAGAAAAAAAAGAAGAAAGTGGACATGTTTGAGGGGCCATTATTATGCCTACCATCAGGGATGGAGATGGAAGCCTCTTGATCTGAGCCTTGCTCAGGAGTTTGGAATTTATCCTGAATGCAGTGGAGAGACACTTCAGGCTTGTGAGGGTCTGAGAAGATGGGCTGAAGGATCCAACCCAGAAGAGAACTGCTCTAGTCCATGTGTACATCCTGGGCACTGGATGCAGTCTCTGCAGACTCTGGAGAGTGTGTTTCTTTTGGCCAATCTTAAAGTCACAAGTTATTCTGAGGACCTCCTTGGCCCCTGGGTCCTCCAACCTCATCCACACCCAGGGCCTTTGAACCTGAGGTCAAACATCCAAGGAACTGTGTTCTTCCATGACGTGCCCCCATTGTCATGTTCTCTTTCTTTCACTAGAAAAGAGTTGAGAACTCGTGCAAGCTGGGCCAACCATTGCTGCAACATCTCACCTTTCTCGGGAATATTTTTAATTTAATGAGCAACAAAATCTTAATAAAGCAACTCAGTTGGGATTTCAGTTATCAGGAAGCAACTGGAAGAGGGTTGGGGAGGGCAGTCCAGGTGGCTCAGCGGTTTAGCACTGCCTTCAGGCCAGGGCCTGATCCTGGAGACCTGGGATCGAGTCCCACGTCAGTGTCCCTGCATGGAGCCTGCTTCTCCCTCTGCCTGTGTCTCTGTCTCTCCCTCTCTCTGTGTCTCTCATTAATATAAAAATCTTTTAAAAAAGAAGAGGGTTGGGGAGCATGAGCTTTCCTTCCCACTATGGGCGAAGTCCCAAATCCCAATTTACAGCCAGACATCTGAAGCTTCCTAATAGTTGGGATGTAGGATAAGGAAAGGCAGGGAGGCCCAAGCCTAAAGTTCTCTGATTTATTTAGTCTTTAAGAGACCAGTAGCCTCATTTAATAAAGTCTTATATTTTTATAAGTATTGAGCATAAGTCCAGAGATCTTTGGTATTACATTGTTTTATCTTTAGGGTTTATCCCACAGTCCCAAAGCATATATCCTAATACCACAGTTAAAAATGAAATCTTGTGCCCTTAAATTTCTTGCCTCAGCCTTATAATATATTATCAATAATAATTATAGTTAATATTTGTATCACTAAAAAATACATTTACAGCTGGAACTTTGGGAAAGCTGTGAAAAAATATTACAAATATCATCACACTGAACAACAAAATACTAGAGTGTCCTACAATGTATAGCTTAGGTCTTTACCCAATTCTGTAAAAATGAGGTGTGAGGCCTGCCCTAGGGGCCGTCAACTTGAACTCCATCTTTGCAGTCAGCTGGTGGTCTGTTCTTTGCTCTCAGAACATTATACCGATGAGCCAGTGAAGAGAGTGTTCATGCTATTGTCTTGCTACTGTATTTGCACCTTCCATGGAGCAGGGAGGTGAGTATTGAATGGCTGAAGATTGTTTACATGCTTGTTGATGTCCCTTTGCATTTAGCTGCAAGCCTGTTTTATAGGAAGAGAGGGAATCACTGGTAACTAATGAAAAAAAAAAAGACAGGACTGCTTTTTAGACACAGATAAAAATATCACTTAATAAAGTTCACACAATGAAATTAGATTTTCGTAAACTGTCATCTACCCGTGATTTTGTTTCCTTATCGATGTTTTGCTGTTGTTGAATCATAAAACTCTTGGCTATCAGAAATACATGGAATAACCTCTTCCTCTCCCTGGAAAGACTTTGCATGTTTTAGCTCAAGTTCCTGTACCTGGTCATCTTTTTCTCCTTGTATCAGAGAAAGAAAAAATATAGCCACCCCCCTCCTTCCCTTTAAATCTTCCCCCTGAGCTAATGGATGTCAACCGTTGTGTGTGCAATCTTCACTATGTCATATGCCCTCCTCCCCATTGAAAAACATAGATAAATATGCTTAGATGTACAAAAGCACATAGATGTTTATTTACTTAATATACATTTACATCATCATTGGTTAGTTAAACAGATTTTCTTTGAATTGTTATGCGTATCCAGCATTGCTAGATGCTAGGGATATAACATTGGACAAAACAAATAAAAATCCCTGTCCTCACTTACATTCTAGTGGAATCATTGTTGGGTTTTTGTTTTTGAAGAAAGTTCCAAGATCTGGAATAATTTTGGTTTAGAGGAATACATGAGATGAAGGTATGATGTATCCAAAAACGCTTTGGGGGCTGACCTTCCCTTGATGGTCTTTAGTTGGTCCTCCCTGTGATAGTCTTGAGTCAGAAGGAAGCTGCCAGAGGGAACATAGGGGCTGAGGGAAGGAACGGCTCAGAGCCTTGAACACTATCCTCCCTGTGAGGGGTGGGAAGATAAGGATATGAGCTCCCCTGCAAAGGATTTAATCTAATTGAGGAGATGAAATGTTTATGCACAGCTTGCAGGGGACTGCTGACAGGGCATGTAGAGAGGATGGGCTGAAGTCAGATTTGGTTCATCAATGAAGGATTCTGCAAGGCTCTGTTTGCTACAGACTTTGAAGAAGATGAAGAATCTTAAAAGTAGCAAAAAGGAAGAATATTGTATGCAAAAGGAAGAGCAGTATTTACCCAAGTGTGTCTGCTCCATAAGCAAGGTGGCCTTGACTTGGCAAAGGTGAGAATCTGGAGAGTAAGAGCAAATGAAGGATGGGGGAAGCTGGGTCTCTGCAGGCCAGGGGGTTTTGTATTGGCCCTTGAATGCCCTGGATCTAATTTGGGGTTTGGCACATTACAGGCACTCAGATCATTGTTAAAAGGAAGAGAAGTGAGCTAGGGGTGGAGATGAAGGGTAGAGTCTTACAGAGGCTCTGGACTGTTGGATTTGAGAGTTTGAACTTGAATTAACTCCTTCTAGATGGCAGCATTATTAAACTATTACATCTTTGGTGTACTTTTTTTTTTTTAGGTTTTATTTATTTATTCATGAGAGACACAGAGAGAGGCAGAGGCAGAAGGATAAGCAGGCTCCCTGTGGGAAGCCTAATGCAGAACTCGATCCCAGGATCTCAGGATCACGTCCTGAGTCAGATGCAGATGCGCAAACACTGAGCCACCAGCTGCCCCATTTTTTGGCCTTCTTAAAGGTTTGCTGACAGCCTGAAGAAACTGAGTTCCTGAGAAATCTTGAAAAGATTTTGAATGCTGAGCTGAGGACTTTTGACACACAGGCAAAAGGAATGAACATATTTAGGATGTCTAAAATGCCAGGGTTACCACCGCAAACCAAACAACTGGTAACATCAAAACAATCCTTCCTTCCTATTCTTCTTCCCTCCGTTCCTCCCTCTCTTCTTCAAATATTAAGTAGCTACTACCAGGTGCCATGCACCTAGAATTGCCTTTGAAGAATTTGGCTTCTTGAGAACACTACTATACTCTCCTTGCTTCTGAATGAAGTTGTAGGGTAATACACGAAAAGCCCATTTTTAATAAAGAGTATCTACATCTGACCATCGTGTATCATAAATAAAAGTGTTGATCTGAAAGAAAAAGCTTCTCCTACCGCATAATTGATTATTTCTGAAGAACTGTGGACAAATGAATAATTTCAAAATGAAGTCAGGTTTCCCTTGACATGCGTTAGAACTTCATCAGAGCACTGTTGATTAATCAGTTATGGGACTCCAGGGTGGGTCAGTTGATATGGGCATCTGGCTCTTGATTTCGGCTCAGGTCATGATCTCAGAGTTGAGGAATTGAGCCCCACGTCGGGCTCTGTGCTCACTCTGTAGTCTGTTTGGGATTCTCTCCCTTCTTCTGCCCCTCCTTCCATCCACAAGCGCTCACACTCTCTCTCTCAAGTAAATAAATCTTTTTAAAAATTAATCAATTAATTTCCCATGGCCTTTTAGTCAGCTATGGCTTCCATCTGTTTCTTCCAGCTTTATTCTATCATCTTGTTCACCCTCTTTCCATCCTGAATTGCCATTCAAAGTCAATAACTAGATTATTTGGGAAGTTGCTGTTTAAGGAAATATCTATAAGGTCAAGCGGCGTTTGAAATGTGAGTAGTTACCCCATAATTTATCTGTGGTCATGAAGCACCTTTGTGAGTTTCTCTAATGGGTTCTATTGTCTCTCTTGCTCTCTTATACCCCATGGAAACCAGCTATCTTTCTCAAAATGCTTACTTTTCACATGGGAGATCTCAGGCAAAACTCTCATTTAGGGAAATTGTTATAAAATCTTAGAATTGCCTAAGGCTATAATTCTTCTTCTAGGGAGTTAGGCATACTGCAGGTGCACAACTTTGGAGATTTGGAGGATTCTTCTTACTTCTAGAGACATATCCTGGTTTATTATTTCTTTCTTTCTCCGGTGGAGGCCGGCAGCCTAGGCTGTTACTCGCTTACAAGCAAGACATGGATGACTTTATCTAAAGAGAGCCTTGCTTCTCTTACATTGCAACATGCTCAGTCCCTTATGCCAGACTTTCCAGGCCAAGTTCCCAGCTGCGCCTTCTTCAAACTTCTCTCCCCGCTTAAATCTTATAATTCCGAGGAAAAGAAATAAAAAGTAAGCCAATTTTTATGACTCTATAATATCCTTAAACATCTACTAAATATCAAAACAAACAAGTTATTCCCTCCGTATATTGACAATCAATGTGCTCATTAAGAAATCTACAGCAAGACCAGGCGTTATATAAAAATAGACTCTGACAACTGTTGTATCACCATTTTAGGACATACTTGGAATCAGTGGGTGTGTGCATTGGTGGGCAGAGAAAGAGCCACATTACACCTTTTTGACCAGCATATGTCATTTACTGGAAGCATCCAAATACAACCTGCCCAGGCAGAAAGAAATAACTTTGGTGCATTTGTTGGGCCTGTTTGCAAATGTGTAGAGTGGACATACCTGAATCCCAACTTTCCTGCTTCTATCTGGTAATGGTTTTAACAGGTCCCAATGACAGTGGAATGGTCTTTGAAAAGGTCTTCAAGAGTTTTATTAGCTCTGAAAATTTCTTATTCTTTGGCTGCATATTAGGGGATTTTTGATCCCATTGGTCAGTTTGTAGGGAAAACAGAGGAGAAAGAACTGACTGCCTCTCTGCCCCTTCTTTGGGAGCTATGGTGTATATTTTTAAGAAGTTGGATTATGGATGATTCTCACTTTATTTTTTATGTTTTCTTCAAGAAAGAGAAAGAGTAACATAATTCACCACGCATTTGCTTTTATTTATTTCCTTTTCTCTGCCTGGATACAGAAAGGTTGTGAAAAAGCTTACCTTAATAGAGATAATTCAAGGTGAAATGAAATTTAAAACACAGTTAGCTCTTGAACAATGCAGGAGTTAGGGGCACCGGCCCCCGCAGTCTAAAATCCATGTATGATTTTGACTCCCCCAAACCTAATAGCTTACTGTTGACCAATAACATGAACAGTTGATTAACACATATTTTGTATGTTGTATGTATTGTATACTGTACTCTTACAATAAAATGAGCTAGGGAAAAGAAAATGTTATTAAGAAAATTATAAGAAAAAGTAAAATTCACTTAACATTGGACACGTGCAATTCACATCTGTGTTGTTCAAGAATCAACTTCATGTAAAGGAGGAAATGGGCAAAGGTAAAATTAATTCTTTTTTAAAAATTATTTATTTATTCATGAGAGACACAGAGAGAGAGGCAGAGACACAGGCGGAGGGAGAAGCAAGCTCCATGCAGGAAGCCTAATGCAGGACTCGATCCCAGGACCTCAGGATCACTCCCTGGGCTGAAGGCAGATGCTCAACCACTGAGCTACCCAGGCATCCCAAAATTCATTCATTTTTTTAAACAAATATTTATTGAGTGCCTGCTATGTGGTAGAATTGGGTTAGGCAGCAAAGATGTAGTAATGAACCACCCAGTTCTGCCTACATGGGGCTTATAGTCTAAACGAAGACAGATATTTATCAAATGACCACATGCACTTGTGCACATGCACACACGCACTAGGATAAATGTTATGGGAGAAGGAGCACAAGAAATGTGACCTAATTAACTCAGGAGAAGGAGGATGGATAGTATTAGCTTTCCCTGAAGGCTGAATTGAGATGAGCTACTTCTGGAGTGCTGAATGTGGTGGCAGCAGGCTGGGGGAACAGTGGATGACAAGGCCCCCGGGCCGCAGGACTTGATGCCTTTCGAGAGCTGGAAGGTACTGGAGGGCAGGAGGGACAGTGAGCACGGAGGGTGGCTGATGGGCTGGCGCCAGCTTAGGAAAGAGCTTTGGAAGAGCAATTATGTGCCACCAAGGGGGATCATCCGGAGAGTGATATGTTAGAACAGAGGAGAGGTAAAATGAGGTTGGGGTACACCACATCCAAACTGTAAGGTTTCATATGGTTGATGACAGGGTCATAACTTAGAGAGAGAAAAGAAAAAATGAGCCTGGTGGTGGGCAGGGAGATTATATCAAAGCCTGAGGAAAGAAGCTTCCGCCAGCACTCCCAAAAGGCCGTGGTGGATGGCTGGGAATTTAAGACATGAATGTCCTCCATGGTGATGGCAGTGGTGGGTTGGTGAAATTATTCTGTTGCTAACTCTGAATCAAAGCACAGGAGACTGAGAGTCAGAGAAGTACAGTGAGTTGGCCAAGGTCACACAGCATGTTAATGGCCGAGCAGACTATCCCCAGGCAAAAGATCTTTTCACCAGGCTGCTTTTTATGCTTAAAATGATCAGTTCACATCATTTTAAATGATCTTATAAAGAATTTAACAGCAAGAATATGTTTCAAATATATTACATTGTATGAAAAATTAAGTTACGAAACACTAAATACAAATAAGAGTTTAACTATGTAAATACCTTTTCCATATACTTCTATGTGTGTTTGCTTTTCATATACACGCAAAAAAACACATATATTAGAACATTATTTTATCTGAGTAGCGGGATTACAGATAGGTTTTATTAACTTCTTTACAGCCAGTTATATTTTCCAAATTTTCTACAAAAAGTATATTATTTTTTAAATTATTAAAAAATGATTTTTAGGTTGTAAATATTTTCCTGTCTGAAAAATATTCCAGGAAAATTAAAAAGCAGAATCAAGTAAATCCTTCTGCAAGGGCAGCACACACATATACATTTTTTATAGGAATCACTGTGTGAGCTGTTGGAACCTGAGCGTAGAGAACACAAACATCCCAGAAAAACACAATTTTAACATATACTTGAGTTGAAGTTGCTTATGAGTGAATTAAAAAAGAACAAGGAAACAAGTTTTCATTTGTAAAGATTAATTTCACGAACCATGCATTGACGGGAGTGGGAAAGAGCACCGGACCAGGGTGGACAGGTCTCTACACTATTCAGTTCTCTCTCCGCTCCCCCATCCCATCTGCCATGGAAAAAACGCTCCAGTGCTTTTACATTTCTATTTTCCTTTCCATGCTACACATAACCACTGAGAGAGGTGGGAAGGGCCAGGTTATTGGGAGAACTTAGAATGCTCTGGAAATTATAGGGGAAAGCCTTTGAAACAAGAGAACAAACAAGTAACCTTGGGCTACAGCTTGTCTAAAATTGCCTAATTTCTACCCTATACTTCATTTCAGAAGACTTCCTTACCACACGAGCCCCACATACCTAGAAGACATGAAAATCTGCACCCACTTTAACTTTATGAAGTAAATGTTACACACACACTCCAAATCCTCAAAAAGTCATTTTTAAATATTTCAGATCTTTTCCAAAGGAGGCATCCCTCCTTCCCACCCCCAGGCACTGCTCCCAACCATATCCTTTTTAATGACTTTCACCACACCATGAACTTGGCAGGAGCTCTCATGGGGACATAAAGAAGCTTTCACAACTGGGATGGGTCCCTTTGCCCATTGACAGAAAGGGTGACACAGAACAGAGGAGTTTCAATCTCGATTAAGGTATGATTGGTCTCATTGCCAAGAGGCATCTCCCTCTGGGCAGGTGGCTCAAACTAAAGTGTTAATTTTGATGATAATTATAATGGTGATGATGATGATTACTTTTTTTTTTTTTAATTTGTTTACTAGAAAGAGCAAGCGAGAGAAAGCAAAAGAGAGGGGGTGGGGTATGAGTGGTGGGAGGGGCAGAGAGAGCAGGAGAAGTAGATTCCCTGGCAGGGCTTGATCCCAGGACCCCGGGATTATGACCTGAGCAGAAGGCAGACTGTTAACTGACTGAGCCACCCGCGCACCCAGTGATCACTTCCTGAGTGCTTTCTATGAACACATCATTAGCTCTATTAGGGAATATAATCGTCATTCTATTTGTGTACAGAAGAGAAACAGTTAAAGAGGTTAAGTCCCTTC
Source organism: Canis aureus (assembly GCF_053574225.1). Taxonomy (NCBI): domain Eukaryota; kingdom Metazoa; phylum Chordata; class Mammalia; order Carnivora; family Canidae; genus Canis; species Canis aureus. The sequence continues at coordinate 45,815,322 of NC_135631.1, forward strand.
CTCACCTTGCCATAGCTAGTATAACGCAGACCTGGCATTCCGGCCAAGCATCTAACCACAAGGGTGCTGCTTCATGGAAATGGTTATTGGTGACCCTGAAATGGGTGGGGAGGGCATGGGTGAGCAGGGATGGGAGTTAATGTGGAGACTCAGAGGGTTAACAGCTAAGAATTTTGACAATGAGAGTGGAAGGAATGGGAGGAGTTACCTGGGAAGGATGGAGGGCTTGCTTTTTTGATAGTAGAGCCTTGAGCATATTTATTTGCAGAGGGGAAAGCTCTAGTAGAGAAGAGGTTGGGGATCTGAGTGGGGGGAGCATTGATGCAGGGAGCTGTGAGCAAGCAGGGGAGAAAGGATTTAGGAGGAATCAGAGTCTTTCTGGGACGATCTTGAGTTGTTGTTCTGTAGGTTGTGATACATTTGCTTTGTTCTATCCACTACAGTTTCCCTCAGACCCTCAGGCAAAGAAGCCCGTCACATCTCTGAATGAGATATGGGCTTGCCATCTCTTAATGATTATGGAGCATCCACTAATGAGCCCATGTAAAAGTGGAGTCTAAATCCAGCCGTGTACTTACTTGCAGGAAACTTTATGGTAAAATCTCATCGGTATGCCTTTTGGAAGAAAAAAAAAATGAGGTAATTTATTGAATTGAGGGAAGATTCCTCATTCAGGAAAAGAAAAGCTTTTTCTGGTCATACAACTTATTCCTTGGGGATTATGTGGAATTGGCTCTTCCCAGCCCTTACTCTCATGCAAATCTTTAGTCCTATACGAAGTGGGGAGCTCTGCTCTCTGAGGTCTCATGATCTCACATGCCATGCTGAAGTCGCATTGCTATCTTTGCTATTAAATATGGAGGGTTTTTTTGCCTCTTCTGGAAGGTTCTTTTTTCCTGCTGGAGGTCAGCAAGCTGCAAGATCTAGCAATGATTGATCCCAGCCCCGCGTGGCATTTTACAAAGCTGAGTAACAACAGTCTGAGCCACTGCACAGTAAAAGTGGTTTTATGTTTCCGATGCCTGTCCTAAAGTAGCTTTAGAGGTCAGCATTAATCAATAAATCATTCTGATCATATGTATCCTCTCTGGGGGCCCATTAGCCAGTGGTGATGACTTAGTTGTCTCACCATCAGCTTCCTTAGACCAGAAGTCTTTGGGACCACGAGTTCAAATCCCTGTTGAGCTAGGGTAGTTCTTGGCTCTTCTGAAGTAGATAAATTGAGCTTCACAGAGTTTGTTGTACAGAGATTTCTACAAAGCATCATATGCTAGCCAGTGGCAGAACAATATCTATGACCCTTATTTTAGAAGGGAGACAATGTCTGATCCCATTCTTGTACCTTCTCTTTTCATCCAGCTGTCAAATAAGGCAGATCTATGGCTTTGGAGATGGTTGGACTCATTTGATTCTTTAAAAAAGAATGTCATGGCAATGACGGTCTTTTGTCAATAATCCCATACCCTTAACTGTACACAGATGCTGTGAGGGCTTAGGAGAAAGGTAGTTTCAAATCCAGTGATTCCCAAACTGCAGAATAGGATCGGACTCAGGAGTTAATAAAGAATGGGGCTGTTGCAACCCCCCTTGAAAGACAGGAATTGGCTTTTTACCACATCGTGCCATGTGAAGTCCTAGGGCAGGGCTACAAATGAAGGTGCCAAGGTCCTACCACCTGGATGCTCCGTATCAGGTGGTCACAGAGACTTCCATTAAGTATTTTTTTCTCTCTGTATGTGACTTGTGACAGTTGAGATTATCAGGATGAGAGTAACACTCATGCCTTATCGTCCTTCTGTAGCCAGGAAGGCACACGATAGAGAAAGAAAGACCTGCAGGCCCAGGGATGTTGTTCACACTGTGTATTTATACTCATGCAACATTAGAAAATGCAGCTCACTATGAGTTTTAGTTCAATATGGTCATGACTAAAAATGGAATCCAAAAGTATCAGAAATATTCCATAATTGAGATGCCCAGCATCCTTTTAAAAAGTCCTAAACAGTCAGTACAGGATTAACCCTCTTCCAGGAATCCCTGGGAAGTCAACCAAGGGTCAGTATTATCTTCTGGGCTTGTGCATAGAGAAAGAGCCCCCCAGATGGTCGTTAAGGACTGATGATGGCAATTGTTTATCTCACTGGGCTGGAAATGGCCTGAGAACCATTTGATCCCCAAAGGCCTTGCCTGCCATCCTGGCTGCTAGACAGAGAGGTGAACAAAGTGCGAGGCCATAGGTCTGCTTGGGGCCTAGGCAGCTCCTTCCTCGTCCTTGTGCAGAGGAGTCCGGAAGGTGGCGGGTGTGCAGTGCAAGCCGGGGAGCTCTAGTCTCTAGTCTGTCTGTGGCTGGGCTGGTGGAGGTGGCCAAGGTCACTAGGTGACGCGCTGCCAGTGTGGTAATCCATTCCCAGGTCCCCTGACTCTGCGTCCTCCTCTCCATCCATTAGACCCTGCAGCCTCTCACGGCCAGCGAGACACACTCAGGACACTTTAATTTCAGAGTTTGATTCGATGTCTATTTTTCAGCTATTTGCTACAACATTCCGGGAAAGTAAGGCTTGAATTTCCTACAATCCAAATCATTTTCTAGTTTACTTATAAGTGATTCTGAAACAGTTGGCCCTGGAAAGCTGACAACTTGATAAAATGTATCTTTCAAATCAACCCAGTGCTGCCTTTATATATAGTTAAATCATCCAAATCCAGGGTGCCGAGTTAAGAAACGGAGATCTTCTGTTCTCAGGCTGCCTGTCACTTTGGGTAAGAAAACACACAGAGTTATGCTCGCTTATGCTTACTCAAGTGTGGTCTCGTGGGAAAGAAATAAGCACTGGCTTTTGGCAGGTTTATCTGCTTTTAGCCAATAAGCGATAGTTTCTGCAGTGATGTGCATTGGACAAAGGTGGTTGAGGGAGACTTAGTGTCAAAACTAGCAGCCAATATAATGTTGATAGAGAAAAAGATGTTATATATTTATTTATTTATTATTATTAAGGTTACAGGTTGAAGAGCAATCCTGAGCTTTCAACACCAACGATGGCAGTTTCTATTGCTTTAAAAAATAAATTGATCTGTACTTGAACTGATATGACATCTATTCGTGACACCAAGCTGAGACTGATGTGACACATCTAGCACTTTTCTGGCACCAACCAAGGTTCCCAGATTCGGTGGCTTCTCTGATTTTGCTACAGCATGATTGCATCCCACCATTTGGGACCAAGGGGACCAAGAGTGTGAAAAAATTAAGAGTCATTTCAAAACATTTAAGTGTATATGCAGAGATTCTGGATTTCAGCACAAGGGTTTCGATGCATTTCTACTTCAAGGTAGAGCAGGGAAGTGAAATCACTCTTCATACCACCACCGTATTTGAGAATTAATTTAAAAATCAATTTAAAAAGGGAACAGGTATAGTGATTAAGCTGATGGTCTTTAGATTTTAAGAGCCCACGTAAAAGAGCAGTGCTACTTGCTTAGTTTTCTTCCTCGTTTTTGTGTGGTGCTTGTTTTTCTAATGAGAAAGAATGTAATGATAAAAGCAAAGTGCTGGGGTTGCAGGAACCACGATTGGTCTTTGGGGCAAAGAGGCTTCACTTTGGCAAATGCATTCAGCCAGGTTGCCAGGAGGGCAGGTGACCAGGTGGGTACCCTTGCCACTGATGGTAAGGATAAGTGAACACTAGTTTAATATCCTCTGCCACATATAATAACGTGAGAGCCTGGACTTCTAAGAAAGGTACACCTAGGTTTGCACCCCTTTTCTACTGTCCTTTACAGCCTCGGCGTATAAGCTCTCTTGACTGCAGCCAGAATAATAGTGCCCACATGAGGTTCGTGTATGATTAAACGAGCTACGATATATACAATTCCTTGCTTAGTTACTGGCATGATAAATACCCACCTGTTACTGTTACATGCTTTTTTTATGTATCTGATCATAATGCCTCAGTTCGTGAACATTTAAGATATTAAGGGCAAAGCTTATGTCATGGTGTCTTTTAAAGAACATTAAAAAAAAAAGGAACATTTGAGAAGAGTTGAAGGCCAAGGCCTTCAACCCAAGACCAAGTTGAACTAAAGATGGCAGCTGGGGAGGAGAATACTTCCATCACAATGGATGTGCTGCCAAGTGTCCTGTTTTAAGTCATGGTGATCATGCCCATCTGTTTGCTGCTAATCTAGGGAGATCCAGAGCACTGGAGAACCAGCTGTGTTTCTATAGTGATCCCAGGACACAGAAATAGAAAAATGGTTCAACATTCCTCATCTAACTGATGCGATATGCTGATTCATGCTTCCAGATGTAGGAAAATTGGATTTGTGTAAGGTAGGTGGACCTGTTGGATGAAAGGACTCCAGGACACAGGTCCAAACAAAACAAAACTAAACAACCCATACCTGAAGAATCTTCTTCATAAAGTCAGGTTTAGCAGTGACTCTCCCAGATGACCAATGTGATGCAGGAGTAATAAAGCAACCTCATCCCCAAAGCAGACGATGCAAGATCAGATGGAAGATAAAGCATTTGGGGGTTTGAAGGAAACTGAGCAACTTTAGAGAGAAATGATAATTCTAAGCCAATATTTCTCTTGCATTTATTGATTTTCTTTTAGGAGTTCAGTACTAGAGGTTTCGTTTATTTTGTTTTGTTTTGTTTTTTGGTGAGCTAGAGTAACTTTTTGTGGTAGGAAAGGCTTGAAGAAAGGGAGATGGAAAGAACATTAAGTATCTTTTTCATTGTAACCGGGATGCCTTGCTTTCCAAAGGTCTAAGAAAGTGGCAAAAATTGGTTTTCATTTTGGGGAAGAGAAGGAAGAGAATAAGAAGGTGATTTTCTGGAGGTGTTTCTGGAAGAGTACAATTTCCAATCAGAATAACTCAGCTTTCAAACAGTAAGCTCTAATACTGCAAATACCTTCGAAAAACTTCACTAGCAGATTTAAATCAAGAGTATTCTGTAGTATTTATCTTAAACTGGTTTCGTGTTTCCTGTCATGTTTTAAATTGGGGGCCATGCCATGTTGTATCAGAGAATACATAAAATAAAGGACAAACACCCAACTGAATAATTCACATTATAATTCAATGGTTTTAAACTTTGTCCCCAAAGCTTTCTGAAAGGAAGACAGGCTTGCGAGAACAGAGTTCTCACTTTAAAGATTAACCTGTTATTTAATTTTTACTATGAAAACTTAATTTGTATATTTAAGATACAATGTGTAAGTAACAATATGGCAAACACCAGGCTACCAACCATTCAGACTAAATAATATAACACTGCCTACCATGGAAGCCCCTGAGTACCCCTATTTGAACAAATTCCCTTCTCTACCCCTAAAATGTAACACTTAGGGGCTCCTGGGTGGCTCAGTCAGCTAAGTGTCCAACTTCTGGACATGTGATGAGCCCCGTGTCGGGCTCCACGGTCAGCACGGAGTCTGCTTCAGATTCTCTCTCTGTTTCTGCTTCATCCCCTGCTCGTGCTCTCTCTCTTTCTCAAATAAATAAGTAAAACCTTTTTCTAAAGATAAAAAATAAATAAAAAGTGCCACCTATCTTGCATCTGGCAGGTCATGTTATTTTTCATATCAAATTACCACTCAACATTTTTCCAAAAATGCATATCAAGTACCCATTTTGGCTGATAGGGACACAATGACCTAAGGAAATGTCTGTATCTCGTCTGAATCACCCAGTAAAATCCCAGTTGTGGGTTTCTTGCCTAGCATGGCATGTAGCACAAATAATGGAAGGCTTTATCGGCTGTGGCCAAGATTACTGGATTATGGCGTGATAGCTAACCACGCATTCTGGAAAAGGCCATCTTAACCACAGACCCCCATCTTTTAGTTATCTTGGTGATCATGAAATAACTGGTGAGTGTTTATCGACTTTCGAGGCTTTTCCATTATTCACTAGTTATTTTGCAGTTTCTTGTGATTCTGCCCTTTTAGCCCTGTCACCAGTCTTCATCACAGCCGCGTATGCCCAATATTGTGCTTGAGATGAATTGGGATAATATATTAAAAGGTTTTGTGAAACTGTACAGCATGAGACAAGTGTGGTTGTAATTGCTCTGTTACTGAGAAAGAAGCCAGAGATTCCAGAGGTACCAGTTAAAGGAAAAAAAAGAACTAAATTTCAGTGTGGGCTTTGCAAACTAGTTATTATACATGAAGGGCTTAATCTTAGAGTTTTAGAGTTTTATAGCCGGAAGGAATCTTCAAGACAGTCCAGTTCACCACATTCATTTAAAGATGAGAATCTCAATAGAGAAGTTAAATCACCTGCTCAAAACATTCAGGATTCTTCAGAATATTCAGGATGGAAACCAGCCCTCCGCTCCCCTGCTTCAGGGCTCTTCTCTCTCCTCTGCTTTCTTTTTCAGGAAAGGGAAGCTGGGGAGGGATATCTAGATTTTAACCATGGACCATGCAGGTAACAAGCATTTTCACCTGACATCAAAATAATGCTTCTGTCGCCCTTGGCCAGGTAGCTCGCCAACAGAACAGCTTTCTTCATCATCAGACCTTGTAAATACCTTACATTTTCCAGGTAGGGTTTTCCTTTGTTTCTACTTCAAAGGAAGTGGTCTTTCCCATCCTAGTCACCACCAGGTATGTCCTTAGAACTTCTTTGTATTTATTGTAATCTGTGAATATTGTGTTTTACAGCTTGTAAATCAGATATAGAATTGGATACCGAGGCAGAGCACAGAGTGTTAAAAATGTTCAATTCCAGTGGGGAAACCAGCGAGCGGTTCAGGCCTGCTGCATATAATGTTAATATTACATTAAGTACTATGTTATTGCACGAGATGCTTATTGTTAATGTCTGTGGGGAGGACCCGTTCCAAAGATTTCAATTTCAATAAACAGATTATGCAGTTCCACCATATACAATTAGGGAGGTGGTAATGAAATGGTTATAAAGTCCCTGGTGGGCCTGTCATCTTTTTTTTAATTTTGTAAATAACATCAAAAGCACTAGAGGGAAGTGCTTATGCATTTATTTATTATTGATTTTTTAAAAATACATTTAACATTACTAGTTATTGCAAATCCAGTCTCCGTGAGTTGAAGATAAGCTGTTTCTACATTATTAAATGCTGAACGTATAGGGAATTGTGAAGTGGTATCCTTCATATAAATATATTAAATATTAATGAACAATGATTGCAAGAAATTAATTTGAAGCTACATTTACTCGGCAAATAAAACCTTTTCAAGGCTTCACCCTTTTGTTGCATGGTTAATGCATGCTGTTAAACATCCCTTTGGTGAAGGGTTTGGATGATGGTGAATGATTCTGTCCTGCAGTTGGATCTTGGACACCCACAAAGAATCGAGTAGGATTAAACATACACTCTTTTAATGGGCAGCAAAGTGTTGGAGGGGTGACCTCAATAAGCTACCAAACTTTGAGGTATCCGTTTAGAGTTGATTGCTCTTCCTTCTCAGGGCTGTCATAAAGCAGGAAAAATGAACACTGGATGGTAAGCGGCCAGTTTTTCTCCTTGGAGGAAGATGCTTCATGCAGTAGATAAAAATTCAGGACACCAGCCACTCACTCAGGAAACCCTATTTCGGTGAGGGGCAGGGGTCTGCAGCAGGTGGCCTGGATTCCATTTTTCCTACTGTAGCCAGTCGCGTGGCTTCTCTGAGCTTTGGTATCTTCATCTGTAATGTGAGAATAATGATGATGGATTCCTCCTGGGATGTTAGGGGGACTAAAGGACCAGCACACAGTAAGCACTAAACAAAGCATATGGCTTGGAGTGCTCAATAATGAGCTCTTTTTAAAAGTGATTTTCATTCACTCAGGCATTCTGTAAGTAATTATAAAATATGCTGTTTGGCAGGATTGAGGATCCAGTGATCTCGGCAAATACTCCTGCTAGAGTTTCATGGATTTGGGCAAGTTTGTAGGCATGAGTGGGATACTATCAGGGGATTTAAATACCCTCCACTGGTGCTTTTATGGGATTATTATGTTCTTGTTGACTTCCTCTTATCTTTTTTTTTCTGATTTTATTTACTTGTTTGTCACTTGAAGTACAGTTGACACACAATGTTACATTAGTTTCAGGTGTATAACAGTGATTTGACAACTGTATATGTTATGCTGTGCTCACCACAAGCGTAGCTACCGGTGACCACCACAGGACACTGTCACTATACCACTGACTATATTCCCTATGCTGTGCTTTTCGTCCCCAGACTTGTTCTCGTCTTTCACTGGCATTTTTTTTTATTTATTTTTTATTGGTGTTCAATTTACCAACATACAGAATAACCCCCAGTGCCCGTCACCCAGTCACCCCCACCCCCCGCCCACCTCCCTTTCTACCAGCCCTAGTTCGTTTCCCAGAGTTAGCAGTCTTTACGTTCTGTCTCCCTTTCTGATATTTCCCACACATTTCTTCTCCCTTCCCTTATATTCCCTTTCACTATTATTTATATTCCCCAAATGAATGAGAACTTTATAATTATTCAATGATATAATGGCTGCATTTTCTTTCTCTATTTATTCCCCAATATGGTCCAAAGAGTGCTATTGGATGGAAAGCTCCCCCAAGCCTCAGCTCTGTGGAGCACCCGGATATAATTAAGCCACTCGGAATTTCTTGTACAGGGACTCACACTTTTATAGCCTGGTCTATCATTTTTAATTTCTAAATAGTCTTCTATAAAGGTTGAAATGTATGTGCCTTTCTATTTGGTGAACACATAAGCATACAGCCCAATCTAGATAATTATTGCAGACCGACCCTGTGCATGGCAGGTCAAGGAAAAAATGCATAGAACATGTATGGCAATGGGTATTATATTAGGTACCACAGTGGGAAGAGGTAACAAAAAGAAAGATGAGAGATGATAAATAGTTAAGATAGGAGGAAGGGAGGAAAAGAGGAAGGAAGGAAGGGAAAGATGGAGGGAGGAAATAAGACAAAATGTACTGTTATGCAGAGTTGAAACTGGGAATTTGGTAATGAGAAAAAAGAGAGAGGGGGTGTTGGGAAGGGGAGGAGAGGAGAGAAGAAGGTAGAGGAGGAGAAGGGAAGAGAAAAGAATCTATTTAAACTTGTTGAAAATGAGAGAGGACCAGTGGTTCTCCGCCAGAAAGACCTGCCTCCTCAGAATCCTAGGATGGCAAGTGCAGTTTAAATAAGCCAACCCCCAACCCGAGATGGTAATATAGCATGAGAGAGCTTCCTTCCTGTCTGTGTGTCTCTCACGGTGTGGACAGAAGTGGAACCAGTAAAGGACACTGGGCAGTAGGAGTTGGAAAGCTATCAGGAGACTCTAAACAGAACAATGTACCAAAGGTTGAAAGAGGGTTTCCAGAAGAGGGTGTGGCTACCATAGGGCCCGTGTTGAAGCTCTAATGCACAGTAAGCACTTAATAAGTGTTAGTTATTAAGATCATTCATAAATTCTGTATGAAGCACCCAGTAAGGTGAAGAGTAAGGAAAGGCAAGTGGATTTTATAATTTCAGTAATCTGGAGGTGACAGCCTTTTTTAGAGCTTCTGGGAGAGTAGGCTAAGAGAAAAGTCACTCCATCCCTCCTTCATTGCTCTCCTGGTTCCTTCCACCTTCGTGTATTATCCAGCTGGTCTCTTGGCTTGGAGTCTCTGCAGCAAGCCACAGCTCAAAACCCTCAGTGTCCCTGTTCCCATTACTCCATGATACATCCCTCAGCCATTTGCAAGAGGGGGCCAGTCTGTGTTCTGCCTCATGGGACAGTGCTTTATTTGAACCTGATATTTCTCTCAGACTGGGCTAATGTCTTCTCATGTCTGGATCCCTGCCCCTTCTCATCTCTGTTTATTGAAATCCTGCCCTCAAGCTCTACGTAAACCCCAGCATACCCCATGAAGCCTTTGCTGAGTAATTCTTTGCAACTGGTTTCTCCCTACGAGTTAGAATATTATACATGGTCCGAAAGCATATATAATATTCTAACTTGTAGGATAGTTGTGAGATTGGAAACATCTCCTTGCCAGAGGTAAAACCTTCAGAAGGACTGGCATTTAAGTTCCCGGAGGTTAACCTTTGTCAGAGAATTGTTCAGTAAGAACATTCCCCACTTTTGTGGCTTCTTGAGACCAACCCAGTGTCTTGCATGTGACAGTTACTTATTAAACGGATGTGGAATTGAACTCATGGCAATCACTGACACCTCCCATTAATCCTTAAGTCTTCACGCTTTGGGCTCAAAGTGGGAATAAATTATGATGCAAATTCTGGGTCAGACTAGCAGAGCTGCTAGTGGTTGCGGAGGAGCAAATGCTAAGGAGGGGATTCTCCACACCCTAGTCATTTGTTCTAGTCTGCCACCTAGCTTCATCACCCTCTCTTTGTAAGCAGTCTCTTAGACTCTTTTCCTCCTTTTTCTCTTTCTTTTCTGTGCTGAGATTTATGATCACAGATCTTTTGATAGGGAGATGGCTTAATACCTCACACTTCATGAAGGACTCTATCTTCTCGAAAGCACATCACCTGCATCTCATTGAAACTGGTATGCTACTTGAGTCATCTCGGTCTGCCTTGAGTATATTTCTTTGTGCTAACTCGGTCTCATTTCTGAAAAGGTCAGTAGAATTGTAGTACGAAAATTTGGTATTTCCCCAGCTTTCAATCTGCCAAAGACAGCTGTATGACAGATATGTTGGTATAGGTATTGACCCTGCCAGACAGATCCATATCGGTATCTTTGTTTTATAGGTGAAGAGAAGGAGCCCAGAGAGGTCAAGTGATTTTCTCAAGGTAGCTGGCTTCAGAAAGGCCCGGGTAAACTGATGAGGCATCTTTCAAGTCCTGAGAGCAAAATCATGTGGGTGTCACTTGGTTCCTGGTCTCACCAGTCAGTGACAGTGCCTCATCTCCCTTCAACTATAAAGTAGTGATATAAAAACACTACTATGAATGTTAGGGACTCTCAGGGAAATAGTGATGAAGAAGGGAGAGAGCAAATAGATCATGCATGACAGGAAATAGACTGCCTCATGCCTGCTTAATCCATATCCATTTTGCCATGGCATTTAGGATAAGGATTTGGTGTCTTCTTATGCATCGGTATCCTATGTGGTGTACGGGTCATCTTCTTCAATTTCCTTTAACCTGCATGGTGTAGTAATGCTGTCTTTTAATCAGAAAACATGCACTTGATCTGCCATTCATCGTGACACAGGCTTTGGGTGGTGTTTTTTTTCCCTGTTTGTGGGGATTCCTTTCCGCTGATCCATCTATACCCTCTCATGGAGTTTCCATGGCGACCAGGATACATTATTATAAGACACATGGTTAGGGGCTATGGGTACAGTCTGTGGCTATAGAACATGAAAAAGCTAAGTGCATGTAGCAAGAGAGAAATTTGGTAAATGCAACCATGTAATATTATGGAAATAGCACAAAGAGGGGGAGACATGAAGACTTAGTGCAAATAAGACTCAGTGAGGAGCATTTAAAGTATTTAGGACACTTTCTTTTCTTCCTTCCTCCCTTCCTTCCTCCCTCCTTTCCTCCCTCCCTTTTTTTCTTTTTCCTTTCCTTTCCTTTCCTTTCCTTTCCTTTCCTTTCCTTTCCTTTCCTCTTTCTTTCTTTTTGTGGCATTTTTGTGTCTAACACTGGACACTCTATAGAAGAGTGGTTCACTGAACAGGCCTGATTGCATGCCAACTTTGAAAGTGTTTTATTTCTGGTAGTCCTAGTTTTCTCCAAGAATCAGATAATCTCCATTTAGCAATTTAGATAAATCCCCATGATGCAAGCTGCTACCAATTCTGTACTGTTGTGCTTGTCAAAGTGTGTTCCAAGGAGTACATTTTTTTAGCAGGATTTTCACAGGTATAAAGCAAAACTATAGTTCTGGGATCAAAGAAGTTTAGCGTCAACAAAAGTAAACAGTCTGGCCTTCTCAGAGCCATTATGTCATTTGGCTGGTAAATTTCTAAGGGGGCAGGAGTGGTATTTAGTGTTTCCCAGACTTAATTAATAAGACACTCCTCTCTAGAACTTACATTATGATCATTTGAGAAACTAAGATATGCATAAATTTTGTTTTCCAGGCACCACCTGTGACATCATTCATTATTATTAGCCCAGTAACTGTGTTTACTGTGTTTACACCTAGTAACTGTGTGTTTCTACTGTTTTCCTACACACTCTGGAGGGTCTGTATGCTGCCGTACTAGAGTCGTGCTTGCTCAGCTTTCAGAGAGCTGGCTTGTGATCCTTTGCCAGCATAAGTTTAACTCTTTTGCTCTCATCAGTAGCAATTATAAATGCAATGTGTCAGAGCGGGTGTGGTCAAAAAATTCTGACTGAGGTGAAGTGAGTATCAAGCTCTTGGTCCATTAGAGGATTTCTGAAAAGCTCCCAAGAAGTAAGTCTAAACCATCATTATTGGTTTAAAGGAGTTGCTTTGATCCTCCTACTTGATTCTCTAGTGGAGACAGCAGGCTCCCCACTGGAGCTGAGTTGAGTTGTGGAGAAGTTTCTAGAGCACATGGTGCTGGAAGTAACAGCATGGAGAACCAGGCATTGCACATGAGGCACTGTGTGTAGAGGGCAGGGTTGTGGATGGAAATGCATGGTCTAATTCTCACATTGATGCTTTATTTAGCAAGTAGCTTTAAACAAATCCCTAAAATCTCTCTTGGCCTCAATTTCCTCTTTAACATACAATAGTTAAACCACTGATTTTTTTTTTTTGCCAACTTTTCCTTCTCATATCCATGCTTTTCTAAATGAAATCATTTATAGAAAATGGATAAAAGCAGGAGTGCTAAGGAGTAAGTGGGGCTCAGAGTTCCACTGCCTTGCTACCCCATCATTCCCCAAAGAAGCCCCAGGCAGGACTCCGTGGGCCAGGGTATGAGCACCACTGCTCCCCTGGTTCCCATCAGCAATCAGGCTATGTGCTTTCTGAGTCCTGATGAATGCTGGGCTTGGTATCAGGTGGGTAGGGACTGAAGACACTTGTTACCTGAAGCTGCTGGTAGTCATTAGAGTTTGAACTGATGTAGGCCCAGAATGCACAACAGGGGTACGTGCAAGTGTAATCCCACATAGGGGAAGGAATGGACAGGGCATGTTGGCCTACATAAAAGGAGAGCAATAAAGATGGGAAGGAAAGCTCAGGTGTACCCCTGAAGTTAAAAGTGGGTTTCTACCAAAGCTTTTGTGTCTACCAAGTATTTCTTTATGGGAGGCTTTACCAAAGATGTTGATCCCATCATGAGCCAGGTAAGGCTTTCCACCCTCAGGTAGGTCAGTTCCCACCCCAGCATTAGGTAGGGCCCTGCTCTTCCTTCTCATTCATATCAACCACCACGCCATCCATTGTTCCTAGTTCTTCGAAGTCATCCTTGGCCTATGTATTTAAATTATGCAAAGAGTTTGTATTTCCTAAGATTACAACCTCATTGGGATCAGTGATTATGTTGCGCTTCCCAGGGGGTTAAAGCCACTGTGACTGGCAGGCAGAGTTTTCATGAGGCTTTCCCAGCCTGGCTGTAATCTAATGTGCTTGATGGAAAGGCAGCCACACTCCCTGCCAGGCCACCTCAGATGGGACTACTTCTTCATATGTTAACCCTTTTAAGCTTTGACTGTGTGTTGGTTAGGGTTGACAGGAGCAAAACTCCTGGAACTTAGGGTCTGAGGAGACCCTAAGGGTCATGTACATTCCCTATTCCATGCCGGTTCATATGAGGGAATGCAGAGAAGTGACTCACCAAAGGAGAGGTGAGATGATAATGCAGCCATTTCTAAGTCTTGGCAATATGCTGAGTGTTTTACATATTATTAAGCTTCATCTTCTCTAATGTTACCAGGAGGGAATTCATCGCCTTGCCTTGCAAATGTGAAAGTTGAAGGTCACAGAACTTAGGTCACTTGTCCAAGTTCATAATCTGCACCACCAGGGATGGAATTGCCTGAACCCCTTCTCTGTGGCTCAGAGCATATGGTCCCTCACCTCCCCACCCTCATTGGCCCCACCACATTACCTATCACTGTGGAACTTGGCCTTTCTGTTCGGTATGTTCTTGCCCCCAGTTCATTAGAGTTTTTGGTGGCTCAGCAATTGAAGAAAAATGCAATTCCCATTAAAAAATAAAAAATAAAGAAGAAAGAAAAATAAAAAGAAATAATAAAATAAAATTTAAAAATTAAAAAAAAAAAAAAAACTAAGAAAGAGCAAAAACCCAAAACTAAAAGACAATGACCTGCCTACCATGATCATTCTATTTCCCTGGAGGATTGTGTTGTCCCCTCCCTGGAGCTGCCCTGTGCCCAAATGACTCTGTCTCCTCCAGATGTGTGTTGTTCTTGCACGTTCTGTGCAACGGGAATTCTGCTTATAAGTTTTATTTGCTGCCTCTTCCCTGCAATTTCCTGTTCTACTTTATATCTTTGAACTTTTCTGCTCCCAATTTGGTCTAATGGACATCATAGTAAGTATCTCTTCAGCTGTGTGACAAGTAAATGATATACATTCATCAAAATTGGGCGGCCCACCCCACTAGGGTTTGCAGCCCACCCACAGATCTGGATTGGAATCTACATACCTCATTCATTTCATTTTCTTTTCTGCATCTGAAAAATGGATTATTTTCTTCATGTACCTCAGTACTAGGATCATGCCCCTGCGTTATTTATTAACTTTGAAAAGCCTTTTCTTTTTTAGTGACAGTATTTGTGAGCTAGCCACAAATTAAAACAATTATCAAGTTGTTTTTGTCTGCTTCAAAATTTGTATTTCATTTTAACAAGCATTTGTCAAGTATTCAAAACATGTCCAGGATAACTCTAAGCATTATGAAAGAGAACAAGGAGGTGTAACAGGCAATCTTAGTCCTCAAGGAGCTTCTAGTCTGCTTTACATAGAATCATGAAACAGATTAAATTGAATGCACACACACACAAAATCATCATCATGGATGGCAAATGACCTCAGAGTGATTAAGAGAAAATACTCTATGGATTTCAGGATATCAAATGGTAGAGTTGACAGTGGCAAATAGAATGAGGGCATTCCTGGGGCATCTTGGTGGCTCAGTGGTTGAGCCTCTGCCTTCAGCTCTGGTTGTAATCCCGGGGTCCTGGGATCAAGTCCTGTATCGAGTTCCCTGCAGGGATCCTGCTTCTCCCTCTGCCTATGTCTCTGCCCTTCTCTCTGTGTCTCTCATGAATAGATCAATAAAATCTTAAAAAAAAAAAAAAAAAGAACTTTACTCCTTAGAAATGAGAGGCACCTAGAAAGGTCTGGAGCATGGGGTAAGGGACTCAGAAACTATCCTAAAGACTCATGCTTTCTCCTGAGGGTGGTGCAGAGCACGGATGGGTTGGGAAAGGTTTAATGGCCATGATGCATGCTGGACATTGATGGGATGGATGAGAGCAAGAGAGAGGTGTCAGGAGCCCCTTATAGCCATGCAGGCATGACATAGTGAAAATCTGCAGAGTTGGTGGCTGTGGGAATAAGCTGTGGGTGAGCTGCTAAGAGAAATAAAACAAAAGTATACGATTATTAGATATGTAAGATGTAAGGAATGACTTAAAATTGGCTCCAGGACTTCAAACGTGTGCTGGTAGAAATCTCGTTTTGAGGAAGAAATCCAACATTTTTTGGGACTCTGCTTTATTAACACAGTAACATATGTTGTAATTAAGGCTCTATATGCACTAATTCATTTCACAGATTACCTTGAAAATCAGAAATAAATGTAGAATTTTCACTTTGTCATGAGGATTCTCAGGCTCAGAGAGGTTGTACAGCTAGTTCAAGTTCACACAGCTGCCATAGCCGACACCCCAGCACAAGTCCCTTTAGTTTCAAAGTCCACGTATACCAATCTTTCCCATACCTGCCATACTAGGTTGCTCTGAGATGATGCCTTCTTGGCAAATCCAGAAGACCCTTTTCAGTTTTCTTGTCAACTCTGACACAGTATGCGCTCTTCTGACCATTTCTCTCTCTCTTCTACTTGGCTTTTGGACATCATTCTGTTCTAGTTCTTCTATTTTCCTTTTTATTGTTTTCTTTTATCTCTACTGGTTTTCCTTCCTCCACATTCCACTTAAACGCTGATGTTCCCAAGGGTTCTGTATCTATACCCTCCCTGAGCTTTACTCTTTAGTTCCAAGCTTTCATTACTACTATGCATGATTCCAGTGTTAGTTTTTCTATCTCAAACCTCTGTGTGGAGCATGGGACTCCCATCTCTCTGTCTCCAGACAATCTCCACCTGGATATTCCATAGGCGCCTCACACCACCTGTGACTTTTCTGGATGACTTCCTTTATCTTCTTTTGATTTTCTGGTTGCTGTTGCTCCTCTGTCACAAGAGGAACCACTGTATACCTGGTCCCCTAATCTTACAGGTAGATTAATCTGATCCCTCATTTTACAGAACAGAAAACATCTCCTACTTACTTTGTTAAGTCTTCCCCTATTGTATCCTCAAAAATTTAGAGAGATGAAACATATTCCCCAGTCCTACAGACTTTGAAGGCAATAGTGGCAGTTCATTAACCACTTTTATTGTTTCCAAAGTCAAATAAGAATTATAGATTTACTTATAGTAAGCACCTGGAAAATCAGATTCCCTTTGTTAGGCTGAAATTACATTACCTTTGTAGAAATATGCTGACCTATAACTCTAAAGGATAGTGTTTGTGTGTGTGTGTGTGTGTGTGTGTGAGAGAGAGAGAGAGAGAGAGGGAGAGAGAGTGGGAAGGGGCAGAGGGAGAGGGAGAGAGAGAGAATCTAAAGCAGGCTCCATGCCCAGGGCAGAGCACCACCTGGGGCTCGATCTCACAACCCTGAGATCCTGAGTTGGACGCTTAACCAACTGAACCACCCAGGTGCCCCTCATATGTGTTTTGGTAAATAAAAATGAAATTAAAATATTATTATGGTTAAGTACAGTTTATTCAGCATAAAAATTTTCTAAGACCTGAATGCCTTTGAGAAAAAATTAATCAAACTCTTGATGGTGGAAAAACCTGAGAATCTAAGAGAAAGAAGAGGGAGGAAAAACAGAGTTCTTCAGATAGGGGATCGAGATGAATAAAGATCCAAAGGCAAAAAAAAAAAAAAAACCCACATTAATAATTAGCCAGTAAATATAATGAAAATCAGGAATTGATCAACACTGATGAGTAAAACTTGACAAATCTATGTCAAGTGTTGCAGATCCGAGGTGAGAATTCTTGGTTTGTGATTGGCCTCCAAAGAACCCCTCCCCATCCATTCCCTACCCTTTTGGGATTGTTTGTGTAAACAGTCTGTTCCTGATATATCTCTGTCATGTCTCCATCATTGCACCTAACCACAAATATCTCTTTGTCTTTATCTCATCCACCAAACTGTGTCATATCCCCTGACATTAGTACCCAGTATAGTGTCAAGCACAAACAAGGTATTTCATCAATTTTGGTTGAATTAATTAAAAAAAATTTTTAACCAAGACCTAGGACATTTTATCGTTTTAGGTCCCATTTTTCCAAACTAACATTCTACAGACAGTGGTTTGGCTTGCTGGTTCCACAATTTGTAAAATGCTATATACCATAATCTCTTATAGATGTTCATAGTACATTTTACATATTAGAAGTAGTCGGACACTCTTGCCAGGATAAACTTGATTTTGTATTTCCCAAACTTATTGGATCATGGAAATTTTATTTTCCCATTAAATTTTAGTTCCCAGTGATGGGCACTGAGGGGGGCATTTGACGGGATGATCACTGGGTGTTATACTATATGTTGGCAAATCAAACTCCAATAAAAAATATACATATAAAAATTTTAAAAAATAAACGTGGAGGAAATGTCCTTTCAGAAACTGAACCCTCTGAATAAATAGGTGAATAGACAAAAAAAAATTTTTTAGTTCCCAGGAATTAATGTTCTGCAAGACACTGAGAAAGAGTTTTTGGAGGAGGAAGATGTGCAGTAGACTTTGATTTTTGTCAGAGCCCAAGATCAACATGACTATGGCCTGTGAAAGCTGGTTCATACTACTAGTGATTAGAAAAATTACACCCCGAGGGAACTGGGACCTTGTCCCTACGTGTTCCCACTCCTTGGCTTTCTGGAGCTTTTTCCTTCCCCTAGGATCTTGGTTTACCCTAACTGGTCCTTGTTTGTGACTGGTGAACTCTTAAACCAACTGTGGACTGCAGAGTTGGAATGTTCAACTCCCTCTGGGAAGGCAGAAAATTTCTTTCCAGGTAGGCTCACTTCTTGGGGGATAAAGGAGACATTTCTCTGACCAACAAGGTCCCAACCTTGAGTGGATCTCCTTACAGACTAAGGATTACTGAGTAAGTTTTATATGTGGATACAAAGAAATAAGGTCTTGGGAAATTTTTGTGGACTTTGCTGCTCAATTATAAGTAAGCCATTGCTCTTGGTAGCATAGTCCAACGTTATAGGCATCTTCCCTCATTACTCATATTCTACTAAATATTTTGTATATTTTGGTCTAAATTCTTCAAGACTTTGTACATATTCAGACACACATGCATGCACACACACATACATGAAATAGATAATATATAGGTCTATAAAAATACTTTTGTTTTCTTACAAAGTAGGCTCATCCTAGGAATATAATTTAGAACTTTTCTTTTTTATCTAACAAAGCATCATCCACATCTTTCTGTGGTAGGGCTCACTTTCTACTATTTACATAGTATCCTAGTATCCCATGTTATGGATGATTCATAATTATTTAAGGAGTCTCCTATTGATTGATTTATCTTTGAGTCATTTGTAAAATATTTACCTGTAAAGATAATATCCCCATGAATATGCTTCTGTAACCATCTTCATATTAGTATGACTCTTACTGCAGAAAGGACATCTAGAAATGAAATTTCTGTGTTCTTTGTATGAGCATCTTTCACTTTCAGAGGTACTACAAACTTTCCCTTCAAAAGGACTGTGTCACCGTATACACTTCTTCAATTACTAGTGCTGTTAAGCACCTTTTTTCTTGTTTGTTAGCTATTTATATTTCCTTTATGAATTGTTTATTCATATATTTTGCTATTTCTTATTAGATTATTTATCTCTTTATTGTTGATTTATAGGCAATGTATAGCTTATGGATGTTAGTGCTCTGACTATTATATATGCGGAGATTTTATACCAATTCTTCATTGTCATCCAACTTCATTTGTGCCTCAGAGAAGTTATAAATTTTATATAGTCACACATGTTACATTTTTTCTTCTGTCTTTTAGGTTTATGTTATACTAGTAAGGATTTTTCTAACACAGGCCTATACAACTATGCCTGTATTTTCATTTGGTACTTTCTCAAATTTATTAATTTTTTTTTACAAACAGATATTTAATCTATCTGGAATTTACTTTTGTGGATGCCATGTGGTAGGAATTTTCAAGTTGAGATGTTACAGAAAATGTATCTATTACAATGGTTAACAGTATTTATTACATCTTACAAAAGAATTTATAGTCTTAGAAAAAATCAAATAAAATCAGATATTTTGGCTAAGTATCAATTAGAATCTATGATTATTTTCTCAAGAGTCATAATATGACAAAACACTTCGTATTTGTGGAGATCCTTAAAATTTTCTGAATATGTTTGTATCTGGATTCTCTTTTTCAGCATCATAGCGACCTTACGAGGGAGACAGAGCAGGTGCTATATGATCTGTCTCAAAGGACTTGTCTAAGGTCTCCGAGATAATTGATGGTTGTATTGATGCTAGAAATCAGCTCTCTTTAAATCCAGTACTCTTAAAAAAAATCCAGTACTCTTTCTACCCCAGCACAGCAGTTATAACCCGTGCACCAGGTAGTGTAGTCAAACAACACAAATGTTTTCCTTCATCTGCATTAGACGTCTTGCCTCCTTTCTGCATTAGGAAAAAAAACCCCAAGGCAGAAAGTCTTGACTATAATATAAGTGAAAGACTTAGGTTAAGCAATATGGATTTGTTAAACCCATAGGTCATGAGGCCTTCCTGCCCATCTCTGGCCTAACATAAATGGTCGTGACTGGGTTACAAACTTGCTGGAAATGGGACGAGGCTGAGTGCAGGTGCAGGCTTACCTGGAGAGGCACAGATTGTGCCAGTGTAATTCCTAATACCAGACAGGAGAAAATTGCTAGCACAATTGAGAGTTGTTAACACAATAGAAAGGACTCTGGAGGAAAACCTGATGTGTGTCTCCTGCATCTTTTTTTTTTTTTTTTTTTTTTTTTTTGTCCCCACTGCCATTTTCAGAGGGGATAAAATGAGATGACATTGGGAAGAAAAGTACCACACCAGAGCCGGCTGTGATTGCTGCTTTGAATGCCGCGCAGCTGCGCCAGTGTGGCCAGATTGATCCATTTCAAAGCAATGGTCATTATATTGCATTTTACTCTGAAAATGCAGTGCTTTTCTGTTTCCCGACTTGTCTGTTGTGATGGATGGCGTGATGCTCTACCTCAGTACATTATTTTATGTTTAACAATCCTGCATCATGGAATTAGCAGAGGTGTACATTTCAATAGAACCCCCCAAAGAAAGTGGGGACCTGCAGAGAATGCAGATCAAGGGAGAGGAAGTTGGAATAGCAGAGTTTTATTTCATCTGCACAACTGTTCTTTAGATCTGATTAGAACAACATCTAAATTCTACACCATTATCTTAATGCCTCCTGATTTTTATCCTCAGAGAAAATTCCTGTTCTTAAAAAGAAAGACTAGAAACACCCTTTAATTTCTCTCCTTTATTACTTAATTTTTAAAAGTCATTATCCTTTGAGAATGAAAGTTTTGGAGAGAATTGATAGGCATGTACCATGTACAATGCAATCTGTGTACTATGGATGAGTTCATATGGAGAGGTGAGTATTTCCAATTTCCTGGCTTTGAACAGCATAATCATGCAATTTCGATGTTGCAGCATCCTTATATGTATTTAATAGTAAACTAGGAACAATAGATACAAAAATCATATTAAGACCTACCTAATCTTCACTTAATCCAAGAACCTACCTATATGGTTAATTTTATTAACCATATAAATTACTTTTTAGCAAATATGGAATAAAAATCAGAGTTGAAATCAAGCTCAAGTGTGTATCTTAGATGTATTTGATAGTATACATTCATCCTATAAGTTCTGCTATATAATATACTGCCATGAGTTCTGCTATACAATTATTAGCTAAAAATAAAGTAAAGAGGGTGCCTGGGTGGCTCAGTCAGTTAAGCATCTGCCTTTGGCTTGGGTCATGTGCCCACTGTCCTGGGATCAAGTTCCACATCAGGCTCCCGCTCAGCGGGAAGTCTGCTTCTCCCCCTCCCCTTCCCCCTTGCTTGTGATCTCTCTCTCTCTCTCTCTCTCAAATAAATAAAATCTTTTTAAAAAATTAAGTAATTTTCCTTAGTCAAAATGTTTAAGTAGCTATATATCAGGGCACATTTTAATTTGGAGAACAAATAATACATAAGTTGTAAGACTGCCATTACTTAGATTTAGATTTTTCTTAGACAGTTTTAGCAAGCATCTCTCAGCACTGTCTTATGTTATAAAAATTGAATCAAAAAGAAAGAAGAGAAAACTGTCGGATTTAAAAAAAAAAAAAGAAAGATGTTCAACTATAAAACAAAAATAATCCTTCAATTGGTTAATGGCCATCCTTAATAGACTCCGGCAAGAAATCCAAATTTCGGGTACTTAGCCTTAGGAGACCCACCATTGTTTCTTTCCATGTGGTCGCAGATGGGAAGAGATGGTAGCCTGTCCTTGGCCCTGTCTTCAGCAGCAGCACCATCCATTCAATCTCTGAAAATCACTTCAGCCTTTAACACGACCAAGTGTTAGCAATTTTTAAAATCAGGAAAGACATCCTTATACAGGCACATCTCGGAGACATTGTGTGTTCAGTTCCAGACCACACAATAAAGCCAGTCAAGTGAATTTTTTGATCTTCCAGTACCTGCAAAAATTATGTTTACATTATTCTGGAGTCAATTAAGTGTGTAATAGCATCATATCTAAAAAAATAATTCATACCTTAATTTAAAAATACATTATTGCTAAAAAAAATGCTATCATCTAAGCTTTTAGTGAGTTGTAATCTTATTGCCGATGGAGGGTCTTGCCTCAAAATTGATGGTTGCTGACTGATCAGGGAGTGGTTGCTGAACGTTGGGGTGGCTCTGGCTATTTCTTAAGACGACAATGAAGTATGTTGCATTGATTGATTTTTTCTTCCTCAGACAATTTCTTTGTAGTGTAAGATGCTGTTTGATTGCATTTTACCCACAGTAGGACTTTTTCAACATTGAACTCAGTCTTCTCAAACCCAGCTCTGCTTTATCAACTAAGTTTATGTAATATCCTAACTCCTTTGTGATCATTTCAACAATCTTCACAGCATCTGCACCAGGGTTAGATTCCATCTCAAGGAAACACTCCTTTGCTTGTCCATAAGAAGCAGTTCCTCATTTGTTCAAGTTTTAACATGAGATTTCAGCATTTCAGTCACATTTCAGACTCCACTTATGATTCTAGTTCTCTTGCTGTTTCCATCACACCTGCAGAGACTTCCTTCACTGAAGTCTCGAACTTCTCAAAGTCATCCGTGAGGGTTGGAATGAACTTCTCCCAAATTCCTGTTAATCTTTTTATTTTGAACTCTTCCCCTGAGTCATTAATGTTCTTAATGACATCTAGAATGGTGAATCCCTTCTAGAAGATACTCAGTTTGTTTTGCTCAGATACATCAGATAAATCACTATTGATGGCAGCAATAGCCTTATGAAATGTATTTCTTAAATTATAAGACTTAAGAGTCAAAATTACTCCTTGATCCATGAGCTGTAGAAAGGATATCGTGTTAGCAGGCTTAAAAGCAATAATAATCTCATTGTACATCTCCATCAGAGCTCTTGGGTGACCAGGTACATTGCCAATGAACAGTCATATTTTGAAAGGAATTTTTTTTTTCTGAGCAGTAAGTCTCAACAGTGGGCTTAAAATATTCAGTAAACCATGTTGTAAACAGATGCACTGTCACACAGGCTTTGTTGTTCCGCTGAGAGAGCACAGGCAGAGTAGATTTAGCAGATTCTTAAGGGCCACTGGATTTTCAGAATGAGAAATGAGCATTGGCTTCTACATAAAGTCACCAGCTGCATTAGTCTCACCAGGAGAGACAGCCTGTCCTTTGAACCTTTGAGGCCTAGCGTTGACATCTCCTCTCTAGCTATGGAAGCATCATCTTCCAATAGAAGCCTGTTCCGTCTACACTGAAAATCTGTTGTTTAGTGTAGCCACCTTCATTAATGATCTCAGCTAGACCTTCTGGAAACCTTGTTGTGGCTTCTACATCAGCACTTGCTGCTTTACCTTGCACTTTTATGTAATGGAGATGGCTTCCTTCCTTAAGTCTCATGAACCCACCTCTGCCAGCTTCAAAATGTCTTCTGCAGCTTTCCTCACCTCTCTCACCCTTCATAGAATTGAAGACAGTTAGGGCCTCATTCTGGATCAGGTGTTGGCCTAAAGGAATATTATGGCTAGTTTGATCGTCTTTCTAGACCACTAAAACTTGCCCCCTGTGAGCAATAAGGCTGTTCTGCTTTCTTATCATTCATGTGTTCACTGGAGTAGCACTTTTAATTTCCCTCAAAAACTTTTCCTTTGCATTCACAACTTGGTTTTTTGGCCTAACAGGCCTAGCTTTTGGCCTGTCTTGGCTTTCAACATGCCTTCCTTATTAGGCTTAATCAATTCTAGTTTTTTATTCAAAGTGAGAGAAATGCTACTCCTCTTTTCATTTGAACACTTAGAGGACACTATTAATTGGCTAATTAATAATATTGTGTCTCAGATAACAAGGAGGCCCAAGGAGGGAGGAAGAGATGGAGAAGTAGCCTATTGGTAAAGTGGTCAGACACACACAACATTTATCATTAAGTTTGTCATCTTATTTTTGTGATGTCTCCAAACAATTACAATAGTAACATCAAAGATCACTGATCACAGATCACCATCAAAAATAATAATGATGAAAAAGGTTGAAATATGCAGAAATTACCAAAATGTGACACAGAGATATCAAGTGAGCAAATGCTGTTGGAAAAAAAATGGCACCAATGGACTTGAAGCAGAGTTGACACAAACCTTCAGTTTGTAAAAAATGCAACCTCTGTGAAGCACAATAAAAAGAGACAGCCCTTTATTAGACTTTCTTCCTTCATGCTCCACTGTTTTGTAATTGTTAAAGAGTTAAAGATTTTCTAAGACAATTTTTGCAATTGTTTTTGTTGTTGTTTTTACTTGTTTGTTTTTAATGGCAATGGGGAAGGAGAACAGAGTCTAGAAAAGGAAAAGTTGTTGATGCTTTGCTAAAGCATCATTTCTTTAAAAGTAACACTTGCTCCTGGTAAAGAAATCAGAAAAATCAGAAAGGTATAAAGAGATTAGCTTTTTTAGAAAAATCACCCCAAACCTCATTCTTTCCAAGAGATAGTCATTGTTGACATTTTAGTGCACTTTCTTCTACTTGTTCTTTGTATATATGTGTTCCCATATGTTAGGATGATACTATACATTTAACATCAGATCACAAACATGTTCCAGTATTGTTGAAAAATATTAGAAATATCATGTTTAATATTTTTTTAACATTTCATCTCACATGTATTCCATAATTTTCATAACCGTTCTCTACTGTTGGGCATGTAGACTGCTATTGATTGTTCATGAAACATTATTTTAGGTTGAACTTCTTGCTTGCATAGCCATAAACAGCTTATTCAACAGAACTTACAGGGTTCTTCTATAGAACTTAATATAGGGAAGATGATTCTTAACTGAATATTATTATTTTCAAGACATATGTAACCTAGGAAGCATAGGAAAATACTTGAGAACCAGTTACAACATATCTCTCCCCTATGTTTCAGAAAATTGAAGATGAGAATTGCCCAACAGACCTTCAGATCCCTTTTTAAAATTAAAGAGAGTGCTGCCCCATAGAAATATGACATGAGCCATAAATGCAAACCACAGATGTAATTTTAAGTTTTCTAGTAGTCTCATTGAAAAAGTAGAAAGAAACAAAGAAAATTAATTTTAATTTACTTATTCCCCAAAACCCAAAAGATCATTTTAGAGGCAATCAGTCTAAAAACTTAGGAATGGACTATTTAATAGATATTTTTCATACTTAGTGTTAGAAACCTGATGTGTATTTTATTTGTCCTAACAGCCCACCTCTATTTAGTCTAGTTACATTTCAAGAGCTCAGAGTTTAGGGGTAGCTAGTGGCTACCATATTGGAGAGCACATCCTTTATATATATATATATATATATATATATATATATATATATATATAGAGAGAGAGAGAGAGAGAGAGAGAGAGAATGGGCAATAGATTAAAAGGTAGAGTCCATCTGGAGTCACTCATTAGCTAACCTCAGGCAACCTTTATGAGTTTTATGTATCCGTTAAATGGGAACAAGAACAGTAAATACTGTGTGGAGTTGATGTAGAGTGAATGAGATCATCCATGAAGTACTCAATAAACATTTTATATAGGAAATCCCAAAAAAGTGTAACTAGTGATCTAACTCTAATTTAACTAATTAGATTCAGTATCCATGATTTCCTAAGCATGAATTATTTAGAAGATTATCACTGCTCACATGCTATGGCCTCTCATGGAGGCCATTGCCTAGATAACCAAAAGACCATGAAATCATGTACCTCTTTGTTATTTTTATAAATTGATGATGGTCCTTTTCTATGGCTTATGTTGGACCTTTTCTGGTAAAGTTCTTCACCATTTCTCTGTGGCCTGTTGGATAATATGTTCCAAAATGCAGTTCCTCCAAATGATGGATGGGAATGTGGAGAGAATCATAGGTTCTTAGCCCAGCTACCCTCTCTGCCTGCTGGCTGCCATGACAGTTTGCATGGGTTATTTGGGAAAAATTTAAGCCAATTTTGCCTCTCTTCTCAACTTCTAATATTCCAACCTGGAACACAGACAAGTGAAGAGTTCAGCAGAAATTTTGGAGCCACAGAGCTTGCTTCTCATGCTAGTTCAAGTGTGAGTGTATCAGTGCTTCTGGCAGGTGAAGGGAGAGCCATGGGGAAGATGTGAATGAAGAAGGCTCCCTTGAGTTGACCCTGGAGGTAGACTGGATTCCTTAAAGCAGAAGAAACCGGGCCTTTGCACTTAGAGAATGTGACAAAGGCTGATGGAAATGCTGTATTAAAGGCAAGTACTCTTGCTGACCAACAGGCATCTCCAGGCAGACTGCACTTAAAAGGCCTACCTTGGAACCCATTGTTGAATTCAGAGGTCAAAGTAAAGTGTGAATTCCTGATGGTTGCTACTTCTCTATATCAGTTCTGGAGTGTTAAAAATTGGATGTTGGCCCCCAATATTTTTATACTGTGCGTGTAAACAGTTCTGTTTTTCAGGGTAATTATAATTAGATATATTATTGTGATGTCTTTATTGTCATTGTATTTGGTGCAGAAAATCCCTATAAACTTACCTGCAGTCACACTTGTCCTTTGGTCATATTCATATGGGAAAGGTGTTCCTGTTCTAGTCAAATCTCCCCAAGTGATGGCTCCTCCCTCCTCAGTCTCCAACCCCAATTGCTCTTGGCTGGTTCACTTCATAGCTAAGCTTTTATCTACTTGAGTCCTTCTCATCTTAAGAAAAGCAAAGCCTTGCTGGACCCACATCCTCTCCAGTGATCTCCTGACGTCCGACTTCCCTACCAGGGCCTGGACACTTGAAAAACCGGCATTACTGGCTGCTTCCCTTCCCCCACTCCACACCCTCCTCAGGTCATTGTTGTCTGGACCCTCCTCCAACCTGGGTAATCACATTTCTCTCACCTGGAGCAGCAGCATGCTTCTTGTAGTCGAAGCCAGCAAACACTTGACTTCCCTTCTCATGTGACCTCTCCTCAGTGTTTCATGCTGTTGTCTCTTCCCTCCACCATCAAATTATTCTTCCCTGGGTTTGCAACACCACATGTTTTGCGAGGCTTTCCCCTCCTACCTTGTTTTGTTCACTAGGCTTCTTCTGTCCCTCCCTGGAATGGGCTTTCTTTGGGTGCTGTCTTTCCTCATCTATCGTTCTTGTACATCCAGTCACATGGCTTTAATAGAATTTAAATATCTCACTATATTTTGACTCCAAATCTTTTTTCTGACTTCCAATCATATCTCTAGTGTTTCACTAGACACCTTCCCTCAGATATCCCAATGGGTACCTCACACTAAGCATTTCCAAAACATAGGGCATCACTGCAGGGTGACCATATGTTTGTCTGAATTAGGTCACTTTTGAAAGTGAAAATGGGACACTAACAACAAAGCCACCATAACAGAAATAAACAAAAAGTATTCCAGGCAAGTCAGGATACATGTCGAAGGCTGACTTCATAAGGCACAATAGGTGAAGCCCAGTGACCATGATACTTTTAGGGACCTGTGACACTGCTTTAATTTTAATTGTGTTTAATACCAGAAGAAAAACAAATATGCTAATATAACATAGCAAACACATATAACAATAAATATAATACAACATATATAGTAAATATAATAATGAATCAGCCTAAATGATATCTGTCTTTACATCAATGCAATCTTAAAATATAATTTTGATTTTTTTTTAATAGTGGAAGAAGCTCCAATCTCTAAGGGCCACAAAAATCACTGGTTCCTTTCCTGGTTTCTTCATCTTGAAGACTGGCACCCTCATCATCCACTCCAAAGACTCCACTAGACACCTGGGTTTCACCCTTGCTTGCCCTCCACCTTGTCTTTTCTGTCTCCATACAACTTACCAGAAGGATCCCTGTGACTTAGTCATTCTGCCCCACAGGTGTCTTTATCTGAGGTCAGTCAGCAAATCAAAGAGTGTACTTTGGCCAAACTCATTGCCATTTTTCTTGTTCTCTTCCTTGATCTTTTCTCCTCTCCCTCCTTCACAGCTGTCAGCAACCTTCTCTTGGCCAGCAGCAACGCGCTTACCTCTGCCACACAGGCGCCACTAGCCTGCGGCCCCTTCCCTGTGCAGGACCCCACTTCCTCTCTCCCACGGAATGTGAAGGAAGAGGGTCTCCAATCTCAAGATTCATGCTCTGCTGTTTGGGGCTGGAGGGCCCATCCCTCGGCCTATAAATTCTTTGTCAGAGAGAACAAGTGTGGCTTAACCACCAAAGCAGCCTCACATTTGTCTAGATTATTCTTTATGTTTGATTTTGAGAGAAATCTTAGCTATAGTGAATGTTGATTTTATCTTTAATGCTATGGATAATGAGAATGAGAATTCTCTACAGTGCCTGGTGTTGCCTATACGGAGGGTTACTTGACACCATTGCTGAGCCCCCTCTGTTGTCGTGTTTTATCTGGTGAATTAGCTTCTGCTCCATAGATTGGACCAGTGAGGCAAGACTAGGGGAAGCAGGGAGACAGGGAAAGCTTTCCCTTCCCAAAATATGCTTCCTCAGTCATCACTGCTTTACAGATGTTTGGTAATGACTTTGCTATTCTAACTTTGAAATGTTCTTTCATCCACGAATAAGCATAGAACCAAAGAAAATTTAAAAAGAAAACAGACACAAGCAAACACATCTCACATCTTGGGTTAGCTACAGATAATGCATTTTAAAATTCTAGGACACTCACGTTTCCCAAATTCCATGTACAACAACAACAACAACAATAACAACAACAACATAATAATAATAATTTTATGCTTCATTCCATGGCATGAAGCATGAAAAGTTAGTCAGTAGGCCCTTAGTCTGTTAAAACCCAGGAACACATTGATGCCTACCAGTCAATGAGCATCATTAAAACACATCCATTTCATCAACATTTGAAGGATGGAAAAATTTATTCAGAAAAAGTAGCCATCAGAAGCCACAAAATTCGTCTATAGGCTCATGATTTACTCTTTAACCTATCCTTTCTATATTCTGTCTCAACTTTAGATGCCTTACCTTTCTTCAAATACAAGGTACAGGTACCAACATTTTCTTATAAAATAATTTATTTTTAGGGATACCTGGGTGGCTCAGTGGTTGAGTGCCTTTGGCTTGGCCGTGATGCCGAGGTCTTGGGATCGAGTTCCACATGGGGCTCCCTGCATGGAGCCTGCTTCTGCCTCTACCTGTGTCTCTGCCTCTCTCTGTGTGTCTCTCATGAGTAAATAAATAAAATCTGTAAAAAAAATAATTCATTTTTATAATTAAAATTGGGCCAGTGCATATGCATATTTCAACGTCCATCATTCAGTGTATTCATCTGTAGGATGCTGGTCTGTGCTGTCTTTCACCCCAGCTCCACTCTGAAACCACAAGAATCTCCTCTCCCATGCTGCCTTCATACAAAATTCAGGGCAAGGGTGAGCCAACTATGCCAACCATGGTGGTTTGACTAGTAATGTCTGCTGTGGGAAGTTGTCAGGGGGTTGCAGAAGCTCAAGTGTGCTGCTTTGTTGGAATCTCTGGGATCAGAATATCTGGTGAGACAATCCAAAGTTTTGGAAAGAAGAGAAATAAGAATGCCTTCTGAGATGATAGTTTAGAAACAAGAGAGGACAGATAAAACAGAGGCAAAGTCACTCTCAACAGACCTGGGGTTTGGTTTAATCAGAAGTAGGGTTGTGAAGCTATGGAGCAACACGAGTCAGTAGAATTCCTCCAAGCACTCTGTGGGGAAGGGGTCAGCACAGCCTAAGAACTGATCTGAAACTTGCGCTCACAGCCTGATTCCATCACGTGTGAGATGCCCAGTTTTCCTTCCATGAAGACTATTAACATTCTCATATTAGGAAGTATCTCACAATCACTTATACTTTCGATATTGCACTTTTAGCTAAGAAGTTTATTACACTGATGTTGTATTTTAAAATCAATGATTTCTCTGAATGGATGGATATAATATGTATTTTATTCCCCTTGCTCTAAATCTATGTTCACAAACAGATTTCTACTGTAAATTGTATTTCATGTGGTGCTGCCTGTGTCAGGTTTTTTTCAGTTTAAAAAATATTTCTCTAAATATTACAATGTTGCTATCTCTCACTTTTATATGCCCCATTCTCTGCTCTCCCCACCCCTATGAAAGTCTTTATATATTCCTATTGAATAAAGAGAGTTTATGGAGTTTTACATTCTAATGTTTGATCACAAAAACAGTCTTTATACTTTATTTTCTAAATATGATGATATTTTATTTTATTTTTTTTAAAGATTTTATTTATTCATAGAGACACAGAGAGGGGCAGAGACACAGGCAGAGGGAGAAGCAGGCTCCATACAGTAAGCCTGACGTGGGACTCGATCCGGGGTCTCCAGGATCACACCGCAGGCTGCAGGCGGCGCTAAACCGCTGCGCCACTGGGGCTGCCCTATGATGATATTTTAAATATAAAAAAATTATATCAAAAATTGTAGCAGGACATATACTTTTTTTTAAGTAGGCTCTACACCTAGCATGGAGCCCAACGTGGGGGCTTGAACTCATAACCCTGAGATCAAGACCTGAGCTGAGATCAAGAGTTAGACGCTTAACTGACTGAGCCACCCAGATGCCCCATGTGATATAAATATACTTCTTAAATTACCCATGCAAAACCTCTCCGACTCGAGAAGCATAGCCTACCAGCAAAGAATGTGTTGTTTTTCAATTTAATTAAATTTAAATTTAATTTAATTTAATATTTTGCCATTTTGGTGTTTACAAACCCTGTGAGTTTGGTAAATGAGTCTGTCCTCCCTATGAACTAACAGATCATAGTAATCAAGTTCACAGAGACTGCAAAACTGGGAGCCTAGACTTTGGTGATTGTACCAAAGGCAGGCCCCTGATGGAGCTGCTTGGTAGGGGAACTTCCTGCCTCCTTTCTAGGAGCCTGACATCTCTAGAGGCCCCTAAGGTCAGTGCCCACATGTCTGTATCCTTTGTCTATGGCTTGTTTCCCTTATCCTTGTTGGCTATGGTAGCAAAAAGCCCCTTTCCAGATATTTCCCTCCATCAGAGCATTTCTTTTGTGCCCAAGGCAAGCTGACCACATGTGTGTCTGGGGGAGGGGCGTTCTGAGCTGAGTTTCATTAGGGGGGCAAAAGCTACCTTTTCATAATTAAATTGCTTCAGGGTCAGCTCTGGAGGGCTTCTGGAAGCCTGAGTTTCCAGGGTTCTGGTCTCCAGATAACTGGAGTGACAATTGCATTATGATAATGTGATTGTATTCCACTTTATTCTAGGCTCATTGGTCTGTGAAGAAAACCTAAGTGGCCACTGTTATATTGAGATGGGTGTCCTTCGTGCTCTGGAATAGTCAGTCCTCAAAGACTAGGGAGGGTACCTCTTCATTGCAGCAGTCAGATGAAATAGCATCATGCTCGGAAACATGCATGTTGGTGCCACACACTACACTGGGTTCAAAGCCCAATTCTGTCACTTTTATGTGGGTTGGGCAAAGTCACTTAGCTTTCCCATGCCTTGCGTTGGCTGTTTGTAAAAGGGAGATCACAGCAGTGCCCTCTCCTTCCCCTGGGGAAGCTGGGGCTGTCATGGGGATTAACTGAGTTAGTATATATTATGTTTACCCAGCCACCTGATAAACCCAACGTCTTTGCTATTGTCGTTATTGTTTGTGGGACTCAGAGAGACCACACACACACACACACACACACACACACACACACACGATCTACAGCAGTGGTTCTCAGTCCTTGAAGCCACCTAGGGATCTTTTCCCACCTGGTTATATTGAGATGTAATTGATACATATACAGCACGATAGGAGTTTAAGTTGTGCAGCACAATGATTTAACTTACCGATACCATGAAATGATTACCACAATAAGTTTAGTTAACATCCATCATCATTTCATATAGATATAAAAAAAAGGAAAAAAAATTTCCTATGATGAGGATTCTTAGGATCTACTCTCTTGGTGATTTTCAAATGTACCATATGGCAGTGTTAATTGTAGTCATCATGCTGTGCTCACATTCTCAGGACTTACCCTGTGATAGGCTGTTTGTGCCTTTTGTCTACTTTCCTTCAATTCTGCCTCCTGCCACCCTCCACTTCTGATAACCACAAATCTGATCACTTTTCCTATGAGTTTGGGTTTGGAATTTCTTTTCTGTTTTAGATTTCCCCATATAAGTGAGCTCATACAGTATATGTCTTTCTTTGACTTATTTCATCTAATGCAGTGGATGGAGGTCTGTCCACATTGTCACAGATACCTCGGGATCTTAAATCTGGGGACCATAGATTCTGATCCAATAGGTCCACAGTGATCTGAGATTCTGCAGTCACTACCTGCCCAGGGACCAAACTTTGAGTTATAAGGGCCTGGAACAGATAAAGAACAGTATTTACAGCAAATATTAAGGATGAAAACAATTTTTAAAGATTTTATTTATTCATAAGAGACAGAGAGAGAGGCAGAGACACAGGCAGAGAGAAGCATGTTCCCCGTGGGGAGCCTAATGTGGGACTTGATCCCAGAACCCCAGCATCGTGCCCTGAGTCACACTCAACCACTGAACCACCCAGGTGCCCCATAATAAGGGTGGAAAATTAACAGGGCCCCGGTACCAATTGCTCTATGTCACCTGGCAGGTTCTCAGAGCTGGTGGGGAGTGGGGAGGACTCAGTGCTGGGCTGACACCGCCATGGACCACCCGCATGTCAGATCACTCAAGGCCTGCCACTTAAGTGCATCGTATTTCATTTTTCCCGTCTTCCAAATGGGGATAATAATACTTGCTCTACCTCCTTCACAGGATTGTTGTAAGGGTCAAATGAGAAAATGTATGTGAAAGCTCTTTGAAAAATTAAAAGCGCTGCCCAATTGTAAAGGGATCAATAGTAGCAGAAGGAGGGGCTGGCTGAGTGATGTTTGGCTGGTAATGGAGAGCCCCCCAGAAGAGTAAAATCTGAGCTGGTGTCGGAAGGAAGCAGCAAGAGAGGCCGATTCACTGTTATTCCCTGATTGAGAAGTAACTGCTAATGCAGGCGATGGCATCAAAACAGCAGCACAAAAGTCCAGCTGCACACGTCTAGGCACGCAGCACTGCAGTGAGGTCCTCAGTGGAGGGTCCATCCTGAGGACTTAACGAGCTATTAAGTTTTCTGAAAAGTAGTCAGAGGGTAGAAGCATAAAAGAGAAGGCTGAAATGCTGCATCTGAAATCTCCACTGAAAACTTTTGAGGTGAAGCAAAGACAGAAGAGCAATAATTTGGCCAAGCACTTTCCATGTTGCTCATTTAGCAAACAGCACCTCCTGCCCCATGCACCTACCCACTGATTACTGGCTCTGTTAGGCCTCCATGCCACTAATGATTAGCTTCGGCTTGCACCAAAGGACTGATTCCAGAACTGTACAGGAAAGTCTGGATTTATGTTTTTGTCATCTTGGTCACTTGCCTTTTACTTAGGTCAGGGCCAGTGGCACAGGCCCCACCCTCAGATGGACCTGGGTTTAGTTTGAGGCTCTGTCCTGAAATTCCTGATGATTTTGAACAAGGGACACTGCACTCTCATTTTGTACTGGGTCCCATTCTGGCTTCAGTTCCCCTCCTCTACCAAACTTTTCCTTCTGCCTTCTAGAACACCATTTTATGATAATTTGCTTCATCAACGGTTCTCAAGTGACTAGCCATCAATATCACCGGAAGCATTTTAAATAATACTAATGTTTGGGGCACCTGGGTATCTCAGTCAGTTAAGCATCTGACTCTTGATTTCAGCTCAGGTCATGATCTCAGGTCCTGGGATCGAGCCCTACGTTGGGCTCCGTGCTTAGCAGGGAGTCTGCTTGGGGATTCTCTCTTTCCCTCTACCTCTGCCCCTTCTCACGCTATCTCTCTCAAATAAATAAACAAAAATCTTTAAACAAGTAAATAAATAAATAATACTAATTCTTTAGTTCCACCCTAGACAATTAGACTAGAATTTCTGGGGCTGGGTCCTAAGCATGTAGAGTGAAGGTATGCATATGATTCTAATGTGCATCCCCTTCCAACATTGAGAATAAGTGTTCTGTTTGCAGAAAGCATTCTGTGCTTTATGGCTTTAAAAGAAACTTGGCTGTCCACCATGGGCATGGCTTTCTTTACAATTCTTTCAAGTAGAGACTGCTCATTCTTGTCTCCTCTCTACACTAGGGCATCAGTAGTTCAGTTTAGTAATATCACATCACCCAAATGTGATACACCATTACTTCTCTGTTGTATCCCTTTAAGAACCTTGATTTTCTGGAATATACTACAGATGTTGTTTCTCTTATTGATGGCAACATTCTTTGATCCTCTCCATGCTACTGGGCATCATCTCCTCTCTGAAGATATGTATTCTCATACCTAACTCTATTGTCACCCGGCACTTGTCCATTTCAAAAATCATGGGCTGAGCTTGGCCTCATTTCTCAACCCTTGTTCCTACCATGCTTATTCTCCTACCCCAAAAAAGCAACACTCACATTTTCTGGGATTTAGGAGGTAAATGTATCTTTTGGGGGGCCACTATTCGATTTATCACACAAACATCTGGCTCTGCAGATTGGAACCACACAAAACTGGCAATTTCTTTAACCTGTCCTATTACTTGTTCACAAAGAGCTCAGGTCCCCATTGCTTTCACTGGCTCTCTAGAACATCTCCAGTTACCCCCTTGAATCAAGCCATTCCTACCTCTCTCACATCAGATGTGCTGATGTTCACCTTCACTTAGACAATTGAAATTATCAGCTTGCATCTCCACCTGCTTCAACCAAACACACTCATTCTCTTTCATTCTCGTGCCGAGAGTGAGTTTTCCCGCTGCTTGTTCAAAGCCAGCACCAGGCATGAGCTCTGAGTCCATCCCTCCCTCCCATTTCCATGAGGTCCTTATTCCATTACAAGTACCAACTTTCCTACTAATTTTTTTGATCTCTTCTTTTTAACTACCTCCTTGTACTCAGATTATAAAAGGCTTTAGTCTCTACCTTCTTTAAGCACTCAAAAAAAAAACCACTTTACTCCAAACTTTTTTGTTTTTTAATCCAGAAGATTTCAAATTTTTTAACTTGGATTTTACAGTACAAAATGCAACACATTTCATTTTAGGACTTGTTACACACATAAATGAAATCAAGGCTAGATTTTCTTAAAATAATACTTGCCCTTAATATGTGCCAAACATTTATTTCTGTCTTATTCTACTCTATTCTATTATATTCTTTACTATTGTGGTTTTTTTAAAATGCTGATTGCAACTCACTAAACTTATTTCACATCCCACTAAAACTATACGCTACATTTTGAAAATCACCGATCTGTTAGATAGTTCTATTTAAACACATAGTCTATTTCACTTCCTGTCCATCCCTCCACTCGCTGAAAGGCAGCCTTAAATCTCCAGTATTCCAATGAAAGTGCTCATGTTAGCATCTATTCTTCTAAATAATATTTTAAATAGCTAGTATGTGTTAACGTATTTTACAAAAAAAAAAAAGTATTTATAAGTCTAGTAGATGTCTTTCTCTTCTCTTATTACCCCACAAAGCATTTGGGATGATCAAGGCACCATCCTCTGCCTTGAAGGAAGGAAGTCTTTCCTTCCCTGGCCACTAAATGACTTGGAACCCTGCGTTCTCCCCTTGGTTGACTCCTGGGCTCTTCTTCCCTGCTGCAATCACAAACTGTTGCTGTTCCCCAAAATTGCACCTTTAAGTCACTGCTCTTCTAACGCACTTGTCCTGGGAGTTATCGGCTCTATGGTTTTATGTTGTTGATTGTTCCTGAGCTCATGTATACACTTAGACCCTCTTTCTTGAGCATCTGGCCGTATCAACATGTCCACAGACACTTTGTACGCATTATACTCAAACTTGAATTTTTTACTACAGGAAAAATACAGTGAGGAAAATCATGGGTTCTGTAACCTGGCTTGGCAGCCATTAACATTATTGTCTAGACTGATAATTCCACATTTTCTTGGCCCCGAGGATGCCAAGAGTTCTTGTAGACTACCTTTTCCTATAACCACCTTCTCCTACCTTGCCAAAAAGTAAATTTAAAAATTGGCAGTGCTATTCATCATCCACCATGATGAAGATAATTCCTTATTATTATAATACAGAATATGCTATGCAAATCTGAATTATTATTTCATGCTCCAAGCCAAAGTATGAACACTACCATCTTCTTAATATAAAACCACTAAGACTGTAGGATTCCAACCAACCTGATAAAAGGCTGTAAGTCCAGGATGACACCTACATTCTCCCATCAAGTCTTATATATGCCAGGGGCCTCCTTTCTCCAGAGTCCCAGTCCTGTTCTGATAGATGAGGGACAATTTCATATATCTATCTAGACCATGGGAGAGGACAAACTGGTCCATGCAAATGGGCCACTAAATCATAGACTTATTTGCACAGCAATAGAACCATCATGAAGATTAGAGTGACCCCCATCCATTAATTTTTCTTTTTCTTCATTTTGGTTATCTTTCCCCCCTCAGGTGCAGAAAATTTGGATCAATGCCAATTTGTTTAATTGGATTTTTAAAGTAACACACAAAAAAAATATCAAGCAGCCCTTCTAAGCTCTTTTAGTGAGCTCAACAACGGCCAAATCAATTAAGCAAATTGCTTTAAAAAATAAGCTACCAACTCCAGATAACCTCTTCCCTACTTCAGAGATAGTACATGCTAAGGTTTATGCAGAACAGATTTTTCCAGCTGAATACCAACTTCTCAAAACTGGGGATTTACAAGGGAAATGCTGACAGGAACTTTAGCCATGGTTGCAAAAGAGTGCAGTTCTGATCCAGCAGGGCTGTTTTGACAGCAGGTAGGGGACATAGCAATACTGGCTTGGACAGTCACCAAGACTTTGGCTGTGACCTGATTTACTTGTGCCCTCAGTAGGGCACTCCTCTTAGAACTATCTGCACTCTTTAGTATCCTTAAATAAATACACATGAAACCCGAAACACTGCATGTGTAGAAGGTCTCAGATTTTCTTTTTCCCTTTGTTTGCCACCTCCCCTCCACCTACCACTTAATAAGCAGAGCAGAGAGCTGTATTTTCTTGTGAGCGGTAATATGTAACCAGAACAAACAGAGGACATAGGAAAGGTGGAGAAAAGTTAGATATATAAGCAAGAAAAAGTGAGTTATTGATTTTATTGACTGGTCTGTTAACTTCTGACATTGCAATAAAGTCTTATTTATTTGTATACAGAAGACTCAATTACATAGATACATATCATTTTAACAACTGGGTTATTTACAGGAGAATTGCTGCTTCATAAATAATATAGACCTGGGGTTTCTCGAGCTGATGTTTATCCATTGTTACCTAAGGAAGTTGCAGATGGGCCCTCACACACCTGCCTGCGGTCATTAGAACAGCATTGCAATAGGCTACAGAGAAGAAAGGATTCCAGGCAAAGGAGCAAGAATGAAATGAGGACAGGAGTCTTGGCCCAGCTAAAATATTCAGAAAATAATCTTGGGGGATAATCAGATCCCCCACAGAGCCACTGAACTGTTACTCCTTTTGCCAGCACTGGAAAGCTGTCACTGGAGATGGTTGGTTTAAAGGATCCAGGTCTTTAAACTTCCTTTTCAATCATACAAGACATTATGATTATATTCCAGGCTTTGTATTTCTTTTCTTCCAGGCTTTAGGTTTTTTAACAGGAAGGACACATCTCAAAGAAAGTTTGATAGGAATAGGATCAAGTATTCCCAAATGTCTTCTCTTGACAGGGCAACCAGTGGAAATAGGAATATCCAGGGACTGCTCCTCGTTCCCTACAGTTCCCTAGAGCCTGGTTCAGGGGACCTCCTGAAAAAATTCTTTATTTAACTATTAGTCTAATGCATAGCTTCCATGCTAGCTGTAAGCCCCAAAGGCCTGGGAATCATGCCTGGTCATCATTCAGTAAATATTTATTGAGAATGAGTGAATTAATTAAACAGTGAGAAGTGGGATGATACAGTATCCTTTTCATGTGTCCCTAGCATCTTGCAAAATACCCCCCACCTAGCAAAAACTTAATATCATGAACCATGAATAATCAAAGGGTTGTTTAGCATCACCATTTTCAGATGAGGTGGTTGCATTCACATTTGGTTGTGATCTTGGAACTCAGACACAGGTGTTGGCCAGGTTCTTGGAGTTCCCCCAAGAACAGCTCCCCCACAGAGCAAGGGTCAGAGACCAAGTACAGATAAAAGGGTACCTGCAACAAAATGCTAGCATATCTTGGCTATTGTGAATAATACTGCAATAAACATAGGACAGGATCTCTTTGAGATCCTGATTTCAATTCTTTTGGGAACGTACCC
Source organism: Canis aureus (assembly GCF_053574225.1). Lineage (NCBI taxonomy): Eukaryota > Metazoa > Chordata > Mammalia > Carnivora > Canidae > Canis > Canis aureus. Next base: position 45,853,730 of record NC_135631.1, read on the forward strand.
AGAATTGAGATTGTTGGATCAGATGGCAGTTCTATTTTTAATTTTGAGAAGAGGGATTTTTTTACTATTTTCTCTGAAGCTGTACCATTTTACATTCACACCAATAGCGTACAAGGGTTCCAGTTTCTCCACATCCTCCCCAACATTTTTAAATCTTTTTTTTTTCCTTTTTGGTAATAGCTAACCTAACAGGTGTCAGATGATAACTCATTGTCCACAATAGCCAAGATACGGAAACAACCTAAATGTCCAGCCGTGGATGAATGAATAATGAAAATGTGTTTACATAAAATTGAATACTATTCAACCTCAAAAAAGAAAGAAATGTTGCCATATACAACATGGGTGACCCTGAAGGACATTAGGCTAGAAGCCAGTCATAGGCAAATACTGCATGATTCCACTTCTGTGAAGTACCTAAAATAGTCAAACTCAAAAAACAGACAGTAGGGTGGTGGTTGCCAGGAGCTGCAGAGAAGAAGAGGAGAGTTGCTGTTGGATGGGTATAATGTTCTAGGTAAACAAGATGAATAAATTCGGGGGATGCCTAAGTAGCTCAGTGGTTGAGCATCTGCCTTCAGCTCAACAACGGGATATGATCCAGTGATTCTGGGGACCTGGGATCGAGTCCTGCATCAGGCTCCCCTTCAGGGAACCTACTTCTCCCTCTGCCTATGTCTCTGCCTCTGTCTCTGTGTCTGTCATGAATAAATAAATAAAATCTTTTTTAAAAAAAGATGAGGGATCCCTGGGTGGCGCAGCGGTTTGGCGCCTGCCTTTGGCCCAGGGCGCGATCCTGGAGACCCGGGATCGAATCCCACGTCGGGCTCCCGGTGCATGGAGCCTGCTTCTCCCTCTGCCTGTGTCTCTGCCTCATTCTCTCTCTCTCTCTCTCTCTCTCTCTCTGTGACTATCACAAATAAATAAAAATTTAAAAAAAATAAATAAATAAAAAATAAAAAAATAAAAAAAGATGAATAAATTCTGTAAACACAATATTGTGCCTATAGTTAACAATACTATATCGTGCACTTAAAAATTTATTAAAGAGGGCAGATCTCATGTAAAGTGTTCTTACCCTGATAAAATCAAGTAATAAAATAAAATAAAGTAGAAAATGCAAACGGCATCCAAGCTGGGTGCTAAGCAATCATCTGCCACTTGCTTACCCATGAAGGCTCTTGCCACCTCCTTGGTGGCTTGGTCTACCTGGTCCTTATATATTTATTTGGACTTTATTTTCTGAGTCCACCTGTGTGCACACACCTGTGCTTATGTACCCAATTTGGAGCCAAGTTCTGGTTTGGACTCACATTCCGACACCACCCCAACTTGTGTGTAGACTCCTAGGTAAATCTGAACCAGTTTTTGGCCAAAGCCATCCCTGTCAGATAGTGCCCTGAAAATCATGCCCTTGGCTCCAGATGTATAATATCTTTCATTCTTTTCCATGACGGGTCCCACGTGACTGCAGGTACTCCTGTCCTGAGTTCTGTCTCCCTTGCATCTGTACCATGAGCAGTGCCTGCCATCCTGCTGCCCATGGAGCCTTTGCAAAAACCACGAGGGGAGTTTGCTGTCAGGGGCTGCTCCTTCCTGCCTCTGTGTTCCTTTCCCACCTGTGGGCTCTACTCTGCCCTCGAGGCGTTGACCTTGTTTGAGCAATGTTCAGCATGTTGTCAGATCCCACAGCTGTGACCAGGTTCCCCACATTAAGGGAGTGCTGGCTGCTGCTCTGTGAAGGGCGATGAGCCCAGCAGCGGGCCCCCCAGGGCCTGCCTCTTGCAATGGTAAAGAGGAGCAAGCTCACATTCACTGAGTGCCTACTAGGCGCCAGAAAAGGTGATTATGCAACTTCCTTGGGTGGATTAGTGTACTTAATCCTCCCTTTCTGAAGGAGGTACCATTTTTATTTCAATTTTACAGATGATGAAACTGAGCCGGGCAAGATTAAACAACTTGCTTGAGGTGCCACATCTCGTCAGTGGTAGAGATGAGCAATCTGATTTCAGAGCCTGTGCTCCCCATCATCAGGCTCTCGTGGCCCCGTTACATCCCTCCCCGGGGCTCAGCAGGCAGAGGGAATGTAGAGATTTGTTTTTTGAGCATGTGAGCATGTGTGATTAGAAGGGCGAACATGAGTGGGAAAATGCAGTTGGGAGGAACTGGAGCTTTTGAGAGAGGAGGCGCTGAATTTTGGGAGACCTGTGGGAGGTGTGCTGTTGAGAAATACTGGACAGGATCTCAAAGGAGATTTTAGATGTAACAGTTTAGATTTAGAAAGAATTCTCGTTCTCTACTCTTCCTGTGCTATTTTTCCCATTCCTGAATTCATTCTTAAACATTGGCTGCATGTGTCTGATTTTACATCTCCTCAATAAAGGGTGTGCTTCGTGGCCACACACGTTTTCCTTTCCTTCTTTATCTAGATCATTTGTAACAATACTCCAATAATAACTGACCTTAACAGCTAACATTGTTGAGCATTTACTATTGTGCTAGGCTCTTTCTATTCAATATTCTGTTTTCACTTTCATAACTGTAATACAGGTGCTACTACTACCCCATTTTAAAGTTGGAGAAACTTAAAATCGGAGAGGTTGAGTGATTTACCCAAAGTCACACCGATGGCACATGTGAGGCAAAGCTAAAAACATAAGTCATTCTGATGCCACACTGAGTTGTCAGGATATTATTTTTAAAGACACCTGTTTCCTTCTTTTTATGAGTTCTACGTAGGGCATCATTCTTGCATTTTTCAGAATCTGGTTTTTCTATACACATCTGACTCTGCTCCACATTTCTGTTCTTGACAAATAAACCATCTAGAAATATAGTCCTAGGGATCCCTGGGTGGCACAGAGGTTTGGCGCCTGCCTTTGGCCCGGGGCGCGATCCTGGAGACCCAGGATCGAGTCCCACGTCGGGCTCCCGGTGCATGGAGCCTGCTTCTCCCTCTGCCTATGTCTCTGCCTCTCTCTCTCTCTGTGTGTGTGTGTGTGTGACTATCATAAATAAATTTAAAAAATTATTTAGAAATACAGTCCTAGTATCCCAAGGATCATGTTACCTCAGCATAGCCCTGTTGCTCAGAATTCAGTCTAGACTAAAAATACCACTTCCTGCTTCCTAACTCCCCCCCCCCCCCCAGAGATGAAACTGTCAGACAGGCCAATCAGAAACTTGTCAGATGTTCTGCTTTGAGCAGACACTTCTGGGAGAAAGCCCTCCTCCCCAAACATTTCTCCTGAACAAAAATTTTATAATTAGCATTAGACAGCATCATCCACATCCTGTACCTGATTTGGGATCCATCCTCAAAATGAAAGTAATATTTTTCAACTGAGGAAGAAAAAAGCAACCCCAGCATCCAAGAGCTGGTCTGGCAGTCACCTCCTGACCACAAACAATTTCACAGAATAACAACATAGAACAGGACCACTCTGACCATGATGGGTCAGGACAAAACCAAGATCACCCCATAATCATGTCTGAAGACAGACAAATACGAGAACATTGTCCAGACTACAAAATGACCAAATCCTCACCCATTCTGGCTATAGTGAGTCAATACTGTGCTCCTACCAATGACAACTTTGTCTTTCCCATCTTTTTCAAGACTTGTGAAAACACTCAATCATAAAATTGCCACCACTTCCAATCTGGAGCAAAGTCCCACTTCCCTGAACCTTCCCAAATCATCTGACATAAGCCCAAAGCCTCTGAGCCATCCTTTTAACACCTTCCTACCATGATGCCTCTCAGCTTCCATGGTGAGCATTGTCCCTCCTTCCAATGAGTCTGTAAATCAAAATTAGTTCAACTACACGGTGGTCTTTGCTGAAGCACTGACATATCTAAACACTCATCATTATATACATTCTTAGATTAGCATATAGCCAAAGAGTTGCTTACGATACAGGTTCGGGTTTAAAATACACAAAAACTTGACCAGATAAGAGTTTGAATCCCAGCTTCTCCTCATTCTTTTCTTGTTTTGTGGGTTTGGACCAATTACTCAAATTTTCAGAGCCTAAATTCTAATACCATGGGGTTGGTATGAGGACTGAAGGAGATGACATGTAGAATATCTTAGTATGTTGCCAGACTCTTGCCTGATGCCTTATGACTGTTATCTTTTGCTAGAATCTTCCTGGGATCCCTTCTTGATTTAATTTGTTGATTCTAAATAAGGAATTTTATCCAACTACCATATTCCACTCATAAATTCTAACCCACCAAATTTTGAGGATATTTAAAGATTGTATGTGAAATTTCCAGTTTATTCGATGGCATGTGCCCAGACTTATATAAAGCCAATGAGTACTAATGTATTTAATTCATTTGGAGAAACACAACTTCTCCCCCATATTTTAGTATGATATATTAAAAGGAAGATTTAGGAATAAAAATTGGGATGTGGATTATAATCAGTGGTGTGTCATGGTTTAATTGGGAGCTTTTTTCTTTCTTGGTGACACATAAAATACTCATGAGTTATACATCAGTAGTATCCTGGATTTGAAGAAATCCCGTATATATTTTCAAATGACGGCACATGTTTTCTTTCACTATTTCTCCTTTTCACAATTATAGCCAGCAGTTTCCTCTGTTTCTTATTTCAGTTCTGACCATAACTGTTCTCAAATCAAATGTAATTTCAACAAGTAGATCTTAAAAGTATTTGGACTTAGAACCTTACAGTTCTTATCTAAATCCGAGTCATGTTTGGGAGGCACATTTTTTACATTATGAGCTCTGATACAGATCCCCAAAGAAGTTAACATAACAAATAGAAATTGCCACGCATTTGATACTGTCATGTAATGGAGTGAAAATAATGATAAAGAACAGTCTGAACAAGTTCTATGAAGCTTTTGTTCTATTTGACTGTAAGTGAAACAAAATCTTCAGAACAAGAGGACAACAAAATAATGCTTTGCTAAAAGGATAAAACAATATGACCTAAGTCTATTAGTGATATAACACTCTATGAATGCACTTAAGTTAATAGCATCCTTTAGCAATAGATACTCTTTCAATTACAGTAATGCTAAGAGAAAAATAGACTAAGTGAGAGAAAAATGGTCATGGACACATAAATCGGACTAGATGTTTGGCTGCTTGGTTTTTTATAACCAACTGTCAGGAGGGAAAAACATCTAACCAACGATCTATTGATGGGACATGAATTTGCATTTTCTATTCTGGATCCACTTAATCATATTATAGTTGCAAGGTCTTGTTACCCCTTCTCTGAAGAAGGTTTGGTAGCACATAGTACCTTGTTCACCATGAGCTGTGCAACATCCGTCTCTTCCCGCAGTTTTGTCACAGAGGCTCCGTTACCATGAGGGGTTGCTAACTAGGGGTGACTCTACAATTGCACGTGATGCACTTCCTCTGGGAGTTCCTCCTTCCTGTGCTTTGCTGAGTTCTGCATGACCCCACTTCCACCAATCTTGAGTTGCACGGAAGAGTGATCGCAAATGCTACCCTTTTGGAGGATCTGTAGAAATGCGGTTTTATTTCAGCTTTAAGAGATTTAAAATTTTTATTTCCCCTCTTTTAAAGTGGTGCTCGGGCTTCTTTTGCAAAGAATGTGGTGTTCGGAGAGTAAATAACTGAAATGGATAGGCCAGACTCTTATCTTCATGGATCCTCGCAAATGGAAAAGCGAAGATGTGGGTACGGAAGGGGAAAGTGTCAGGAAAATTGCCATAAATCACAGAGCAAGAATATTGGGCTACATTTGGCATCAGTTTTGTTGTATTTTAAAAAGGATAAATATGCTTCCCTTTAAGAATGTAACACCTGCTCTTCCTGCTGTGAACTTCTCTGCTGGAAGGCCTCCCATGGGTTGCGGGGGGGTGAGGAGTTGTCGAGGGTTATTACTGTGACAGAGTAGTCCTCTTGAGTGTCTTCTGCTACGTCCCCACATGTCCCTGCCCTGACTTCTGTGAAATAGGATATAACAGTCTCCCTGAGAGTGTCTGACGAAAGTTAGGTGTTTGGGGTATATTTGTGTTTAAATGCCACCCAAGTAAAGGAAGGAAGGAAGGAAGAAAGGAAGGAAGGAAGGGAGGGAGGAAGGAAGGAAGGAAGGAAGGAAGGAAGGAAGGAAGGAAGGGATGAGGGGACAAGAGAGGAAAGAAGGAAGGAAGGAAGGAAGGAAGGAAGGAAGGAAGGAAGGAAGGAAGGAAGGAAGGAAGGAAGGAAGGAAGGGAGGGAGGGAGGAAGGGAGGAAGGGATGAGGGGTCAAGAGAGGAAGAAGAAGAAAAGAAGGAAGGGACTGTAGGGAAGGCAGGAAGGACTTAAAAACTCAAAACCAGTACTTCTCACGCTTTACTGTGGGTGTGAATTAACTGGGGATTTTGTCACAATGCAGATTGTAGTTCGGTGGACCTCAAACCTGGATGGACAGGGACCTGCAGATGTGTCTTTCTAACAAGGTCCCTGTCGATGCTGATGCTGCTGGCCCAGAGATCGTGCCTTGAGAATGGAGACCCTAAGAATGCAGCTGTTGCATAGCTAGCTTATTAAGAACATTATTTTAAGGAAGATGGGGGTGTTTGTCTCTTAGGAATTTGTCAGAGTTTGTCTGGGAAAAAAATGGGGCACAGAATAAAGCTTATGTCTGGTGGGACCCAGCCTTCACCCTCCTCCCATCATGCACCATTCATCACCCACTTTCCCAGACCTGGAACATAGAGGTCTCCAGAAGCCAAGTTCCACTAGGAAAATACCTGAAAAACATGGTTTCTATCATGGCACTGGGGATCTATTGTATTCTGCCTCCCTAAAACATTTGCATTTGATGTATAGGGTAGTGTAGCCTTGGAGTCTAATAGAACTGGGTTAAAATCCTGATGCTACTGCTCATTAATGGTGTAACCACAGGTGAGTTGTTTAATCTGTCTAAACCTTAGGTTACACATCTGTAAAATAGGAATGATCATCCTGATAATACAGGGCTTCTATGGAGATTAAGTGAGAAAATGTATATAAAATACTGAGCAAAATGTCTGGGCTCTCACTAAGAATTCAGTAAATGCTAGCTATTATAAAGTATTTGAGCAGTAGATAGTCTAGCTGACAAAGACATGGGCCTTCCATTGACCAGATGGCCTGGGAGATGGCCACCTCTCTGTCATCTACTTGTTATACAATAGTGAGTTAACCGCTATAAAGTTTAGTTTCCTGTTACATGGACATAATAATCATAAACTTACATTTAGGATTATTGTAAGGGTTGATAAATATATAAATAAAGAAATAAATGTATTTACTTAGCACATAGAACTTTATGGAAAGAAAATTGTATCAATGTCTTTAAAAATAAGGATTGAGGGAAAAGAATGATTAGTTATTTCAAGAAGAAACATTTTTAGAGCATTTGTCAGACATATTTTGTTTCTGGAGGAGGATAGGTAGTGGAATGCTGATTCCTTAAACCCTGCCATGCCAACGAGAAGCTCCCCAATACTCTGTGACAGACCAGTGTCCCCTAACACGAAATAGACACTATTCAAAGAGAAAATGAAAAAAATAGTCCAATGTAGTGAATTTTTCATTAGGCTAAATATTTTTCTATTTAAAGGATTGTCTTTAAATATAAACACACCCATGGTGTGCCTGGGTGGCTCAGTCAATTTAAGTGTCTGTCTTGCCCGCAGGTCATGATCCTGGGATCCTGGAATGGAACCCCTCTTCAGGATCCCTGCTCAGTGGGAAGCCTGATTCTCCCTCTCCCTCTGTCCTTCCTGCCCCCTGCCTGTGCTCACCTGTGCACTCTCTCTCTCTCTCTCAAATAAATAAAATCTTTTAAAAAATAAATGTAAATACACCTTTGGGGTCAGAGAGGGACATTAAAATGCCTTTGTTGTCTGATAATGACAGTTCATTGCAGTTTTTGAAGCTATTTTTGCTTGGCAAAATTAAATGCTAAGATCTTTCTATTCACACAGTTATTAACGTGCTCCTTTAATTTGACTGCTCTGTGACATCTCAGAGTCTGGGAAAGTCAGTGGTCTGTGATTATCCAACCAGCTGATCTTTGCCATCACAAATGCAGCCACTGCAGGTGGATGGAAGACCACAGTTTCTACACTGGTGGAGTGGTGGTCTCTGAGATCTTGTACCACGTGTATTTGATCAGAAGCGACTGTACCCAGAGGCCACCATCTCCAGTTGAAATAATTAATTATTCTGTTGTAACTCATGATTAAAGCATGCTCTGAACATCAGATCAGCAGCCTCCTTGCAGCTGAAGGTGCGTGTGCGCGCGTGCGCAGTGTTCAGGTCCCTGGAAGGCATCTATGGTCCTGGAGGAGAAGACGGGATGATCCACCACTGCAGTTTCCATGAAACTTTTGGTCTGAGCCAGGATCTGGGGCATAGCAATTTTTATATGACACCCTCCTTCCCTTTCAAGCTTAAGTTTCCAGGTTTCTGTGTCGGGCTGCTCAGCTAAGAGCTTTGATAAACTAGAAAAGTTTAAAAATCTCCTAATGAGACTTTTGATGGACCAGCCCCTTAGTTCCGTAGGCCGCAAGGAGAGGCTTGCAGATATTCGAAAACAAACCTGAATATCGCTAGAAGAGGCTAGAGGATGGGATATTATAAGAACTACAACGACTTCCACCCCATACCACTTGAATGCCGCAGTGCTACAGCACAGGGGTTAGGTGAGAAAAAGTGGACTAGCTTCACTGGTTTTGGCCTCATCTTCCCACTCCAAACACACATGCACACACATGCATGTACACATGCACACACACACACACACACACACACTTTTCACTAGTGTGTGTACCAAAATTTTAAAGCAGATTCTTTAACTGCTTTGATCATTTTTCAAGCATATTTAAAGTCAGTTCTTAGTCATTCTTGCATGTTGAACCAGAAGTAGCTAATGTGGGAGAACTTAAATCAATAGGCTACTTATATTGCCCTGGAGTATTTAGATCATGTCCACTTGCTGGCAAGCTTGGTGATGGTCCAATAGCCAGTCAGAAGAGAAAGGTGGTTTTTTTTTTTTTTTTTAAGAGAAAGTACTCATTTAGAAAGCTAGGTTTAAAAATGAAAGATAGGTAACATGTTCTACATGGTTTCCCTTTTGAGGGATTCATGCCCTGTCCTCCCCCTAGGGAACTGAGAAGTTATAGAAGACAAAGCAATGTTTTATCTTAATTTTCTACCCATGGCATATTTCTGTGGGCATTGGTAGGGATATCTAATAGATGCACTGATGATTGGTAAGTTCAATTTCTTGTTGGGGAAAAAGACCGTATCTAAATTCCTCTGCAGACACAAATATTATTCTCAAAAATATGTACTGAGTTGGAAAAATGGCTTCCTGGTGTAGCTTTAGGTGCAACTTTCAAAATTTGAGGACCCTTTGTTGGGAAGTCCCTTGAGAGAAAACTAGTGACCCCAAAATTTTCAACGGGAGCTGACAGTGAGCAGGGCCTGGCAGCCAGTGTAGGCACACAGGTCTCCCCGAAGTGGAGACAAGTGCTCTGAGGCCACTGTCTTGCAACTTTTAATAATTTCCTTTGAAATTGTGTCTTCTAAGTAAAGTCTGATGGGAGAACAAAAGTATATGAGTGGATGGGGGCTTAGGGGGCTTAGAGCCTTGGGCAGTCCAGCCACTGCCTCTTGACCTCCCCAGGACCTGCTCCCTGCCCCTGGCATTCCAAGAACCCTGGAGGCCGACCGTGGCCATTGCTCACTTCTTTCTGCCTTTCCTGGGGGGGAACTGGGTCAGGGGCGGAGAGGGTCATATGCTCAGTGTACAACTCAGTGGAGGCTTCTCACCTACCCCTGATCCAGGGGTTTTGCTCATCCCAGCAGGGAGGTTGCAATCTGGTGGGTCTACCCACATGCCATGGATTAGAACAGCAGCCTTGGGAAAGAGGAGATTGACTTCCCAGTCTCATGCCAGGAACCTGCATTTTTATTTTGCACTGAGCCCCACAAATTTTGTAGCAGGCCCTGGTGTAGGGTTAAGCATGGATGATGCATGAAAGGAGGAGGCTCCATAGATAGGCATGAAAGCATGGGGTATACTTGACTTTGTTGTCCATGGGCTGTACCAGAGTCCTATCTATCAGTTGAGAGCAAAGAGTTCATCCTTCAGTTGAAAACAGTGTTGACTTAAAAATTAGGTGAACCATTTTCAGGTGGTTTAAAATCTGTGTCTAAATGGTTTCAGTTCACTTTGATACATATCTCCATCATTTTAAAAATACCAACTCACTGCGACACACATAAACACCAACATTCATGCATATTTTCATAACTACACATACATGCATATATATGTATGTACATACAGTACATGCTAAAGAGCTGGCTTTCAGGAGATGCAAACTTGAGTTAGAAAGAATCTTTGCCCCAGAAGAACTTATATTTTTGTGGATATAGCAGTACTCAAGGAATAATCCATACCCCAAAGCTCTCTGTATGCCAATAGTATGTCATGGAATTTTGCTTACGTGTGTTTGTGACTCTTTTTTTTTTCATTTCTTTTCCGGGAGGAAGCATTTACAGGAGTAGAGTCCTTTACTGGCCTAGTTATCACAGGAGTTCAGCTCTGCTCTTATTAGGTGGATGTGAAAACAAATGGTTAAAAAAACTGTTGCAGGAAGACCAGAAAGAGATTTAGTAAATTCTGAGAAAGGAAAAAATGTCTTTATTCTACAGCATACATAGACAAAGTCTACATGTAGAACAGAAACAACTTTTGAATAATTCTGGTAGATGTTACAAAAACGTCTTCAGATAATTGAGTCCAAATCAGGATATCTTGTTATATTTTATCTAGATATCTCAAATCTCCCTTTGACTTTTCATACATATGTGCAGCCTGTAAATAAATATCAGCATTGAAGACCACTGAGCACCTACGTCCCTTCCTCAGAGAGAACTAGATTTCCCTCCACTAAAGGCCAGGGAAGTCACCTGCTAGGAGAATAAAGAAATTCATTTTTCACATGAATTTCATCAGACCTCTGTTCTCCAGGCTTCAATGAGTGAAGTCACTACTGCTTATCAACAGGATTTGCAAAAACACACAAACCCTTATGTGAATGAATGAACATTTAATTTTCAAGTGTAGCTTATTACTCCAGAGTCTCCAATTCCACCAAGGGTCAGGGTAGTGTTCTATACATAAATATATGTGTGGTCAGTATCCTAAAGAAATCCCAACTGGCAAAAGCAGTGGCAAACAGTGGAAGTGGCCAAAAACAATTTTTATAGACACATCCACTCCCTCCTTGGCATTTAGTAATGTTGAAGAAATTGAAAGAAAGGAAAGTATAATTTAGAGGGGCCTCTGCTCTTCTTGGCTGGTTTTGCATACCCAACATGAAATAATAATGCATTCAACTGTCCATCTTTAGATGCAAGAAATCTTTGCACCACCCCACAGGCTGGTGAAAACTGCCAGTAGTGGGTAAGAAAGTTCCAAATACCAGAAGAAGCTGAAAGATCCCTGTGACCTTCATGTGATTATGTCTGTGCCAAAGCATAGAGGACAGAAACCCAAATTCTATCTCTAAAGAGACCCATTTGTTAAAAAGGCATTGGTCACTAACAAAGGAACCTTATGCTCTGAACGTGAGAGGGATGCTCAGCACGTGGGAGAAAGTGGAGTTGGTTTATTCTGAATGAACAATCCATATTTGCGATTCTGGTTCCTTCTCAGTCTATTCTGGCCTCATATCCTCTTCCGCAAAGGGAATGGGATAAGGCTCCAGAAAGGAGTATACTCTCTCAAGATTAAATATGTTATATTTGTTTCTTAAAATGTCTTATTTAGAAAAGTCCCAAAAGGGCTGGGGGATGGGCGGGTGGGGCTGGGAGCATTTAGTACACTACTAGGTTGCATACCTTTTCTACTTGTAGAGGAACTGGGTGGTGTCAAGCTTTGATTTGCCTTAGTTAATGAAAACACATTGTATGAAGAAGAGGAAGAGGAGGAAGGGCGGGAGGGGAGGGATGGAAGAGGAAGAGAAGAAGAAGAATGAGAATGAGATGAAGAATTTGCAAGAGAAAGTGAACCTGATATAAGGAACACAGCGGTGGTTGTTCAGGAGCTCCCACCTTGAGCAGGTGGGAGGGTGGAACTTTCAAGGCTATCCCTTGAGGGAGGCACCGAAGGGTGAGAACAGGGTCTGCGGGGCCCGCCCCCTCTGTTCTGCAGAGTCTGATCCTTCTGGAGCAGAGGGGCCTGCAGGCAGCTTTGCAGGTTTCAGATGTGAGATCATCACAGGAAAGATGGTGTGGAATGAACCAGAAGTCTGACAAGCCGGCATTTCAGCAATTAAAAAGAAATTGCGTCTGAGCATAACTCCTGCTCAGTCTTTCAGGGTCTCACCTTTTATGATCTGTCCTTTCCTTATCAGGCTTACACTAGGAGGTCCCTGTATCTACGGAGAATTGACTCCTATTATATAGCTATTTAAAATTTTATATTATAATCCCTTTAAAATCCGTTTTCACACTCCTTGAGTGACCTGTGAACAAATCCTAATTACACATTTGATGCCTCTGAGATGGTTCTTCTCATCACCAAGCTAGAAGTCAACCAGCCTAAGAGGGAAGGACGCTGCAGGTGAAGACACTTGGAAGGTGAGGGGACAGTGCCAGCTGGTATCTCATCTGCCATTCACAGAATGAATCATGTGTGGTTCCCCAGCGCAAAGGAGATCCAAAGTTGTGTAGGTGCCAGCTACCCCACCGCTGCCCCTCCGTCATCCTCAATCCCCAGTGGGTTTTATAGAACATTCATGAGCCACTACCACTCCTGAGCTGTCCCATCAGTAGCCTCCTGAGCGACATGAACCTCTGTGTTCCAGAAGCTCCACGAAAGGCTCTGATTCTCAGATCTGAGTAGGAACTACTGGTCTAAGCCCTGGTGGATGAGAATTTTGAAGCTGTTTGCCAATATCATTTTGTCGTATTTCCTGATCACATTACCATGGGCTAAAAGAAGCATTATACATGCAAACCTATAGATTTGTAGGCTCTTACAGATCAGTTCCATACATTAGTCAAATGACACAGAATACGCAGTTAGGGTGGCATGGGAGGGAACATGGACCGCACTCAGAGAGAGGGATAGGAGTATGCATTGAGTGGACTTGGGGCAGGTGAGTGTCATGGGCAAATCAGATAATATTAAATATATTAAAAATACATGGAATCTTATTAAGTAATAGCAATCAACAGAATTAGCGCAATCAGGCTCCGGCCTACGAAATTTATAAATATATGTGCTCATGGAAGCCATACAACAGCAACCCTATGGAGGGAGGCCCTGTTGTCATCTCGAACTTTTAAGAGACTAACCTGATGCATAAAGGAGTTGGAAAGCAAGTCCAAGTTCACACACCTAGTTAAGTGGTGTAACTGAGACCCAGGCAGGGTTTGCAATGTAAAAGAGCCCTTGCTTTTAACCTGGAAAACAAACTGCCTTTAGTGCCTAATTTGGAATCGAGGTAGAATTTGCCAATAAGCTAATAATTTAAAGGTGTTTCCCAAGGTTTGTATGAAACCATAGTAAGTAGTCAAGTGGAGGCCAATGCCCATCTTATGGGAATTCCTCCAACCCCAAATGAAAAGCCAAACCACTATTTCCATTGAGTGAAGATTCGGTCAGTGTGAATGACCTGCCAGCGCGCAGGGACTGGGCGCGCGGAACAGACACTGTCCCGGCTCCACGGAGGCTCCGGGACGCTGCCTGAGAAGTACAGCCTATAACACTCAGTACAGGCCCCAGAGAGCTTTCTGGACAGCCCTGATTTACAGAGAGGTACCATGTTTCCTAGGATCCTGGTCAGGAGGAAGCCGCCCAGCCTGTTTATGTTTATGTTTTCACATGGCCATGGAAATAGGTGACCTCCAAGTCTCTGCCAACACACAGCTACGTGCTGCTCCAAATCTCTTGGAAACCCTTAGCCGACGTCATTTATTCATTCTGACTGCTAGCTTTCCCCCTCTGGCTCTGAGAAGGCCCCTGATTTGGGAGCTGCCTTCCGACCAGACAGATTTAGTTTATGGTCCTACAAGGTTAAGCATGATACATGTGTTTGGGGAAAATGGAGATGCGCATTAAGAAGAAACATTACTTTTTGATCCAGGCAGGAGAGCATACATAATCTCCTCTAAAGCCTGTGAAAGACTTCATTTTACACGTGAAATTGTGTGGAATTGCCCCGTACTGCACCGAACATGGTTTTTGAGAATAACCAGCCTCAAAACAAGCTGCCATGTGCTGCTGAGGGCCTCCAGCAACAAAGAATAAATTGTAAACAAATGTGATCTGTGTAAATTACAGGCAACAAACAACACGATCCTGTCAACACAGTACCTGTGTGGGACAGGGCCTAAATCTTACAATGGTATAGTGTTAAGAACGAGCTCAAAAAAGGGGGCCTGGTTCACATGAAAAAAAAATTCAAAGTGGGAGGGCCTGGCACAGCATAGTAATTTTTGAAATTGAGATGTATTTATGTTTTAATTGTATAGAAGGAGTTTTCTCATTCCCTGTGTATTGTAAGGCTCTCTTCACAGTCTGGTGTAAAAATCCGTGGCCAATGAGTAGGGGGCAACCACACCCAAATTTTAAAGTGTGTTCACAAACTAAACCAAAGCGGATTCTTAGCTATTTGTGAATATATCTAAACGACCAAAAGTATCACTTTGAGACCTGTTTTTGCTCTGTGAAAGCATACAAAGCCTTGCTGAGAATTTTAAGGCAAAATTGGACTTGGTGATACAAGAACAGAAAATACGAGATTCACCCTGCCTAGTAGCACGGTTTAAAGTGCTCTGCTACTCAAGCATAATGAGTAAATCGCATATAAAAAATTTAGAAGGAAGGTCTCGTGCACATTATGAGGAAATTGTTGGCATCTTTTGATGGGTCATCTTACCCTTGTTATTAAATGACAGCAATCATTAAAATGCCAAACATATTTTGACAGAATTCACTTTATAAAATGTCAGCAAGTCTGTGTTTTTATTAGTTTGTTCCAAATCAATTTAGAAATTTCAATAGAATGCTTGTAAGTATTCCCCAAGCAATGTCCATTCCTGACTTTCTGCACAAAAAAATATTACAAATTAATCAGATTTTCAGATTTCTGCATAATGGCTTTGCACATTTATTGCTTAATCCTATTATAAAATGCTGTTATGATTGACACATCGCAGTGGAGATAGAAGTCAATTGAATAATGTGTAGCAGTCAATTTTATTTGTAGTTTAATGTGCTGAAATATTTTTTTCCACATTTCCATTATTTATAAGTCTGTCCCTTTGGAGAATATATAGAAGAATGTGTTTTAAATGAGCCAATAATACCTTCTTTAAAATTTATAAGCGTGACAGAAGCATATCTTTTTTTTCTTGGTCGTCCATGGCATGCCAGTAAACAGGGTTTGAATTGTCTTCCACTTGCTATTCATAGGACAAACATCAGGAAAGAGGATCTCGTTAAAGATGGCTTGGAATTGGACTGCAACCACCAAGAAAACAAAAGCTACGGAGTCAAACCCCTCAAAAACTGCAGCTGGCTCTATTTATTTATTTTTTATGTTTACCTCTTCCTCTGTTTATGGTTGCCGCCTCTACGCTCCCTGCCCCAGTCTGTCCTGGAACAAAGCACGCAAGCACACACACAGAAACTACACCGTTTCAGAAGATTTGCAAGACTTGCTGTTTGGGTGGGATTTCACTTCTTGTGCTTTGGCATCCGACGGGATTCCAGCACAGGAAGTAAGCTGTGCTCCTCACATAGCACAGTGGGGCTCCCCGGTGTGAGTGGGGGATTCCCACTGTTTCAGGGAGCGCCAGGGAAACTTGCTTTGGGAGATCCATATGCTTTCCAGGATATCATGTACAGTGACATGGAAAAAGGCTGTCTTTAGGAAAACAATTCCTAATATTTGGTGTCGGCCCTGTGTATGGAGAAGAGGCTTAAGGGTATGGAGCCCTAGGAAGGGGTAATATAGATGTACTCGGTCATGTCTGAGATCATGCGTTCTCAGGCTTTGGGAAATTAGATTAGCTGTTGCCCGCCTGTGCATAAAGGATGCGACTTCCCACCCGCGCAGCGCGTTGGCATACACCGCACAAACTGATGGATCATGCAAGCCTATTAGGGCGACTGATGATGGTGTCATTTGTCCTGTCACAGCCTCCTCTGTGTCCCAGAATGACTGGCCATCCTGAATATTCGTTAACATAATTTATGCAGTTGACAAGTGATTTGAGCGCTGGAGCTATTGATAAAGCACTCCGGCGTGTCATCTGTACCTTAATGTTATGTGACATCACAGGAAAATGGGGTCATGGGCAGTTCCCTGGGCTGGATCTTATATTAAAGGGAGCACTTCTCTTTTGAATTCCAGGGGCCAGAGGAAACCCGGCTTTATCAGACCCAGGCACTCCTGACCAACACCAGGCCAGTCAGACCCACCCCCCTTTCCCGGTTGGGCCTCAGGTCAGTATCTCTCAACTGCTTTCCATTCGGCTGCATTTAAGCTGCTTTAACCATATAAATAACCAAATAAATAATAATGAGCTAAATCCAATCAACTCCAACAGAGCAAATATGGTGATAAATTTTTGCAGGGGAAACTGTATGACTGCATTATTTATTAAATATCATCAAGGAAAAAAATGTTTGCAGAACTTCTCTTTTTTTAAAGGAAATGTTGGTTTTAATCATTTGGAAACTTTTTTTTTTTTTTTACCCACTACCATTGTGCCGGTGGTTACCATGCAGTTTTCGAGAAAGTAAAACTTTAATGACTGGAGTGTGAAGAAAATTAAGTTATTTCAACCTTACTATAGCCATTTTTGAAATACAAGACGTGATTTAATATAAAAAAGTTAATGCAATTTTAATGCAAGTTCAGCTTATTGGGTTTGACAATACTGTACATCACATGCAGCTCTTGCATTAATAAAGAAATACATTCATTATTTTTTAAAGTCCAATATATGTTTTTTGCAGCCCGGTGTGGTTATATGGAGATGTAGAACACAATTACAAGAGTTGGGCTCTTTGCTGTTGTTTTACCTCTGGTATTTAGTGGGAAGCTTTTGGAGCACACTTGCTTTTTTGGGGAAAAGAAGTGGATACGTGAACCTGTCTCTCACTTTTGCTTCATTGCTTTTCCTGCAAATGAATCACTTTCAGCACTTTTAGGGCTCACCAATTCAAGACTCAAGTTTAGAGCTTGAGTTGGCCTTCACTTTTGTTCCAGTGTCCCTGTGGTCTCAAGTCCTAATGTCTGTCCCAGGGCATGGATGCTGTGGTCCTCAAGGACAGAAAGTGTGGGGAGGGGTCTGCTCATCCCTGGAAGCCCAGAGAGGGTTCTACTGGAAATCTCAGAAGTTGGCATCTTCCGGCTATGCCTTCTCTAATTTCATGCTTGTGACATTGTGTGTGTCTGTATGTGTGTGCATGTGCATGTGGATGTGTGGGAACACACCAGGGGTGACAAACGCATGCCTCCACGTCAGATAAGTGCGTGACAGACCCAGACAGTGAGACGTCGTAGGCACTCTGACAAACTAGAGAGTGCATGCCCTGCTCTAACCCTGAGAATTCAATTTTAAAAAATACTACATGCCCAAACCCCCAGATCTGTGACCTGTGTGGTCTGAGAATCAGCCATCTGCCTCCGCTCTTATCACGATATCACTACAGTGATAGAACATCAGCGAGTTGAGGACCACTTTACACTTTTGTACTTACTCCTAAAAAATATAGTTTTTTGTGCTTTAATGTAACTTGATTATTTTTTCTAAAAGAGCGGCAATTACGTTGTGTGAATTTAATAGAGTCTAACAATACATTAAGAGCTAAACCTGTGTAGTCTGAGTGGTCTAAAACCAGGCTGCATGGGTGTCCCAGGACTTAATCAGAGGCTTCCCCAGAAGGAACTGTGAGCAACAGCCAAAGAGTGAGTTCAGCCCTCCTCCCCTCATCTTCAAATAGAGCAGGCCCAATTCTCTGAATCTGTTCCGTGTATTAAGAGGGCATAGGGAGAAAGGGGTGAACCATGGGCTCTGGAACAGCCTGCCTTAACATGAACCCCCCACACCCACCAGATACAGGACTTTGGGAAGTTACTAATCTCTCTGTATCTCATTGGTAGGCCAACTGCATTAATACATACACAGCAATATAAGAATAGTGCCTGGCTAGAATTTACTGGGCTTTGTATTGTGCCTATATTTAATTACCTTTTATTTTCTAGAATCATGCTTCCTTAGAACAAAAAAGTTGAAACCGTTCAATAAGAGTTTTGTATTGAAAAGAAGAAAGAATGGACATGGCATTATGTCTCTCATGGTTCCCAAAAGGGTGCTATGCAAGTTCTGGATTGAGAACTGTAAGACCAATGACCCTTCCAGTCATTTGGTTTGGCCTGGCCAGGGCCGGAATCCCTCCTATGTCACCCTGGTGAAGAGCCTACATCCATGCTCATATATATCTAGTGCCCAAAGCGCACACCACCAATGAGGCTGCCTTTCTATCTCAAACAATGGCTATTGGATAAACATTGGACACAGACCTGTGTTTCTAACGTTGCATGAACTGAGCAAAGAACAGTAAAATAGCAAGAGACAGCATTAAAAGGCTTTCTGACTTATCCACCTCAAGTATTTTTGGTTTTCTCTAGTTTTTTTCAGAACTCTTAATATACATACACAATTTTAGCATTTTAATGATTTTGTTATCATTGCTTAATGATTATCCAGTCTATTTCATGTATTCTCATATTATAAACATTTCCTATTTTTCTAAAGAAGTGTCAAAATAATGATCCACTTTAAGGACTGCATAATATCTTGTTGGGTTTAATACTATAACAAAATATTTTTCAACATTTATATATTTTTACATGTAATGCATATTTTCATGCATTTATCTTTTGTCTTTTTGAATGATATCTTCAGGCTATATCCCAGGAGTATATTCTGAGTCAAAAGAGGTTGAATATTTCTGCAGCTCTTGATATAGATTTCCAAATTGCCTTCCAAAAGACTTCATGATTGTGTATACATCCTAAATCCACATAATGATGTCACTAGAGACCTACCAGCATGCTGTAAACCTTTTACTTTATTTTTGCTAAGTTAATAAATAAAAACATTATTTTACTGCTACTTGGATCACCACCACCCCCCCACCCCCCAATCCTCTGATGCCAATGAGTTCTTTCTGGAACAGCACAGAACAAATTAGCAAAGAATTTCAAATATGTAAAGGTTAAGATCAAACGGAAATTCATTGGAAGAATAACATAAGTGTAAGGGTATTACTTTTAAAGGTATTTGAGCTCCTCAAAAGAAATCCAAAGCAAATGAAATTTTCCAAAGATGTAAATGAAATGGGATTTCCATTTTTTCCCTACTGGTTCATTCTGGAATAGAGCATGTTTATTTGCTACTTGTTCAGGAAACTTCTGACCCTGCTAGAAGACCTAGGGCCCTAGAAGAAAATGCTCTGAAAGGCCATGTCTTGGTTCCACTGGAAAGTGAGCTGGGATTATCTGTTTCCTTGTAGCCACTTCTGACAGCACAACAGTTGGCCTCCGCTGTCGCTGGAGTGATGCCGGGGGGCACACCGGCCCTCAACCAGCCCATCCTGATCCCCTTCAACATGGCTGGACAGCTAGGAGGACAACAAGGACTGGTCCTCACACTGCCTACCGCGAATCTCACCAACATCCAAGGGCTGGTAGCAGCAGCTGCAGCTGGAGGCATTATGACTCTACCATTGCAAAATCTACAAGGTAACCAATCCATTGTCTCCATGGGCCACAAAGGGCTCTATCCCCTGGCCAGTGTTCTCTGAAGTGCTCAGATGCCCCCATTGGTGAATGTGGTATTGAGCAGCTCCCACTATCAGAGAGATGGAAGGCTCGTGTAGGTAGCAAAGTTTCAAGTTGTCTGTGAATCCCAGGCTCACTCAAGCCATGGACTTTATCAGTTCTTGTTTCCTAGCATTGATTTGAGACCATTCAGGTCTTCTGGAGGCACTCGTGAGCAATCATTGCTTAGTTTTTTTCATCAAAAACCTGGATGTAAAATTATTGTGTTTTATTTAAGGACATGAGTTATGATCCCATGAGTTTTTCAGTTTAGCCATCTGCAAAGAAAGGTTATACATGTTTTGTTTGAGTGGGAAGTGGTTGGATCATCTCCAATACAAGATGGCGTTTGGAAGTCTTATTTTGGTTATTGTGTTCTTATTAGGCATTTTTAGTTATAATTATTAAACAGAAATTGTATTATTTGAGATCATACTGTGTAATGAGAAAAACAGACTCATATATTGAGCCTTTATAATTACATGGGCCTATAACAAGAGCTGGACACATTTTATGCTGGAAAGAGTTCTTTCAGTACTACAAAGGTTTTCACTTTTCTATGAAAGATTTGCTAACACTATTTGATAAAATGATTTACATAAGACTCTGCCAAAGGAATAATTTTATGGTGAAAAATGGCCTGAATATGATACAATTAAGATGGCCAACAAAGAGAAAATGAATTTGTTGTGATCTGCTCAAAGGTGTTTGTTTTCCCCATTGATATGAATGTTAGCAATTAGAAAGAATTTTTATTTTTTAATTAGAGTTCAATTAAGTTATCAGGAGGAACAATTTAAAGTACTTTCTGTCAAATGGTCAAATGTGGTCAAATGTCAGGGCTACTTATGGCCAGAGCATCAGCCCATAGATTAAGAAGTAGACCATGTAAGAACTGATTAACTCTTGACCGAAACTTTTTTACACACCATATGTCCTAATATCCCACTTAGTGTTGCCACTTTCTGAGTTTCCCTTTAATGTTTAAAACAAAGTCTCTCTCATACCATTAAATTGTGCCAAGAAACCTGCCATTCATAAATTATGCATGCCCAGGACACACTAATGCACAAACTTTACTTGTTTCAAATTTGAGAGTGCCTGGGAGTCAGGATCTCAAGATTAAGCAAATAAGGCAGGAATAAACAAGGTGAAAGCAGAAGCAACAAAGTGTAAGGAGAGGCTTTCTAATGTAGGTGGATGATGAAATCTTAATGAAGAAATGGGCATTATCAAAATGCAACCTTCCATTTGCAACATTTGCACTTATGGGAATATTGAATATTATAAATAAACATAAGCTCACAAAGTTCCTAGGTCATGAATTAATCTTGCTCAGCTAAAATAGATGCCAAAGTCAGAGTCCAAAAAATCAGGCTTGTCGTATCTTTATTATGGTTTGGTATTTTAAGGATTTTAGTCCCAGGTTATTTTAATGGCTCAAAATTAGTGACTGTGAACCAATGAGGAATGTGGACTTCCATCAAATTTTCTCTCTCTAAGTATCAAATTTCGGATTAGTTTATGGTTGGGAATTTGGTTCTTTTTGGCACCTTTGGTTTCAGAAAATAAATCCTAAGATTTGTATCCTGAGTAAGTAGGTTCAATAAAGGTGTTGACTCTTTTTATCTCTTGGTGCTTCTTACACGATTTTCTTAATGGCTTCATCTTCAGAAGTGTATTGATTAGAGTTGATGGTCAAGCACTGTCTACTGCACCAACATAAGGAGCATGTCTCCCTTTGTCATCTTGGTGATATTGGAGGGCAGGTGATGAGGTCCTTAAAATAAAACACTCCCGGTTGCAAGTCAGCCTGTATAAGAAAACCTTCCTCATCAGTCTCATTCTTCTTCCAACAATTTTTTTCTTCAATAACTTTGTGAATGAATCCCAGTTCCTGAGTCACTGTTAAGATCCAGGAAAGTTCCCCTGAGGTTCCCTTGGGCTTTTCTCTTCCTTTCATATCTTCCCACATGATTTCTTTATTACCCAACCTCCCTAGTTTAAGAAGTAACCAACCATCTTGCTTTGCTAGTGACTGGGGGTTTTCTGGGGACATGTGGCTTTCATGGTTGGAACCAGGAAAGTCCCAGACAAACTAAAAGTAGTTAGTCACCCTGTCAGATGTCCAGGGACAGTAACAATGATGATCAGGCAAATGTCTCGAATCTCCACAGTGCCCAAGATGAGTGTCTACTGCCTGAAGGGCAATGCCAGTTGGTCACCTTGTCAGCCAGCATCTGACTCAAGGATGATCTCACCACCTTTAGGGAACCTACTGCAGCCCTCAACAATCCGTAGGCAGTGTCTATGGCTTGTATGGGTTTCCAGGTTATATCCCAGAAGGTGATGGGACTCTAGGGATGGTGGGTGGTTGTCTGGCAGGCAGACAGTCATCTGCACGGGTCCTGGTAGACTTAAAAACTTAGCCGACTAGACATAATCCAGTCTCATCCTCTTTTGAGGGTGGCAATCTTGTACATGGGCTACAATACCCCAGAAGGAGTATTTGTGTAGTCAATGGGGTAGAATGTTCCACACACACCCCGCCAGCCCACCCTAGAATAGTGACTTCCAAGGCTTTTAAGAGTCTTTTGAAACTACCAGTAAGTCTGCCCAACACTAACAGATACCACACCGTCTTGGTTGGTTTTATAAAACAGATGTGATCCGTCAGTGTGAGGGAGAAGGATTTAAGTATTAAACCCCTGGTCTGAAGTAGAACCTGTTTCCATATGATGTGCTTAGCTTTGGATGGTTCCCCCTTTCCTCATTGTGAAACATTAAGGTGTATTCACGAAATAAGTCTGCCAGCTGGAATTATCTCTGACTCTCCTCCAGCCTTCCTGCCCAGCCCTTCAGCCTGTCATTCTTCTAGATCAGAAGCTACAAATTTGCTAAGAAAGAAAAATACTGACATCAGTTTCTTAATGGTTTGGAATTCAGGGATAAGTTTTCCAGCATCTTCTTTACTAAAGGGATTAAGAGCTGGTTCACTTACATTCACTATCAAGTGACATGGAATTACTCTCAGGCCCTCAGAGGCCATGATTCATGCATGTATTTTAATGAGCACTAATGACATGGTGTTACACTGAGCGGCTTTTCTCCATTCAGGCAGCAGGGGTCTTATCACTGTGTCCTCCTCTGAGCATCTTTCCTGGACCTGCAGCATCAGCTCACATAGGAGCTTGTTAGAAATGCAAACTCTCAGGCCCCACTCCAGCCACACTGAACAGAACCTGCATTCCTAAAAGATTCCCAGGAGATTCCTATGACCACTAAAATTTTAAAAAGGCTGGTCTAGAGAGCTTTTCCAAAATTCATTTGGCAGCTCCCCTACTATCTCCAGCAGCCTCCCCAAACTCTGAGCACCCTTGGGGGATGGGGAGCCATGTGACTGTGGTAAGTGCCCTTGTTAATTTTCCTGCTCTAACTCCCCAAACCAGGTCTCTAATGAGAATAATAACTGAAAGGAATAACTTACTTGAGAATTAACTTATTGCTTCTGTTAGGGCATTCACATCCCCAAGACCAAGAGACATTCTCTTGCACAATGGAAGCATTATTAAAGCCTTTGCTCTGAGATTTTATCCAGCAAAAGCTTCAAATTGATGAAAAAGAGAACCATGTTGTCCTGCAGAAAACCCATTTGCATAGTCTGGGGATTGTTTTCCCTTTCTCCTTGGATCCTTCCATGCAGGAAAGAGAGTGCTCCACCGTCATCAATGAGGGTGTCTTCTTGTAAGGAAACAACCAGGAATAAGGAGTTAGAAATCTTACAGCAACCCAGGAACACCCTATAGCCTAGCCTCAGGGGCCCTGGAAATGAGGTTTAGGGATTAGAGACTCCAGTGAACCACCAAGCTGTGGGCTGTATCATTCTCCCCTCTGAGCAGAAAGGCACATGCCCCACTTCTAACCTGTCTCCTCTCTTCCCCTGGTCCTCCTTATGACTCTTCTCTACTGTGTTGGTTGACTTTTGGCTAGCCCCTAACTGCAGTTCACTCACATTCCTTTCTGTCTCCTTGGAGTACAGGCATCTTCCCAACTCATGTACCTCTTAGGAACATTCCACTGCTACCTCTGACTCTACCATCTCTATTTTTATCCCCGTTCCCATATCTGTCAAAAACTCAAACTCCCCAAAATTCCAATTCCTGAGGGGCTGAGACTTTGCATTCTGGGTTACCTTGTAGATCAGTGGCCAGACTAGAGATTGATTGCCCCATGCAGAAGTATGCATTCCTGTCCAGTCAGCTATACTGTGGGTGGAGGAGGGAGCCAGGATGACATGGGATGGAACATGCACAACATGCTTAAGAGACACACTAGGGCCTCCTTCATCAGTAAAAGGGGTATCAGGGGAGGCAGGCAGGCTGTGTACTGGCCTGTCCACTATACAGACCAGCAGGCCCTCCTATGGGCATGGACAGAGATGGAGACAAACTCAGAGATGCCAAGGGTGGGGTCTAGGTTCTGAATATTTTAGGGGAAGTCTGTGGAAGTTCTGGCTGGGATTCAAGCCCAGAAGTGCTCTTAACTCAGATAAGATCTAGAAATGACTCCTCAACACTCCATGTCCCTACTTGAGCTACAGTTTTGCATTCTCTCCACTCTTAGCTTGGAGAACCCCTGCCCCCTTCCAAACACCTTCCACCATCACTCTTCTGGGTCCTTCCATTCTTGTGTCCCTTATCTGTCCCATGCTCACAGAGATTTGGTCTCAGGTGGCTGTCAGCAAACCCATATCTATGAGATGAGACTAACAATGACCCTGAAGCTCAAAGAAGGAAAATGACTAAGGGCGCTCTGTCACATACTTTATAAACTCCTTTAAAAGTCTGTCTTCCATTTATATATTATTTCAAAACACAGATAGCTTCTATGAAAAATATAATTTGCATTTGTCCTAGTGTGGGAACTAGATTGTTATTTAATGTGGCAAAATGGAGTCCCCACTATGGAACTCACGCAAATGGTTTGTGTTTTTTGCTTTCTTTAGATTTAGGTAGACCATATAGACAAATAGAGCCTCAAAACAAGTGACAACAAGCAGCAAAGGGGGTAATGGGACAGCAGAGGTGGGTCTATGTATAGGACGGATGATTCAAGCGAGTGACTCCTTCTCATTGCCCAGGCTGAGAGATAACCCACTAATCGCTGTGGGCCACATAAATGGAGAATATAAATGTGCTACGTAGGAGATTTATATCAAAGTATGAACATTCCAGTTCAGTCAAGCATAACATTTAAATTAATGACCAAAAATACATTAGAGAGTGCTGCTTAACCTGAACATGGAAAAGCAATTAGGTTCAAGGCAAGTTGACAAATCAAGGCCAGGGGTAGTTTCCCTGCCCCAGTTTCCTCTCACTCTCCAAATTAAAGTCTGTACATGGTAAAGTATGTGGGAATATCTTGAGTTTCAGGAATTTCATGTGCGAGTCACATCGCATTTCCTTTTTGTGTTTTGTTTGTATTTTTTTTTAATGGAGACATCATTCACATACAATAAAACGCATAGATCTTAGGTGCACAGCTCAGTGGGTCTTGATAATTGTGCACACTTACACCACCGCTGTCCACCACGGTCAATACTGAAAACATGGGTAGCCCTGGTGGCGCAGCGGTTTAGCGCCGCCTGCAGCCCAGGGTGTGATCCTGGAGACCCAGGATCGGGTCCCACATTGGGCTCCCTGCATGGAGCCTGCTTCTCCCTCTGCCTGTGTCTCTGCCTCTCTCTCGCTCTCTCTGAATGAATAAATAAATAAATCTTTTTTAAAAAATACTGAAAACATTTCATTTTCCCCAAAAGGTTCCTTTGGATCCCTCTGTAGTCAGTCCCATCCCTCCAGCCAGGCAACCCTGATCTGCTTTCTATCACCAGTGATTGGTTCTATTTGTTCTAGAACGTCATATAAATGGATTTCTACAGTATGTACGCTTTCGTGTCTGGCTTTTTTCCCCTCAGCGTCATGTTTTTGAGATTCATTCATGTCATTGGGTCTGTCAGTGGCTCCTTTCTTTTTATTTCCTAGCTGTGTTCCATTGTAAGGATATGGCACAATTTGTTTGTCCACAGCCAGTTTGATGCCTTAGCAAGCAGACTTGGTGAAGATCCCCTCCCCTGTAGGTAGGGAGAGGCTCCTCCATTGGACATCATCCCTTGGGAAGAACCCTGGCCATGGGTCTCCTTGGCCCTTCACTCTACCCCTGGAAGATTCTTCCCTGTGCTTTATCTTTCTTGGCTACACCTGAAGAGAAGGTTGAGAAATATGCCTTTATTTGAGCACTTCCTGAGTTCATGTATGGCTCATGGAAACTCTAGGGGCCGGAGAGGTTGCTTAAAGTTTCCAATAGTTAAAAGATTTGTGGCTTCCTTGGGACTGTGGTTCTCTCAAAAGCCGAGAAGCCTCTGATCTTTTTGGGTTTGCTCAGCTCCGGATGTCATGTTTTTTTCCAAGGCATACATCTTCAGTCTAATTTATTTTTTCCTTTTTCACTCCCATGGTTCTCTTTTTCAATCCAGTGGGACTTGGGATGCCAGCACTCTGACCTCCTTGGTGTTCTCTAAACATGTATCTACCCAAGGGCCTTTACACAGGACATTTCCTCTGCCTGAAGGACTCTTTCCCCAGAAAACATCAGCCTACTTCCTTCCCCCTCACTGCTCCCCAACACTCCTGTTCCCCCAACCTTCTTTCTTTGACTTCCTTTGTCCCTAACAGTTACTACCTTCTACATAGCCTTAAAAATTTCAGAAATTATTGAGACTTTTTGTCTTTCTTCTCTATAAGCACTTGGGGTCATGCTAACTGCAACCACACTGGGCAGTGATGGTAGCACTGCAATGCCTGGCCCTGGTGCTCTAGAGGACAAGATCTGTGCATAATGTGCTTATAATATGTCCTGCCCATGGATGGACCTGGAGGGTATTATGCTAAGTGAAATAAGTCAATCGGAAAAGGACAAACATTATATGGTCTCATTGATTTGGGGAATATAAAAATTAGTGAAAGGGAATAAAGGGAAAAGAGAGAAAATGAGTGAAAATATCAGTGAGGGTGACAAAACATGAGAGACACTTAACTCTGGTAAATGAACAAGGGGTAGTGGTAGGGGAGGTGGGCGGGGGGTTGGTGTGACTGGGTGATGGGCACTGAGGGGACACTTGGTGGGATGAGCACTGGGTGTTATGCTATATGTTGGAAAATTGAACTCAATAAAAAAATAAATTAAAAAAAGAAACTAATATACCATGTGATGGAATACTACTCAGCAATAAAAATTAACATTTTAACATTTTTTTCCAAAAAATAAAAAATAATATGTCCTGCCCTCAGAATATAAGCCCTACAGTAGGCATTTTTGTTTGGCTCAGTGATGTGGACCAAGAACTAGAACAGTGCTTGGCTCATAATAATTGCTCAAGAATGGGTGCATCAAGGATGGATGGATGGATAGATGGATGGATTTTAAAGTAGGAGTCAGCCAAGTGAAGGGAAGTAAAGAGAACATTCAGTGTAGAGGAGAAAGCATGAGATCATGGAGTCTAGAGTCCTCTGAACAGTTTGAATGTTGTTCAAGGGAAGGTTAGGAGACTGAAGTGGCAGGAAACCAGACCAGAGGAGTAGGAAGGGATGTTGCTGGAGGGCCTTGTATGCCTTGCCCTTGCATGCTGAGTGTCCATCACAGGACCCAATGTGTTAGAGATGAGCAAACTTAAAGACAATGCAATTATGCTATATTTTCATAGATGTTATGTTTGCATTTATATGTTGTGCCTGTGTAACTCCAAAGACTTAAAGCAGCTTAATGTAAGAAGCATGAAAGACCAAACACTGTTTATTAGAAAAAGAAGAAACCTAGATGGAGGTTTGAAACAATGGGACAAGTCAAAGGGGAGACACATTACGTTACCATACTTTTAATTGTCGGACAGTAAACAGCTTAACAAGAAACAGCCTTATTTATTTTTGTTTTTGCTTTTGGCTAATTTTATTCATTTACCCAACACATAATGACTGAGC
This sequence comes from Canis aureus, assembly GCF_053574225.1. Classification (NCBI taxonomy): domain Eukaryota; kingdom Metazoa; phylum Chordata; class Mammalia; order Carnivora; family Canidae; genus Canis; species Canis aureus. Next base: position 45,881,667 of record NC_135631.1, read on the forward strand.
TTTTGTAGCATTTGAGGTCATGATCTCAATTTGGCATATAGCAGTGACTGAAGCACTGAAGGTGCTTCTGTGCTCATGCAGGACATGTATGAGATGAGCCAGATGCAGGGTGGCAGGGATGGGGACATGATGTATTTTACACAGAGTCATCACTGTCAGTATTTCCACTGGACAGAGACCCAAAGGACATGAGTGACAAAGCCACACAATATCTGGAGGAAGAGTATCCCAGGTTAAAGTTGGAGGTGCTAAGAAAAGCTATCACACAGATTCCCAATGAAGAAATATTGAACTGCTTGATGACAGGACACTGGTTATCTCTGAGCTTTCCTAGGTTATATCGTAGTAACAAACAAGCACAAGATCTCAGCGAGGTACAACAAAGGTTTATGTCTTTGTTTCCTAATATGTGTTGTGTTGGCTGCAGTGAGCAGTGGCCCTGCTATACATGTTCATTCTAGGATCAGGCTAAAGGGGGGTCCTCTTTCTGGGATAGGCCTTTCTCATCACAAAGGAAAGAAGGATTTGCAGAACTGCAATGCTGTTCAAAGCTTTGGCTCACAAGTGGCTCATATCACTTCCACTCAGGTTCTGGGCAAGCTTGCTGCCAATGGGAATGAGGATACACTCCTAAGGGAGGGCATTTCTCAGGCACATAATTAGAATTGGTATTATAAGGCTCTACATTGTCCAACTGAAGATACTCTGCATAAACATTTGATTTAGGTCCCCTCTCAGATTCCTTCCAACACTGAGATTCTACGATTCCATTAGGAGAACCCATTAGGTAGCACGGGCTATCCACGTGGCTCCTCCGAACGCAACACATTAACAATTTCTGAAAGTAGTAGCGTTCAAGTGATAAATATAAAAATAGATTACAAATATATGGAAAAATTGGGGGCTTTTAAAAATAGCACATGAACAGATATAAAAGTATGACTGCATTTATGTAACATCAGGAAAATGCAGAATTATGGGGACAGAAAGAGATCAGTGGTGACCAGGGGTGGGAGCTGGGAAGAGTTGACTATAACCCAGTGCCCGGGAGTTTGGAAGACTGATGTTACAGTTCTCTTGTCTTGATCATGGTGGTGGTAACATGAATCCATGTGTTTGTCAAACTTATAAAACTGGGGACGCCTGGGTGGCTCAGTGGTTGACCATCTGCCTTCGGTTCAGGGCGTGACCCCGGGGTCCTGGGATCGAGTTCCGCGTCGGGCTCCCTGCATGGAGCCTGCTTCTCCTTCTGCCAATGTCTCTGCCTCTCTCTGTGTCTCTCATGAATAAATAAGTAAAAAAACTTTTTAAAAAGTATGAAACTGGATGTTAGAAAGGGTGAATTTTACTGTATGTAAAATGTATCTCAATTTTTTTTAAAAGGGAAGCAGGTGGTGTGGTGCTCATAAATTACCAATAAAATACCAACTTATGTTAAAACATAAAAAAGAAAATGTGAGTACAAAACTGTCAATGAAATAAAAGCTAAGGAAAGCTGAGAGATTCAGGTTCTCCCATTTAAGAAAGTGTTAATGGCTCTATTTCTCAGATGCACAAGCAAACTAAAACAATAAAGATTTCACATGCACACAATTTGATCCCAGCTGTTTGAAAGAAACTACCGCCCCACCCCCCCGCCACACACACACGCACAAACCCCGCAGAGAGAGGAAAAGAGAAATACAATATATAACAAAGGATTACTGGTAGACCCTAGACAGTAAGAAATTATGGGTGATGGCTTTCCTTCTTAAAATTTCTTCATTAATAAGTGTTATTCCAAAATCGGAATACTTTGTATTCATTCAGGTTAAAAGTCATATCCAAAGCCTCATTATTAGCATTGACAAGGTGAAGTCTATAGGTCTGCTGTCTTGACCTTCTAACCACCTTTTTAAGAAAAGCATCCCTCAACTCAAAGTGGATTAATTCTCAAATTAACAATACAACCACAAAGCAACTCTATGCATTCATTATGTATGAGCCATCTTTAATACCAGTAAAATTGCCTTTAAATGTGCCTGATTTTATTGATCAAAGGAGAATTTATTGTCAGGGAGTGGGTGAGGGGTTGAAACGTGTGCTGAGCATTCTGGTATCATTCTTGAGGAAGAAAACAGTAGGTGGCCATGTGTGCTGCTTTTCCTAATGAATTACTCTTGCGCTATTCTAGTGATGCCCGCACTCAGAAAGTTGCATCCCCAGGGGCATCATGGACATGAGAGAGAAGGCCTAATACCACTCACAGAAAGGGCAATGCAGCACCTGCCGCAGAAACAAGAAGAATGGACTGTGGCTTTTAGGATGCAATGATTTCTCAGCCTCTGATAGGTGACTTGCTGTCACAAAGTCCAATATTAAAAATACCTAGTGCATAAATTCATATTTGCAGTGTTATTCAGGGGAGCCCCACATGACACACCATACAATAATACCAAATCCACCATAAAGAAGTTATGAAAGTTGTTGCGTGTGTCTTACTCCTGCAGTTTTTCAAACCTCCGTATCTCCGAGGCTTCAGACTTTTTATTTAAAATACCTGGAGAGCCTGTTCTGCAGTACATTATCCTTGAAGCAGGCGTCACTGAGGCACTGGGGTATGGATTAAACTGGAAGCACATGAATGAGGAGTATGACTAGTATACTGTGTATTTAAGAGATACTGTCAATGGAATAAAGCATTGTCAAAGGATAATGGTTTCCAGCTGCCACATAAATGTCAAAGCAAAGCCAAAGCATTTATTTTCAAAGCAAAAGGCAGGGAAGTAATGTGATCCCCAGTTTGTACATAATAAGGCTGTAAATCCATCAGGGCTCTTGATGGTATGCAGCGATGTGTCTACACTAGCATGTGCAAACTGGATTGGATTCCAAGGCAAGCCATCAGAGCTCTTTTCCAACATGGCTGTCCCTGGAATGGCACTGAACACAGACAAAGGAAAAGACTGTGCTCCAAACGCTTCTCAGTCTCACTCCATTACCAAGGATGAGAGGGAACTGGGATTATGGGTTCAGATTTCCTCTGGAACCAAAATAAAGAAGTCTACTGCGTGTCTGAGGGAAGTGGAAAGGGAGCAGGGAGGGGCGGTGTTGAAAATAAGGTGATGGGAGTTGGTCCCCATTCCCCTCTGCCCACCCTTCAGAGAATGAAGAAGTAAGGCTCGCCAAGCAAGCCCTGTCTTCTCTTATGTGTGTGATTCTTGCAGGGCAGATTTCCAGTGAGAGGTCACAGCTATTATTTCTCAGCCCCTCCAGGGAAAAGCTAAACCTCATTTCCTGCCCTGAGCTGTGCAGAGATTGATTGATCGATCTCACAAACACTCCCTAAGCATCTACTCTTTGCCAGGCACTGTGGTAGGCACTCCAGTCTAGAGTAAGAAAGAGGCTACTGTAGTCATCCAGGGGAGAAAGGGTCCTGGTGGTGGTGATGAAAAGCAGAGGACTGATTTAGGAAACATTAACGAGGTGCATTTGGTAAGACTTGGTGATGGATTGAATGTAGAAGGATAAGAGAAAAGAGAGGGAGATGGTTAGTTTAGTTGGACACGTAAGTTCATTTCCTGTGGAAACTGTAAATGGAGAGACCAGTAGCTAGTTGGAGGTACACAGATCTAAAGCTCAGAATGGGGGACACCTGGGTGGCTCAGTGGTTGAGCATCTGCCTTTGGCTCAGGACATGATCCTGGGGTCCTGGGATCGAGTCCTGCATCAGGCTCCCTATGGGGAGCCTGCTTCTCCCTCTGCCTGTGTCTCTGCCTCTCACTCTGTGTCTCTCATGAATAGATACATAAATAATCTTTAAAATAATACAAAATAAATAAAGCTCAGAATGGGATTGACCTGGAGAGCATATTGTAGAAGCCATCAACGTATGTGACTAAAGCCAGGGAAGGAAGAAATTTCTAAGGAAGAAGAGTTTAGGGAAGGAATGCAGTTCAAGCCGTTGGAAGAGCAAGATGTAGGCACAGCAGAGATGGAGGGAGAGCTCCCAACACGCACGATTGTTCTGTACCAGCTTAGCCTGGGGCTTCTGCGATTCTTCGTGTTTAGATTCTTCCATTGGACATAATCTACACATTCACATTGGAGACTTTTGGTTATTGCTTACCCCTTACATAGCCAGAGTGCCACTAGAAGGAGCCAACAAATTGTATCTGCCAGTCTGCTCTTTATCTTCTGAAGACATGCCAAGTTTCCGTGTATAAAGAATCTATTTTAAGAGCGTGTACATAAAAGCTTCAACAGTGTTGCTCTTTTGCTGAAAAAGTAACTCCATTGATTTAAATCTATTATTTAAAAACGTAGTTGTAGTCTTAAAATCTCAAAATGAAAATGTTTGAGTCTTTTATCCCCCTGCCATTCTTCTTTTTAATGCACTTTGGGTCATGCCCACTGTAGTCAGGCAGGGCAGGGGAAGCAGCATGTTGTGCTTGGCCCTGGTGCTGGGGTATGGCTAGAAGAGGAGATCTGTGCCTGGGAAAAACTGTAGTTTAGATAATAGAATTTTATTTTTTGGAAATTGTTTATCTGGGGGAAATCATGTCTTGTTGCTAGCGAGATTAGCCTCCGAATGTCTTTTGGTTCCATGTTACCGTTTCCTTTGGTTTAGCGTCATCATCTCCCCAATTATATTAATCAACCATGCTCACCAAATTTCTAGCCAAAATTTAAAGAAAAAAACCAACAACAAAGCAAAACAAAAAACCTTAGTACATTTGCCATTTGTCACCAGATCAGAATTAGCACAAATACGCAGGCCCATTAAAACATTCTTATGCATCTCGGTTCCCCTGTGTGCCATTATTTTAGAAATTCTTAGCACAACATATATATACTCAACATTTGACATAAGATAATTTGAGTTTGCTGTGTTTGGAAAATAACTCACATGGGAGAAAGTTGCATTAAATAAATAATAGAGATAAAATTTATACTTCTATATATTTCAAAGCTAATGTCGCTAACTTACAATGGAATGGTAACATGAAGACACAGTGCTATAATTTGATTGATTTGTTTTGACAGCAGCCAAATAATTGAGAGTGAAAGGTGTCAGCACAGATGAAATATTGTATAAGCCACGTTCAAAAGGCAGCCCTCGCAGCAGCAGCAACTAGAGTTTTATTTCCTTTGATTCCGTACTGGTACTCACCTCCAGTTTATTATGAAACCATGAAAGGTGCACGACTTCTCCAACTAGGGAGACTTTTATGGAGAGGATAGAAATAGAAGTTTGTCAAGTAGTCGAACAATGGATATAGACAAAAGGATGGAAAATGCTAGAGCGTGCCGAGCTGAATGCTATCAGCCTGTCCCTTTCTTTTGCAAGGTGCTGCTCTCCTGCGTCTTGCCTCATTTTGAAGAGATGCGGAGTCAGAGCAAATATTAGATCCTATTTTCCCGCCCCTTGATAGGAGATGGAAAATAGAGAGGTGTGCTTGGCACCATTTCTGGGACCAGATTGGGGGGGAGGGGCGCTTACCCAACTGAAAAACTCTCACGCCTGGTTGATAATAAGATTCGAGGTGCTTGGTGAATATAGAAGCTGAATGGTCAAGAGACGCTTGATCGGGAGAAAGTCTTGGCCCAGGGGCAACTGTTGGACACAGTTAACAGAGTAAGCTGGGGGTCCTTTGGCCTGGTTTAAATCCAGCCCTACAGCTTGCTAGTCCTTTGACCTGGGCAGGGTGCTCCGATCTCTGAGACCCACTTTCCTCAGGTATTTTACAGTGTTGTTTAAGGATTCAATGTGATGGTACCAACCACTATATGTTCAACACTTTTTCCTATATGTACATACCTATGGTGAAGTCTGATTTGCAAATTAGGCACCATAAGGGATCAGCAGCAATAGTAATATAAAACACAGCAATGATAACAATATATTGTGTTGTAATAAAAATTGTGTGAATGTAGTCTCTCTCTCTCATGATATCTCATCGTACCGTGCTTGTCTTTCTTGTGCTGACGTGAGATGTGAAAATACTATGTGATGGATGAGATAAAGTGAGATGAATGATGTAGGCCCCATAACGTAGTATCAGACCACTGACCATTGACTATTGAACTTGTGACGTCATGTCAGAAGAAGGATCATCTGCTTCCAGACTGTGGCTGATTGTGGGTAACAGAAACTATGGAAAGCAAAACCACAAACAAAAATACTTTTATTACCCACAGTTGCAAAGTCCAAGATGATAGCCGTGAACCACATGTGGCTATGGGGCCTCTGAAACGTGGCTAGTCCAAATGGCCATACACTATAGATGTAAAATCCACACAGTTGCAAGTATCGTGTCAGTGTTTTTATCTTGGTAAAATGTTGAGAAAATATTTTGGATACATTAGGTCAAATAGAATATATTATGAAAATTAATTTCACTTGTTCCTTTTTATTTTTTTAAATATGGATACTAGGAAATTTTAAATGATGTATGTGGCTCACATTATGGCTTGCATTGTATTTCTATTAGATAGCATGGGCCCAGTCTGGAGAAGCACCCCAAATCCCATATACATGTGGCACTAACTAAAAGTTGTGTCCATTTAAAATGAAAATAATTAGCATACACTTAAGTTTTGGACCCTAAAGCAGAAAAATCACAAGAGATCTGATTTGGTGACAAAAATAAAGATAAATTTTGTAGGTTTTCTGCTGTAGTTTAGGAACTGCTTGGGATTTTTATTTGTATATATATAAAGGATATAGGGGCACTTGGTGGCTCAGTGGTTGAGCATCGGCCTTCGGCTCAGGGCATGATCCTGTGTGGGATCGAGTCCCCAGATCAGGCTCCCTTTGGGGAGCCTGTTTCTCCCTCTGCCTATGTTTCTGCCTCTCTCTGTGTGTCTCTCATGAATAAACAAATAAAATCTTTTTAAAAAAAAAGATATAATTTTTGTAACAACTTCCAGTGATCAGAATCTAAAATTCTTTCTTTTTAAAAAATTATTATACTTTGTACTTTGAAATACAGAGAAAAATATGTATATACACAATAAAATGATCTAGAATTAACTATTAACATTTTGCCACCTTTGCTTGAAATCTTTTATCTTAAAAAACAAAATATTTTAAATAATGCTAAAATCCTCCTCTTCCTCCCCTAGTCATTCCAGAGCATTACCCCTCCTAGAAATAACCACTACTCTGCAAGTGCATGTAATGTTTATAAATTTACTAAATATATGTGGTTTTATATATGTATTTTGTATGCATATGCACATGAAATATACAGTATAGAGTTTACTATAAATATATAGTAGTATTCTGGTTGTGTTAAGATTTTACATAATGGTAGCATACTCTAGATATATTTTTGTATCTTGCCTCTTTCTTTCAACACTTTGCTTTTGATGTTTGTCCATGTTGATACATGTAAATAGTAATTATTAGAATTTAGGGGATCCCTGGGCGGCTCAGTGATTTGGGCCTGCCTTTGGCCCAGAGCGCAATCCCGGAGTCCCGGAATTGAGTCCCTCATCGGGCTCCCTGCATGGAGCCTGCTTCTCCCTCTGTCTGTGTGACTGCCTCTCTCTCTCTCTCTCTCTCTCTCTCTTTCTATGTCTATAATGAATAAATAAATACAATTTTTAAAAAAATCTCATAGAATTTATTTCGATCATCTTATTTTGTGGGTTTTTTTCATCATGCTTTTTCTTCCCTTTTTCTCCTTTCTTGCATTCTAATGGATTTGTTGTTGTTTTTTTTTTTTTCTTGAATTAGAAGTTAAACATCTATTTTTATTCTTTTGTTTGTTACCTATATGTTTGGAACATGTGTTTTAAGGTGTGATATCAGTATGCTCATCTTTCCTCCTAAAAAACATTGCAACTTTCTGATCACCTCCTTCCATCTTCTAGCCTACTACCCTCCAGCAATAGTTATTCTTTTTATTTTAAATTTTTATGTATTTATGATAGTCACAGAGAGAGAGAAAGAGGCAGAGACACAGGCAGAGGGAGAAGCAGGCTCCGTGCACTGGGAGCCCGATGTGGGATTCGATCCCGGGTCTCCAGGATCGCGCCCTGGGCCAAAGGCAGGCGGCAAACCGCTGCGCCACCCAGGGATCGTAGTTATTCTTTATACTGTTGCATTCACAGTCTGTCTTAGCTTTCATTATCTTTGCAAAATTCTTTACACTTCATTATGTCTTTTAACCTATTCCTTCTTTTCAGAGCTTTCTGATTCTTTTAAGAAGGTCTTTGAATCCCCAACAGTGCAATTGCTGGGTCGTAGGGCAGGTATATTTTTAACTGTTTGAGGAACCTCCACACAGTTTTCCACAGTGGCTGCACCAGTTCACATTCCCACCAACAGTGTAAGAGGGTTCCCTTTTCTCCACATCCTCTCCAACATTTGTTGTTTCCTGCCTTGTTAATTTTCCCCATTCTCACTGGTGTGAGGTGGTATCTCATTGTGGTTTTGATTTGTATTTCCCTGATGGCAAGTGATGCAGAGCATTTTCTCATGTGTATGTTGGCCATGTCTATGTCTTCTTCTGTGAGATTTCTGTTCATGTCTTTTGCCCATTTCATGATTGGATTGTTTGTTTCTTTGGTGTTGAGTTTAATAAGTTCTTTATAGATCTTGGAAACTAGCCCTTTATCTGATATGTCATTTGCAAATATCTTCTCCCATTCTGTAGGTTGTCTTTGAGTTTTGTTGACTGTATCCTTTGCTGTGCAAAAGCTTCTTGTCTTGATGAAGTCCCAATAGTTCATTTTTGCTTGTGAACTAGGGGTGGTAGAAGGGGAGGAGGGCGGGGGGTGGGAGTGAATGGGTGACGGGCACTGGGTGTTATTCTGTATGTTAGTAAATTGAACACCAATAAAAAAAAAAAAAAAAAAAAAAAAAAAAAAAAAAGAAGGTCTTTGAATGATAAACTGAGTTTCATTTGTTTAAAATGCCCCTTTTGTCTTTATTTCCTACAATTTAGCTAGATTTAGAATTCTAGGTTCATAGTTAATATTCTCAGCAGATGAAGAAATTATCTCCTGGGCTCTATTTTGTGCTGATAAAAAATATGCTGTCAGTTTTTTTAAAAAAGATCTTATTTATTTATTCATGAGAGACAGAGAGAGAGAGAGACAGGCAGAGGGAGAAGCAGACTCCCTGAGGGGAGACCAATGCAGGACTCGATCCCAGGACCCCGGGATCACGCCCTGAGCTGAAGGGCAGATGCTCAACCACTGAGCCACCAAGGTGCCCCATATATTGTCAATTTAAATTGTCATTCCTTCACAGATAAAATTCCTTTTAAAATCATGTCTGATGTTAAGATTTTTCTCTTTCTCTATGGAATTCACCAGTTATACTGTGAAAAACCTTAAAATGAGTTTATTCTTATTTACCTTGCTTTGGCACTTGGGATTCCTGACATATCAGTCATTACTTCTTCTCCTCCAGCCTTGCAGTCCTTTTCTCCAGGAACTCCTATTACATGTCCACTGTCTTTCATGTCCTGAGCCTTTCATATTTTCTCTCATTATATTTTGTGCTGCATTTTTTATGTAATTTCCTTAGATTGATCATCCAGTCTTCTAATTCTCTCTGCACTTATGTTTAACCTTATGTTTCACTTTTAATTTTTCATTTTAAAGACTGTATTTTTCACTACTAGAAGTTATATCTTTTTTCCGTTATGGTTTCTGTTTTTCCTAGGTTCTTTTTAGTGACTTTCAATATGTTCATTTTATAATCTTCTTCAGACTGCTTTTTAGCTTAAGTACATGAGGAGCTAGTTAAAGATTGCTGCCATTCTCCTACTCATAGTGTAATATGTCTATATGTGGTAAGAATTTTTTTTGTTTTGAACTCACTTGAAATACAAGTAGTTTTTCTATGAAGTCCTTTAAACTTTGGATTGTATAAGTATTACTAAATATTTATCTGCTTGTGCCAAATGCCCAACAGGTTTCATAAATTATCTCTTTACTTGGAGATATCTGCACCACAGACATAGTATAAATTTTGACTATATTAGGAAGTATGTGCATATATGATTTTCCCTACCTGAGGCTTTTAACAGAAAAAAAACATCTTTTTCTTAATTCCTTGGGCTAGTGAATGGGGTTCACCTCATCTCTTTTCACTGTTGGGGCAGCCCTTTCATGGTTCTGAATTTTTAGAAGGGACTCAGTTCAAACAGCTATTCTCACATGGGCCCAAAGCTTCAGATCCTGTCCCTATTTTGGTGGCCAAACATCAGCCTCAGGCTGACCAGGCCTAACCCATGTCTATCTTCAAAGGGCCAAGGTGTCAATTAGTGGTCTTGCTATTCTTGATTTCTGATGCCTAAGGGTTTCCATTTCTGCCTGTATATCCACATTTTTGACATATTTTAGGCATAATTTCTATATATTGGAAACAAGAAGGTTGTCCATTATAGTCAGTTAGACTGAAAAAATATTTAGATATTTTTTTCATGAAAAGTTTCTTCCTCCCCCTTTTATCAATTTCTCTAGGTGGCTCAAGTCTGAAAAATTAATCCTCAGCAGATAGATGATTCCTAAACATTTCAAGCATTCAATTAAATTTGGTAGTGATTTTTAAAAATTATTTATTTATTTATTCATGAGAGACACAGTGAGAGGCAGAGACACAGGCAGAGGGAGAAGCAGGCTCCCTGTGGGGAGCCTGATGTGGAACTTGATCCCAGGACCCTGGGATCACGCCCTGAGCCACAGGCAGATGATCAACCACTGAGCCACCCAGGCATCCCAAATTTAGTAGTGATTTAAATTGAATTTTTTTTTCTGGAACTTTCAGAAATCTTTAAGCAATCTTTGTGGAATTATTGGAAACTTTTAGAAAGAGAGCAAATACTAATATTGTAGCCTTCTGGGATATTCTTGGGTGATAGTTATTTCTGTGGTTCTTATTCAATAAACCAAATTCTGTGTGGATGCCCAAGATTATTCAGCTGAAGTTTCATCTCAAAAATAAGTAACCAGCAAGGATCGCAAATAAATTAAGAAATTTCTTGGTTTCAGAAAAACATAGAAGATAGTTTCGGTTTCTATTTTTAGGATATTTTGCATTTTTTATTTTAAAATAAATTTTAATTTATTAATTTAATGCATTTTTGCATCTATTAAAGATGTGAAATTAATTCTGAATTAATTCTGCATTTTAGAAATTCCTAATATTTTTATTTTGAAATATTCAAACCATAACAGAGGAATACAGTAAATACCTGCGTACCTGTGTTCTATCAAATTCTAACATTTTCCCTTCTTGCTTCATATTGCTTCTTTAAAATCTTACAAATACAGTTGAAGCAATCTTTGTAACACTCCCAGATCCTATGTTCCTCCTCCCTTGTTTTTATTATTATTATTATTATGGTTAAGATGTATGTAACATAAAATTTACCACTTTAACCCCTATTCAGGGGCATTAAATAGATTTAAGCACATGATCATGCAATCATCTCTACAACTTTTTCATCTCTAACAACTGAAATTCTGTCCCCATTAAGAATAACTCCATTACCCCCGGCAACCACTGTTCTACTTTCTGGCTCTATGAATTTGAGTACTATGGGCATTTCATTAAGTGGAATCATACAGCATTTGTCCTTTTGTGACTGGCTTATTTCACTTAGCATAGTGTATTCAAGATTCATCCATGTTGTAGCACGTGTCAGAATTTCCTTCCTTTTAAATACTGAATAATGTTCCATTGTAAGTATATACCACATTTTGTTTATTCATTCATCTGTCAATAGATAGTTGGGTTGCTTTCACCTTTTGACTACACTAAATAATGCTGCCATGAATGTGGGTGTACAAATAATCTATTTGCCCCTGCTTTCAATGCTTTGGGGTATATGCCCGAAAATAGAATTGGTGGATCATATGGTAATTCTACGCTAGCTGCTTGAGGAGTCGCCATACCATTTTTCTTAGCAAATGCACCATTTTACATTCCCACCAACAATGCACAGGGTTACAGTTTTCCACATCTTCTCCAATACTTGCCAAATTCTGTTTTTTATTTCTTATAATGTTTTGATAATAATTCTCTAACAGGTACGAAGTGGTATCTCATTGTCACTGAAGAAGCATTTTTGAGACAACAATTAATTACCCACTGACTTCTCCTGATATTGCTTAATCACATTTAGGTATATTCCAAATAACCAAATAACCTAAGGAGAAAATGTACACTTCAGAAATTGCCTTATTTCTGCTTCATGGTCTGCAAATGGTAAATATTATAGGTACAATTATAGGTAAAATTGCAGTTGGACTCACATTTTCAGGTACATACAACTGTGTTACACATAGAGGTGAACACTAGCAATATTTGTCACAAAAGAAATTCCTTCAGTGCAAAGTTCGTTCCCTATTGACTTCCATTACAATTAAAGATTTCACTAAACAAAGAATATATTTGGAGTACCTGGGTGGCTCAGTGGTTCAGCATCTACCTTTGACTCAGGGCATGATTCCGGAGTCCTGAGATCGAGTCCCGCATCAGGCTCCCCACAGGGAGCCTGCTTCTCCCTCTGCCTGTGTCTCTGCCTCTCTCTGTGTGTCTCTCATGAATAAATAGATAAAGTCTTAAAAACATATATGCATATATGGATATATTCATATACCGATATATTTACCTATAGATAAAATGAAAGCTTTCCTTGAAGAAGATTTTCAAGCAGTGGCCCACTCACTGGGATACTGACTGTTGGAATCCACTGGAAGGACCCTCTGAAGAGATTCAGGGCCTAGACAATAGTTCTCTTTTCCTTTGTGACATTTTTCTCAATCTTGAAAGGTTCCCTACCTTGGAGAGCTAGCTAAGCACCTTTCTGAATCATAAGAATTTCCTTCAGGCCAGGGCATTGCTTTATTTTCCGTTTTGAATGCCACAAATGTTTGTACCATGTCCATGCTTTGGTCTGGTAAAAACCACTCTCAAATCCTTTAAAGGATGGTGTTTATTTTTCTAGTAAATGCTATGCTCTAGTTCTTGTTTTACTCTAGTCTAAATTTTTATTACTGAAGGCTTCAAGTTATATTTTAAGAAGTAAGCTTATTCTCCACTTTACCATTTCTGTCCAATCTTACGTGCCTAATATATTTCATAGACATTTCTGGTGCCTCTTCATGTGCAATAGATGGCATTGTTTGTCAAGTGTGAACTACACTTGGGGTGCCTGGATAGCTCAGATGATTAAGCGTCTACCTTTGGCTCAGATCATAGTCTCTGGGTCCTGGGATCTAGCCCGGTGTCATGCTCCCTGTTCAGCAGGGGGGGTCTGCTTCTCCCTCTCCTTCTGCCCCTCTCCTGCTTGTGCTCTCTCCGTCTCTCTCCACCTCTCTCTGCCTCTCTCTGACTCTCTCTCTCTCTCTCAAATGAATAAATAAAAAATCGTAAGAAGAAAGCGTAGACTACACTTAGCAGAGTTACACTTTACCAACAGGTTTTGTCCTGTTTATCATTTTCATAATCCGCACAGTCAGCCCTCCACTCCGGGGGAGAGCAAAATACAGGATAAGCTCGCCTCAAAGGAAAGAGCAGGTGTACAAAAGCACCTCAAAATCATAAAGTCATTGGTGCTCATAAAACCATATTGCCTACTTTTTCGGGAGATTAATGAGTGGCTCATAAAATAGCATTAAACGTCTGGCCAAATTCCAATCAGAAAGGTGTGTGTTCCTAGGTAGTGCTCTTCCAACTGCCAGGGGCTTGCTTGCTCTGAGAGTATTTGCAGTTCAAAACACTAATGTTATTGCATCTCCTCACTTAAACGAGAATTAAAAATAGGAAAAGTAGCGGTGGAAATCATCCAGCCATCGGCGTTCCTGGCCAGGGTCGTGCTCAGGTGTGTCTTCAGCTGAAGTACCTGCTTTGTGGGGACGAAGAGAGGATATAGAGCAGAAGTTAGCAAGGGTCTCAGCACAAACATCTTAGAACCACAAATACATGCCTTACGCTATCCCGACTAGCAACCTGAATATATAACTATTGGCCAGGAGAGTCATTAATATTCTGAAATATAAGCAAACAAAAAAAGCCATCCCTGCTACTGAAAAATGATACTGATTGATCAGTCCCAAGAGTCTATCACAGAGTAGATTTACTCACATGGTACAGAAAAAGAACAGGCCCATCCACCATCACAGCTTTTCAGAAATTCTGGGTGTCTCTCAGTAAATGTGACTGCATCGGTAAGTGCAGTGTTGTCTCTGAGACCTGGGACAGACTTCCATGTTGGTTCTTGCCTCCTGAATGTTCTAGAATATTATGTGACCATGTGATATACTTATTTCCAGTCTTCTGTCAACTACATTTTAAACATGAGAAATCAAAGCACTTTTCACCTGAAATATTTCAATACTATGTTCACATAAAAATGTTTAAAAATTTCACTTAAGGCTTAAAAAAAAACAACAACTTTAAAGCACTTTGAGTTTCACAGGCTCTTGGGAGAAATTAGGAATATTACCACATGTAAAAAAAAACAATCTCTTCAATTCAGAATATCACTAAAGTAATAAACGTTTAATTAAGGAGCTAAGACCTGAAAAGAGGCCTGTTTCATAATGATGTTTTTGTCTATAACTGCACAACTCCCTCCCATGTTATTGTTTTAATCAGGATATTTTACATTCTCATGCAAAAAGCATATGATGGCCTGTTTGGTCTGGATATTTCTTTTTTTTTTAAGATTTTTTATTTTATTCATGAGAGACACACAGAGAGAGGCAGAGACACAGGCAGAGGGAGAAGCAGGGGCCCTGCAGAGAGCCCGATCGGGGACTCGATCCCAGGTCCCCAGGATCTCGACCTGAGCCGAAGGCAGATGCTCAACCACTGAACCACTCAGGTGCCCCGATCTGAATACTTCTAAGAAAATCTCAGTGCACTGAGTTTCAACTCCTTCTTCTCCATTAATGAGAAACCCAGATTGCACTGCACCTTCCCATCCAGGCAAAATTGCCACATTGAAACATTTGCGGAATAATCCCAGATGAAAGATCCAAAGACTTTATCTAAAATTTGACCTATAATTTTACTTTTTTAAAACTAGACAATTTAGCCACACACCTCTGTATGTAATACATACGTGTGCCCACGTGTGTTCCTTAGCAAATGTGCTGTACTCTTTGCGGGTCTAAAATGTTGCCAGATTCGTCGGTTTTGTCATGTCAGAATTTGACCACATGTGACTTCATGCCTTCCAACTACATCTGCATTTTAGGAGGAAAATAGGATGCCTCGGGTCTCATGCCAGATTTTAATGTAAAATTAATTCTTCTTTTAAAAATACTTTTAAAAACACAACATTTTTCTTTTTTTTTTTTTTCACAACATTTTTCTAATGTACATTAAGGATGTTGGAGAAGTTCACTGAAGCATATGCTCTGAGCTTTCAGGAGCAATCTGTAGTCAGGCATTTTAAATGAAAATTGATTTGTGATTTACATGGTCAGTGGAAAGAAAATTAACTTATGGAAGGTTGTAATGAAATATTAGACAAGTAAAAAAGTAGATGGTGATCTAGTGGAACTAAAAGTCCCATCTGGAAGAATTCTGTGACATTTTTACATTTATCTGTGTTCTGCATGAGTTGTAATGTTAGTGGTAATTTTATGGGACTGAGCTGAAATGAAAAGTGTGTTATCACAGATTGCCTACAATATAGGATTGTGTTCAGTGGAGAGTCCTGTATCCTTTTCTCCATTTTCCTATAATATGACTCATTGCACTTTTTTCAGCTACTGTTGTTGAATGCATTCAGCCTTTTACTTGAGGTTATTAAAGAAGAACATCAAACGCTCACAAATACAATCTAACCGCACATTTCAAAGCAGCCTTGCAACTTCCGCTTAGTTCTGCATTGTCTAGGTCACGTCTAGGAAAGAACCTCCAAAATGTACACAAAAGGAGCAAGGGCACTGAATGTAAAGCTTTTACCTTACACTGGGTTTTGGGGTGGGGGGTGGGGTTCCAAACTCCGATCCACACCTCACCAACCTAGAGCATGTTAGCAGAATGGCAAATTCATACCTTCCTAGAAATGGACCATTCAGAAATTGTCTGTTTCCTCCCTTTCTCTTCCAATTTTGTAAAAGCAAGCACTGTCGTTTCTGTGGTCAGAGAAGTATGTTCTGGTACAAAAAGGTGAAGATGACTCTTCTTTTCTGCTGGGTGGGAAATGTCCCTCAGATTTCAGTATTAATTTGTGGATATAAATGTTAAAAGGGAGACGACCTCGTGGGCTTAAGCCTGTATGCTATTCTTCTTCTCCCTGCATTTACTGTATTTGACAGATGGCCATAACTTTTTGAAGGTATACAATTTCTGAATTACTGCAACTTAAACATTTGATAGCATTTAAATACTTTGCCCCCGTGCCAGAGCATAAGCCATGAAATTATTTGCCGTAGAATTTCAAAATCCAATTTCTATCTCTCTTATTTTCTTTCCTTTCATCTCCTCCAGAAACCACAGCCGAGTACAGGTAGAACCTCTACAGATTCTAAAGATTAAGGTCTTTGGCTAAATTGATACCTACTTGTACTATATTTAAGTAAATCCACTACATGGGGGAAATCTTACTTGTAGGATTGGCAGTTTGGACTGTCCTCGTTTATTTTAAAGGATTTCCATCAGGTATTTTTCATTTGTAGAATTTTCTCATTTTTTCCTCACTATTTTCTCTAACAAGAAAATAGCGAGTTCTTTCAATAGATTAAATCAGACCCTCTTAATTTCAACCCGAGTGGCAACTTTCTATCCCTGTAATGACAGTGGTGGCTTTCAAGCAGGGCTGCCCATCAGAATCATCCAGAAGCCTTGCAGAAAATGTCAATTTCTAGGTCCCATCATAGAGTTCCGATTTAGAGGGTCCAGGGTCAGCCCTGACACTGGTACCTTTTACAACCTCCCTAGTTGAGCCTAATGTGCAGCCAGGATTCAGCCTTTTTGTAAGAACAGGTCCTAGGGAAACTCTTTGGGAAGTTACTCAGTGTAGGTGTGGGGCAGGAGGAGGGAGTTGGATTCACTCTTGCTTAACCCAGGGACACAGCTTCTTCCCCTGCGTGCAGTTCTCAAGGTCCAGGAATCATTATTTGACCTACAATACTTGGATTTGTTCATTTGACCTAAATATACGTACCATCAGATTATAAGAGAATTCTGCAGTGTTTATTTAATTGCATTTTCAATTGTATGCTCAAAATATACTTTGAATCTGGGTGGGTTTGGCTTTTTGGGTGGGTTTGGTTTTTTTTGTTTGTTTGTTTTGTTTTGTTTTGTTTTGTTTTTGATGACTTAAACTGAGATTTCTGTTCCGATTTAAAATAAAATAGTAAAAAAGGTAAGACTCCTGAGCGCTAGCTTAAGGTGTCTCTTTTTGTAGGCAGGGGATGGCCTATAGCTTCCACTCTACTTGCTTGATTTTTGGTTATTTCCTTCAGGTGGAGAGCAAACAGCCCCCCACCCAAATGTCCTCTAACGTCAGAACCCAAGACCGTAGCTGTGGGTGCTGACGTAGCATTTAAACAGCCATTTGACACCCATCCCTCCTGTCATTTCTGCAGCACATTCGGTTCATAACATTTCTAGGGGAAAGGTCACAGATCTGTCACCAGCAGTGTTTGTGGCACTCAGAAAATAAAGTGGGGTGGTTAATGATAGCTGGGGCAGCCCGAGTAATCACAGGATGCTGCTGAGGTCAATATTCCGTATCGGCTTTCCGTCCGTCCATCCGAAACAATATACCGGAGTAAATGCAATCAGTAAGTGGTTGCAAATGAATCTTTTAGGGACATGAGCATTACAGAAACAGGAGATTCAAGAAGAGATGCTAAGTGGATCTTTGGGTTTGTAATTGCAGCCCTGGGAATCATTACCCTAATTAATAGCTGTTCAAGCCAGGACCCTTGCTCCTGGGCGCTGGCTTGAGTTTGCAGTCGCCATCCTGGGGGGTGGCGGGGGAGCTCTGCCCAAAGTGTCAGCAAGGCCAGCAGACCCAAGGGACCAGGCTTGGTGCCGCGGTGAGCCTGCTGGCCCCCATCGTTCCCTAACCACAAGAACATCCCTGGTGACCGGAGATCCCTCTTATCACCGACCGCAAAGTGGTGCCAGCACAAGAGGGCGAGGGGATCCATTTCGACCCCTGGTTCATGTTTGGTAAAGAGACTTGTTTATGTGGTGCTTCAGGGGCATTGGTCACTCCGGGGGAAAGACAGCAGCCCTCTGCAGAGACAGGATGCCAGGATGGCTTTTGTTTGTGCTGCTCCAGCCCTGCTTCTTCACACCGTCTTTAAGAGTCGAAGATAAACTCTGGTCTTGAGGGCCTGGACTGGTTGGTTTCTGAGCCCACAGTTTTCCTTTGCTCCCTTCAGCGATGCTCATTTGTTTATCCCCTCCTCACCCACCACCTACTAACCAGGCCAGGGGGTGCCTCTGCCTCCTTTTCTGGTCCACACCTCCTCTGGGAAGATTCCAATGACCTTGCACATTCCAGGTATAAGTCCCCTATAATGATTCCAGAAATACTCATAAGAAAGCAAAACCACCAGCCAGGCATCAGTCAACTGGGTTTGGGAATTATTTTCGAAGGGAAATTTAAAAAAAAAAAACAAAAAAAAACAATTTACATTATATCCTCGATCCTCTGGCCTGATTGACTTCGCTAAGGAGATATTAGGTATTGAGGACCTGATATAGTTACTGATTTATTGACTTACTGCATAAACTGATATATACATAAGACATAGGAAAACCAACCCCTGATCTGTTTTCTCCACAATGATCCAAATATTATCTACACAAAAGATGCCATCCTCATCCACACTTTCCAAGTGTATGTGTTAGGGAAGCAGGTGGGTGTTTTATAAGGACAGTAAGTGTCTGTATTTACCTTGTAGTCTTTGCCCTAAACAGTCCACGTGATCCTGGACATGGTGAGGCCAGGGGAGCTAACGCAAGGGAAGCGAACATCGGGAGGATATTAATGACGGTGTTCTGATTCCGATCCGGTTCACATTCATTGAGTGTATGCTAAATGCTGAGTGTTCTCAAAACTCCCCTCACTTCCCTCCCACATTCTATGAGGAGGCATTATTCTCCTCACTGTGCACAGTAGTTAACTGAGGAACAGATGTGCTTCAGGGATTTTCCCACAACGATACAACCAGGGGGACAATGGGGTTCAATGGTTGAGCCTTTGGCTCAGGTCAGGTCATGATCCCAGGGTCCTGGAATCGAGTCCTGCATCAGGCTCCCCACGGGAAGCCTGCTTCTCCCTCTACCTGTGTCTCTGCCTCTCTCTGTGTGTCTCTCAGGAATAAATAAAATAGGGCAGCCCTGGTGGCACAGCGGTTTAGCACCGCCTGCAGCCTAGGGTATGATCCTGGGGACCCTGGATCGAGTCCCAAATCAGGCTCTCTGCATGGAGCCTGCTTCTCCCTCTGCCTGTGTCTCTGCCTCTCTCTCTCTCTCTCTCTCTCTGTGTGTGTGTGTGTGTCTCTATGAATAAATAAATAAATAATCTTTAAAAAAGAGGCTTTCTCTGAGCCCCCATTTAAAAAAAAAGGAATAAATAAAATTTAAAAATCTTAAAAAAAGATAAACAAACAAAAAAACAATACAACCAGGAAGCAGCACAGTCTGTTTGAACTTGAAGTCTCTGGCTTCTCCTCCCTTGCCCCTTCCCCTGTAATGCTACAGTAGGGACCTGGGGACTCTTTACTTGCCATTGGTTTGGAGGATTTGAAATGGCTCCCATAAGCTCTGTAAAAAGTTCAAGATGGCATGATTGGATTGCTTGATCCCAGTATGCTGAGCTAGCAGTAGGTGCTCAGTAAAACAATGAATTGAATGGATTAACTGGAGCAACCTCATGCCTCTTAATATAGTATTTCTTCTTCCCACAGCAGTGAAAGAATTTGCAAGTCAATCCAGATAGGGAGAAAATTGTTAGGGGTCCAACAGAGGTATCAGAAGTGATTCAAATTGTTTTTGCCATTCTGAAAATAAATAAGCAAAGGAAGACTGTCAGTGAGTACCGGTCAGTACTCTTAGGGTGGCTTTTTAGGTGTATGTCTGATGAATATTATTGCTGAAATTTTTTTAAATAATAAATTTATTTTTTATTGGTGTTCAATTTGCCAACATACAGAATAACACCCAGTGCTCATCCTGTCAAGTGCCCCCCTCAGTGCCCGTCACCCATTCACCCCCACCCCCCGCCGTCCTCCCCTTCCACCACCCCTAGTTCATTTCCCAGGGTTAGGAGTCTTCATGTTCTGTCTCCCTTTCTGATATTTCCTACCCATTTCTTCTCCCTTCCCTTCTATTCCCTTTCACTATTATTTATATTCCCCAAATGAATGAGACCATATAATGTTTGTCCTTCTCCGATTGACTTATTTCACTCTATTGCTGAAATTTTTAAATTAAAATTCAGACCTCCCCACAATAAGTCAATGTGGTAACAGAGTAAAAGGATGCTAAACAAAGGATTAAAAAGTGGTTCTCAACTGAGAGATCCCCTAACCTCCAGCAGGAGACATTTGGCAATGTCTGGAACCAATTTTGTTACTACTGAGGATGAGGGTGCTACTGGCATCCAGAGGGTAGAAACCAGGGATGCTGCTCAACATCCTACAATGCCCAGGACAGTCCCCACAAGGAGGAATTATCAGGCTCAAAATATCAATTGTGCTAAGATTGAGAAACCCTGAGTTAGAGAATTAGGGTTAGAGGGGGGAAAATGACAAAGGGTAAAAGAAACATGATTTAATTCATAATGTCAACGTGAAAATGTGTTCTGGCTAGAAATAGAGATAACAGAAGAGTCTTAATATTGTTAGTTTGATTGAAAAATTATTTCAGTATCTTTCATAGTTTAATGGGATTAGCTTCCTAAGAAATTTCAATCAGCTGTGGAGTCAAATTCCTGGAAAACAGCCATAATAAGAAGTAGTATGTTTTGATCACCTGCTGCATGTCAGGCATTTACTTCATGCTTTACAAACATCTTATTGAACCCTCATAACTCTATGAAATACGTATAATTTACCATTTTAAATATGATGAAATTTTGGCTGGTGGGAGATGGAGCGGTGTGGCAGAGATATTTAGTTCTGCGTCTACCAGACCCTATTTTCTTCTCCTCCTGGACCATATTTTCCATCCTGCCTTGTGCTTAAGCAGAGCTCTGTGACTGATCCTGGCCCAGGAAATGGGTAAAGTGAGATAACTTTCAGGACTGGCCCCTAAAAATTTCTCCCATACAATCCCTTGCATGTTCTCTCTTCCCTCGGTTGCTGGCCAGATACAGAGGATCCAGTAGAGGACTCCAGAGGTCCTAGGGAATGGCCTGGGTCCTGAATGGCTATGTGGAGCACAGCTCCCACTACCCCCCATAGGGTCTTAATGTGACAGGGAAAAAAATTTCTATTGCATGTAGCCATTAAGAAATTGGGATTGTTGGGGGATCCCTGGGTGGCGCAGCGGTTTGACGCCTGCCTTTGGCCCAGGGCGCGATCCTGGAGACCCGGGATCGAATCCCACATCGGGCTCCCGGTGCATGGAGCCTGCTTCTCCCTCTGCCTGTGTCTCTGCCTCCCTCTCTCTCTCTCTCTCGAATAAATAAATAAAATATTAAAAAAAAAAAGAAATTGGGATTGTTTCTTGGAGCAATTGGTGTGCCCTGATTAATACAAGTGGCTATTAAGTAAGCTGGAATTTGAACCCATGTTTTTCAGTTCCCAAAGCCCCGGCTCATGTCTACTATATTATGCCACAAATAAATGATTATTAGCCTTCTCAAGACAAGTAAAAATTATTTTCAAGCAACAGATAGAAAAAGATGTCTATCATTTTCTCAGTGTTTCTTCTATATGGAAAAGTCCAAGTTTATAGCTATCATTGAAATTTTCTCATTATGAAGATTTCATAAATTGATATAAATATAGCCCCAGAGAGTATAAATGTTCAACAATTTTTGAAGCAGTTAAAAATATAAGATTTTACAATTACCATACGAATAAACACTATTGTTAACACGCTCCTCAGACGTTAACTAGATGCCTACAAGTTGCCCTGCTTTCTAAGCACAGAATGCAGGTAAATAGGTCACAAAGATTTCAGGGGAAAAAAAAATGGACAGAAAGAAAAAAGGTTTCTAGACTAGAAGAACCAAGTGCTGCTTACCAGTTCTTATTCCAAATCAAATTAAAATGCTGACTCTCAATGAATGGAGAGGCCATCAACTAGGCAGCCAAACTTTGCATATCAAATTGAGAAACCAAGAGGGGTGTCTCTAAGACTATGACCCCGGTCACCAGGCTGAGAACTCCTTAATAGAAAAGATGTAGTTTTGTAAGAATACGTAACTTCCTCCAAGGTATATAGTAGGTATTCAAATACTTATCAAAAGAAACCCCAATAGTACTCTCTATTATTGCAGTTCTAAGATCTAAACACAATAAATCTGCATACGGAATTTGTTGATAGGTTTCCTCACTTCTCACTACCAGTGATTTCACTGAACTCAACATATCAGCAAATACTATTGGAGTAGCAATCATTTTATGTAACCATGACATGCTCAAATCAGAAGTAGGTATAGATAGTACCATTTGCCTGAAATGAGGTATGTGCTAAAAGGGAGGAATCTTCTAGTATGGCATCAATTTCCATGGCATCAATCTAAGGACTTGCCCATGAAATGAAGTTTTGTGCTCTCTCAAGAACGTCTACAAAATTTCTTGAATCTTGAGTGTCATATTTTCATTCTTTGGGGGATGTTTTTTTGGTCTTTAAAGCTTTTAAGCTTATTGGTAATGATATTTTAGCTTATATAGATCACATTATACTTTATGTGTAAGGTGTTTTCTTAGAAATTGTGTACTATTGATACATTCATTCATTTATGCATCAGACATTTTATTAACCAACTATCCCATGCTGTGCTCAGGAGATACTAATTTTCCAGTTCCTTATGCAATTCTCACTATTGGGATATCCTAACACAAATAAGACAGAGTTTGTAGTGTAGCAGGAAAGGTGGACATATAAACAGGCAAATTACAAAATAATTTAATACAATAGGAAGTGGGGGTGCCTGGGTGACTTAGTTGGTTAAGCATCCAACTCTTGATTTTGGCTCAGGCCATGATCTCAAGGGTTGTGGGATCAAGCCCAGCATTGGATTCTCTGCTGAGTGTGGAGCCTGCTTGGGATTCTCTTTTCTCCCTCTCCCTCTGCCCCCCAACAACTGATGCACACGTGGTCACGCGCATGCTCTCTTTCTCTCTCTCTAAAAAAAAGGAAGGAAAGATGGACTTTGGAGATCAAATGAGAACTAAAGAAATGGTAGTCTTTCCTAACTCTGGGAAACCAACTAGGGGGGGAGTGGAAGGGGAGGAGGGCGGGGGGTGGGGGTGAGTGGGTGGCGGGCACTGAGGGGGACACTTGACAGGATGAGCACTGGGTGCTATTCTGTATGTTGGTAAATTGAACACCAATAAAAAATTATTTTATTTAAAAAAAGGAAAAAAAATTCTATTCATATTAAGTGCTATCCAATCTCAAATACCATTTGGTTTTTCACAAAATTATCATTATCAATTAGCATTTGCTTTTTCACTAAATTATCACTATCTTCCTAATTAAGTTGTCAATATTGTCAGGAATTTGATACTTTTTTTCTTTTAAAGAAATCTGTTACTGCAAAGCTTCTCACACAACTATTCTCATTCTCTGGGGTTGTAGGAAGGATCTGACCCAAGGATGATCCCTGGCCCTCCCTGATTATGTGGAGACAAAAGCATGTCCAGGGGTGGGATGATGAGCAGTGTTATAGGCTAAGGACCTGGGGCTCTTTGCTCCTTACTGTGCTTCCTCCATGTGACCACACTACCAGTGCCAGTGGGCGGGGTTCTGCTAACGTTAGCCATTCCCCAGAAGAAAGAGAACAAGTGAATATCACCCCACACAGGATGGTTGCATTACTGAGCCTCCTGGTGACTCCTTTTCTCCTGCATAGCTGGGTCTTTAAAAAAACATAAAACCCGATACCTTTAATTATATCAATCCATCTGCTCAATTGTCCCCTACTTGTGTTTTCCAGGCTCCCAGTTGTGAAATCAGGGCATGTGGATATTTCCTCTGAGACTTCTCATTAAATGGTATTCAGCACAGAGAAAGGCAGTGTTGAATCTTTAATGTTCCACTACCCATATATATGTGGGCCTCCTGCCCTGCTTGTTTCGGTATAAATTTGATGGAAACTACATCTTTAGGGTATGCTGAGCGTACAGCACCATAAGAGCCCCACCCTGTGGAAAGTAATCCAAGGATATTGCAATTTCTGTTAGATAAAATGCATACCTCCCTTTTAATGATAAAATTGGTTCACTCAAATATCGCATGAGGTGGTACTCCAAGGATTCTTCATGATTAAAATTAGATTATTGAGGGAGGAAAGAGGCTGAATGGGAATATTTTGTGGGCCTCCTATCAGCAAGCCCTGTGTCCTAAGTGAAAACCCCTCCTCCCAAAGAACACAGTGTAAATGGTGCCCCCTGGTGTTGTGCGAGGCTATAGCCCGGGTACTTCTAAGCTTTTGCCTCTATAAGTTTTGATGCACAGAAGATTCATTTCCATCAGTTATTGTATTTAGTGATATTTTCAGGTGAACACAAAATGTAGCAGTGTTGCTGTGTGTTCCTCTCTGGGAAGGAAGCCAACAGTAAAGGAATGAGATCACAGTGTGATGCTTTGAAAACTCTTTTTCTTTGTGTTCTTGCTTGTCTATTGGCTGCCTCATACACAACCTCTCTCTGGATGCAAAAACATCTTTGGTTGCTATACACTCACTGCTCTTTCGCATGTGCAAAACTACTACTTAATCGAGACTTATCAAGAAATTTGTTCTCTACTAATGTCAATTTCCTTGCCAACACATTGCATTTTCCATGCATCATTAATGCCATTGTTCCCATCTCTTTCTGTTACACATAGCATTTTTCGAGAGGTGAAACTATCCAGATAAGACATCAGCCAACAAAATAACTTTTTTGCCAGACTGCTAAGTGAATATAAGCTGTCTTGGGCATTACTACCTGGGCTAGGCTTTCTCGCTGTGTTCAGAAACCTATCCTTTCATACTAATCCAACAAAAACATCTGTCTTCCTTTTTTTAGTTCATGCATTTCTGATGCCTCATAGATCTCTACTCTGCTGTCTTTTTGATGTTACACTCTATACCACCAAGGTGGTGATTCTGGTTCAACCTCTCACATTCTATGATTGCTACCCTTACCTTCCTAATTAATATTATACCACCTTTTCCTTTCCTCACTGTATAAATACTGCTCACATGCTCACCTCTCTTAGCAGCCTGCCTTTATCTGACCTGGATCTATAGCCACTCATTTTTATAAAAGAAAAAGAGTGACAAAAGCAGTGCAATAGATATATCTAGGCAGATCATAATAAAAATAGCTCCCAAGTATCAAGTACTGTGAGCAGGACTTTCCATCTATTATCTCATTTATACACTCATGATTTGTGAGGTAGTTATTGTCATCTCAGTTGTTCAAGGTCACACAGTAAGTGGTGGTGCTGAGATTCAAAACCAAGGTCTCGGGGCACCTGGCTGGCTTGGTCAATAGAGCATGCAACTCTTGATCTTGGGGTCATGAGTTTGAGTTCCACGTTGGGCGCAAAGGTTACTTAAAAATCAAAGACAACAAAGTCTCCCTGCTGTAACCACAATGCCACACTGCCTTTCCTCTCTCCAGTTCCCTCAGTTTTCTCCCCCAGAAGTCAAAGTTTCAGCCAGTCTTCTCTTGGAGGTCTTTGGTGTTGACAAGACCTCAGTCTAGATCAGATTAGTTTTATCCCTTTATTCCCCTTGCATTGTCTCCACTGAGCTTTTTAACATACAGGGAGCCCTTTCTTAGAATAGCTGTCACCTGAGTCTATTGTAATTTATACCTATTGACACTATGCTGCAGGTAATTCACCCTTGCAAACTGTCACTTCGCACTGTCACCAGAAGTAGCTAGCAAAGGGAAATTGTACACACAGTGCCTATCACCAGAGGGCCACCGTGTCCCCTGATGCTCCCCACCCTCAGGTGGGGGAAGATGAGCCTGCACCTCTTGGGTCACATGCATGTTTTCTTTCCCAGTAAGAGCATCATTTGATGACTTGGGAGCCAGGAGAGGGGATTAACTCCTAAGATATGATCACTATTGAAATGAAATACTGGACAGGAGCATCTATCTGCATTTTCTGGAACTTCCCTCCATAGATCTTGTATCCTTACGTTAAGCAGCCAAATGCAGTTACCAGATTCTCCCAAGAAACTATTAATATAACGTATATTGAAAAACAAACTGCGCTGACCATTTCCTTTGGAGTGGTCGAAGATAAGCATCAGAGAACCACAGAGGGTTTTTAAAAAGACTTTAGAAATTAATTGTCCCTACCTTCTGTTTTAGCAAGTGAAGAAACTGAGATGCAAAAAGACTAAGGAATTCGCTCAAGGTTAAACATGGTGAAGACACCTCAAATAAAACTAAAGTCTCCTTCTCTCTTTCTCTCCTCTCCCTTGAATTAATACCGTGGCAGCTATATACATTTCCATACCCCTTACTTTTCTCTGCTTCAGTGGTGCCTATGATAAAAATAATGTATAAAATCAGTAGCAGTGGAAACTTATTTCTGCCTTCAAATGGTGTTTGCATTTTTTTCTCTGCTTCCTGTGGTTTGAAACAATTAAAGCATCAGCCCCGGCCAATATGCAGCTGAATTTGAAATTTACTGTATGATACTACTGCTTTTCATTTTTTACCATTTCACACCTTGTCCGCATCTTGAGCAAGCTTGTAAGTTTCCAGCGCATCTATTTCTTGTGATGATATATTGTCCTGGTGGAAAATTTCATTTACTGGCTGTGCCCTTTGCTGAACCTGTTGCTAGTCAGGGAACATGATAAGCGTATAAGTAGCATGCTACTTCATTTATCATACATCGTTTTAGACACTCAAATATCTCATATACAATTCTGCATTCTGCACAGAGAAGAAGTATCCAACTCACAGGGAGAAAAAAAAAGATCTTCAAATAAATTGTCAGTTTATGATGTATAAATGTATCCTCTTAATAAAAATTAATCATAGTTTATACTAAATCTGTAAGTACCCTTTATTTTTTTTATAACCCTGCTAACCACATGCTATCAAACAACTAATAGAAAGGATCTGGCTTTTGTGATTTGGTATATAAGAGAATTGGAAGATATAAAAATGCTATTTTCAATAATTGAATTACCTTGTGAAATAAATCAGGACATTGGGAATCTCAACAGTGTTTCAAGGGTTCTCTGGAGCCACACTTCTCACCAGGGGAAGCGCTACAATATTTTCCTCCTGTTACCTTAAGTGAATGCTGCCATGAGTCAGAACCAATATTCTGAGAAGTTTGAATTAAGCTGCAGAGAGACCGTGTGCATCTGTGAAGGGAAAGCAAGAAAAACAAAGCTCAAGCGTCTCCCTTTGAAAGTCTTTTTCTTCTAAAGGGTGATTTTCCCAGGCTGCTCCGGGAGGTCAGGCCTACCTAATTTCAGTGACTTTTCGTGTATTGATTTCTGCTCTTCCCCTGCCTGTCATTACCGTGTTTTACTAGCCCCAATGTTTTATGCGGACCATAAAAAAATCTACATTCTGTCAGAATGGGGCCCTTGAAATTTTGAAAGTGAAAGTTGATTTACATTAAACACGGCTTAGACTAATTAGGGCCTTTCTCCAAGGAATTGTGGCCATGAAATACAGCTCACAATTACACATTGCTTGTCTCCCTGTTCTTGGTCTAGGAACTAGCCTTGCCGGTTGGAATCTGTGCGGACACAGGAGGGCTACAGGCACTTATTTAAAGATGTAAATAGAGACAGAGGCCTGGCGTTCTTATTTATATAGGACCCTGTCCTTCAGAAACAACGGTGGTGGCTCAGTGGGTTTCAGCCCAGGCTCCCTTATTTGCATGTAAATACAGCTTGCCCCCATCCGCCTGGCAGGGGGTGCTCACATAAAAGCATCTCCCAAATGAAAACTCACTTACTGTTTTATTAAAATGAAAAAAAGAATGTCTTTTTCTAGAATATAGGATTAGGATGCCGAATTTAAATGTAACATCACTTCTGGCCACTGAAAAACACATTGACTAGATAGAGGGCAACAAACCATTTGGTTTTCTCCATCCCTTGTGTTAACAAGACTGTCCCCGGGTTTCCTTTCTTCCAGCTCTTTGGATCTCAGAGTCTTTGAGATGCTAACGAAAGCTATGGATCTTCTCTCTAGAAAGATGCGTGCAACCAGAACACACAGAGGTCTGCGTATAATACCAGAGGCTCTTAGCTTCAGCTGAGGATCCCTGAATGAAGGAGGAAAAGCAAATCACTAGCTGCAAACCGGGGCAGGTGGATTTGGCCTCTCTGAATTCAGTTTGGGCATCTGAGAAATGGGCCCAAGGTGGTATTTGAGTGGGTTGTGGAGATGAAACAAGGCAGTATGTGTACAAAGATAGACTCCCCTAGTGCGTGGCGCTGCTTTGTCAGCCCTTGTTGGCTTGACTTCCTTCACAGGGGAGCAAAGTCAGCCCCTGCAAAGCATCTCATCTAATACCTGCATTTCTAAATAAAGCTTTATTCTAACACAGCCACACCTGTTTGTTTACAGATAGTCTGCCACTGCTTCCGTGCTATAATGTCAGAGTGGAAGAGTTGTAATAGGGACGCCTGGGTGGCTCAGTGGTTGAGCATCTGCCTTTGGCTCAGGGCGTGATCCTGGAATCCAGGATCAAGTCTGCATCCAGCTCCCTGCATGGAGCCTGCTTCTCCCTCTGCCTATGTCTCTGCCTCTCTCCCTCTCTCTCTCTTTCTGTGTCTCTCATGAATAAATAGTTTAATAAAATCATAAAATATTATTAAAAAAGAAGAGTTATAATAAAGAATACACAGCTTGTGAAACCAAAAGTATCTATAGGCTCTTTACAGAAAAATTCTGTAGAGTTATTAGATGTTCTGGATGTTGACAGTTGATGGCAGTAAGGCCTGATAGTTAAGACTTTGACCCCAAACTGGAATCAACTTCCATGTCCATCGAGAGGAAACGGACAAATACATCATGAGATATCGGTACAGTGAAACAGTACACAGCAGCTAAAAGGATGAACCGGTGCTACACACAGACACATGGATCCAGCAAAGGAAGCTGGGTGTAAAGGAGCACATCCAATTCAGCTACCTTTATTGTTCTAGAATGTGCAAAACTAATTCACGGTGATACAAGTCAGAGTGATGGGGGAGAGAAAGGGTGGCCCCTGGAAAGGGGTGCAAGGGAGACCTTTTGCTAACTACCTTGCTCACATAGCTTAAGATGGTAATTTCGTACACAAGACTTTGATGAGTTGTATGTTTAGAGTTAGAGTATGTTGTGTCTGAATGCAGTGAGACTAAAGACACAGGAGAGAGGAGAGCCATGAAGCAGAGAGGAGAGAATGTTCTGAGTGGAGGCCGTCAAGGTTTGAAACCTGATTCCACCCTTGGCCCCTTATGGGACTTGGGACAAGCTCAATTTCCTCTGCTGTGAAATGGCCAGATAGTTCCCTTTAGCCCTAAATTTCTTCATCTACACTTCCAAAATCCCAGATAACTCTGAAAAGCAAAAGTGTTTTCCTAATTCAAACCAGCAGCAAAACTGAGCTTAACCAATATCAGGATATTTGAAATTCTTTTCGATTCTGCTTAGTGTGAAAAGCAAGAGGTTTTGTTACAGAAACATTCATGTGTCTGATTATGGGATCCTGCCCTAGATCATACGGAGGGTGTTATGTGATATATGTATTTTCCATATTAACTTTTAAACTATAAAAAAAATTCTGAATTCTAAGACATCTGCCACAAGGGATTCACGTAAAGGATTGTGAGTTTATAGCTGCTTCGTGGAGTTTAGGAGAATGAAATAAAGTTAACACCTAAGAAGTGCTTAGAACAATGCCTATCCGATGCAGACACCTGACAAAGATTCATATTATTAATTGTGGTCTCTGCTCCCATTCCATGAAAGCTTGTAACTGTTGTTTTCCATAGAACTAGTGGATACCAACTGGGAAAACCATCATGATCCCGATCTCCGGTGACCATAGCCTATAAACTTTGCTTGGAGCAAACTTGATGGGAAAGAGGTGGGAAACGCATAGAGGCACAAAGCCCTGAATTATCACTAGGAAAACTTCACAAATGGGACTCTCTTAAGAGAGGCTGTTTTCTCCACATCTCAAAGTGGCTACTACTTCTTCCACTAAGACAGAAATTGCTAAGTGTCCTTGAACAGGGTAGGAGGATTTCTCTGAAGGACTAGGAGAGCAGTTTTATCTAGTGCTGATTCCACCTGAGTTTTAAAACCACACCATTTCCAGCGTTCCTGCTGTGCCGTGTGCATTTGAAGCATTCCAGTGAAAGGACTCTGTGGTCCCTGACATCTCTGCTTGCTCAGGCAGTGGGCAGGGAAATTCCCCCCAAATCAGAAAAATGGAAAGAGAAGTCAACTAGAGAAGCAAATTGCAGAAATGATCCTGCACAAGGATTTTCAGTAGGTACCTAGAAATAATCAAAAGAAGAGGCTCCTGCTTTTCGCAGAAAGGGTATGAAAGTATTTGGCCCTGGGTAGTGAATCCTGCTCTGGCCTCTGCCACTACTAGCTAGGCAGCGTTGGATGATCCACTTTAACTCTTTATGCCTCAGCTTCCTCATTTGTGAATAGAAGGGATCTTGTAGATTGAAATGAATTTCTAACATTTCCTCAGTTCTGTGTGCAATTTTGGAAGGCCGGCAACTAGTTCTTAGCAATCACTTCAAAATCCTATGTATGACATTACCTGAGGATCTACAGATGGGAGGCAGCTTGCAAAACAGTCCTTTGAAAATATGACTTTGGGGACGCCTGGGTGGCTCAGTGGTTGAGCATCTGCCTTTGGCTCAGGGAGTCATCCTGAGGTCCCGGGATCAAGTCCCTCATTGGGCTTCCCAGGGAGCAAGGAGCCTGCTTCTCCCTCTGCCTGTGTCTCTGCCTCTGTGTGTGTGTGTGTGTGTGTGTCTCATGAATGAATATATAAAATCTTTAAAAAAAAGAAAAGAAAATATGGCTTTGTTGGTCAGTGCTTGGCACAAGTAGGTACTCAAAAAGTATTGTTGAATGAATGAATCAATGGTTATTTTATGATAGCTCTTTTATTGAGGCAGCAATAGTTTCTTTGATAAATAAAGACTAATGAAGTTTGTTATTTCATGACTCTTGTAAAGATACTTTCAGCCATATGGAAAATGACGTGTAGTGAGAATTAAGGAGATAGGCAGCATCTTTATTGGCACATTCAGGGCTCAAGAGGTTCACCAAAGACCCCGTTCTCTTCCACTTTGTGCTCCACTACCTTTGGCATATTAGCTTTGTCACAGCTGACTCACTTGTTGTTGCAAAATAGTTGTAGTGTTTCCAGGTATCACCTCTTGCGGATGATTCCAGCCGACTTTGTCTCATTTGTTATTGACCAGAATTAGGTCACATGCCCACCCTTAATCTATCATTGGCAAGAGGTCTGGGACTCCTGCTGTCTTAGATAATTTAGGAGGGATAGTTATCTTCCTGAAACAAAATCAGGGTTTTCTTACTGAGAAGGAAGCAAAGAAATAGGTTTACATAGGAATAGGTTGATCATAATGATCAATGGATAGCGATCACACTTGTATTAAAAACCTGCTTAATAAATATCTGATCAATAAACAAAATAACAAATGAACAAAAGGGGAAACCAATGGCATCAAGATGAAAAAAAAAAAATAAACCAAATGAGTGATCCAAGGAATAAATGCCAGGGGAAGTTTCTGGAGGTGTCACTGGGGGTTGGTGTGAACATGAAGAGACCACTGAGATAATAACGCGTGGCCTGAAGTTGCAGGATTCGGTAAGGCTCAAGGGCTGGTGACATCATTTTATTTGTCAGGACCATTCAATCCAATGTGGGGAAGCGGAAACAGGTCGAATGAGTGCTATGACAAGGAGAACACTGAATGAAGAGAGGGAGGCTGAGTGGAGACGGTAACTAAGGATCATCCTGGAAGAGTAGATTTTAACACTCAGCTAATTGGAATAGTCTTTATTCTATTGGTGGAAAGAACTGGTTTTTCATCAAGTGTATTGAGCTACGCTTTACGTAAACTACAATCTACCCTTTCTAGGATCCATTCCACGAGTTTAGACAAATACATACAGCCAGTGCAACCACTACCACAATCAAGGTAGAGAACAGTTTCCAAAACTCCCCCTCACGTCTGTTTGTAATTAACCCCTCCTTGGCCCCTAGCACCTGGCAACTCTGTTTTCTGTGCCAATAGTTTTGACTTTTCCTGAATGTCACACGTGGTCTTTTGCATATGGCTCCTTTCCCTGAGTACGTACATCCGAGATTCATCCACGCTGTGTGCAGCAGTAGTTCCTTTTTATTTGAGTGCGAACTTATCATATGGATATACCACAGTTTGTGTAGCCATTCACTAGTTGAAAGATATTTGGTTTCTCGTTCTCTGGCAATTGTAAATAAAGCCACTACAAACATTTGCCTACAAGTTTTTCTACAGACACAAGTTTTCATTTCTCTTTGGTAAATATTTAGGAATGAGACCTAAATGACAAGAATTGTATGGTTGTATGACAAGAATATGCTTCATTGTATAAGAAACTGCCAAATAGTTTTCTGAAGTGGCTTTACCATTTCATAATCCCACCGGCCCTGTGTGAGGAAGCCAGTTACTCCACATCCTTGTAGCATTTGGAATGGTTAATTTGGATTTATCTATCTATCTATCTATCTATCTATCTATCTATCTATCTGTTTTTCTTTTTCTCTTTTTTCTTTTTTCAATTTCGCCATTAACAGGTGTCTAGTGGGGTCTCATTGTGGCCTTCATTTTTATCCCTCTAAAGACTAAGAATAGTGAGCATTTTTTCATCCACTTATTTGCCTTCTATTTATTGTATTTGGTAAAGTGTCTGAGAATGGTTTTGTCTTGTTTTGTTTTTCTTCTTGTATCGTGGCATGGTGAAAGGAAAACTTTAGAAAAATGAGTTTGGGTCTGGAACAAGGGTTTTGGTGATGCAGAAATCGGAAGGGTCAATGAGCCAGGTGGCAGGCGATGAGATGGGCAGTGTATCTCTAGCTGGTATATTTGTCCTAACAAACAGACACTGAACATTGAAGCCAACTTGCACAGTGCCTGCCAGCCTAGTGAATACAATGATTTCTTCCATTTATGATGTCCCAGACACATGTAGACCCACACACCCTTTATAGGTATGAACCTATTTAGTCTTCACACCACACTATGGAGTTCTAGTTCTCTCCTGTTTCATATCTGAAGAAATAATGTATGGAGAGTAAAATCACTCACCTAGGGTCCTCTAGCTGGTAAGTGGCTGCTTGGGGGATCTGAACACTGGTAATCTGTATTGGTATTTGTTGAATTAACATTAATAAACGATGGGAAATCATCAGTCATTCCTACTGAGAATCAAAACTGGTCTGACAAAGACGTCAAATGTAACTCTTTGTGATAATGTACAGTGCATACGTCATGTTGTTTGACCAATAATAATAATGATGTTCTTTCTTATTTATCCTACTCTGTCAAGACCAGTGGCCCCCAAACTTGGCAGACTATAAGGTTCTTTATCAATTTTTGGTGATTCTATCTCAAATTGATTCTTCTGCCGATAGAAAAGGGACACGTCTGCCCCTCTTCATCTCCTCCACACTTAGCCAGTGAATATTTGAGCCGTTTCCTCAGACTCTCCAGACCATGCTTCCATGGAAGACCAGCATCACTGTCTGGAGCATTTATGCCCTTCAAGGGCATGGCAGCACCACCTTTGAAACCACTTCTATGGAGCCAGAAGGATAAAGGAAAACAAACAAACAAACAAAAAAACACAACAAAAAGCCCTTTTATCCTTTCTCATTTCTTGGCTCAGCTGTAGGACTGTTATTTTGCTGAGTTTCCCCCAAGAAGAGATAAGAGGTACTAATTGTAGTATCAATAATTTAGTCTAGGGACCAGGGCAATTTGTGCTACTAGATCAAAATGGATACATTTTTAGAGATTTTATATCGTAAGAGTGTGAAAAGCCCAGCTTTGTCAGAATAGTACATTAATCCCCAGAAATGAAGTCCCCAGAATCTATCTGATTTGTCTCTCAGTCAGTCAGGAAATTGAGAATTTGCTCTTCTTCTTCTTTTTTTTTTTTTTAACTAGGAAACTTCTTTGAAATAGGTATATAAACTATGCTCTAGCAAAGATTCCTGTGGGGACAGTGAAGGAGTAGGGGGTTGTGCAGAAGTATCAGGCCTATTTCGGGGGCCAGAAAGTTTTCAGGCCATTGACAATTCAAGACTCACAACACTGGTCTTCAGCTTCTTAAAACAAGGTGCTTGTTGAGAAAGGAAGCTTTTTAATCAAAAAAGTAACAACATTTGATAAATTTTCAGTAATTGACTTAATCTTTTCTAAGTAATATTTCCAGATGAAGTAGAAAAAACAGGAATCATCTAACACCTCACATTTACAAAAGAAAAACAATTTTGTGTTGAGACTTTATAAAAAATCTCACTGCTATCATTAACTTTAAATTGTGCTATGTCTTTCGAGGCATAGTCATAGATAAAATTGCTTCTAAAAGGAAGATAGGAAACAACATCTTACCCCTCAGTCTATGTCCATATTATGAAAAATCCCACACATACACATTTGATTAACTGTGAGAAGTCTGATTTGGGGACAAGAACTGGGTCTTGGTACTACCTCACTCACTGCCTATGAGCCACGATGAATTGCCTTCTCTGAGACCAAATTTCTTCATCTAGAGAGTGGCACAAGACTATTTCTACTTAGGGTTGTTTTGACGATTCATTACATTAATGTGTGCGAACCTTGAACAAAGTAGCCACTGACTTACTCATAGGGACTTACTTACTCTTCATTTTTCCTAAAATTAAAATATCATAAAATCCCAAAGAATCCCATAAACACTAATCATTCATCTTGTACACACACACGTTTCAGACAAGCTGTATAATGTTGATATGGGAAAGATCATAGCCTAAGATTATCTAAGAGCCTAAGACCCCAGATCCAAGCCAGGTGTTTAAGATCACGGTTCCCGTGGATACTTACTATTAACAGACTCATCATCTCCAGCTCAGAGGATCCAAATCTGCCATCAGTTCTTCCTCAGTATTCATTTAAAGCTGTCCTTGCCCTGAAACTATTCTTCCATGGTGGAGAATTTGGTTATAAAAATGTTTTAATGAGCCAGGGTCAGTAGCAGCCACGAATACTCCAAATACCCTTTAATATTTCCAAGGAAATATTGGGACTCCTTGAACTTCACAGCAGCTCAAGGGGGGGGGGCGGGGGAAGGTGTCCTGAAGATGTCCAAATTCTATAACCTTGAAGGTATTTTGTAGAAATAATGTTGGGCTTAGATATAATGAATTACCAAAATTAGAATTTTGTCGAGTGAATTACTATCCAGCAAAGCTAAAGCCTACTTTGTTCTATAAATCATGGAAATAAATATCTTTAAAGGTTAAGCTTGCTTGGGGGAAAATATCTGGCCCTGCTTTAAGATCTTGAGTTGAAGATAATATCAAAATTGAATTATTCAAAGCAAGCAGACAGCTTCATAAAACTTGACCCATGTAGAATGTTCACGAGGACTGCCCTGTTCTCCTCTAGTTTTAGATTCTGAAAGGTGTAAATGATGTGTGATCATCCACCCTTCCACTTCTGCACCAAGTCATTAGGGTCTCTCCATTCTGTTTGTTATTCAGACCCACTGTGAGAATGTTAGCAAAGTCATTAGCCCCATATAATGCCTCAGGAGCAGTATCTACCAGTTTGAAAGAAAATTTTTCTTTATCACTTGGTTTTTGATCAATTTTTCACCTCTCCCTTAAACCTATTAGCAAGAGACTGCCGTTCTTGACACAGTCTGGCAGTCTCCTGATTCTACGTGCTGAGTAGGATTGAACATGAATGTAAGTCTCTGTCTAAAGAGGAGCTCAGTTTTTGCTATGATCATGTTGTGAACCCCAGTAAAATCCTTGGCTGTCTCCTGTGTAGCATAAGGGACTGTACATGGCACCAGCTAGATTTTCAGTGGAGGGCACTGATGTGGAAGGAATCCTTAAAAAACAGGAGGAATTGTCTGATGGTCTTCACTGCTGCCTTCACCACCATTTCCAGTCCTTTTCTACAAACATGGAGAAGAGGACAAAGATGCCATTTGGAGAGAAGCAGTATGGATATAGAGGAGGAGCTTCCGTGTGATGCATATTTCAGCTTCTTCCCTTTCCCCCTGACTTTCCAGGGAAATGCATATTCCTGAGTCTTGGGGTAACTGCTCAGAGAGAAAGAAACAAGATTTTAACATGAATAAAACTGAACCCAAGGCTTTTTTGTCACCTGATGTCACCACTCTTTAAAAATTGTCTCTTTGGATTGCTGTTGGTCAACCTTTAGAAAATTCAGTCAATGAAATCGTGTTTTCCTTCCATCAGAGAATAGGTACTGAGTGCCTTCTCCATCCCAAGCATGAGGTAGGCATGGAGATTATAACAGGGGACACAAAAAGGACTGGTGTCCCAGGGACATTCTATTAAAGGGCCATCTTTTAGCCAAGACAGCTGAGGTTTACCCTCTCCTGAGAGTGCCATGTAGGGAACATTCACGGAAGGCAGGGTGATGGAGTGGCTAAGCCACCTTGACTGATAGTGGGAACTCAACTCTAGCCCTGGTTATTTGACCTTGGTTAAGTTACTTAACCGATCTGACCCTTGGTTTCTTCCCATAAAATTGGCATGATGAAATAACCTATTTATCTGATGAAATTAATGGTATGATTCTCTGAGAAAGGCTAATTTTTACAAATGGTGTAATAAACAGCAGCTACCATCATCCTCATCAATAGCGTTGTTGCCGGTAATAGAAGTAGTAGCAAGCTGAGACCCAGAGAATCTCATGAAACAGGACAGTCTTTTTCACTCCATTTCTCATGGAACCCATTTGTTCCATGGATGTTTCTAGCCAAAGAGAAAGATTGAACGTGGTCTTTCTGCTCAGTTTTGAGACACATTCCTTATCCCCTCAGATCCAGGATGGCTTTTTTGAACCATAGTCACTCTGATTGAGGAAAGAGTTAAAGAACAAACATTTCTTCACTGCCTGCTGGTTGTCCATGCTCTGTGTCAGGCACCCCCTCATCAACTGTTAGGATTTCATTTCTTCTGTACAGTTGGGGAAATGGAGACTCACAGAAGCTGAAGAAGCTTGCTTACTGTCACACAGCTAATAAATGACAGAGAAGGATTTAGACTGAGGGTATCCGACCTCAAATCCAATGCCCTGTCTCCTCTCGTGGGTCATGGATGCATTGGTCTGTTCACTGGCGTATGAGGTACTCATCAACACCTGTTTAATGATCAGCCTCATTTCCAGAGGAGACCATGGCAGAATTTCATAAATCACCCACTTCCCTGGTCTACCATTTGCTTCAATGGAAACCAAGAGGTTCCAGACTTTCTGGTTAATGGTCACTTGTGGCACAATGTTCCAGGGCATCTAGTAGGTGGTTTCTCTGTCAAAGCATGGAAGTCCTTTGTGATTTTCTGAGCACCTCTAAATCCTTTTATTTTCCACTGCTATTTCTCGGTAGAGGTTAGATATTTCTTCAAAGTCTGAGATGGGTCATCTTCCTAAAAGATTATAAACTACAAATAATCCCTCAGTATGTGTCTCAGATGGAAGCCTCAGAATATACTAAAGATTAAAGGTAAGATGTGGTGTGTTGATTCTGTGATAGAACTCACAGTAAGTGGCCTCTTTCCCAGGACAAAAGGTACAGTGGCATTACCTCTCTGGGAGAAGTGGACATATTGACTTACTATGACACTGTTGACATTTCAAGTGCCAGCAAGGTGTTTACCAGGATACAGGATTAAATACTATTTCTGGCCAATGAGCTCACTTTTGGACGGGAAGCCTCAACAAAGGGAAATAGGATCTTCCCAATTAAAAACGGAACAGTCCAGAGGAAACAATCCTTCCCAGGGAGCTAATAGAAACGTATTTCAAGATGACGAAGTGTGTTCAGGAAGGCGCACAGGATGAAAGATCACCCAGGCTGCTTCTCTTGGCTTTTCTGGCCTCAGCCAATCACAGAACTCCAACGAGAGGATGCTCCCAGGCGTGCCAAGTGTCTGTGCGTTTCTACTGCAACATGGCAGCCCAGGGGTCATGACAATCCTTTCTGCACTGAGTTTTTAAGCCCCAAAGGCCCTCCTCGAGGCATGCGTGGGTAAAATTCTTAGGTGGCTACATTTTGTGGGGTGCATCCCAAGTATATGTCATGTCCACATTTTAAATCCTCATCATCAGAAGACCCAGTGTGCTCCCAGCTGTTTTCGGCAATTCTGCTGTATATTGTTAGAACAGACACAGAGCAACCTTCATGCTGTTCATTTAGAGGCTGAACTCATTTGGCTGCCGCGGTGTAGTTGTGAGTCACGTGGTGAAAGAGAACAGGCGAGCTTCGTGAGTCACCACACAGTGACCATCCCCACTGAGTCCACTGCCCATCCTGCTGGAGGGTTTTCAGGGTTGGAAACAATAGCCTTTGCCACCCTCCCCTGGGACAAAGATGCAGAAGCACGGTTTTTCATGGCTCACCAACAAGGAGCTCTCTCCTGCCACCGTTTAACCTCCAGATCCACATCGCGATGACTCATTTTGGTCCATGATTTTTCTCCCTGGCTCCCCGTGTGCCAATCTCTGCATCCTCCCCTCCCCGCCCACCCCTCTGACATCTGGGCCCCAGTGCAACTGTAAAATCTTCATCACACAAGGGCTTGAAGAATAAGAGACAAAACCTCACCCGTGTTGTTGCTGACTACCTAATGTTCAGTCACATGTCTTTGAGTTCCTTTCTGACTGAATTGATTTCAAGGATTGTTTTTTGGCTTCATCATTAAATTCCAACTTGTAAGCCACCGCTGCCAACCCCCTCCCACCAGCACCTCTAGCCTACCCTTAACAGATGCTATTAGCATTTTAAACCTAGGTCCCTATGGGGTCTCTCTCTTTATCTCCGGCAGCACCCCTGGAGTGTGCGTCTTCCCTGCGGAACCACAGATGCTATAATGCGTCTCTTTCAAAACATACAGCACCCACTACATTTCTGCTTTTTTTTTTTTTCTAAAATCACGTCTGGGGAAACTGAGAAGCTTCTTGTGAAGGATTACATTACGGCTTTGATTTTTATTTATAAAACATAAAGGGCTAATATATATCAGTTAGGACATTTGGCTTCCAAAGTGCATTGTAGCAAAATAATTGGAAGGCAGTTGTGGTGTGAAATATATGACAGCTTTACAGGACATAAAAAGCAGCTTTTTCTTTGTAATAGTGTAATTGCCTTAAACCCCGCAATCATAATTGTTATCAAAAAATAATCCCGAGGAAAGGCTAATATAAGGTGAGCAGACCATTAGAAGAGCTCTAATACACTCGATTCCTTGAACAGCAAACGAAGCTCTCAATCTCCTAGTGCTTTTAGTGTCATTCAGAGGGTGCTCAGTCATTTCTGTGCATCAAGCCTGCAGTATTGATTTTTCCACTGACTGAAACAGCCATATAAGCATAAATTTTGCATGAGCCTTTCACTTTGTAGACTCTCCTTTGGTCAGATGACACATGATGTGAACATGAAGACTGGATAATAACAATGCATGGTCAACCTGCAGGCATTAAAGCGTGAGCTCGGGCGGCTCTGAAGGACAAAAGCTGGCCGGGGCGGGGGGCTGCCTGGCCGGGGCGGGGTGAGGGGAAAACAAATTGCATCTCCATCTTGGCAGCCCGCGTGCAATTTTATTTCCTACTTCCTTCTTGCATTTTCACAGATCTCCTTTCCTGCAAGCTGTGCCCCCCCCCACTGCCCCCCTGCTGCCCAGCAGGTGCACACTCACTCACATGCGTCTGGTGGTCTCCACCCACTCCCACTCCCACCCCCCGGGGGGATTCAGCTTTGTGGGGAGCACCCCTGCAACAGCCTCTGGACCTGCTT
Organism: Canis aureus; assembly: GCF_053574225.1. Lineage (NCBI taxonomy): Eukaryota > Metazoa > Chordata > Mammalia > Carnivora > Canidae > Canis > Canis aureus. Next base: position 45,921,873 of record NC_135631.1, read on the forward strand.
CCGGCACCCCCCATCTGGGTTTCTCCACATCAGTTCTGTTGCCTTCCGACCTTGGTGTCATTTCTTTTGTGTCGGCCCTGGAGACTAAACAGTGTGTAACAAGCGTTGATAAGATCTGGTGGCGGGCTGGGGAGGAAAAAAGCCTTATCTAAAGATGTGGCTCATTGATACACAGGTACAAGAAAAACCAACCTCCTTAATAGCCACATTCCATTTAACCTTCCCCAGGCCCTCTCTGAGCGCTCCTTATTCATTAATAGGTCTCTATCTCGCGTCCTTATGATTTAAAACGTTGCGTGGGAAGTGCAATCATTCTGCTGGGAGGTTGTGGCAGTGGAAACAGAGGGTGAGTATCACCCACTACCCGTCCCTGGGGGGGGGGGGGGGGCGGATCCTGATGCCACCTCATCCCACGTGGCCTTTGAGCCCAGGTGGCACGAAGGCACAATCACAGCTACCCTATCCCGTCTGGCCAACTTTGGCAATGCCACGTAATTAACTTATATCACGGGAAGAATTCTCAAGTTGAATTGGCCCGGGCGGGGAAATTATCTATTAAAAGAAAGAAAGGGGGAAAAAAAATCCCTGTTGGCCAGATAGAGTCAACCGGAAGGAGAGCACCATTTTATTTTAAATAAAAATCATGGTCCAAAACAGAGACTTGCTCTAATGAATAATTGCAAATGCCTTCGCTTTTTCCTTTTGTGTAACCATTTGGAATAGCAATAATAACATTCACCTTGAAGCTTGCTAACCTGGGGGAAGAGAGGAGCCAAAGCTGGAATAAAGCACTTCAAACTCCAGTATCTTATAAAGGATCCGAACTTCACACGTAGGAGACATTAGCTTATGGTGAATGTAAGCACCATCTGCTTTTCTTTTTTTCTATTTTTTTTTTTTTGAAGAGAACCGGACCTGCATTCATCTGAAATTTGTCCATTGCTCAGAAAGGGGCCAGGGACTCCATCATTTTTAATTCTTTTAATATCCACCTGCCAGTGGCGGCTGCCTGCCTGCCGTGATCAGCTTCATCAGTGCTGCTGGTTGTTTGAAAAGAGTTTTGAAAATTATTCTTTTTATTTCCAGTTGATGGCATCACAGGAGATATTTCTACTTAAAAGCAAAGTTATTATAGCGAGCAGTGTTCTCTGAAATGAGTTTTGGCCGAGGAGAATGAGCAAAATGACACTGGTGAGCCAAGCTTGGAGAAGACTGTTCGCAGGCTGGAGTGTGAGGGGGGAAGGCAGGCCAGGCTTGTCTCTTCTTTATGGGAAACTGGAAATCTGTGGAGAATATCTTAAACTTTCGGGCTAATGCTTTATTTGATGGCTTCCTACCCTGAAAATTGGCTCAAGTACCTACTGGTCAAAATGAGGCTGTTTTAACGTTTAAAAGAAATAAAAAAAAGGGAAGAGATGGCTCCTGGGGCCCGCTGAGCTCCCACTCTGACGGGCATCTCTCCTCGATTTAGAAAATGCAGTCTCAACTCTGGATTCTGGGAGATGTGTCCCAGAGACGTGGGGGCTAAGACTGTGCCCCCCACCCCAGAGCCAGAATCTCCTTCCCAGACCACCAGCCTGGGGAGAAAGGGGAGAGCTCCTTCTTTTTCTTTCTTTCTTGTCTCCTTTTTTTTTTTTTTTTGGCCCCTCCTTTTTCTACCCCATCCATGAAATTGATTATAACCAAGGGGGAAAAAAAATAAGGATGCTCAGAGACATCAGGGGGCTGGTAGCAGAAGCTGCAGTGGTTCGCTTCAGCGCCTGTTGCCTCGAATCCATCCTTGGGTCCAAAATTTGTTCCTCTCTGCTCAATGGCCTACCTGAAACGTGATGCCAGCCCGAGCCTTCTGAGTGCATGGCTGTCCCCTTGCTCCCTCTCCTCCTCGAGTCAGCACCCAATCAGGAAGGAAACGAAATGACTTGGGGACCAGAGTGTGTCCCGTGAACCCCACCCCCAAGAGGGTTTCTCAGCACTTCCCATCACAGGGCAAATACCCCAACGGGCTGCCCTTTACCTATTCCCTGGATGAGGCCCAGCCCCACGGAGCCAAAGAGGGGAGGCTGGGACTCTTCTAGAGGCCAGTTGCAAAGTTTACATCCATAAGTTTTATTTTGTAGCCTCTCCATAGTTACCAGGAACACACACACACACACATACACACACACACACACACACACACACACACACATTCAAGCAGCCCTAGAAATTTTCTTGCTCTTCTAGGCATTTGGGAATGAGCATTATGCCAAAATAGCTTCCCAGATCCTCTCTTCTGATCCCAGATCCAACCAGATATGGGGTGTGTGTGTGTGTGTGTGTGTGTGTGTGTGTGTGTGTTAGGAGAGAAAGAGAAAATGAGAGACAAGAGGTGCAGTGGTTGGGGGGGACCCACTGTTTATTAAGTGCTTGCAGGGAGCTATGTATTTACAAATGCTAACACGTGTTTGGAAAAACATACAACCTATGCTTTTGCTCATAAGTGGCTCAGAGTCTTTGTGTTTGCTGTTCCCTTCCCTTGGAGTGCTTTTCCCTCCAATGTCCCCACGACTCTCTTATGGCCTCTAGGGACCTGCCCTGCTGATGGCATCTTTTCAGCGAGGCCTTCCTGAGCATCCTCCAACCCGCTGGCCCACCTGATGCCCTCTCCCTGCTTTACTTTTAGCCACAGCTCTTAACACCATGTGACAGACCATATGTTTCCCTGAGGATTCATCCATTTTCTGCCTCTCCCACCACATGTAAGCTCCAGCAGGGCTGTGACTGTGTGTGCTCCCTGTTGGCCTCCCAGCTGCAGAGACCAGGACCTCTAGGAGCTTTCCATTAACAGCTGTGCACCAAAAGGAGACTCAGTATTCTCCTGCGTTTCTTTATCCAACAGATGAAAGACTCCTTTAGGAACAGAAACGTCCCTTCAGTCCCTAGGATGCTGTTCCAGGGTGTGTGAGCTCAGCAGAAAGACCCCATGGAGATACTGCTTGGAGTGGAAGTTTGGAGCTTGCAGAATTTTCTAGAAGGTGCAAGACTCCTAACATGTCTGCCACCTTCTTGGCCTCTCACGAGAGCCTCAGATAAAGAGGGCCTGTGTGCTGACAGAGGCAGGAGGCAGGGTAGGGGCAAAGTTTGGCGATTGAGGTGCCGGGGAGTACCTGGTTAACAGGGCCTCTATTCTATAAAGGTACACAGTGGCTTGTGATAGACAAGCTTTATAAAATAACAGCAATAATAGCCTTTATTTAATTTCAGTATTTCTATATTTTTTGTTCATTGCCTTTGGGCAGTGTGCAGCTTTAATAAATAAACACACACCTTCTAATGAGGGAATGAAATTACAGAATTGCTACTAACCCCAGAACACTGGCCGATCACTACTGCCGGCCACCCAAGTGAGAAGCATGTAATGTAGGTCACAGTATTGGGAAGCCTGGGGGGGGGTCCCCCAGTCTCATGCAAAGTGTTGGAGCCAGTAGGGTGAGGCTCAGAACAGGGAGGAGAGGAGGCACAGAGATGCCTAGAGCAACCTCTGAAAATGGGACACCAGGAAGCAACCTGTGCTTCCTTTTCCTTCTAAGTGGGGGATGAGTTAACTGTTTCCTATTATGCTTCCCCACTGAGGTCACCAAACCTTATTTTTCTTCTCCAATTTATTGTTATCAAAATTCTGCCTCTTTATAGCGGGGTGTATCCTCACTGATTTGCTAAAATTTCTCTCACCTGGAATGCACTTGTAAGTACTTGGCAGTGAACTGCAAAGAGTTGTCATGAGCCCATTGCAAAGGCAGGACACACTTTAGGATCAGTGGAAAATCAGCACGAGGGAAAGTGTTCATGAATCTAGGCTTCTTTTCATCATTGTACATGCTGCTTTGTGTCATAATTTCCTCACTGTGCAATCTCTCCCAAACCCCTTTCCAGAGGCTGGACATCTCCAGGGCACTGGCTCGTTCTTCTCTGGATTTGTGACCCTGACACAGATCCTTGCACAAATACTGGCAGAAAAGATGGAACACTGAGTCATTTGGAAGCCAATGACGATGAAATTTGCTTTTTTTTTTGTAAGATACTTCCAACAGCCTAATATCCACCAAGCTCTAATCTTCTTTGCACCATTCCTCAAAAAAAAAAAAGGCAACTCTTGCATCCCAAAAATGGTCAAATGGGAGAATCAAAATACTTAAAATGAAAGAGCTTGACTAAGTCTACTCCCTACCCCTACTTCCCCACTTCCTTGCTAGTCTGGCTCAGAGAAGCGGAGACTCACTCAAGTTGCTTCAAGTAAGAGGGACTCTATTATTGATATGAATGAGGATTTCTTGCAAATCTAGGCAAGAAACAGCAGCACAGTTGACTCACTGTCAACCACTGGAACCAACTTTGACGAAGCCATCTGGAGACTGGTGTGCTTCCGGTGGCCTGTATGTTCTTTCTCACTGCCTTCTGGCTCCTCTCCATGCTACCCTTTCCCTTCCTTTCCAAACTATAGAGCTCCAATTATTTATAATTCTCCTACCCCTTTGGCTTCTGTGGCCATTTGGATCATCCTCAGCCTGCTTTCTGGCTTTTTTTTTTTTTTTTTTGTAACTTCAGCTTCAGGGCCCATCACTAAAGCTCTTTCAGTTCCTAATGTCAAGTTTCAGAGAAATGTGATTGTTCCTGCTCACTCATTTGAGCCACAACACAGTCTTCTAAGAGAGAATTAATTGTGAACTGGAATACCGTGGAGGCTTCATGAGATCAGTTCACGGATCCAGCAGGGCCATAAGCTCTAGACATTTCAAAACCTAGAATATTTCAAAATCTTGTAGGAATTCTACTCGACCCATCAAGGTCATTTTGCAGCCCAAGAACAACTACACAGCTTAATCTACAGAGAAAGTAAATAAATTTGGTAGATTTCTAAAACATCTAGACAATTTTGAGAGTGTGAATGCATCCTTTGATTGATAGCTGAGCATACAAATGAGAAAAGGTAGTTTAAAACCCTCTTAAGAAATGAAACTTTGGTTTTAAAGAAATTATTACAACTTTTGACAATGTAGTTTGTCTTTAAAGCATGAAGTGGCCTTCTCACTTAATTATAAACACTTAACTATTGTTAAAATTATTTTCGTTGGGAATTACATATTGGGAATCAGAAAGTCACAACTATTAGATTAGAAGAAAGTCTTACAAAGCCTAGATAGAAAAGCTAAATTATAGAAGTATATCTTCACCCAGTGGGTGAGAACATAGTCCTCTAAATGAACAGACAAACTTAAGTGGAAAGAAAACACTTTATTCCCTGGGTTATAACTTAGGACAAAGAAGCAAGCCTTTTTCTCCTTTGTGTGTCTGGTGTGAAGCTCAGAATCTGACACACATTTGGTGGTCAATAGATGTTTGTGAAATTAAAAATAAATGGCTCTGGTCTTAATATTTTGGGAAATGGAGCAGAATGTAAACTACTTGGGGAAGTAAAAAGGTTTTAGCTCAAGTTATTTAAAAATTAAACCACCTAAATGCCTGGTTTGGATGAACCAATCACCAGACAAATCATTGTGAGTCTGAAAGGTGTCTAGCTTTAGAAGTGACAGTATCTTCCTGGACAAGGAGTAATGCTTCAGGCCAGCATCCATCCAAAGCTGAGGGCGCTCTGGGAGACTCCAGATGACTTCATTTGAAGAAGGTGGTATGTGTTTATCTGTCTCTCCTTTTCCTTACCCTTTAAAAATAATCCTTCTCTGCCCTCCCAATTTGTGGACTGTGAGCTCCTTCAGGGGAGCGAGTATACCCTTATGCTTTTCTGGCTTCTAGCAAGTGCAGTGCCTAGTACATGTTTGCTGAATGAATGGATTGCTCCACATGTGGACTAAATCAGCAATCACCTAGGAATATGAAATAGGGTCTCAATGGGTAGAGTGTTTCAAGAGGACTACAAGTACAAGAATGATTTCTGTACTTCCCAACTGGGTCCCATGAGTCCCCTTTGATGCTTCTTCAGTCCACATAGAGATCAATTGCTCTCCTCCTCTTTCCTGGTCTTTGTCATTTTCCTCATTCATAACTTTCATCACTATCAGCATATTAATCTACCTGTGTTTCATAAAGTACATGGCCTTGCACACAGTAGTACTGAGTACCAAGTACCATGGATAACCTAGTTTCATAAAGCACAAGGCCTCGCAAACAAATACCTAGTAACTAGTACCAAGGGTACTGAGTATCGAGTGCCAAAGTATTAGTTACCTAGTAACAAGTACCAAAAAGAATGGAATCTGATGGAGCCAAAGAACAATGTGCTCAAAGGCCAGGTATCAAAGGAAGACCTGGCTATTGAAATCCCCAAGAGAGGGAGAGCCTGGCTGGCTCAGTCAGTAGAGCATGCAACTCTTGACCTCAGCGTTGTGAGTTCAAGCTCCATGTTGGGAGTAGAGATAACTTAAAAATAAAATCTGGGGCACCTGGGTGGCTCAATGGTTAAGCGTCTGCCTTTGGCTCAGGGCGTGATCCCGGGGTCCTGGGATCAAGTCCCATATCAGGCTCCTCACAGGGAGCCTGCTTCTCCCTCTGCCTATGTCTCTGCCTCTGTCTCTGTGTCTCTCATGAATAAATAAATAAAATCTTTAAAAAGAATAAAATAAAATCCGAAAAGAAAAGGAAAGGTAAGAAAGAGAAAAGAAACCCCCAAGAGAGGATAGCATAAGACTAGGGAAAAAAGAGAGAGGTTACTAATTCTTTAGGGGAAAGAGATGAGCCAGGAAGACCAGAATAGAATGTAGTTCATTTTATGTCTCTGTGTAATGGGCAGCAGTATGCCTCCCACCCTGCAAAGATATGTATGTCCTAGCTCCTGGAACCTGTGAACATGTTTTGTTACATGGCAAAGAGGAATTAAGGGTGCAGATGGAATCAAGTTTGTTAATTTGATGACTTCAAGATAGGAAAATTATCCTGGATTACTGGGTGGACCCAATCAAAAGGACTCTTAAAAGCAGAAGAGGGAGGTGGCAACAGAGCCAGAGTTAAAGAACATCATGTGACGAGAGAAGACCTGTCCCACGGCACTGCTGGCTTGGAAGCTGGAGGAAGGGGACTGTGAGCCAAGGGATGGTGGGATTCCCTGAATGCTGGAAAGGCTCAAAAGCCGATACTCCCCTACAGCCTCCAGAAAGAATGCAGGTCTTCCAACACCTTGGTTGCAGCGCAGTAAAACCCACTTCAGACTTTTGACCTCCAGAAATCTGAGATCACAAAATTCATGTTGTTTATACTGCTAAGTTTGCATCATCTGTTACAGTAGCAAATAGAAAATTCATACGTGCCGTGGGAGTCTATCACGAAATGGCACATAGGCACCTACAAGTTCAGCAGCTCTCTCACGAGGAGCTCCCTCCAGACCCTCTCAAATGCAGGTTGTCTCATCTCTTGGCTTCCAAGCCAGAGCCCAGCTCAGCAACCCATGTATGTTTATATTTGGGCAAAACGAAGCCTAGGTCACAAAGGGGAATGAGTTCTGAGGGGAAGGTACAGGTGGAGACTTGCCGCTTGCTCAAATCGTGACTAACATACTTCCTGATTCTTTAGGGGGAAATGCATGTGCCTGCAGTCAGGAGTAACGTGAGTTCTAAAAAACCCAGATCGTATCAGCCATTGAAAAGCCTAGTTAGAATTTCAAATAGTTTAATACGCTTAGATGTGATTTTCAACTTTTGAGGGGGAGGCAACCTCTTACTAACACAGTGAAATTCGAAGTTACCATTTGGATTGGCTTTAGCCTTCCTGCTGCCCATCTGAAAATCATTACGCGTTATCCAGTAACCAAAACCATAATCAACCTTCTTGAAGCCGCCTACACAGTGTCTCCACGTGGTGGGCACCCCCAAGCCGGCTGTGGATGGGTGTGAATGGCACACCCTTGGACTCCATGCATAGCTTGCAAGCCTCTAGAAGACACCTACTGGGAAATAAAGGGCAAAATTAAGAAGGCCACAGAAATGGGCCTAAAACAGAGCCAGAGACCGCAAGCCCAAGCCTTAAACATCTAAAATAAAAAGATAGTGTTTATGCATTGGAATAAAAGTCACATGCAGCATCATACATTCCACTGAGAAAATACATGTTACGGAATCTTTAGATACCTAGGAGGCAGAATGAGAACAGGGGAAATTTATCTGTGCCCCACAACCCCACACTTACTCTATTTTTATTGTTTTCCCATAGACATGTTTCCACACATATAACAGCTTTCAGACATCTGTAACTTCTATGCAAAGGCAATAAAAAAATCTGAAAGGAAAATAATTAGTGCCGAATACTATTTACATCCACAATTTTGAAACTAAATTATCAAGTTCTCCAGCGTATCCCCCCCTCCACTGCCCCATTTGGTACCAGTGCCAGATTTGCTGTGGAAAGGAAACTTAAAGTGAGACTACACAGGGGTAAGGACGTCAAAGTTTCTTGGCGCTCCTATCCTAGGGTAGTGGGATTCACTTTCAGAGGATACCACGTGGTTAACTCGGTTATGACAGTAACTCACAATTGAAACACCAGTTAGATATTTTTGCTTTCATTTATTGGCCTCCAAACACAGAAACAAACATGCAGAGGCCACAGCATACACGGATTTGCCTTTTACTCTGTGAAAACATTTTCCCGGTGCAGAGGAGAAAAATCGGAAGGAATATTAACAATACCTTTATTTCTGGAGCTTTGGATTTTCATCAGCAGATTTACATATGGGTGTTACACTGTGCTTCACGTCGTTCTGTTCTCTCTTTGCTAGCTAGCATGAGCTCCAAGTTTCACATTTTAAGAATCTTATGCCTAAACCTTGCATATATAATCAATCAATCAATCAATCAATCAATCTTTTTTTTTTTTTCCTGGTCATTTTCAAGCCATAGAGACTCATCTAGGACAGACTGTAGTGTGGTAACGCAATGGTTGCTTGCTAATTTCTTACGGAGCTCAATTATGTTTAACAGCTTTTTGACATCTCAAGTCTAAAAATCACCCATGGCCACAAATCGTTTTCTGCCTGCTTTGTGTAGTTTTACCCTAGATGGTAAAAGGCGGGGGACGGGGAAGGGGGCAGTATTTGTGACGCTCTAAAGTGGCCCAGGTAGACACAAAATGCCAGTGGCAGCTATAAACTACCTGGCTCATTTCCTATGACAAAGAATGTAAAACATAAATGGAAAGAAAGGAAGCTGAAAAGAAAGCAAGCTAATTGTAGGCCATTTGTAACTGTTAAGAATGAGTAAACATATTATCCTTCTCCCAGCATAACATACCTTTCAGGGTGAATTGCACCTAATTTTTTTCTTATTATGCCATTTGAAGGCCAAACTCATTCTTCACAGAAATTGCTTCAGGGCCTGAGGGTTCGTGTAACTTGTTTAATCATGATTGTTATTTGATAGCATTACCTGGTAATCACTCCATCAAAAGTTGGATGATTATCTAGAAGCCACGTTAAGCAGAGACATTTACGGACCTCAGATTGATTAAAAAGAAAAAAAATCCGGCCAACTATGCCTTCATAACAATACAGCCTCTGAATCTCGGAACGGCTCGTTTTTATTTTCCAGGCTCTATGCTGTCCTGTAATGAGAAAAAAAAAAAAAAAACTAAACTAAAACAGTGGACAGTTTTTAAGTCAATTAACTATTTCTTTGGACGTACTCCTCCTAGATAAATTCTTCAGCCTGACTTTGCGTTGAGAAGTTTGCTGGCCCTTGAAACTAGACCGTCCTCACTTGTCCTGGAGTAGAGAGAAAAGCAGTGGGCTTTCTGGCCCTTGTGGGGGGTGTCAGGGGGGTTCCAATTGCATGGAAGGTCAGAGGCAAGAGGCAAGATTGGACACGGCCCAGTGGCGTGCAACAGGTGTAGGGATGTGCACAGCCCTGACCACGGGGCCAAGTTCCTCCTTAAGGACTTCCCGAGGGCTAAGTGGCTCCTCTGAAGCCAGTGATGATCGGATGCTCCGGGACACGCAGGTGACCTGTGCATTTCCGATTTTCCCCAGCCCTGAGAGCAGAAGCGCGGGGCCCAGAAAAGCCCATTGAAGCTCCACCTTCGCTCCTGTGCTTGCGCAGTGTTTCTCTGAATGAAGCTTCCCTTCTACCCAACCGCTACTTCCAGTGCCACTACCCAATGCCAAGTGCATACTTGTGCATGCCCTAAAACTTTCTGCCCCTCGCCAGGCTGCTCCAGATTCTCACTCTTCATTTGTCTCCTTCTAACAGCCTCCCCTGCTTCTTAGGGAAATTTGTGGACAGCTCATTTTAGCTGTTTGCCCACCCCGGCTCCTGGCTTTGTTGTAACTCATACAGAGCCCAGATGCCCAGATGCCCCCAGCTTGTGAGCATAACTACAGCCGTAGGTCCCGCTGGGTTGCAGGTGGGGTTGGGAGCCCATGCACATGCACCCCCATACCCCGACACACACACATCCCCCCAAACACACACGCAGGTCTGCCTCCTGCCTCCTCCAGCCACAGCAAAACCTGCCTTGGAGACAATTCTAAGCGAGAGTTCTGGGATCAGTGATTGCATAACCAGCCAGGGTTCAACCAGGTTGCCTGTCCTGCTGGAAACATATTATAACCAGAGGCCCTTCCTGGCCCCCCAGTTAGCTCTTCCTCAGCCAGGCATCTCCAAAATGTCAAATTCCTCCCCAACGCCTCTGCTGACTCCTTATGTCACTTTATGATGTAGATAATGCTGATGATTACCTTCTAGCACTTTTCCAAGCCATGACATGTATTTCTCTATTGGCTTGGCACCAACTCCCTGTTTGGGGCTCTCCTGAGAAATGAGCATCTCTGGAACCTCTTTGTATACAGCATTGCTCTCATCTGTTTCCTTGAAGTGCCTCTCTGGGGCTTTCCCTACAGTCCTCAGGTGGGAGATATTGTTGCAGACGAGAAAACTGAGGCTCAGAACTTTAATTTGTCCAAGACCTCTCAGCTGATAAGGGGCAGAGGCAGAATTTGAACTTGAACCTGAGCGCACTGGAGTCTGTGCCCATTTCCCTACAAAGAAGTGGCAAAATGACCTAGTACTCCCCAAGGTCCTTTTCATCTGTAGAGTTCTCTGATGCTCCAGTACTATGCCATTCAGGTAAATAAGTTTTTATTTTTGTCGTATTTATGCAGATTGGCTTAAGCAGAAAATACACGAGTACTCATGTCTTTAAGAAGACAGAGTAGATGTAAAGGAAATGAGCCAGTAAATTTAAAACACATTCAATATTTTCCCTCCTCTTGATTTTAGGCCCCACGGGAATCGGTATGAGAAGGAGAGCTCGAAATGTGTTTTCTGAGTTGGCTGCTGCAGACAGCAATGCAGAAGTGTGGAGTAATCACGGGAGGGGGATCGGGGACCCCAAAAAAGGCTGCTCAATGGTATCAGTTTGAGGAGATCTCTTGAGGTTCAAAATCTTTCACTTTAAGTTTAAAGCCAGACGTGAGCTTCATATGTTACATAACTAAGTTGAAAACAGTGACTCAGAAGATTCCTGTTTGTCTTAGGAAATAGGATTGTTTTAAAGCGTCAGTAGGACACCAAGAGGAAGAGACTCGATGACCAACAGATTTGGGGAAGGCACGGCTTAGCAGGACAGGAGAGTGGGGCCTCTGGACCTCCCTCATGCACTTGTGTCTCAGGTCCTAAAACGTGCTTGTTTGGACTCAGTTTTAGACTCTGTTTCCTTTACTCAGTGTGAGTGGATATTAATATAAATTCGTTGATGGAATCCACATCGGATCATTGGTCAACTATTTATTCCACAAAGGCCAAACTCCCATTTTTGTGGGAGCAATTTGTGCTCCTCCTTTGTAAAATAACTCTAGTTAATTTTTTAAATTTAATATATCCATGAGAGACACAGAGAGAGAGGCAGAGACACAGGCAGAGGGAGAAGCAGGCTCCCCGCCAGGAGTCTGATGCGGGACTCAATGCCAGGACCCCGGGATCACGCCCTGAGCCGAAGGCAGACGCTCAACCACTGAGCCACCCAGGTGCATCCCTCGGAGTTTTTTTCAATACCTAAGAAAAGCATCATATTATACTTATCAACATCACACTGGGCAAACTTTAGTTATCAGCCCGAAAAGGTATAGAATTCTCAGATCAGAACAGAAACTTCTTTACTTTCAAGTCTTATAGTTTGCATTTTATTTATAGTATAGTTGTCAGGGTTTTTTTTTTCCATAACCTACATGAATCATGAAGTCAGACTTTTTTTTTAATGTGAAATGCATTGGCACCTATAACATATACTTAACAAAATTACCCAGTGCATTTTCAGTGAATAGCACCCAACTCTTTTTACCTTCTCTTCTGACAACAAGAGTGCTATTGCTCAGAAAATCACCATTTCCCTTCACTTTTATTTGCCTGAAAACAGCCGAGTTTCTATGGGTTTCCTGAGGTATGGTGTTCAACTCATCTGATATGAGATCACGTTAAAGATGATTGTGGCAATTTGTTTCTTCTTGTTGTGAAACCACATGCTGTCCCCAGAAATTCAATCACATTTTTTAGAGACCTCTTTTGTTTGCTTTTCATTATTATAAAGACATAAATGCACAATTTGAAAATTCTAAAAATGCAGAAAAGTACTAAAAAGGAAACCAGAATCACCCCTAATTTATCAAGAGATTAAGGAAAATTTTATTTCCTTCTTTCCCTTTCCAGTATTATGAAAATAAAAAAAATGTTTTAAAATTACTCAGATTCTTAGAATTCAGTTAACTACTGGTAATACTTCGATGTCTTTCCTTCCAGTGTTTTATCTCATCACACCTATAGAGCCTACGTTTTAAAATTCTTAAACCCCACTCTCTATAGGAGCCAGGGTTTGGCATCATATTTTAAATGTATTCTTCAAGCTGTGCCTTTAACTTTGAACTTAAGTGGACCTCTATAGATCAGAGGATTGATGTATTTGTTTCATTAAAATAACCATGGTTGTATAATGTGGCTACCTCTTGGCTACAGTGTACTGGATAAAGGAAAATAGGGTCAAAAGCAGAAATTCTGATATTATATAAATGCTGGTCTTATTTTTTTAAGGATTTATTTATTGATTGTAGAGAGAGTGGGAGAGAGACAGAGAGAGTGGGAGAGAGACAGAGAGAGTGGGAGAGAGACAGAGAGAGAGAATGCGCATGAGCAAGGAGAGGGGCAGAGAGGAGACCAGCAGACTGCCCACTGAGCGTGGAGCCAGATGTGGGGATCAATTCCAGGACTCTGAGATCATGAACTGAACTCAAACCAAGAGACAAAAACTTAATGGACTGCACCACCCAGGCGCCTCTGTATTGGCCTTTGAGTTATGAAACCTGCTCACTATGCGCATGATCACAAACACACACGTGCGCGCACACACACACACACACACAAAGGTGTGCTGGTGCCTTAGCACTCATTATTCCCCCCACCTGGAACTTTTTTCCCCTACATATCCACATGGTTCCTGCCTTACTGTATTCAGGTCAAGCTTCACTTCCTCATGAAAGGTCTTGTCCTAAAGACATTCCTAAAACATATCTGCTCTGACACCTGCCCTGCTTCACAATTCCTACTCGCCCTTATGACAACTCGACAGGATACCGAATACCACTGTTGACTGTCTGCCTCCCTGCCCCCTGTTGCCACCACCCACACCCAAAGGTAACCTCCGTGAGGGCAGAGACCTTGTTTACTTCACTGTTGCATCTCCAGAGCCCAGAACAGTACCTGTTACATAGTAAGTCCCCAACAAGTGTTGTAGCGTACAGACTCAAGGCCACTCCCATCCTGTGATGGGCCCCTTAGTTGGCTATCTGGTGCCAATTTGCTGACTTTCCACCCACTAGCAGAAGGGCTGACTTTGGCAGATACTTCTCTGTAGTCCCAAGGTCTCTAAGAAGTGAAGTCACCAGAAGTGAAGTGCCAGCCGTTCAGAGTCAGAGTTGGGAGCCTGGAGCCTCAGACCTGACTCTGTGGGTCTACACTCCAGCCAGGATCCCTTCCTACCTGTGTGGCTGGGGGCCATTCATCGGCCTCTCAGCCACTGTGCACATTCAATGATTTAATCTCCATAAGACTCTTAGAATGAGGCCTGGCAGGTAGTAAGTGCTCCATTGGCATCAGCTGTTATTAAAGGATATCAGGGCGTAAGTGAGGAAGTAAGAGGTGGGTGTGTTCTCTGATGGTCTTGGGGCCAACAACCATCAAACTGGTCCCCGTTTTTGTCATCACCTCCCACTACCTATTTAACCTGTCTCTTCTGGAAAAACATCAGCAGACTAGAAAGGGAAACGAGAATGTGTGTTCCCTGGAGAGTCGGTAACAAATGGGGGATTGAGGCCTGGACATAGGAAATTGGTCAATTTTCAAAGACAGTAAATGGCCTGGTTAGAAAATTCAATCCTGGAATTATAATGAAGATCGGAGAATGCCTCTCTGACTCCAAACGTGGGCTTGTGGCCCACAAGTCTGTTCCCAGAGTGTGCTGTTTCGGATGAGGCAAGAGTCCCGGTGTTCTGAACCTGATTCTGCGACCGTGGCGCAGCAGGGGCCCACTGTGAGCTCATCCTTCACTTACCACCTGGCCCCGCTCCCATGTTTCAGGTCTACACCCCCCATCCCCAGCTAGTGCCTGCCGCCTATCTAATATTCAATAAATGTTGAATGAATGAGTAAAGAAATAATACATTCAAGAAATCATCCAAGTGCTGAGAGCCATGCACATGTACGTATATGTGTGTCTATGGACAGGTGTGTGTATATGGATACACACACATGCACATACACATACACTCCCCATACCACAAGAATGGTTCTTTTTTTTAAAAAGCTTTTATTTATTTATTTATTTATTTATTTATTTATTTATTTATTCATAAGAGACACACACAGAGAGAGGCAGAGACATAGACAGAGGGAGAAGCAGGCTCCCTCTGAGGAGCCCCATGCAGGACTCGACCCCAGGACCCTAGATCATGCCCTGAGCCAAAGGCAGACGCTCACCTCTGAGCCACTCAGGCATCCCCACAAGAATGGTTCCAAAAAATAAGTCCAAGAAGGTATCCATAATTGATTGGGAAAAGAAAATAAGAAAATAAGAAATAAGATAATAAGAAAATAAGAAATGTCTTTACATCTCTTATTGCCAGGCGTGGCCAGAGAAGGATTATGAGAGGTCATTAGGCCTGAGGTGAACTTTGAAGGAAAGGTAAATGTTGGCCAAGCAGAGCAAAGCTGGCCTGGTGGAAAAAAAAAAAAAAAGGAAAAGGTCAGAATGTGTATCCTGGGCAGTTCATGATTTACCATTTCATCAAAAAGATAAAGGCACCCCCAGCGGTCTGGTGGAAACACCGGGACCCTTGGCTCTGAGTATTTGTGAAAAGAAATCCAGGCCTGTGGGACATGCCCCAGGCCTGGGGTCAGAGTGCTTGGTCAGCCTGTGACCTCTCCCCAGAGTCAGCCAAGCGTGTTGGGTGACCCGGGTGCGAGGCTGGCTTCAGGCAAGGCTTAACAGGACGTTAGTGCCATTCCACCCCAGCTTCCTTCGGGGAGAAAACTGGAGCCCCACCAAATCTCAGACCTGTAAAATCTAACCCAGGTTGTTATCACTTAACGTTTGGTCTGTTTGCAAGTTTAGTCCACAGAAAGTATATACATTTACATGTGTATTTCAAGAGGTGCATGCAGTTTTAAATAACTTATTCATATTGTTACTGTTGAAATACTCTCTATTTTAAAACCTATTATCCAGGTTAAAATAATAATTTATTTTAATCAGCAGTGATTTTTATTCCTCTCGGGGCTCCTAGAGCTGGGCTTTATGCAGGAAGGCAGCATCTCAGGCTGGCAGGCGACATTTCCATCTCACTTTGACTCCATTAAAGTAAGCTTCTATAAACAGACATCAATTACAACCAGTTTTAAGGGTTTTAAAATGTAATCCAACAGTGCTGCTTAACTAAATGAATCCTAGGAAGTGATCTCCAGTGAATTAATAGAGCAGTGTGCACACGACTCACTATGGGTCTGAGTTAATGACTGAAGAAGATCAAATTAATTACAAGTGTCTCCAAGGAATTTCCAGGAAGAATTCTTCTTTATCAGTTAAAGTCTGTTTAACCCTTCCTGTTCAACGTCTGTATGTTTTCTAAGTGTTAAAGTATAGGGTAGTAGCGGGGAGAGAGGCTGGTCCTGCCTTCTCCGTCCAAGCGTGGGTTTTCAGAGGTATCAAAGCATCTCACCTCCCTGGGAAGGCAGAGTTCCTGCAAAGACACTGGAATTCTTCAACTCCTTTCATGGCCTGAAATCTGGCTGGAATCTGTGTTGGAGTTGAGTTCCCTTGGCAAAGATCCGTAGGAGACTTTAATGAAGTTTTAATAGATCAAAGGTGTCCAAAAGACAACTTTAATTGGGGGCAGAGGAAATCTGCAAGGGCAGATAAAAGCCCGTGTTGACCAAGAAGAATGACTCAAGGTCATCAGACATGATTTCGCCCCAAATAGCAAGAAGCAGTAGGCAGTCAGCAGATTGCTCCTGGGTGAGCTGACTTCACCAGGAAATCATAGAGGAGCTCCACTCAGGCCCTACTTGTCTTCACTGCTCATCTGGCCTTCAGGAATCACCCTCAACCTAGCTCTGGGTTTTGGCCCTTGAATTTCCATGTTGTGGTTTTGAGGTGAAAGATTCCATCTTTTGAATGCAAGCTGTCTTGTATTTATTATTATCATGACCAAGAATTATCCTGGTTGGTGCGGGGGCGGGGTGCACTTGCTTGAATAGCATAATCAGAGAGTAAAATGGCAGAAGTATAGAAAACTAAAGAAGCAGGTCAAAAATGAGAAGTGAATAACAGTGTAGAAAGAGGACGAGAATAAGAAAGAGAAGACACACATAACACAAAAATTATACTGTACTGGAAGCAACTAAGATGTCCTCCAGCAGGTGAATGGGTAAATAAACCATGGCCCATCCAGACAATGAAATGTTATTCAGTGCTTAAAAAGAAATGAATTATCAAGCCATGAAAACACATGGAGGAAACTTAAACACATATTACTAACTGAAAGAAGCCAATCTGAAAAGACTGTATGCATGATTCCAATTACATGACATTCTGGGAAAGGCACAACTGTGGAGCTAGGAAAGAGACTAATAGTTGTCAGGGGTTGGGGAGAAGCAAGAGATGAATACACAGAACACAGAGGATTTTTAGGGCAGTGAAAGTACTCTGTATGATACTCTAACGATGGATACATGTTATTATAAATTTGTCCGAATTCTTAGAATCTACATCAAGAACGGACCCTAGGAACACCTGAGTGGCTCAGTGGTTGAGCACCTGCCTTTGGCTTAGGTCGTGATCCCAGGGTCCTGGGATCGAGTCCCACATCAGGATCCCTGCAGGAAACCTGCCTCTCCCTCTGCCTATGTCTCTGCCTCTGTGTGTGTGTGTGTGTCTCATGAATAAATAAATAAAAATCTTTTTAAAAAATTAAATAATTTTTAAAAGAGCGGACCCTAAAAACTAGAGTGAACCTTAATGTAAACTATGAATAGTGATAATGCTGTGCTAGTATAGGTTCATCAGTTGTAACAAACATAGCATGCTATGGAGGAGGATGATAGCAGGATGGGGTCTCTGCATGATTTGGGGCAGGAGGTATATGGGAAATCAGCATACCTTCTGCAGTGAACCTAAACCTTCCCTGAAAAAGTAAAGTCTATTTTAAAATTTTTTATTGTAGGGCAGCCCGGGTAGCTCAGTGGTTTAGTGCCTGCCTTCGGCCTAGGGCATGATCCTGGAGACCAGGGATCAAATCCCATGTCAGGCTCCCTGCGTGGAGCCTGCTTCTCCCTCTGCCCATGTCTCTGCCTCTCTGTGTGTGTCTTTCATGAATGGATGAATAAAATCTTCTAAAAAAAAATAAACTTTTTTATTGTAGAAAAAAATCAGTTGGGCTCCGAGATTCTCTGTTTTTCCAATACTCAAGTGCCATTTTCTGAGGTGTTTGTGCACTTTGAGCATCCCTTATTTTCATGTGTTACCAATCGACTCATGTATGTATTGAATACATGTTCACTGAGTGCCTCTTCTAAGCAACACATGAGCCCGGGCCTGGGGAGGCAGCTGGGAGTCCCACATACGGTGCCTGTTGCTGCGTATACTGGGAAAGTCCAATTTGGGATCAGTCTGACATAGGGAGCATCCCAATAACTTTCTGCCATTTGCATGATTCCGGCTGTAAAGTCATCTTCCCAACTGTTAAGTACTATCTGTGACTTTTCATGCCATTTGTAAAGTTTAATTAAGCACATACTATTAACCGCGAAGCCATCTGCTAACACTCTAATTCGTCTTCCCAGATTTTTTTTTCACTATTTAATTTATTCCTAATAAGAGGTTTATTTGGCAAACTCTCTTTGTCCAACTGTCAGGTCTTGAAACAAAGTGACTCACACATGGCTCGCTTGTGAATAGGCTCGCACGGAAGGCGTAGAAGACGTTGACCCTGCGGGTGCATCCTATAGCAATGCTGGGCTTCTCTTTAAGGTATGCTAATTCCAGAGAAGCATTAGCTCTTGGTGACTTTCTCAATTTCAGCCTCTGAGATAATATGCCATGTTTTTATGTGTTGTCTGCATAGGGAGATGTGGCAACGGAGTGTGAAAGTCATGGACTCACGTGCCAGATGGACTGTGATTTTGTTACCGCCGTAAAGTCCATCAAAGATAATGGAAAGTAGATAAAATAAAATCACATGCCCGTTCTGCGCCCACCCGAGCTGGAATTTCAGTGGCGGGACACTAATTGGTGCCAGTTTAGATCTGCCTGATGTTCTCTTTATGAGCGCCTGTACCTGTGGGACGATCGTAGGAAACACGTCCGGGCTCTGGCTCGTGTGGCGAGGGAGGGGGGCACATAAAGCACCGAGGCAAAAGGTGCGTGGTGACTTTTAGTGGATGTTTTTAAGCAAAGAGATAGAACTGTTGTTAAGTTGTTCAAGCGGAAGTGTCTACAGGGCACTCCAAATGGCAGTGTTTAGAAAGAACTCCTTCGTCGCTTCATATTCCGTAGAATAATGCGTGAGGGACAGAGAAGCTAATGTCCTCCAGGACATTGGCCAGCCCTGCCAGCTTGACTCTCCAGCGTCCTGTCAGGGATCCGCATTCATGAAAATACTTTCTGTGATGACCTGAACTGATAAACTTAAATCCCATCCATCCAAATGGATTTTTTGTACAGAAGTAATAACAAGTTGAGTTTTCCAGGAATGCGACTGCTTGAGGTTGACATCAAGGGAGGACTGAGCTTTCACTTGTTCAGATCTGCCACCAAATTTACCAAGTTTTCACTGCTTTGAGAAAGCCCCCAATCCAAATGTTGCCAGGGGTGTTTTCCTCACTCCTCATGCTCCCGTATCATTCTATTAATAGCATAATCACCATGGGGTCCGGATTCTATCTGTAGGTACAAAAATCAGACTAGTTCCTATGTCTTTTAGAAGAGTCATGCTTGGGCATATCCCGATGGAAATATGTGGAGTTTTTTCTTATCCATTTGCTTCCTTTTATTTCTCCTTTATGCTATAATTGAGAGATTTTATTATTTCTTAAGAAATTCTGTGCGTAGGAAGAGTTATACTGCTTCATTTCGGGCCAGTAAGCGGAGGGGGAAAGGTGGTGGTTAAAAAATATTTGTTACAAATAAGTGATGGGGGTCCAATGTGGTAGAAGGACTACTGGGCCAAGACAAGGAACAAAGCAGCCTTACTGAAGAGCCAGGGATGATGCCGCCACCCCGGCGCATGTGGGTTATCTCATTTCCATGTGATACTGACTTTTCCTGGATGACTCTTCCTAGTATAGAAACATGCTTCTTTTAGGGGTCAGAAGGGAAACATTGACCTTCCCACAGTTCCCCATAGGACACACCTGAACCTGAGATGGAGCCCTCCTGGCCAGTGTAGAAGTCTGCGTAGGCCAGGGGGCCCAGCTCCAACAAGGGGCAAACTGTTCCTTTAATTCCTCATGCGTCCTCTCCCCCTTTACATGGCTCTTCTTTCTTCATGAGCTTCTTTTAACTCCGGCTGCAGGATCTGCCTCCCAGGACATCTCGTCTTCTAGAGTGTGAGGCAGGATGTGGCTGCCTGGCACCCCTTCTCCCTGGGAGGACCTCCTGAGCCTGTTGGGGCACCACCTGCTTGGGCTTTGTGTTCAGTTCTTGGTGCTAAAAATGGACCTGCCATTGTCTTCTACGTATTGTTTGTCTCTGCCTCTCTCTCTCTCTCTCTCTCTCCCATGAATATATAAATAAAATATTTAAACAAAAAGAGAGAGAGAGAGAGAGGAGTCATGCCAGAGCACAGGAGAGCAGATAGGGTATTACTCCCATTGTGTCCCTGTGCATTTCTCCCTGCCTTTCCCTTCAGAAGACACAGGACAACATCACAATTAAGAGAATGCACAGGCCTGATTTCAGTTCCAAAGAGGGGAACTGCCCCTTGACGTCCTTATATGTGTCACCTGCCTTTAAGAATCATTCTGAGGATGCTGGAGAGAGTAGAAACCTACAGTGTGTGAAGGACTGGCTTAAGCACCTTACAGTAGGAACTCCTGATGGACAGAGAGGATAAAGAATCTGCCAAGGTCCCATTAGGGAGCATGTGGCAGGAATGACACTTGAATTCGGGCAGGCTGACTTTGGAGATCATACTTTTAACATCTATGCCATATTGCCTCTAGGAAATGTATTTAGTAAATGGTAGCTATTATTACTGTTATTGCTATTTTTCTTCTGTTCTCCTGTGGGGTGGAGGCAAGTGAAGGGGCACAAGCCTTCACAATGTCTGGAGCTTTTACTTTCATAGCTTACACTGCCAAGACCTGAGTCTTGTCATAGTAATAAATGAGGCTATGATGCCCATTCATCCTCGTGGTCCCTGTGACACATGGAGGGTCACAGCATCACTCAGATGCTATTTTCCTATCAATTATTTTTCATTCTCTAAAATGTGGAATAATAGGAAGACTCCTAGGCTAGAGAGTCAAAAACACCAGTATTTTGGCCCCAACTAGTCACCTAACCACAGATGAGCCAGTTAACTTCTCCTAGACTCCTTTTGTTCACCTGTAAAACCAGGTTTTTTTATTTCAATGTTCTCCAAATCCCTTCTCTCTTGAGGATTCTAGGATTCTCTTTCAGGTCCCTAGGCCAGCACACCATCACATACCCCACAGAACACAGAGCAATGCCTGTGCCAGATGGAGGCCAGTGTTGCTCGGAGGCCAGCTGGATGATTCATCTAAATCAAGGGTTGGCCAACAGCCAGTGGGCCAAACCCAGCCACCTCTACTTTTGTACACCACAAGCTAAGAATGGTTTTTATACTTTTTAATAGTTGAAAAAAGTTAAAAAGTGAATAATCTTTTGTGACACATGAAAATTACATCAAATCCAATTTTTGGTGTCCATAAGTAAAGTTTTACTGGAACCCAGTCTTGCTCATTCCTTTACATATTGTGTATAGCTGTTTCTGTACTCAATGAGAGTTGAGTGGTTGTAATAGAGATTATATAGCCATAAATCCTAAAACCTTTTCTGTCTGGCACTTTATAGAAAGTTTACCACCCCTGGATTTCAATGAACAGCAAGAGGAAAATTTTCCAGGTGGGCTTTGTTTTGCTTTTTTCATACAAAGGAAATCCAGGTACTGTCCTGTGTTCAGTCCATGAAACAAATAACCCTTATGGCCAGGGAGCAGTCCCTATGGTCAAGAAATTACAGAAAGCCCCAGTGCTGGCAGCAGGCCAGCAGAAGTGGCTGTGTCAGCTGCGTTAGCATAGGGAGCAGCAGATTATCACAGCAGCGGGAGCTTCTAGAAATTCCCCCTCTCTAGTGGCTGAGGAAACCTGCTTGATGTGCCACAACTTTCCATCAGTAACATGCCTAAACGCTCATTTTCAAACATTATCTCCACCAGGAGGGATAATTTTCTGTAATGTGGGTGTGAGAAATCCAGGAGTAGTTCAAATGGTCATTCAATTTATTTTACTTTTCTCTTTAAAAAAAAAAAAAAACTAAAAATCCTGGAAATGGAAAATGTTTTCAGGAAAACCAATTTGCCGTGGAAGGAAAAAAACCCAGAGATTTGATTATTTCTGATCAAGCAGGAGGCTTGATCCATAAGGTTATGAAGAGCATGAGGAATTGGTATTTGTGAGTATGTGTATGTGGTTTTTATTAGATCAGATTTCACAAAACCTAGTACTTCTGAAAAATATGTGGGTGGTAGATGTGGGGATCACTTCAGGTATTATGATGACTAGATAGACAGGGGGAGGTCCAGGGATAGCCCAGGGTTGTAGGACAGAAATTATTCTGTAATTTTTAAGAAAACACAGCACTAAAAAGAAAGAAAGAAGAAAGAAAAGAAAGAAAGAAAAGAAGAAAGAAAGAAAGAAAGAAAGAAAGAAAGAAAGAAAGAAAGAAAGAAAGAAAAAGAAAGAAAGAAAGAAAGAAAGAAAGAAAGAAAGAAAGAAAGAAAGAAAGAAAGAAAGAAAGAAAACACAGCATTCAGTAGTTGGGTGGATTAAATAACAAGTGGAAATGCACTAACCAGTCAGTTCATCGTCCTTGCAGCTACCACAGAGATAGAGTCCAGGTGGGCTTCCATCACACTTCTGTAAGAGCCAGCTGCTGGACTCCTCCAGCCAGCTTCATCCTACCCCCTCCCTCTGGGCCCGGAGACCCTCTCCTGTGCTCCCACGACACACAGGGCACACTCCGTCCAGCACTTGCCGGATTGCGACGAATGTCTCTGTTGATGTGTCTTCCTTCCCTACCAACCCGGAAGCCCCTGGGGACCAGGGTCATGTTTTATTCTTCACTGAATCCAAGGACTGCCCTCAAGGCCAGAGTCATAATAGGGACCCAATAAATAAAATGTTTGCTGAACAAAACCAAGTACCTAGTTAGCTCAACTTTGGCAGCGGGGGTGGATGGGGAGAAGGAACTTCTTGTTGACTTTGGATCTCTCTGAAAATAAATAAGTGAAGTATTACAGCACCAAACATTCTTTAAACCCAAATTTTAAGATCTAGTTCTTCGAATATTGGTTAAACCCACATCAACAATAAATGTAAGTCAATATATTATGTTTTACTTTTAGATTAATAATTGTTTTTAATAAGACCTACTTTTAAAGAAAAAAGGACAATCCTTAAATTAAAATGACCACATATTTCTCCTTCCCCAAAATCTCCTTCTAAAACAAGTAAGAGGGGCACCTGGCTGGCTCAGTGGTTGAGCATCTGCCTTTGGCTCAGGTCATGATCCCGGAGTCCTGGAATCAAGCCCTACATCAGGCCGCAGGGAGCCTGCTTCCCCCTCTGCCTGTGTTTCTGCCTCTCTCTCTCTCTCTGTGTCTCTCATGAATAAATAAATAAAATATTTTTTAAAATAAATAAATAAAACAAGTAGGAAGAAAATTAGTGAATGTATAGATTCTATTACTGAAACAAGCTGTTAATCCCACACTAGTAAAGTAGCAAGCAAGGAGGAAGTTAGAGCCACTGACTTCCTTCTGGGATCCCTTGATAATGAGAATGGAAGATGACTTTAAGCAAACTATAAACATTTTATTGGGGCAGCCCGGGTGGCTCAGCGGTTTAGGCCGCCTTCAGCCCAGGGCCTGATCCTAGAGACTCGGATTGAGTCCCACATCAGGCTCCCTGCATGGAGCCTACTTCTCCCTCTGCCTGTGTCTCTGCCTCTCTCTCTCTCTCTGTGTCTGTCATGATTAAATAAATAAAATCTTTTTAAAAAATAAAAAATAAAAAAATAAAAATTTTAGGGAATGGAAGAATGGAAGCTGGTATGGGGAATTATGGAAATATGAGAATTCACGGGATGTTAACCAAGAAACCTAGAATATCAACGTGGCAAGTAACAGATAACAAGAGGACAAATAAGAAGCCTCAAATCCTCCTTAAAGAAGAATTCCAAATAACATATATAGATATGCCCCACCCTCCAGGATGTGGAGCTTAATTCTACCCCTTTCCTTCCTTTATCCTTGTAGATTATAACATGTCAACTAGTTTCCCAATATAACACCTTTGCTGCTTCAGAAAAGTTAAAGAAGATTCCCTTTTATGAAAGTCTATGTTGAGATGAATAAGGTCTGAGAATCTAATGTAGAAACATGGTGACCGTGGTTGATAACACTGCATTGTATAATCAAAATTTGCTAAGAACATAGAACTTAAATGTTCTCACCAGAAGGAAAAAAAACCCACAATAATTGTGAGGTGATGGATGTGTTAATTAACTAGATGCGAGGAATTCTTTTACAATGTATCCAACAAAAGATGTCTATGTTGGCAACAAAACTGTAGTAATAAACAATGAAAAAATGTAAATGAGTAAAAGAGTATATAGTGATATCACTTTTTGGAAATTCATCTATAAAATGTAAAGGTAAGGAGACAAATAATGAAGAAAAATATGAATAGTCATCACATGGATATGACCACTTTGCATGCTTACTCCTAACAAATTTAATTTGTTTAACATAAATAGCAACTGTATTCAAGAATTTGGTGACTCCTTCACTTCACCTTCAAACTACTCACCAAGATATTTATTGTTGCCCACCAGCATTTAATTTGAACCAACCATATATACAATTCTCTTTCAAAACATAGCCAGCAGCGTTGTGCTTCT
Source organism: Canis aureus (assembly GCF_053574225.1). Lineage (NCBI taxonomy): Eukaryota > Metazoa > Chordata > Mammalia > Carnivora > Canidae > Canis > Canis aureus. Next base: position 45,946,593 of record NC_135631.1, read on the forward strand.
GGTGAAACTGTGTCTCTTCATTGGAAAAACAATAAGGTTTAAGAGACAGTACAAGTTCAAGTAAACAAAGGTAGATAGGAAGATCTCTGCTTTTCAAATCCCCTAGCTAATAGATTGACATAATCAAAAAAAAACATAGCCTTGAGTCTCCGGGCACCAGGGCCCTGACTTCAGCCCTGGGGGAGTATGGAGTATTAGGATAGCAGAACTTTCGTCATTATCCCCTGAGCTGGATAGGCCCAGGGAAAAGGAGAGATAGATTCCCAGGTTAACTCCCCTTCACAAATGTTGGTGGGGAGACACCAATATGGTAGAAAAGCAGCCCTTCTAGGGAAGCTGCCTGTAGGGCAGGATAGGGAGGACAATAGGTGAGGAACAGTTCCTCTGAGAGGAACTCAGGGCAAAAGCAGAGAATGGCATTTCAGGAAAGTACTGGAGCTCTGAGCCTCTGGACACATCAGCATTTGCATGTGAGCAGACACCAAAAATCAGGTGAAGTCTAGAAGGCACAAGCCAATAGTGATGAGCTTGTTTCTGGCTCCTGCCTTCAGTGTGGTACTGGGGCTGAGGGAGGCTTGCTCACCCTGTGTTACTCGTTATCCACAGAGATCAGAGTCCACGTGGCCCAGGTAGTGATATTCTTTTTTTTTTTCTTTCTTTTTTCTTTTTTCTTTCTTTTTTCTTTTTTCTTTTTTTTTTTTTTTTTTTGGTGGTGATATTCTTTAGCGATGTGTCTTGTGAAAAGAAGTCAGTAGAGAGTGACTGAGCCTACACTTTCTAATGCAAGTGCTCTACAACTTACAGTATGTGGGGGGGGGGAGGGGTAAACAAAGGATGTTCAGTGGATTCCAATGCTGGTTTCTAGGTCTTCTTCACAAGTGGGCACCCTCCTGTTCTCGTCCCCCTCTGTTCCTGGTGGCAAGATCCTATGCCTGCTTTAAGGCCCTTCTTTCTGACCACTGAAAATCCTTTGCTTGTTCACTCAGGAAAGCACCCCCTCTGAGGGGCTCTATGCTCATGCCCTTTCTTCACACCAGTGTTTAGGGGGTTATAGGGCATGAACAACGAGCCACGTGTCTGTCATCAGGCCAAGCACAAGACTCAGCCAAGATGCCTTTTTGTGCGTTTCTTCCTGAGTATTATCTTTCTCAGTCAAGGCATCCCCATCCAAAGTCCTGCAGGCTGGAGAACTGTGTCTCAAATGGCTTTCCCTCTCATTTCCAGCCACATCCAACCTCACAGTCTAGGTTCTGTCTCTGCAATGGCACCCAAATTCACTTCCTGCTCCTTAACCCCACTCTCACAGTCTTAATCCCAACCCTCACTAGTTCTAACTGGGGTTAGGATCTGCCCAGCCTGCCTGTCACTTCCCACTGGCTTGAGTCTCTAAACTTCCTGGCATGACACACACAGCCATTCAGAATTGTGCTCCAACCACCCTTTCCCATCTCACCTCGTGCCCCTCCATGCTGCACATTCTGTATTCAAGTCATCCAGAACTTCCCTCCACGCCAGGCAACCCCTTCCCTCACAAGCCCCGGGAAGGCACTTCTGTTTCCATCAAGCAAACCCTGCACATGCCACAAGCCCAACTCAGACATGCGGTCAGCCAACCTTGCCAGACACCCTTGGGGTTGTCCATGAGAATTCCAGCCCCGGGGTTCTCATGACACTCAAGATGGCTTTCGTTCCAGACCTTCCCTTTCTGAGCATCAGTTGCACATCTGTAAAAGAGGAGAGAAAACACTTGGCAGGATGAGCACTGGGTGTTATGTTATATGCTGGCAAATTGAACTCCAATAAAAAAAATTTTTTAAAAAGAAAGAAAAATAACACCTGTCCCATAAGGTGGTGGGATAAATTAAATGAAACGATATGTTAGTTTCTTAGGGCTGCCATAAAGACGTATCACAAACAGGGTGGCATAAAACAATGGAAGTTCATTGTCTCACAGGTCTAGAGACCAGGAGTCCAAAATTAAGGGATTGGCAGGCCCTGGCTCCCTCTGAACACTAGGGGAGTGCCTCTTTGCCTCTTCCTAGCTTTTCATGGTTTGCCAACAATATCTGACACTCCTTACTTATAGATTCATCACTTGAACCCTCTATCTTCCCTCTGTGTGAGTCTACATCCAAACTTCCCCTTTTGTTAGGACACCAGCCTTATTGGATGAGGGCCCCCTGATGACCTCATTGTAACTTGATTACTTCCATAAAGGTGTTATTCCCAAGTAAGGTCACTTTCTGAGGTACTGATGGTTGGGACTTCAACATTACCTTTTGGGGGAACCCAAGTCAAACCAAGAGAAATAATGAATAGTAGGCTTGGGGATATGCTAAGCCTCTACTCTCCCACAGTGTGTTCACATATGTTGCCCCCTACACTCTCAGGGATGGTCCCCTGGTGCAGAATAGGTGACTCAACGCATGTGTTTTGTAAAGGAAAGACAGTTGGTGCTGCTTTCTTCTGCCTTCCTCCAGGCATTCACAGCGGACCTTTAGGAACCCTAGAGTCCCAACCTACATCTCTAAGCTATAATACAAACCCAAAGATAAAGATTCAAATGGACCACATCTCTGTAACTTACTTCCCTTTAAACCGCTTCGGAAAATTGCTGAAGAGGCAATTACAGTTGCGTATGGGTAATGGAAATAATTAGAACTACTTTCGGAAATTATGTATTTGATACGTTTCTCATAGGTAATTTAAGGGGCAGTGAAGTGGGATAGGTGGGTTCTTTCACTGAAAGCTCACACTAGATAATTGAGCGACATAATGGAGGAAGAAAAACACATAAGTGAGCATAAGATAATGCAACCAAGAGAAAATAAGTTAACATGCTGATTGCTTTGGGATTTCACTGGAATCTCATGACTGAGACCCTGGGAAGGATCTGTGAGTAAAGACATCTTCTTCCACAAAGTAATAATCAGATACCATTCTAGGCACCTATGATGTGGTGATCCAGTTGGCTGAAACCAGTGAATTCCCAGACATTCGTGATCTTGCCAGAATCCAGAGCACCTTGATGCAAAATGTCTTAGGGCTACACCAAAGGACCCTTTACAAGATGAATACATCTTCAAGTGTTAGTATTTACTGAGGGAAAATATCAGGTAAATTAACAGAAATGTGCAACATGAAAGCAGATTCATTTACAAATGAAGTCCGAGCCTTCTTCCTACACCACCATCCACACCCTCTTCATCTGATTAAGATCCTATAGTGTCACAGAGCCAGGAAATTCCTCTGTAAAAGATACCTGGTAGTGAGATCCATTTTCCCTGCTTGCACATAATTAAGATAGATTCACATAAGATTCTTCTTATGTCTTTTGGAGATCTGGTCAACTTTAACACATCCCAGGCGAGACCAGTGCAACTCCGTATGAGTAAAGGAATATTTGGTTTTTATTTTTATTATTTTATTTTATTTTATTTACTTAAGGGAGAGAGAGAGAGAGAACACAAGCAGGTAGAGCTGCAGTCAGTAGGAGAGGGAGAAGCAAGCTCGCTGCTGAGCAGGGAGCCCAACACAGGGCTCGGTCCCAGGACTCTGGGATCATGACCTGAGATGAAGACAGATGCCCAACCGACTGAGCCACCCAGGTGCCCCAAGTAGAGGAATATTTGTAACCTAAAATCTTCACAGTAGGTAGCAAATGGACAAGGCAGGGATATAATAACCCTGGTGAGCTCTGGGCTTTCAATGGGGTTTGCGGTTGTGGTGGTCAGTATTCACAAGATAAAGGGATCTAGTGGAGTTTGAAAAGGCCACTAAACTGACCATATTTTCTCCGATGAATGTGCTGCAGAAAATTTCTCCTGACAGGTTATTATGACTACTTTAATGTACATATGACCAGCTGTCTAGAAAACAGTTCAAATTATCAATTGTTCATAAATATACTGACATACGTGGTAACGGTACATTGTGGTGCTCAATATTTAATTTAATCTTTGTTCTTTAAAAGAGTGATACTGCCTTCTGAGTGGAATTAAGATGTTAAATCCTGTGGAGAAACACATATCTCTTTTTCTGTGTGCTTTCAAGTACTTCTGTTTGGGAAGTGCTCGGCATTAGAATCATAACAGGTTTGGGTTTTTCCATGCCACTCAAGGAATGAAAAATGGGGTTTTTTTCCCCCAAGGTAAGTTAAATTGAGTCAAGCTTGACAAGAATGTGCTATGAGCCCTTTCAGGGGCTGTCTCCTCCTCCTCTCACCATCAGAAACACCCAGGTATATGTATACCCCAATACCTGAATGATCTGGCTCCTCCATAGGGGGTGTTTTCAGCCTCTGTTGCTTCTCAGCTAGGCCTGTGGGGTCCACACAAAGTGAGGTCTAAAGGCTTCACTCCTTCTGGGTCAAGTTCATCTGTGGGCATCTCCATGTAACTCTCGGGCCTGCAGTATATGCTGTGGCGCCCTCACAGGGGAAGATTTCCCATCTTACAGATGAGAAACTCAGCTGTTGCAGTGGCTTGCCTTGGTCACACCAATGTGACAAAGCCTAGATTTCACTCCCAGGCCTTCAAATCCAAAATCAACAATTCTATTTTTCCACCTTTGACTATCTGTGATGTACCCCCTCACTCTGGATATCATATAACCCCCACTAAAAACTCTGAGACCATGATTGGTTATGTGTATGATGGAAAGACTGAAAATGAAGACAGGATTTTTCAAGACTGCCCCAGAAACCTACGATGTATGGCTAATATATCATACCATTGCACCTGACAAGTTAGTCACCCATAGTTTTCTGACCAACTGACGAACTAGCAAAAAGGCCTTTTGGTTTTTTTAAAGTTTTATTTATTTATTCATGAGAGACACAGAGAGAGGGTGGGGAGACAGAGACACAGGCAGAGGGAGAAGCAGGCTCCAAGCAGGGAGGCCAACGTAGGACTCGATCCCGGGTCTCCAGGATCAGGTTCTGGTCTGAAGGCAGCGCTAAACCACTGAGCCACCTGGGTAGGCTGCCCCAAAAAGGCCTTTTGAACATGAGGTTTATTTCAATAGCCAGAGCAAATGTTCAGGAATTCCTCTTTAGGAATATAGGCAGACTTACCAACTGAGTAAAAAAAAATAATAATAATAATGTTTATGCAGGACTCAATTGCTATGCATTATTTTTTTTTGCTATGCATTATTTAAAAAATCAGTACATCAAATGTATGGATCTTCACACTTCTGCAAAACTAAAACACTCCCTTATTAAGAAACTAAAACCTCTTTTATCATGTGAGTTAGATTTTGAAAAATATATGTATATCTTAGCCATAAAGAAATCTGAAATTATATAACATTCCCCAATAGGCCCTTGGCTCCTACAGGAGATGCAGAAGGTTCTCAATGCCATCTCAGGAACTCCATGTTCTCCCCTTTACTCAGCTCCTCTGATGCCTTCCCCCACCCAGAGCCCTCCTCCCCATCCTCCTGTCTAAACTTGGGTTCAGGAAGGCATTTGTTTCCTGGGGGGAGGAAGCACGTAGCTCTGCCTTCCCAGCATGTGGCACACATTGATGCTCATAGATGCTGATTGATGGCATGAATTAGTGAATGAATGAATGAGTGACTAGGTATCAGTGAGCTCCTTCTCTCACCATCATTTTTAACTGGAAGCTTCAATCTCTCCTTATTAATTGTGCATCTTTGCCCTTGGTAAAGGAACTTTGGCCTCCAGAGCATCCCTGAGTGAGTCAGCTATAAAGTGAGGGATGGGGCAGGGACCCCTTTATATGGTTTATATGGGCACACATCTATCCTACTTACCTACAAGGTGAGTCTCTGTGCCACATTTCATAAATTGGAAGACTCTAGGGCTGTTACACAGACCAACGATTACAAAAATATTTCTAGAAGAAGATGCCTGGGGCACGTATTGGTTATAAGTAGAAAAATTCTTGACTCTTGAATCCAAAAGACTTTAATTATTTAGTCCTTTTATAACATTACTTCCTAATGATTGTGTACCACAGCATGGTCTAATCTTACCATCAAATTATAGGACAAAATCAACAAGACCACCCAAAACACAGATGGCATTATAAAACCAACCGCATGTTCCATAAAATAGTGTGTCTTTCCAGACATGGTCAACTTTCTCTCAAAGGCTGTCTTCTAGCCTCTTCTTGGACACTCCTGATTATGGGGAATTTATTTCTTTGGGCAGACCACAAACTTGGAAAATTCTCCTTTCTATTACTCTGAAATCTGCTTCCCTAAAACTTTTACACATTGGCCCTAACTCACCCATGGTCATGAACATTTTCCAACGTGTGCCCTGAGGAAACTAATTAGTTAAGAAGTACTATTTTCTAAAAAGTAAAGAAGGAATTGTGGTCAAATAAGAATGAAAATCCTAACTTAAAAGTGGTCAAAAGGGTCTGCTTGCGTAGGGACTTCTCAGACCCTTCAATAGATTCATGGATGTTATAAATCCCCATGAGGAGTGGGTGCCAAAAGCCATTCTCATGACCATCACATCTCTTCTATGTAGCAATTCTGAAGATTAATAACTCAGCAAGCCATGTTTGCTTAAATAAACATAGAATAAGTCTACTTTTCCTTCCACATACAGTTCTCCAAATACTACCTGAAAAAAACTGCAAAACATGTAAGTTTAAATTCCAGGCTAGGGAAAACTGACTGGCTCAGTTGGTAGTGCATGTGAGTCTTAGTCTCGGGGTCATGAGTTCAAGCCCCAGGTTGGGCATGGAACCTAGTTAAAATTAAAAAAAAAAATCTGGGCTAAATATCCTAGTTTCCTAAAGAACTGTGCCTGTGATATAAGTTTATAGACCTCCTCTGCATCCTGGACCTTCTCTGCTAGATTCTTCTCTCAATACTATACCCTTTCTAACACACATGTTAAAGCAAAACTCCAAATTTGTAGTTGCTGCTGGCTGTGTCACTTGTCCTCTTTGGCTTTAATTTCCTCATCTGTAAATGTGGAAAGTCAAAGTCTACCAACCTCACTGAGTCATTTTGAAGATGCAGAAGTATGTTAATGTACATAAAACACTATGTCAACATCAGCTGTGTGCTGTTTTTCCATCTTCTCTAGTATTTAGAGCCTATTTCCTCTTACGTATGTTTTAGTCTTCCTTTTGCATTCAGATTCCAGAAGATACACACGAGAGAAAATACTGGGTCAATACTCTGATGATCTAAATCTTACCTGTCCGTGGTCATTATTTGGTTCCCAAGAGCCTTGCTACTCCAGAATCACCTGGAACCTGGTTAGGAACGGAGAGTCTCAAAATGCAGTCCAGATTACTGAGTCAGGACCTGCATTTTCTTGAGATCCTCAGGTGATTTGTGGACACACGGATTGAGAAGCACTAGTCTAGACAGTGCTGAGCCTCTCCATTCCCCCACGGCACCCAGCCCAGGGCTGTGCACACAGCAGGGACCCACTGGGGCTTTCTAGCATCCGTATTTATTAACTGAAGCTGTATGAAACTTGTTCATAGGGGAAATTGATAACTGGAAAATTCTGGAGCCAAAGGCATGTTTAGGGTAAACAGGAAGGGGCTTACCTCACAGTAATTACTATAATTTGTCTATATAAGATCCAAGAGCAGATATAGTTCTAAACACTAAGGTGATTAAAAACCTAGCTTTTGCATTATCTTTTCATTTTAATTGGTTTTCATTACTTAATCTTCTTTTGATTATAATCAAACTCTAAATTGTGAGTGATAATGTCAACAATTCAGTGGATTTTATTTATCCTTAGAGGCAATAAGATGTAGTGTCATGACCATGGTCTTTGCATTAAGACAGATCTTTGGGGTAAATCCCCAACAGTGCAATTGCTGGGTCGTAGGGCAGGTATATTTTTAACTCTTTGAGGAACCTCCACACAGTTTTCCAGAGTGGCTGCACCAGTTCACATTCCCACCAACAGTATAAGAGGGTTCCCTTTTCTCCGCATCCTCTCCAACATTTGTTGTTTCCTGCCTTGTTAATTTGTTCCATTCTCACTGGTGTGAGGTGATATCTCATTCTGGTTTTGATTTGTATTTCCCTGATGGCAAGTGATGCAAAGCATTTTCTCATGTGCATGTTGGCCATGTCTATGTGAAGTAAGTCAGTCGGAGAAGGACAAACATTATATGTTCTCATTCATTTGGGGAATATAAATAATAGTGAAAGGGAATATAAGGGAAGGGAGAAGAAATGTGTGGGAAATATCAGAAAGGGAGACAGAACGTAAAGACTCCTAACTCTGGGAAACGAACTAGGGGTGGTAGAAGGGGAGGAGGGCGGGGGGTGGGAGTGAATGGGTGACGGGCACTGGGGGTTATTCTGTATGTTAGTAAATTGAACACCAATAAAAAATAAATTAAAAAAAAAAGACAGATCTGAGCGGGGTGGGGGGGATCTCTGGGTGGTTCAGCGGTTTAGGGCCTACCTTTGACCCAAGATGTGATCCTAGAGTCCCAGGATTGAGTCCTGCATGGGGTTCCCTGTATGGAGCCTGTTTCTCCCTCTTCCTGTGTCTCTGCCTCTCTCTCTCTCTCTCTCTCTCTCTCTCTTTCTCTCTCTCTCTCTGTGTCTCTCATGAAGAAATAAATAAAATCTTTAAAAAAAAAAAAAAGACAGACCTGAGTTCAAAGCTTAGCTGCACCTCTTCTCAGCTCTTTGACACCAGGAAAATCACCCCACCACTCTGAACTTCAGCATCCTCATGTGTAACAGGGGCATAATAATGTCTATTTAATGGGGCAAAGAAGGATAAATTATTATAGCATATAGAGCTTCTAGCATAATGACTCACATGTAACAGGAACTCAACAGGTATCCCTTCCCGTTTCAGCACATTCCAACTTTCTCTTCATCAAAGCCATGATAAAGGGGAAAATCGAGAAGCTCTTTAGATGTACAGCCACACAATGCATTGGTTGGTAAGCCCTTGTTGAAGTGTAGATCGTGAACCACCTGTCTTGCAGTGCCATAGTCATCATGGCGAGCAAGAGGCTGAGTTTTTAATCCATTCTCCAGTTACCCCCAGTAGAAACCACACACTGAAAAAGCAGCTGAATCAGCCCAACATGTGGATGGGGAGAACACTAGACACATGAAGGGACTATTGTGTCTGGTACAGAGAAGGTGCTCAATCAGTGTTTTCAAACTTATTCATCAATTGGTCAATGAAAGTGATAGTTATATACGGTCTTAGAGGACATGTAGTCCAAGTTCCATTCAGTTCAGGTACTCTTCCATAGAGGTGGTCACCCAGTCTCTGCCCATAGGCCCAGCAGTAGGTGCTTGGGGCTTCTCAAGATAGTACATTCTATCCTTAGGGTACAATTATTAAGACTTGATCTTTATTTTGAGCCCAAAGCTCATCTTCCTCCAGATTTCAAACATTGTTCCTGATCTTGCCTTAAACTCGAGCTACACTACCTAAATCTAATTGCTTTTCTTAGAAGAACATTTCAAAATCTATTGATAGCATCAATATCTCCGTTTTCCATCCATATTCCCCACCCACCCCCGAGCTCCCTTCCATGTTGGCACCTTCTCCAGCTGCCTCTGGCAGACACCACTGGCAGTTCTCTCTGGCCACAGGTTGTCTATCCCCAGCATCACCCCACTCAGACTGCACTTCCCTGGGGCCACTCAGGCCCACCACCAGAAACCAGACAGCAAGGTCCAGACAGTCTGGTGTATCCCTGACTTAGACACCATTCCAGCCTTTAATCTGCCCACCACATCACCTCTTTATAGCTATGTCAAATTGTTGGGTTATAATAAACTGAAGTCTTTTGTTTGTTTCCTGTGGGCTGCTGTTAAGCTAAGTTTTCCTGCTCTTATAGGTGTAGAGCTCTTTTTCTAACCTAAAAGCAGGACTTCACATTTTTCCCATTGATGCCCACCTTAAAAACCACCAAAGTCTTTTAGCATTTTGATTCCATTGTGGAAAATATTAGCTCTCTTCTTTCACTGATAATGTCTATCAGTGATCTTGTTCCTGGCTGTTCGCAATTCCAGTGTGGCTGTTGATCATTAAACAACGTGAAAATGGCCTTTTAAAGGAAAATGTATACAGTCAGTTTTTAATACTTTCCTCCAATATCTGAATTCATGGTTTGAAATAACTGGTCCTGCTTTTCATAGTCCATTCTAACAAACACCTTAGCCTCATAAGATAGAATCTAGGTCATTTACAGTTAGAGATGCTACATTGCCATTATTATTTGTAGTATGGGACAATCCTCGTGGGACTTATTATGTCATGTCTGGGCCCTGTTTCTCATAGTCACTGTCAGCGGGGTGAGCAGTGTTGCTGTTAAGGCATCTCAGCCTAACAGCATGGACTTGGCCTTCATACTGACCACTGGGAAGTCCTAGCGACTCATACAAAGAATAAGAATCCTAACAACAAAATTTAAAGCCATTTCTTTTTATTAGAAATTCCCAAATAAAACACCATCCAAAATTAGCGGGGAAATATGACTTAAGGAAAAATAGATATTTTTTAACATAATATTCTATCCACCTTATTTTAGATCCTTTCTTGTATACATGGATTTTGAGGGGGTTTTGTGCATTTCATATTTGGGGCTGTCAGTTTCCTCTTTCATATTAGTCTTCTTGTTGGAGAATGGAGTGAATTGATCTTCGCAACTCTGACCCCCTGGGGCTGCCCACCCCACGTTTCAAAATCCAAATCTCACTCCTAGGATTCTTGTGGCTGGAGCTGGTTGGCTTTCCCCTTGAGCAGCTCCCTGGCACAGGGTAAAAGCTTGAGGTTGCCTGGGTATCTCTCTAGCAAGCCACTCCCATAGAGAATTGTATTTCTCTGAGCTCTTTGTTCTTTTGTTTGTTTGTTTGTTTTTGTTTTTTAATGTTTTTAATTTTTTTATTTGAATTAAATTAGCCAACATTTAGTACATCATTAGTTTCAGATGTAGTGTTCAATAATTTCAGTTGCGTATAACACCCAGTGTGGGCTCTTTGTTCTTATATTCCAGATTCTGAACATGGCTGGGCCACATTCCTTTTAATCAACTTCTTCAAGCTGAACCTAGGGGATGGCTTTGTGAGTGCCATTTTTCAAGGACCAAACATACTGCTACAAAATCAATAGATGCTATATTCAAAGTTAATTATCATTTCTGGTAAATTGAAATTAGCCTAGAATTTCACTGAAGGTTTTTGTTTGCTGTTCTCATTATTTTTCCTCCCTAAGGAGGTTGTCTGTTGATCATACACGGAGCCAGCCATGCCCTCTCTTTCTGGCCTCCTGAGATACTTGGCAGGACTTTCTGTGGTGACTACAGGCCCATGATCAGGAAATAGAAACAAAGCGAAACTCACTGGTCCATGTAACACTTTGGTCACACCATACAGTTGACAACCAATAGGAACAAGCTGAACTGATGGAAAATACAAGCGCTTGTAGAGAAGACCAGATGATTGGTCTAAATAATGTCACTGTTATAAAGAAAACTCTAACTTAGATTTATCAATCCACTTTGGTCCAGATCTCTGTACTAACACTATTTAGAGGCCGAGGGGATAGAAAACAAAACAGCACAGGCTTACAAAATAAGGAACCCATGGCGATTGCCTAAAGGTTCAACTCTCCACTGTTCTTTTGCTGTAGCTGTGGACATAGATTTGTGTTTCAAGAGTTACCTCTCTTAGCTGGTAACTTACAGCATTTGGCACATTTGCGCTTAAAAATTCACAAACGAATCCCCATCCAACTCATCAACATGCTCTTTCACTTCAGGAAATGTAAACATGAGCTAATTAAGTGAATCTTTGGGAGGTAGAATTATTTGAAAGTGTTAACCTACGTTTGACCTGCCGGGGATGACATGTCACATTCCCAGTGAAATCAATGTGTTACTCTAGGTTTTACATTATGTTGTTGTGACCGGCTGTAATTATAAGGGGAGAATTATTTTTTTTCTTTATACACAACACGTAGTTTGAGGTGACTTCCCGATCTCACAGCTCATTTTCTTTGCTTATTTATGAGATGCAAAGATATTGCCACAGTCCAATTACATTGGGTCCCGAGCTTTACACCTGCTATGATTTAATTACATTTTTGTTCAAACACTTACACCTCACGTGCGTTTGCAAATCATCCTCACTCTAGTGGCAATTTCCCAACATGGCTGTGGGAGAAAATGGCCTTTGAAATGGTGCTTTCTCTGTAATGCTTAAGAAAGGAAGGCAGTACATGAAGAAGAACCTCAGAAGATGAGGGCCAGGCTTGAAGCACAGTTTCATTAATACTAGATGGCAGAAAAGGAGCCAAGTCCCAGATAATGAGGAAGGAGTTGCAATTTTTTTTAAAGCTATCTGGTGACAGGGAAAACAAAAATGACATTCAGCTGACGAATGAGCGGAGTTTGACCTAGCCTTTTGACCCTTGACAATCAATCTTACCTGCTACTTCATAAAGAATTATAGCTCTGCCACTCACATTTGACTCTGGATTTTTACTATTCCCTTTACCTTTTTTTTTTTTTTTTGAATACATGGTCCAAGAAGATAAATGTTTATGTTGTATACAGCAGAGAGGAGGAAATATGGGATATTCGGAAGGGGGAAAAAAACCTGAGAAAGAGAGAAGAGAGCAACAAAACCAACAGCCATAAAATGGTTTATACATGCAATTCAGAATTGTCAGGGGTATTTTTTATGGGGCTGACCAAAATAGCAACTGGAAATAACTGATGACCCCGTACACCTGGTCTAGAGGCAAGACCCGCAAGAGTCGGGGGAGATCCGAGCCCACCTGTCAACCTAGCCCGGCCCACTTCTGCTCCCCACCTCCACCGGCCCCAAAAGGCATCAAATGAATTTTGATGAATCCATCCCCTGGGTGCAGGAGGGCTCTGATTATGGTGTGTGCTGTGAAGGCTTCCGGTGCCACCGTTACAGGAAAGAAAGGGCACTGCGTCCAGGCCACCGAGCTGTTTTCATTGTGTGTTGAAGGTGCCCATACAAGCACTGAACACTTTGTGCACCGTCCCCCCACTTTGGGTCCACCAAGAGAGCGTAAATCCATAGGGCTAAAGTATCTCACTGGAGTGGGAGAGGAGACACCTTGTGAATGACATCTAAGGTCCTCTTGGGCATTCGAGGTGCCTTGTTTTTATGTATAATTTGATGCGGTGTGTCTCAAGATGCTCAAACCCAGGCTTGTCAGCAGAAGCAACTTTCTGGAGCTTGCATGGTGCAGAAGCTAACTGCGGGGACTTCTCCTTGCCTTTATGGTGTTGAGATTCCTTTCCAGGGCCCTACTGGGGACTCTAGGCAAACTTGATCTCCTAGAAGCGGAAGGCAACTTTTGACCATTTAACCCATCCCGGGTCACTGAGAACTCAAGGCTGTTTTCCTCCTCTAGCCTGAGATAAGAGAGCCAGGTGGATGGTGGTGAGATGAAAGGAGTCTTCCAGTAGCTCTCAAAGACAAAAATGAAATGCCAGAGTTGGTGGGAGGGGTGTGTGTGCATAAATTGGCTCTTTCAGTAGCAGGTACTTCAGTGGTACACAGGGTTCCACTGTGTGTCCGGCCCCTCCTGGGCCGTGACTGTGCCAGGCACATCTGTGCAGCCTGGTTGCTGGTCAGCTGCTCCCCGACGCCACCCTCCCTGGCCAGGAGTTCGTTACCTCCAGAACCACAGGGCTGACAAGCTGTTTATGAGGTGCTTCTGGGCTGTGTGTTCGTAAAGCATCTCCCCTCAAAATAGGGTGAGCTCGTTAATGGAGGAAGTGAGGTCAGGGCTCTGGCGGTGCTAACAAGATGACAGAATTTATGAACCACTGTGGTAGAAAGATGGGGTTATCTGCAGTCTATTCATATAATAAGGCCACTGGGGGCCAGGCGTTCCTCCCCTTGAATTTGCTTTTCTTTCTTCATTCCTTTTTGTTGGCCAGCCCTCCCTTTCTGATCTGCGTAGAACATGGTTCCTCTGGACCTGCCGTGGCTGAGGTAGAAGGGGCGCTTCCTCCCAAGGACTGCTGGGCCTACTCTCCAGGTGACGGTGAACTGTGGAGAGTCGAGTGAGCCAAGCCCTTGGTCAGGTTTTGTGTAAAATCTAAACACATTGTCAAGTTGGCAGCATCTTAAGACCACATTAAAATGTTCAACTTAGCCTATGAAACTTGTGGTAGTTTCTTTTCAAAGTCCGATGTCCGGGTGCCTGGGCACCTCTGTCGGTGCAGCGTCCGCCTTCGGCTCAGGTCCTGATCCCCGAGTCCTGGGATCAAGCCCCACATTGGGCTTCATGCTCAGTGGGGAGCCTGTTTCTCCCTCTGCCTACTGCTCCCCCTGTTTGTGCACTCTCTCTCTCTCTCTCTGTCAAATAAATAAAATCTTTATTAAAAAAAAATAAATGTCCGATGTCCTTTTCATTCCAATGAATGGGGACATGTCTTTTTTCATAACTCTGTGAAGTGGAGGAAATGGTCTTGTTGCTGCAGTAAAATCACCATGACCCAAATAATCAGGGGAGATTCCATACAGCTGTACAAGTTGAACAAAATAAGAACGGAGCAAAAGATGTGGAGAGTAAAGGAGAAGAAGGAAAAATGATAAGTGAAACCATTTCTGGTATTAAAATGAGGAGACCGTTTGCTACTAGAATTTATTAGTTGTAGAACTAGTCACATGCAAGTTCGACTAGTTACAAGGAATAAAGTATTGCCTGTTTTTATAAATTTTGAGAATTAGTCCTCATAAGATCATTTCATTGTGGGATAATCCAATATCTGCTTGGAAAGCCACCACTATGATGATGGGGGCCACTGTCTTGGTTTTTACTTTGACTCAATATGACTTATTAACCAGAAAAATTAAAAGTAGGCGTCTCCAGCCAAATTATTATTGTTATTTTTAAAGATTTTATTTATTTATTCATGAAAGACACACACACAGAGAGAGAGAGAGAGAACAAGAGAGACAGGCAGAGACACAGGCAGAAGGAGAAGCAGGCTCCATGCAGGGAACCTGACGTGGGACTCGATCCTGGATCTCCAGGATCACGCCCTGGTCCAGCCAAATTATTAATAAGATGCATCACGTATAACTTTTTTCTACTAACAGTACTTCACAGTTCATTGGGGACAAGGAAAAATAGAGTTAGATAAGAAAGACAAATAAAAACACAAGACTCTTTTCTCTGCTTATCCAAACACAAAGAGCTATGAAGTAGCAAGTGGTCTAAGTCTGTCTGACTTCAGAACAAAGTTTACGCCAACTGGATTCAAAGAAAGAAAAAAAAAATTGATCTACTCTTGCATCTTATGGACTAAAAACCCTGGTTGAGGGCAGCCTGGGTGATTCAGCAGTTTAGCGCCACCTTCGGCCCAGGACGTGACCCCGGGGTCCTGGGATCGAGTCCCCCGTTGGGCTCCCTGCATGGAGCCTGCTTCTCCCTCTGCCTGTGTCTCTGCCTCCCTCTCTCTCTCTCTCTCTCTGTATGTGTGTGTGTGTGTGTGTCTCTCATGAATAAATAAATAAAATCTTTTAAAAAATAAAAATGTTGGTTGGTTGACTAGTTGCTGTACCACTGGCGTCCACCTGATTCATGCCAGAGCTGAAGAAGGATATTGGCTGATCTTGGGAAAGCCAGATCACCAACAGACTAGACCTAGAGTCTGCTTTATTCGGGTGACTGTTACTTATCCAGCCTGATCAGAAGGGCTGTGTCATTGGACCTCCTCCTCCCTCGAGATTGACTCATATTTAACCTCAGGAAAGACCTTTTGTGGGATACTTGTGGGATTAACCCCAGGACATGAGAATATTCCAGAGTCAAATCTGAGACTTGGCACTAATGAGTGTTCTGTGGTGGGATCAGGGATAGGTCCAGGGAAAAAAGAGCCCTGCAGTCTGGCGTCCCACACGATGCTTTCTGAGAAAGAATGGTGAACCTGTTCCCATCTGTGAGTCATGCTGCTAATTACCCTACAACCAAAAGATCTCAGTTAGGGGTTTGAATTCTTTTTTTTTTTTTTTTATGATAGTCACAGAGAGAGAGAGAGAGAGAGAGAGAGAGAGGCAGAGACACAGGCAGAGGGAGAAGCAGGCTCCATGCACCGGGAGCCCGATGTGGGATTTGATCCCGGGTCTCCAGGATCGCGCCCTGGGCCAAAGGCAGGCGCTAAACCGCTGCGCCACCCAGGGATCCCAGGGGTTTGAATTCTTGTAGTCCTAAGCAACCTTATGCTAAGTGCTTTCATTTTATTCCCCAAAATCTTTAGTCCGAGCTGTATTTTGCTCAGTGTAGCATATAGCTGCCAGATTCCTGAATCGTAAGCCTAGGGCCCTGTGCAACTGAGTTTTATAAGCAACACAGGAAAATCTGCTTCATGCCTTCTTGGGGTTGGGGTGGGAGAGCTGTGAGGTGACAATAGGAAATTGGATACTGGGAAGAAAAGTGAAGCCCTGGGCATTGTTGTCTTAATCAGTATCAGGAAGATCATATTCGTTAAAATGATCTCCATGATCTTTATGCCAGATGGTCTGAAATTCATCCCTTAGAAATTTCTTTCTAAGAAATAGGGGCACCTGACTCAGTGGCTCAGTGGTTGAATGTCTGCCTTTGGCTCAGGTCGTGATCCCAGAATCCTGGAATCAAGTCCCACACTGGGATCCTCACACGGAGCCTGCTTCTCCCTCTGCCTCTCTCTGTGTGTCTCTCATGAATAAATAAATAGAATCTTAAAAAAAAAAAAAAAAAGAAATTTCTTCCTATATGTTATTGTACACATTATTTCAAAACACAAGCAATATGGGACAAGTAACTTAGTTTCATTTCATGTTAATAACTATGTACTGGACACCAGTCCTGAGGATAGAAAGAGGAGAGACCCTGGTCCCTGCCCTCACAGAGCTGGTCTCCCTGTTATCAGCCCTTCACACCTTCATGTGGATGAATTGATTACATAAATGTCTTCTGTGATGGCTTGATGAGAACAAAGTCATGTCATAGATTTAAGGAACTTGAAATCTAGAAAAAATAAGTTTACAATATTCTGTTTAGTGATTTCGGAATGGAGTCTGGCTTTCCCACATAAACTCCCGCTGAGAGCTCTATGGATTTTTATCTTTCGTGGAAACACAAGAAAACAGAAGAGTTATTTGAGGCTATAAATTAAAAGAACTCTAATTGTTTCCCCTCTATTTTCCATACCAAACAAATTTTAAATCTTAATTTTTGTCTCCCCTGCTAACCACCCTGGAAGGCAAGATATTATGTCTTAGTCATAAATGTACTTAAATAGGCCACTGTTCTCTCCTCTCTCCCCTCCACAAATCCCAACATTGCAACCAAGTGATCTTTTCAAAATGCAAATACAAAACGCACAGTCCTGGGAATCAAATCCCAAATCCCTAAACGTGGCCCCAAAGCCCCCTTCTGTAGTTCCACCCGCAGTTATGCCCACTCCTCCCTGCTCAGAGTTTTTGCAGGTGTTGTTCCCTCCACCTGGAAACTGACTCTTCTGCCTGCATCACTCCCAGAGGAAGACAGTGTCATTTGGCATTTTTATGTGTGATTATGGGCCTGATGTGTGTTTTCCCCTCTTAAAAGTCAGAGCCTCATAGCTCTGTGACAACAGCCTCTGTCTGATTTTGTTCACTCTCCTTTCCCCAGTGCCTAGCCCATATCTGTCAATGAATGAATGAGTGAATGAATGAATGTTTAGCTCTTCGATTAAGGCTCAGTGAGTTGATCTTATGGAAGGAAGCAAGAGTTTTTAACACAATGTGCTCTGAAACCCTACGGTGTCTCAACAATATGTAAAGCCTTGAGAGCTTTTGATTCTAAAATAACTTTGAGGGGGAGCGTGAGGGAGCCGTTTGGAGGCCT
Organism: Canis aureus; assembly: GCF_053574225.1. Classification (NCBI taxonomy): domain Eukaryota; kingdom Metazoa; phylum Chordata; class Mammalia; order Carnivora; family Canidae; genus Canis; species Canis aureus. Next base: position 45,964,450 of record NC_135631.1, read on the forward strand.
CCGTGAGCTCGCCGAGTCAGCGCCATGAGCAAGGCTCACCCTCCCAAGTTGAAAAAATTTATGGACAAGAAATTATCATTGAAATTAAATGGTGGCAGACATGTCCAAGGAATATTGCAAGGGTTCGATCCATTCATGAATCTTGTGATAGATGAATTTGTGGAGATGGCAACTAGCGGGCAACAAAACAATATTGGAATGGCGGTAATACGAGGGAATAGCATCATCATGTTAGAAGACTTGGAATGAGTACAAACAATGGGCGTGTTCATCAGAAGAAAACTGCTTCCACATGTCCCCTGTCCATAGTACCTGTTTTACTACAATATAAAAAAAAAAAAATCAGGTCACCCACATTTTCATATTGAACTTTTTTGTTAAATAAACTTTTATAATAGTCAAAAAATAAAAAAATAAAATAATAAAATAATTTTGAAAGCCTAGATCTACTTATGCCTAGGAGAGAAATGAACAAAATGAAAGAAAATATAATAAGGGCCCATGATGAGAGTAAAATCTCTAATTAAAAGAATGTTTAAGTTGTCTTCCTTAATGTTTGTGCTTAATAGTTTGGTAGGGTTTATTGCACACGCACACTATATAATACACACACATTCTTTCCTTAGGCCTCGTTAAGCATGGAGGTCTGGATGTTTGCCCCAGGACACCTTAACTATTACCAGCTTCTTGTTGGCATCTTACCTTCACTAAAAGACAGAAAATCACTTGAAACACATTTAACGAGTGATGTCATGAGCCACATCATGATAAGAAAAGAAAAAGTTGGTTAAGTATGTAGTTTTGTGATCATGGTATCTCCCCTGCCAGGTAAGTATTTATGTATACAATGGAATATTACTCAGCTATTAGAAATGACAAATAGCCACCATTTGCTTCAACGTGGATGGAACTGGAGGGTATTATGCTGAGTGAAGTAAGTCAGTCGGAGAAGGACAAACATTATATGTTCTCATTCATTTGGGGAATATAAATAATAGTGAAAGGGAATATAAGGGAAGGGAGAAGAAATGTGTGGGAAATATCAGAAAGGGAGACAGAATGTAAAGACTGCTAACTCTGGGAAACGAACTAGGGGTGGTAGAAGGGGAGGAGGGTGGGGGGTGGGAGTGAATGGGTGACGGGCACTGGGGGTTATTCTGTATGTTAGTAAATTGAACACCAATAAAAAATAAATTTAAAAAAAAAGTATGTAGTTTTGCCTCCAATTGGAGTCTTAGCTGACTATTCCTAGAACCAGGAAGTAGGGGGACTGGAAGTTCATTGCTTTAACATACATCATCATAAACCTGAATCCATCTGGGAGACCCTTGTGACATCCACTTCTCCCTTTTAATTCCAGTCTTAAATAATAGCAGGTGTCCTGCTGGATATTCCTACAAAACAGTGGTGAGGCTGGAGTGGTCCACCTTGCGCGATGTCACTGTCAGCGTGGGCTGGGATCTAGCACAGTCAAATTAAGCCACCTCTCACCTGCCTCCCACGTCTGGCCTGTCAGATACTTGCAGCTTTATTTTTCATCACTTGCTTCTCGAATTTCTTTTTATCCCTTTTGAATAAACAGACAATCTTCTCTGTCAACCCTTGTGGCTCCTGCTGTATATTTCATCCATCTCGTAGAGATCTGCTTGGGTCCACTTAGAGAGGGAACCCAAATAATTAATAAATCCTGTTCCCTGAATTGTGCCCACAGCAGTGGCACATCTAAGAGACACTGAAAATAAACAAAACTGAACCAGCTAGAAGTGTGTCGACTTCACAGCAGGCCCCACAAAGACCCTCCCTGCCCAGGAGGAAACTACTACTGGTAATGAGGGACTGGAATTAATCTGCCCTGGGCTTCATTCATAATTGAATGTTAAAACTCAGAAATTGCCAGAATTAAATACCCTGGACTTTGTTAGGTTGTGTACAACTTAAACAAAGCTGGGAGTTTCTCTCCCTCACCGGCCTTTGCTTGGTTTCCCCCACTTGGGTCCTCATTCAACTCCAAAGGGCCTTTGCTGATGTCAGGGTCCCTCAGGCAGGAGAGGCTCGAGAGAATTCTAGGTGAGGGAAGCAGTGGTGAGCTACAGCTTGATTAACGGAGCACCAGGCACTTGCCCTAGGCGGCTTCCTTCAGGCCATGCTGTTTGCTGCCAGACAGCCACTGTTCTTTCATTCCCCCCGCCAGCAGGCAAAGCCTCCGCATCCTGCCTGCCTTCGCTAGTCCTCCCCAAGAGGCCTCACTGACTTCTGACTGAGGAGCCAGAGCACTGGTTTCCCTTCCTAAGGCCGGCCTAACCCGAAGCCTCTTGACCTGGGACATTGCCCAGAATGGATGGCCTCCAGCCACTAATGAAACCCTGCAGCCTGACCGCAGAAAGGTTATGTCCTTCCCAAAAAGGTTATAAGGAAAAAGATGAATAAATCTGACTTTGTCCAAGCTCAAAACTGCTACACGACTTGACTAATAAAGAATCAGAAGTAAAGAGGTCATACTTCGGTCAGGTGTGGAATGGAGATGTCCCAAGTAATGGGGGACATGCTGAGATCCCCTGAAGACCAGGAAGGCGCTGGAAAGCTGGTAGAGGAGTGACAAGGACCTTAGGAACCCAACCCAAGGGGCTCATGGGTGGCTTAGCGGGTTAAGCGTCTGCCATCAGCTCAGGTCATGATCGCAGGGTCCTGGGATCAATCCCCATGCCGAGCTCTCTGCTCAGTGGGGAGTCTCCCTCTGCCTGTTGCTCTGACTACTTGTGCACTCTCTTTATCTTTCTATCTCTGTGTCAAATAAATAAATAATCTTAAAAATAAATAAATAAATTCCTGGGGGCTGGCCACACAAGGAATGTAAAGTGCTGGGGAGGGGTTATGACTCTCAGGCCCATCCTCACGGCGAGCGACAAATGCTGGCACCAGAGGACAGCTGCTGCCTTCAACCCTCACTGAAGTTCTGTGTCAGTCAGCTCAGGCTGTGTAACAAAATACCACAGACTGGGGGTGAGGGTTGCTGCTTGAATGACCAAAATTTATTTTCTCACAGTTCTGGAGGCTGGAGTTCCAAATTCAAGGTGTCAACATGGTTGTTTCCTTCTGAAAGCATGAGGGAAGGATCTGTTTTGATGGCTCTCCTTAGACTGCAGATGGCTGTCTTCTCCCTGTGTCTTCACATCATCTCTCTGTGTCTGTATCCAGATTTCCTCTTCTTATAAGGACACCAGTCCTCTTGGATTAAGGCTCACCCTGATTACCTCATTCTAGCTTAATGTCCTCTTTAAAGACCTTATCTAGCAAATACGGTCATAGAGGTCCCGAGGATTAGGGCCCCAACATATGAACTTCAGGGGAAACACAATGCAGCCCATAAAATCTCTTACTGCAAACTTTACCACTCAGTCTTTTGAAAAGTCATTTTCGTTGGAATATTGTCTTTAATTTTATGAAGAAATTTTTACCTCATTTGTATTTTGATGAAATGCTGCAATTTTTGCCTTTTTTATTCTCAGGATTATTACATTTCCATCCTCTGTGAGGGAAAAATGCTATTTAGAAGTTCAAAAGTGTCTTTCAGTGTCATTTAATAGCTTTTCAACTCCACTTCTTGGTCATCCTGCGAAATTAGAATTGACACGTTTCTAGAAGTTTCCGTTTTGTTTATCTTAGGGACTTCCAGCAGCACCAAGAAAAGATGGAATTTTCGTTGGTGCCCCATGTAAATCATGGCATCCAGAACTGAAGACAATATCCCCCAGTAGGACCTGCCAGCCCGGCATGCAGAGGGATTTTATAGCATTTATTCCAGGCTCTGTTGTTTTATCAATCACGTCAGCTTTGGGCAACCATATCAATCTGTTGAATGTTGCTGCACATTGTCATCCAGAACCTGTAGGGATTTTTAACATATGCCACTGTCACCCCTGGGTCCCCAGTCTAGCACTTCTGCAAAGGCGTGCGTGTGTGTGCACATCTGCGCCTCTGTGTGAGAGCACAGGTACACCACACAAGTTGTTGACTTTATCTTCATCACCTCGTGTCACCATCCAACCTCTTGTGAACTTCTTGGACTCTCATTCTGTCAGTCATCACCTGGGTAGTTGTGCCCTCCATGCCTCTACTCCAGTCAGTGCTGAAAATATTAAGTAGGAAAAGGCCAAGGGTGGATCTTTGGAGGCAGCATATCAGAGAGCTCTGTCTGGCTTGACACTACCCATTAGAGGGTTCTCTGGGTTTACTTGCTCAGCCAGTTACCAACTTGATGAAGCCACTAGTAACCTACACTTTCCCAACTTACTCACATAGACATATGAGAGGCTATTTGACTATTCTATCTAAGCTCAAATAATAATAATTTGTTCACAGTTCCCCCAAATCTACAAAACTAGTAAGTTTCGGGGTGGGGGAGGGGAAGCAAATAATTCTTCCTTTTAATTTGTTCATCGTTAATGTATGCCAGCTCTCAGTTATCAACACTGACCCTTTCATGCAGTTGCAAATCACTTATTTAATATATATGCTGCAAATTTTGTATGAGAGCAAAGTCAATTTCTCCAGGGTATAGTTGTCAAAGGCCACTTTTTTCCCCTCTTTTGGAAATTGTTATGTTTTCTCAATTTCATACCCATTCTCCTACACAAATTCAGAAATTATAAGGCAAGTGTCGTTCAAATCAGCTTTGAGCCAAGGCAACCTAAGAATTCCCCAAAAGGAGGATAAAAGGCTTCAGGAGAAATTTGCCCCATCCCCACAATAAAGATCAAAACAGACAGACCCTGCACCAAAATGCAGGCTTCTAAGGGTGATATTTATTTCCCTCACATGTTCTTGAGAACTTTTTGCCAAAGCCAAAATGTTTGAGTAAAACAGTCATTTGACAAGAGAGAGGAAAGGAGAAACTCTAAGTACCACTGAACTGAGTGCTTAATCCACACCTTACATCATGGCATTCTTTCTTTCCTGCAAGTGTGGTTTGGCCAGATGAAATTCTAAGTTCCTCAAGGGCAGGGGTCATATCTGATCTTTCCTTTAAAAGCCTCCACCATGATTAGCACAGCACAAGACTTACAGATTTTCAATATATACTAGTGTGTCTGGATTTGAAAGGAACAATCAGTGAGAGCCACAAAACTGGACTAAAATAAAAATCACCTTTTTTGTAAGTGAGATGGGCACCTATATATTTTCTTTCTTTGCAGCTTGGGCATCGTCATGGAGGTGGTCACAGGTGGAGCATAACAGGTGGTTGTAGGACAGAACAGTGTAGGCATTCATGTTTACTGAGTGATGAATGGGTGCCAGAGATCTAAATATGAGGTCTAATCTAGTCCAGCAGTTCTCAGACTTGAACATGCATCAGAGTTCCTTGGACTTGTTAGGGACTTATTAGGACACAGATTTCTGGGCCTCACTCAGTGTTTTCTATCAATTGGTCTGTGATGGGGCCCAAGAATCTACATTTCCAGCATGTCCAAAGGCGATGTGATGCTGTTGGATGGGAGACATGAGGAACCGCTGCTCTTGCTGATGTGCTTGAAAAGGCAGCAGCTGTTATAATAGATACCACCTATACTACTTATACTGACATGTCTCAGTTCCTCTGCTCAGATGTGCAGAAATGCCTCGCATTCTCTGATTATAATTGTTTTCATCCCCCATCTTTTCACAATATTCTCATCCCTACAGCTTTTGGAAAATGCAAATGATTGATTTTGGTGGACTGAGTTGATTGGGTGGATGATGCTCTGGATGTCAGATTGACTTCCTTTCCTCCTTCCTTCCCTTCCTTCCTTTCCTCCAAGTGTTACTACTATCAGCCATGCCCGATGTGGCAATGGGCACAGCACACCCAGCCATGGCCCAGCCCCTCAAGCTGCAACCTTAGGAATACTCATTCGGTCTGTATACTCACAGAAAAGAAAAGTGGGGAGGGACAGAAGACTTTACATAGATCCTAAGAAATAGTTTCATTGATTCCTCTCAGAGAAAACAAGTAGTTAGGAACTATAGTTTATGAAAGAGCACCAAGTCAGAACTTTATGATCTCCTACCAAGACTGCCACACACAGCACTTCCCACCTCCCAACTTCAATACACTTCATCCCAAATATGATATCAGATGAGTTCACCAAACCACAGTCCTGATAATGTCACTTGCACCAATAGCTTTCAGGGATATTAATCCCAACTCAAATGGGATTAGGCATTTCTAAAACTAGAAGCAAAAAAAAAAAAAAAGTTCCATTAAGGAAAATTTTTTAAAATTTTATATATAAAAACATAAAAGATTTTATATTTAAAAAACAAAAGTGAAAAAATAACAGAAAAAATAGTTGAGACATATATGACGGAAGTACCTTTAAGATATAAAGATTTTACAAATCTGTAATGCAAGGATGACTGCATCACAGGGAAAAATGGTCAGGAACACAAAAGAAAAATGTGCAAACTACAAGAAGTCTTTTTAATTGAACAATTTTTATTTTTATTGAAGTATAGTTGAAACACAATGCTACATTAGTTTCAGGTGTACAACATACTGAATAGTAATATGTATACACAATGGAATATTACTCAGCCATTAAAAACAAGAATGAAATCCTATCATTCACAACACTGTGGAGGGACCTAGATAATGCTAAGTGAAGCAAGTCAGAGAAAGACAAATACCATATGATTTCACTTATATGTGGAATCTATAAAACAATACAAATGAACAAACAAAAATAGTCTTCAGAGACCTTTTTAGAATTCAAATCAGTATTTCTTGAGCCAACATCTGGTGAGTCTCTTGGAATGCTGAGCAATCCAATCGCCTCAGAAGTTTCACCATGACTTACTCCTAACAAACCTCACAATTCTCTATGTTAAAAGTATGTGTATCACAGGATCTCTCCAAAATTCTGATCCCAAATCAGAGCCAAGAGATTTAGCAAAACAAAGCCATGTAAAAACAGGAGCAAAGAAATCAAGGCACAATGTAACCTCAATCCTGATGGAAAGAACCCGTTAACAGGGTTCCCTGGCACCAGAAATGGAAAGTTTCACCTCAAATTTAGACAGAAGTCCTCATCCAAAGATAAACATGAAAATGATGCTCCCTGCAACCTGAAAACTGGTACAAATGTATGCCTTTCTGTTTGGAAAAGAAGTCCCTCGGTTTGAGATATTCTGCAGAAAATTCTCAATTCCTGGACATTTCACTAGAATTCAGTCAGATTCTTAGCTTAGGTAGTGATTCTCAGATGTGAGCCTAGGCCTAAAATCCCTGAGACAGGGATTACTATGGATGCCAGAACTCATTTTAGAAAGAGGAATTATACAGACCATCATTTAGTTTCAAGTGGTTTCAGTTCAGTAAGGTAGGTTTACAAAGACAAAATTTATACCTTCAGGCCCAGCCTTGCCCAAGTTCATAGTCTATATTTTTTTTTAAATAAACTTCTTCTTCAACCATGTATAATACACCAATTCACAAGTTAGCATACTTGACTCCAAAAATCAATAGAAGTCTCGCAAGCCAAAATAATAATTACTGTTGTTGAATGTTTAGTGCTAAGATAAACTCCATAGACACAGGATTTCCTCTGTAACTTTATTAAGAAGATATTCTTCCCCCATTTTATTCTTGATGAAGCCAATGCTTAATGAGATCAAGCAACTTGCCCAAAGCCATAACATTAATAATAATAATGTCACCAATTTTGCACTTCTTACTCTATAATCAAAGTCAAATGCTTATCTAGGTGTTTTTAAAAATGTGTTTAACTCAGGGGTGCCTGGGTGGCTCAGTTGGTTAGGAATCTGCCTTAGGCTCAGGTCATGATCTCAGGTTCCTGGTATCAAGCCCCACGTCAGGCTCCCTCTCCTTCTATTCCTCCCCCACTGCCGGGGCTGTCTCTCCCTCAAATATATCAATAAAAAATCTTTAAAAATAAAATAAAATAAATGTGTTTAACTCATAAGTGCCTTTCTTATAATTCTTAATGGGTAACAAAAATCAGAATGTCATTCTAACGTTATTAGAATAATAATGTTAAGTTTATTAACTTGTGGCCAGTATGAATCAAGTTGGTCACAAGTGGTTATGTCACAGTCGGAACATGCAGGAAGTGTTTGTGGCTTTTATTAGTAGTTATTAGTAGTTTATTAGTAGTCCCCAACATAGTTGTGTGGAGGTTTTCAGACATCATAGTTACATGTGGGGACTTCTGCAGAGGCTTTTTCCGTAGTATGCAATTCCAATGAGAATATATGGGTACAACCTAAGGGAAAAGACTGGCTTAGATTGGCAATATTGTACCTTTCTGAAAATACAAGATGGTAAACAAGTCTTAGCTAATGTTCTTCAGCGTGCTAACAACATTCCGAAACATGATTCCTTAAATTGTCATGTATGTGATTTTCATCAAATATTTACAAAGGGAAAGAAAAGTGAGCCGAAATTTACTCCTAGAAAGATTCAATAAATAAATAAATAAATAAATAAATAAATAAATAAAAGATTCAATAGATAATTTCCTTTGTTGGAACAGAATAGTAAATTCTTGAACCATTCTGGGATATGACTCAATTTCTTTTCCTTTCAGAGTCACGTTCATTACTGTTTTTTTTTTTTTCTTTTCTGTTATCTGTGGTTGCTTACCAGGAGGGATAGACACTATATTTGCAAATTCAGTCCCTGAAATCCTATCTACGTGAACAATATTGAAAATTTCTGGGCATCTAACAAATAGAAACCAGGTTCACAAATCAAGACAGACCTATGCATTAGATCAACCAGAACAGAACTGCCAGCCAGTCCGCAGCCAATACATTAGCATTGTTGAAAATAAAGTTATAAAAGCAGCTTTTATTGATGAATTTGAGACTTTGACCTTCGAAGAGTAGTGGCAAAAACCCACAAAGGAATAAGAGCTGTTGAGGACCTACTAGTCTCCAAACATTTGCCCACAGCACTGTATTTACTCTTGCTAACATCTTTGCAGGTAGATTTCATTAAGGTCGTTTAGGAATAAGGAAACCAAGGTTCAGAGAGATTAAGTGACATAACCAGGATCATTTAGTAAATGTTAGAGACTTAAACCCAGGTCTCCAAAATCCATGGTCCCTCCCCCCACCCCCATGACACTGCCCTGCCACTATTATATCACTACAGAGGTGCCAGTTAAGACTCTTCTGTGTTATTCTACTTTCCAGAATGTGTTATTACACTCTGGCATCTGATGTAATCATTGCATCATTGCTCCAGGCTCACTTTGGGGGGTATTACCAAATACCTAGTATACATTTGGTAAATGTATTACCTAGTGTAAATAGTTAGCTAAACTCAGAAAAACTAGCCAGGATGTTAGAAATTTCTACAGAGCACCCAAAGCCTGGGGGCTGCCATCCCAAATAGAAAGGCATGTTATTTGCGTATATTCTCGGCATACACGGAGAATCATTTTTTCATGTCAATCCTTGGATTGGGGATTTCTGTCCAAATAGAAGTTGCTGGCTTCTATTTCCCATGCCAGAGGGCCCTGTTTATTGGTTGCTTTTGTCAGTGTTGGGATTTAGATTGTCCCTGAATTTCTTTGCTCCTGTTTTTAATTGGCTTTGACATCACAAACTTCCAGCTGTGATTTGAGGTCAAGACTTTGGAGGACCCATTGGAAGAGGTGTAGAAAGAGTCATTTATGAATGAGGTGTTCAAGGGCATTGCATTATTCAGATGTCCAAGAGAACCACCAAATGTTGGCTTAAGGTATGTTGATTTGAATTCTCAAAAGCTCTCAAGAGACTGTTTTTGCAGTTCCTATTATACATTTTATTTTTATTTTTTTTTATTATTATCTTTTTTTTATTGGTGTTCAATTTACTAACATACATTTTAAATAATTGACAGCCAACCACCACTTTAAAAAGCAAACGTCTTAAAAGGCAGGTCAGTATTTAACAAATCAGAATATTCTTTCTTCAGAGGCAGGTCTAGTATTGTAGAGCCTGAAGCTTATATAATTTGGGGAAGCCTTCTTTAAGAAAAAGAATATTATGATTAAGAATACAAAATTATGTGTTAGAGTTCATATTTTTTTAGAATGGGGAAATAAATCACAGGTGTAAAAGTTGGAAAGGCCATAAGTATCGCAAAACCCACACATATAATCTATCATACTCTAAAATATCACCTACATTTTTTAGCTAATATCTTTTGATCACTTCTTCAAATGACAGAAATCTTATAATATCAATTTCTGTATTGGTTATTAAAAAATTCAGTGTTTCCTCAGTCATGAGTAATCTCTTTAAAAAAATTATTGATACTTCAGAAAGGTTTCTTAGAACTTCATTTGTTATTGGTAATGTGAAGTTTTAGGATGGTTGTCAAACTGGAGAAAAATCTCTATGGAGGCACTTTTACTATGAGAGTTGTGAAAAATTTAGAAGACTTTTTCACAGACTAACTTCTGGCTTTGCACATTGCAATCATTGCCTCCAATATCCACACACCTCCAGTGCCAGGCACCATTGAACAAGTTCCTGTGTCATTAACACTAGGCAGGTCGTAGGAGTATCGTTCGAAGCACTTCCTACTCTAAGACAACTAGCAGTTGGAAAGGCCATAAATATCTTAATATTCAATAGCTTAACTATTCGTAGAAGGGAACTGCATACCACACAGAGACATCCTATAAAGCCAATACCAAATGCCCACAACCACTCCACGTACCACCAGACTGAGGGGCAATGGTGGGTGGCACATGGATCCAGTGGAAAGACTCGGCAGGTGTAGCCAATTGTCAAATATCTCAGTAAAGCATGCCTCTGGGTGAACATCCCCCAGGGCCTTTGAAGGTGCCAGCCAGGAACCTGGGGCTTAAGCTTCATTAGCTTCACAGGAAAAGTGAGGTTGTCAGTGTGTCCCTACAAGCTTCCAAGTCAGAACCTGCCCAAAGTTGAGTCTGGATCACAGACAGACATGAATGAAAATGTAGCCCATGTTTCTATGTAAAGATAACTTTATGATTCCAAATGGAATATCAGAACGCTTCCCTCAAAAACAGTAGGATTTTGGATTGCTTTTCTTCCCCCCCCCCCCCACCAAAGAAAAGCAGAACATCATCTGACTCCATACCACTGTGCAGGCTCCCTAGAACAGCCAAGGGTGGGGCATTCCTGGCTCTGCCAAGCCACTGCTAAGGAGAAAAGGAGGTGGCCCTGCAGGCCCGGGTACCCCCTGCATCCCAGGAAACACAGTCTGGTTGCCCAGCACCCACTGATTTCCTTTCCCTGTGGGCCCCAGGAGCCAATTCCCCATTTCCCTACACCTCTCTTTATGTCAACCCAGGGCCCCGATGGCTGTTTTGGAAGCTGTCCCACAGCTTCTGCCCTTGTGTCCTGTGGCTAAAACACTACCACCACCACCACCTCCTCTCATATTACCTTTATGAGGTTTTCCTAATAGGACATTACTGCAGGCAAATAGCCGTTAAAAGCCCCCTTCCATGTCATGTCTCCCACCTTCCTGTTTGTTTTTCCCTATGTAGATAAAAATGAGGCATGCCTGGTTATAGACAACAAAGAGGAGGGCATGGACCAGAGATAGAACTGGAAGAAAATCAGGACCTGGAAAAGATCTAAGGAATTTTGTCTCAGGAACAATCCAGGGCCCTCCATGAATGAGACAATGGTACAAAGAATCCTGCTTCCCAGTGTCCATGCTGGGGAGGGTGAAGGTGGAGGGAGCGACCTTCACTGTTGGTCCTCTGCTTTCCCTCCTCAGCCCTCTCTCCCTGCATAGCAGGGGAGACAGGAGAGGGGAAGAAAGTTCTGGGGAAAAACAAGGGAATGAAGATGGTAAAGGGAACCCCGACATGACCATGGCCATTGGCTGGGACAGCCCATCCCCGTGGCTATCAGTGAAGAAAACACAGATAAAAAGGAGATTACCTAGCTATAGATATGCCACATTTTTCTTAAAAAAAATTTCCTCAGGTTTGCAAACTGAAGGACGTTTAAAGAAAACTGAAGGGCTAGTATAATGTCAAGGTTAACATTTTAATTGCATAAAACACCAAGAAAGCCTACGCTTGTCATTTTTACAAGGTTACCTTTCCTGTACAATGGAGGCTTTTATCCACCAACTATATGCGAGTTGGTGCCATGACACAGAATGTGACTTACATAAATGGAAGAGTTCACACTCTTTTTTTCCATATAGCTCCTCCAGAAGGCACCGTCAAGTAGCTAAAGTAGCTAAATTGTGGCCTTTTAAACCTTTCCTCACAGATAAGAAATGCACATATATGTGTCATTTTGTAGTTTTGAATGCACAGGGCCTAATTCTCCTGTAGAATGTCTGGCCCCTCGGTGCCCAGAGCCCCATCAACTTCAAAGAGGGGTTTGCAGGTGGAATGGCAGATAAGCAGTGGAGAATATAGCTCTTTTGGATGATGTGATCACATAACAAAAGGCTGCTGTAACCCTGCAAGAAGCCAAAGTTAAGGTTACTGTTGGAGCCTTAACTCTGAATTCCCTGAATCTAGGGCAGTCCAGAGTATATAGCCCCACGGTGCAATACTTCACAGTGTTTTACAATGAGCGGCAGAAGGAAAAGAAAAAAATCTTGTAAAGGATGGGAAGCCTTTCAGATCTGTGTATTGGATCTAATTTTTTTTTTTTTGAAAAATAACTGCAAGGTGGAAAAGTAGCTGAAGTAAGTTTCAACACGTTAGGAAAATGACACCTAGGAAAATAACAGCTTTGTGTTTAAGGGACAGAAAGGATAAGTGTCCTTATTGGTTTATCCACAAATGTCTATTTACATTTTCATTTCATAAGACTCAGGAAGACACAGGAGGTTGTCATCCATAAGCACAGACTTATTTATAAAAGTCGTCATTCCTATAACCAGACTTGAGAGTGAATTCCGAATCCTCAGGTGTTGATAAAAAAATACCTGTCATTGCCTTAAATATCAATATGAAAATGCAGTCCCCTTAAGTCAGGACTGATTCTTTTTAGGATTAAGAGAACATCATCACTCATCGGTTTTGTGATGCTGAAGGACAGTGTTCAATTCATGGGCATGGCACACAGTTTTGTTCTCCTAGTCAGGAGAAGAACACCCAGAGTCATCACCCAGAGGTGAAACCATGGGTTTGACTGAATGAAGATGAGAGAAAAACACAAGAATCAAGAACCACCAGCAGGAGAGCCCCTATCAGGGGCCCCTGCCATCCTCTGCCTTTTCCACTTTCTAAGAGAGCAGCAACAATTGCTGCTTGGGAAGAGAGAGTGAAGACAGGAAGCAGAGAAATGGACACCTGGAGTGGACCTGCTTGGTTGCCAGTGGAAGGGACCTCAACAGGTACTAGGGACCAATCAAGAGGATAAACCTCCAGGGAAGCAGGTTACATCCCTGTTTGGAGAGAGCCCTTGTGCTATGTGGTTTTTAATGATATCTCAGCATAAAAGAGTAGGGAGTAAATTATCACCAAGTGTCTGTCCAAGGTTCCCCCTGACCTCTTTCCCCCTCCTCATTCCCTGAAACAATGAAAAGCCTCAGCCCTCGACTGAAGCTCTTTTCAGAAGAGAAGAGTCAAGGAGAATCCACTCATACTAAGCAGGAGGAAATAGTGGCCAGATGGGGCATATGCTATAAATGTAAAAAGCAGCTTGGGTACTTATTTTTAAAAATACATAAAATCCTATCAGTCTTCTGCTCAAAACCTTCTAATGATTAACCATGTCACTCCTAGTCACCTTATCTTGCTTCAGATTTTTTTCTATAACACTTACCACCTTTTCACATACGTGAAATGTACCTACTTATTATGTGAGTAACCTTCTGTTCCTCTCCACTAGAATGTAAGCTCTCCAAGGGCAGAGAATTTTGTCCGTTTTTATTCCTGATTTTTCTTCAGTACCTAAAATAGCATCTGGCACGCACGTGATAGGTGCTCGATAAATATTGTTGAATTAATTAATTAATTAATTAGCCATGGATAACATTACAGCATTAAACAAGACAGAAATAATTCAATGATGCAGCTATGTGGGTGTAAGTCTAAAAATATAGATGGAAGTGGCCATGGTGGTAGAAAAAGCCACATGTAAAGGGAGGTAGATAGAGATTACATGTGGAAAGAAGTAAATAAAGGAGCACAGGAAAAGCTAAGTGAAAAATTTATCCCAGAAGAACTAAATATTTTTAAAAACAGAAAAAATTCCTCTCTAAAGAGAGCATGAAATTAATTAAACAAGACCTCAAAGAGGTGATGGTGACATTTAATTAAATTTATAAGGAATTTAGGAGCTACCAAAACACAAACAAATCAGAATAATACAGATGAATAAACCAGAAACATCAATGAAAACAATACATTGAATGAAATTTATAAAGAAAAAATGTAGGAGCTACCAAAATACAATATGAATTATTAGAAACATCAATGAACAGAATATACATAGCTGGAAAACAGGATGGCACTGTACCTTTATGCAGTAAAAAATAAAAGAATCATAGATTAAATCAGCCAGAGGAGAAAAGGGATATGGAGAATAGATAATGGTGATCAAACATAATATAACTGATTTTCCAAAGAAAATGAAAGATGTAATAGAAAAAATATCTGAACATGAAGGAAGGACTAAATCATCATGAATAACGTGTTTGGAGGAAAAATTTAATGCAGAACTCTTGCTATAAGGCATATTTTGATACCACTACTGAACTTAAAGGTTAATTATTCAAACACATAGGCATCAAAAGGAATTTATTTAGAAAGGATAGTTAGTAAGCTGGTTTCCAGCTTTTCTGCAAAAACACTCAATTTCAGAAGATGAGGGGGACAAGTCAATAAAGCTTTGAGAGAAAAATGGTCTAAGCATTTTATCCCAAAGTCAAGCATTAAAATCACTACCATGTAAGAACCAAAGGAACGTTGTTCTACTGAACACCAACTCAACAAGGAGGTGGATAGAGAACCCATCTGGCTCATAGTAAAAACCAAAGTTCTTACAAGATCCCACACCTCCTGCTTTCCCCAATGTTCCTAACTTCATCCCCCACCACCTTCCTTCTTGGCCCACATACTCCAGCCTCACTCACCTCCCGGCTTATCCCTAAATACATCAACCACCCTGTTAGCCTTGCATTGTGTTCTCTGCCTGGAAGGTTTCACCACATGTTGGAATATCTTGTTCCCTCACCTATCTTGTGCCCTGCTTGTTATGCTATCTAAAATATCAATACCCACAGATACTCTCTTTTTCTCCTCCCTGCTTGATTTTTCTCCTTAGCCATTACCACCACCTAACCCACTCTACTTCCTTTACATATCTGTTTCTCATCTCTCCCCTTCACTAGAATAGAAGTTCCCTAAGAACACAGATTTCTATCTGCTTTATCTCTTTATCCCTAGAACAGTACTGAAGCAAAGCAGGCATGCAAATATTTACCTAATGAAGGAATAAATTCCCTGGACTACAAGCCCATCTTTCTCATCCATTTCTTTATAATTTTGAAACCAGAATGAAGGCAGAAGCTGAGGAGTCTGAAAGCCACATCTCATTACGACATCTAAAGAATACTTAGCCTTAGTTAATTGAGCCTAAATGTATTCAAAGGAACATCAAAGAAGTCTTGTATTGCTTCCTTGGGGTTATTGTAAAAATAATTTGGACATTTATAGAGAGATAGATTTGCAGTTTTCCAAGAAAACCACCTTACGGTTGGAGCTGATGATAGAATTGGCCTCCCTGCCAATGAAGTCTGTTAAAACAGAGATTGGATGTCTCCTGAAAGGGACTCTGGGCAAGAAATTCTCACCGTGTATAGGACTTCCGTCCAGCTCCTTTAGAGAGAGCCCCCAAGTTGTTCTCCTGCTCTAAGATTCCGTGATGCACGCATGGTGCACGTAGGTTTCCGTGCTTCTCGTAGGTGATGGCATTTTGCAGATGTTTCCTTTTGGGGACTGGAACTATAATCCTTACTGCAGGTTGCTGACTGTTTTACCTGTTCCTACTGGCTGCCCATTGAATCGCAGCACCTCCAATGGTTAGGAGGCCTGCAGAGTTGGTTGCCGGGTCTTTCCTGAAAAGGTTTACAATTCAGCAGTAATTCCAACAGGAGAAATCTGTCTACTATAATGGAGTAAGCCAGATCACCTCCAATTTCTTTTGAAAATTGTAACTACATTAACATGACCTCCAGGCAATTCCTCCAAGCTAGACATGAGTCCTGGCTGAAGCAAGAATCTACATTTCCCTGAGGTGAAGATAAAAGACTTATGAGATTGTGCTAAAGCTTCTAAAGAGAGTGGAGCTGATACCAGGCATTTCTGTGAGAGGGCACATTCGCACTGGGTGTCAGAAGGAAGAGCATGAGACAAATGTTTTTGTTTGTCTGCATTTCAGTTTTGTTGTTCTCATTTTTCTAATAATCATACTGCATGTGGCTATTGCTGCTTCTGAGTCCAACTGGCAAGATGTGGCGTTCATGGTAACATTCACTGCAACGGTAAAAATTTTAAACTCGTATTCCTATATAAAATATATATATATATATTTGTACTGGGAAGTTGAGGGGGGAAAGTTGGGAGCTAAATTAATCATGCTTTTATTTTATAGAATACATAAACTAAACTGTAGCAAAGACAGAGATTTGAGGCTCCGGGGGGGGGGGTGGAGAAAGAAAGAATTGTCCCCAGTAGTTTTTTAAAAGTACACCTCCTTAAGCCCAAATGATGGCAATCAGCCTTAAACTAGGCAACTTTTCAGGGCGCCTGGGTGGCTCAGTGGGTTAAGCACCTGCTTTTGGTTGGCTCAGGTCATGATCTCTGATCTCGGGGCTCCTGGTCCTGAGAAGTCAGGCTCCTTGCTCCTCAGGGAGTCTGCTTCTCCCTCTTTCTCTGCCCCTCCGCACTGCTCCTGTGCTTTCACTCTCTCTCCTCTCTCTCTCTCTCTCTGTCTCTCAGATAAATAAATAATTTTTTTTTAAAAAAAGTAGGCAACATATCAAAAATCTCTTGGCCATGGAACCATGACAGTGCTAACCTCCATAAAGGTGGTTGGGATGAAGCTTCAGGTGATCAAAATTAAAACAACAAAACTCCAAACTTCTGTGGTCTTAAGTACAACACTTTCACTGTGTTTTGCAGCATTTCTGTGACTGAGATTTATGGTACTGCCAGTTTTAGTATCCTGCTTTACAGCCAGAGGAGGAAAGGTTTGTGTTTCCAGCTCTTTGCCGGGTGGGGGCGAAGAGGGGATAGCTATGTATAGGTTAGGACTTTTGAGGGAAGCTCTCTGTTCTAATTCTGTAAACCATGTGAGAGAACCTCTTTCTACTTGTAAATGTTTCTTTAGCAATTTACAATGCTAATTTTTCCAGGGAATCATAAGGACTCCGGAGTCACTGCAAGAAGGACTTTCCTGGCCTGACTTGTGCCAGTTAACCACCAAGTGTTTTTAAAGAGTTACAGAAGGTTGAGTGTACTCAGTGAAGGAGCAGAAAACTTTTTGGTTGTGTTCACTGGTGTTTTCAGGTTGATAACTCTGCATTGTTAGAAAAATTAAGTCCACTAGTTTGCAGAAAATTTCCATTCTGTATCTTTCTGGTGGGCACCCTTTCTGTACCAAGGGCCTCTTGCCACGGTTACTGGAACAGTGCAACCTTGCTCTTTGGGGGGTACCTTCCCGTTGCCATCCTGTTTCCCCCACCTGTCTCACACATGTCCTACTTCAAGCCTCCAGCAGCAGGAACCACAGTGAGGCAAGGAGGGAGAAGGGAAGGAAAGAATGAACACTTTTGATGTTCCTACTTCGTGGATGGCAGTGAGCTGTGTGCTTTACATGCCCTGTGTCACCTTCGCTTTTTAACACCCGTGTGGAGTCACATATTTTCCTAAGACTAGGAAAGTAGTGACCCGTGTGGAGTCACTTATTTTCCTTATTTTCCAGAGGACTTATGCTTGTCCTCTGGGGAAATCCTGCCAGTTCAGGTGGGATAAGTTGATTGAGAGCAGACTGAAGTCCTCCTTGAATTCAAGTTCTAGTTAATGCTGAATAATAATAATAATAATAATAATAATAATAATAATAATAATGGTAACAATACGAGTAACAGCAATGAGAGTAGAAATACCAATTATAGTAACAATAGTAGTGACAGTACTAGTATGGTAGTAGAAATCTCAGAAGGATTACGCGTCCTCCCAATCTATTGATGGGGTTCAACATTCAACTTACCATCTTTTAAGTGTTCCTATTTTTACTGCCCAAAAGGTACCCATTCAGGTCCCTGAGTCTATGGATTTGAATTCATGTCATTGCCAAGGACCCTCTGACCACTAAAACGGACACGGTTCTTGATTTCTCTTTTTCACTCTCACACTAACAAAGTGCCAGTGATCTTGTGCAGAGCTGCTTTTGACATTCATCCCCACCAGATCCAGAGGCTCAAATGAAAACGTCTGACAGCGAAGCATTAGGATCTCCAGTAATGAGGCTGAGAAAGACCTAAGAAGAGAACTGGCCCTGAGGCCCCTTTGAGCTCCTGGCCAGAGCCCAGTGGTTGTGTGTCAGGAAAGTGAAGGCGAATCAGGGCTGGCGGGTAGGGGGTGCCGGGAATATCACCCAACAGTTTTCACATCTGAGAAGTTCTTAGCTTCCTGAGCCGTATGACTTAGGAGCACCTCAGTTGATCCAGCACACACAGAGCACGGGGTATAGTATCACCCAAAAGACTCCCTTTCTTAATCAGCTTCCTACGTTTGCATCTGCATACTTTTGACGTACCTCTTTCTAAGACAAGGCTGTGGATTCCTCTGTCCTCTGGCCCCACATTGTTGTGGCTGGAGGAAGATGAAATGTCATCACAATTATGAATTACAGGAAAGAAATTCATTTCATTAACTGCCTAATAAGAATAAGAATAATAAAAAGGAAAAACTTGACTAATGTGGATTTAAGTCTTTTCGAATATACAGGCTCTGTTTAAATACCTTCACTTGCAAAGTGAGGGACAAAACCAGAGGGCACCCCATGCAAACACAGTCCAAGATGACAAAAGCTTCCCGGTGATGTGGGGTTGTCTCAGTCTGAGAAAGGGGAAGAATCAAGAGCTCACCTTCCTTTGAAGAGAAGCAAGTCACTCTATTCCAGAGAGAAATTTCTCTTCCTTGAATCCCGCCTCTGCAGAAGGCCACTCTATAGGTTAAAGGGAATAAGTGTCCCTGGGATGCTTCATCTGGCCTTGAACGTGTTGGAGGGGCGATATTTCCCAGAGGACCCCCTAATTCAGTAACGGGTAAAACTGAAATAGGCTGCCCACATGGCTGGTACTCACAGACAGTTCATAAAATCCAGCACACACCCAGAGAGAGCTGCAGTCCTTTCTAACGTGAATGCCTCTTTCTTTCATATTTCAGATTGCTTGGGAGCAATCACAGTGCCTGGAACACAGGAGGCCCTCAGTAAATATGTATTGCCTGAACAAATGAAGATGTATACACAATTCGGTTTTTGTGTCAATGATATTTTTCAAGTTTAATAATTTATGGTCAAAAGCTAAAAGATAACAAATTACAGTGGGGATTTTTCTCACTTGTATGATCTGAGATAAAATAGTTCTTTACAAAGGAACTTTTGGAGGCCTCTCTAATGAGTTCACTCATTTAATCATTTGTTTGCAGGGATATTACCTATTGGACTTGACCTGCCCCTAGAAGTCTCAACCCATAAAAGACTACCCTTGATATAAGTGGTTATTGGTTCAAGATATATCCAAAATATACAGGGCCCCCTGGGTGGCTCAGCAGTTTAGCGCTGCCTTCAGCCCAGGGCGTGATCCTGGAGACCCAGGATTGAGTCCCACGTCAGGCTCCCTGCATGGAACCTGCTTCTCCCTCTGCCTGTGTGTCTGCCTCTCTGTGTGTGTGTCTCTCATGAATAAATAAATAAAATCTTTAAAAAAATACAGATACACAAGCCTGAATTTTCCTCTGTGTGCACTTGAGCCAATCACTTAAGGTCTCTGGGTCTCATTCTTCCTATTTCTCAAGGGTAAGGTTGGGTGTGATGAGTTCCAAGGACCCTGCCAGCTCTGATTCTCCTACATTTGGCAGACTCCTAGCAGAAGAATCTTCAAATTATAAGTCACTCTTTCACTGCAGTTGGCCTCTTAAAGACTTTGCCCTCTATTTCTCTCTCTCATCAACCTGAATCTCCCACCAGCAGAAACACCTTTTTTTCTTGCCACTTGCAGTGGGTTTTCTGTTTTCCCACACTAAGCCTACTGCCGTCCCATAGTTTATAAATACCTCCAAAAGAAATATATGCTCACGTATGTCAATAACTTGCAGGCTATGTGTAGATGCCATCAATCTGTTAGATTTTTTTTCTTTAAAGATTTTATTTATTTATTTATTTATTTATTTATTTATTTATTTATAGATTTCTTTACTTACTTATTTGAGACAGAGAGAAAGTATCAGCTGCGGGAGGGGCAGAGGCAGAGGGAGAAGCAGGCTGAGCAGGGAGCCTCATGTGGGGCTCCATTCCAGGACCCCAGGATCATGACCTCAGCCAAAGGCAGAAGCTTAACCGACTGAGCCACCCAGATGCCCCCAGTCTGTTAGATTTCTGAGGATGAGAAATATCCCTGGTTATCTGGGCCTTCACAGGCACCCAGCCTGCAGTGCCTAGAAGCCAGTGGAGGCCAGTGCAGCTCAAGCATGGACCACTTACTCCCTGTATCAGAAGCTTGGTTAAAAGCTGCTAGTTCCTCAGCCCACTGGAGATCTACTTAATCAAAATCTGTGGACCCTGGAATCAGCATCTTTACAAGCACCCCAGATGATCCCTCTGCACCCCAAGGATTGACAGCTTCTGTAATAATCCTGTCAATACATAGTAATATGTAGTGTCCAATGCTGACTGAATGTTCCCAAAGGAAGCGAAACTTACCCTTTCTCCCCAACAAAGGTCTTAGAATGACAAAGGCAGCACCAGGGAGAAAAGGAGAAAATGCATGGGTAAATAATCTTAAAAAAATAAATAAATAAAGAGAAGTAGTGTTAGGGCACCCACAGGGCTCATTTGTCTCAGGGTCGTGAAATCAAGTTCCACGTTTTTTAAAGATTTTATTTATTTATTCATGAGAGACACACAGAGAGAGGCAGAGACACAGGCAGAGGGAGATGCAGGCTCCCTGCAGGAAGCCCAATGCAGGACTCGATCCCAGGACCCCGGGATCATGACCTGAGCCAAAGACAGATGCTCAACTACCAAGCCACCCAGGTGCCCCACTACTTCACGTTAGTAAGAACAATGTACAGATGTAGTAACAGTCAAAACTCCAGCTCCTCCACCCCTGACCACTTATAATTTCTGACCCCTTAGAAGTGAGGAAAGCAGAGACATCTGACTTGACTGGCACTCTGTCAACCAGCGTCATGCTCACTGGACTTGGAGATACTTCTAGTTGACTCTTTCTCCTAGAAGTGGTTTTATGGATTTGGGGAAACCTCCCCGTCCTGGCCTATCAACTAGAGATCTCTCGTTGTGGGTGATGCCCTACCTTTAAATGCTCCATGCTGAGGTCTGTTCACCCCTCCACAGAACTCTCTCAGATGGGATCCAAGATTCTGCACACTGGTGCTTCCCCCAGGCACATGGCCCACATCGGGCTCTTAGGAAATCCTCATGCAAACCTGGAGTACCAGCCACTAGGGCCACCCACCATCTCTCTTTTGCTTCCCCGTCAGAGCAGCTAGTCACCCTGTCTTTCACCTTTTCCATTTTCTAAGCTAAAGCCCTACACAAGCCTGATGAATCTTCCCAATGCCAAGATACAAATAAGCCCTCTGTGTCATCCCGTGGAAGCCCCTCTTTCTTGACCTGAGTACCCCCTTCATGGATAAAGAACACCAGGAGCTCTTCAAAAATACTGTTTACAATTACATCTCTTTATGACATGGATAAAGAGTTAAGAGATGTCCGCCTGATTCTTGGTCCAAGAAAGTCCCGTAGTGTCTGATCTCTGCCATTACAGGATCACTTTAAGCCCCCCTAACAGAATGAGACTGCACTGGAATATTTTATCATGACTTCAGTAAAAGCTCAAAGAGTAACCTGCCATCAGCTTTGAGCTCACTCGGAATGAATCTCCATGTGGCAGAGAGGCCTTTAACACTTCCTACCTGGGAGGTCCAGACCACAAGCAAGAACTGTCAAGACAAGACCCAAGGGAATAAAAACCATCAAAGGGGCTGGAATTCCCTCTACCACCTCTGCCCCACCTTCCAAATTCCAAATCTGTGTATGAAGACCTACCTTTCCATATCAGTGGACACTATTGGAGGAGCCCCATGTTTAAAAGAAAGCCCTTCACCATGACCTGTAGCCTGATCCCCAGCAGTTCTTAACCTTGGGTAGATACCTATGGGTGCACTTCAGAGGCATCTGAAATCTCCTCCTGAAAAGTTATGTTAAATTTGCAAATATGAGCATGTCTATCAGGGAAGTGTATATATTTTTAACAGATTCTCAAGAGGGCTCATGATCCAGGCTCCTCAGAGTCTCAATATGGTCTCAACAAAGACCACCACATTCTAACATAATACAGTATGCCTAACAGCTCTAGAGGTTATGTATACACCCCATAACCAGAATGTCATTGCAACATACCTACTACGCACTAGGTGGGAGAAGGGACTGCACAGGAAAGTGAGCTGGGTTCTGAAAATATAGGGTCTTGTCAGAGAGAGATGATGAGGGAAAAGACCATTTCTGGAAGTGGAAGGAGCATGGGCAAGAGTACGGACATGGGAGAGCCAAGTGTGGGTGGGAAGTGATAGGCAAAGTGTTCAATCAGAATGGAGACGTCACATAGGAGAATGGTGGGAGCAAACTCAGGAAATGGGGCTGAGGCTAAGCTGTGGGTGTTTTAATAGGAAGGCTGGAGATTATATTTATTTTGGAGAAGGGAAAAGGTGAAAGTCATCAAAGTGGTATTAACCTATCACATGGTTATCATGATTAAGCATTTGCCTGCTTGTTTTCCTGGATGGAATGTGAATGAACTGTGGGAAATCAGAGTCTAGTTCATGTTTCTACTTCCCTGGCACCTGGTAGGTGCTTGATAACTTTTCAGAGTAAAGAGGGAAGATTGGGCAAAAAGAAGGAAGGGAAGAAAAATGGAAGAAGGCAGAGGGAGAAAAAGGAGACGAAAGGGGAAGCTGTACTTTAAGAAATTTTTTTTACTATATATATTTTTATATGGTAGCTACACTTGTGGTCAGCATAGCATAACATACAGAGTTGTCAAATCACTGTGTTGTATACCTGAAACCAATGCAACATTGTGTGCCAACTGTACTTCAATTAAAAAAAAAAGAAGTACTTACAATGTATAAACCATTGCTATGAAGCTGAAATGTACACACACACACACACACACATAATAGAAAAACAAACAGAAGACCATTACCTTGGTCCAGGCAAGCAAAAATGAGAATGAGTAATTTCTATTTATAAGATGCTATGTTGCCATAAAATTCCAATTTTCATCATCCTCTAAACCTCGGGCAGCTCAGATGTCTCAGTGGTTTGGCACCGCCTTCAGCCCAGGGCGTGACCCTGGAGACCCAGTATCAAGTCCCACATCGGGCTCCCTGCATGGAGCCTGCTTCTCCCTCTGCCTGTGTCTCTGCCTCTCTCTCTCTCTGTGTGTGTCTCTCATGAATAGATGGATAAAATCTTTAAAAGAAAAGAAAATAAACCACTTATCTACAACAGGTTCAAGATGTGTATTTATTTATTTGTTTGTTTGTTTGTTTGTTTACTTTATTTATTCATGAGAGACAGAGAGAGAGAGAGGCAGAGACACAGGCAGAGGGAGAAGCAGGCTCCATGCAGGGAACCCAACGTGGACTCGAGCCTGGGTCTCCAGGATCACACCCTGGGCTGAAGGCAGCGCTAAACCGCTGAGCCACCTGGGCTGCCCACAAGATGTGTATTTAATGTCTTAATTCATTATAAGGAGAAAGGATCTGAAAGTGGTGCTTTCCCAATACTGTTAGTGAATTTAAGCTCATCCACCCCACTCTTAGGCCCAGTTTCCCTGATGACTAGAGCATTCATTTGCTGATGGTAAGGAGTAGAGCATGGCTTTGGAAAGAGAAGACAGCAAGTGACCCACGGGGCCCCCACATCGACGCTGCCACTCTGCTCCCTACTTAACCGGGCAATGCAATCGTTATGCCTGGCTGACTTGCTCAGCCTGCTAGCCGGGACATACTAAAAACCTGACCTTCAACTCAAACCCTCTAATCCATATGCTCTATGATGTTTCTTCTGAGATTGGTAGAATTTGGGTCAGTCCCGGGTTCTGATGACATTTTTCACTCTTCTAAGATTATGATTTAATCTGTCCTTAGCAGACCCACCTGAAGCTCTTTACTGTTTTCCCAGATAACCTTTCAGAGCATTGGAAGCTTGTCATTTTCTCTTTGACCACATTTTATATACACATTTCATGTTGAATTTCTATTCCACGCCTTCAAATCTTGCTTCTTGAATGTTCACTCACTTCCTTTATGAATATTGTAGTTCATAAGCAAAATTATTCCGCAGAATTTTTAGGGCATGGCTCCAGAGGTGTCAGGATGGTTACCTTTGCCGTGCCTAGTTACAAAAAAGGAACACGGGAATCTACGAAGTTAATTGTAGATCCTAGCCTTTTAGAAACCTCAGAAATGAATCTCTTTAACCTCAAAAAGTCTGCTATTGCATCTCTTCTCTTGTGAGCCAAGCCAGAGCAAGCACAGGACGTGAGGCAAAAAAAAACAGAAAAACAAACAAGATAAATTAAACAGATGGCAAATCAAGTTACATTCCCTACAATGATCATTTCTCAAAGACAGTGAATACCTACTATAAGCAGGTTGTTGAGAGGAAACAGAAGCTTAAGATGGAAAAAAAAAAAAGACTTGGCTGAAACATGGTTACCTTCTGTAGGAAGATATTTGACAAAAGAGGCAACCGGGTGCACATTATTCATTGTGGTGCAAGGTGTGACTGTCCCTTTATGGGATGCAGAGAAGAGCGATTCATTCAGGCAGTGGTGGGTACCAGCCTTGACTAGCAGGACAGCTGCTACTCAGCTCCAAGGTCCCATACAGGAACAAGAGTCATGCTGCAAGACCTTCTGGATTGTTGTGTTTTTTATTTTCCAAGAAAAATGGACAGTGCATAATTTATGCAGGCTCTCAAATTCAAGCTTTTTCAAAGCCCTGTTTCCATAAGCTGGGCCGAGCCATGTACCACCACCTTCTACCTCTGACCTAGATGTGAGAGTTCAGAAGGGCTTGAAGTGAGTCTGGAGAAGAGGGCTGGAGCAAACGCAATCATTCTCGAATATGAATAGAGGTTTCATTCTCTAGAAGTGGGAGCCATCAGGCAGGCTCTGTCTTTTTCTTTTTCCATTAGCAGTGTAATCCTATCTGTGTTTTAGAAGGATAATTCTGGTGGCAGATGGGCACTTGACACATGACTTGATAACATTTGTCAAATTAATGAATTAGACAGAGAGCAGAGAAGGTAAACAATTAGAGGCCAGTGAATGGGCTCTTTCAATGATCCAGGTGACAGTGAGGTTAAATTTAGGAAAATAAAAATGGAAAGAAAGTAATAAACACAGAGACTATCTGAGCGACAGAGTGATGCCTTCGTGGAGGTCATTAATTATTTTGGGGGTGGCAAATGAGTTGTGGTAGAAAGGAAGAAGTGACTTGCAAGCAGGAGCATTTAATTCCCACCCCCAAAAGCTCACTTTCCTTCTGGTAGCATCCTGGCCATGCTCAAGATGGTGACTGTTCCATCACCTTGAGCACCTGCATGACTACAATGAGCTAAGACCCTGTGCCAATTGATGATGACATGAACAGAAATAAACTTTGTTGAGCTAAACCACTGGGCTTGTAGGACTGCTTATTAGCACATATAACCTGATCTGTCCTCACTGATAACATTTGTGTTTGCCTTTTGTGTCCGTACTGCATTAACAAAGTATAAATAATGCTGCTTTACTTCTCATAAGCAAGATAAACCAGCCTGGTAGACAAAAATCCACAGAATTTATTTGCACAAACACTGGTGCCCATGTAAGTGATACTACATTCTAGCCTCATGAATTTCCCAGCATCTATTGCTTTTTATGAATTTTCCAAAGATTCTTCTTTTCATGGCTCTTTTCTTCCAGTAGGGTTATCAACGTAATTATTTCATTGAAACTATTAGTTTTCTTCTGTATTACTTATTACCTATGAAAGCTTAAAATGAACTATGTGAATTGAATGGCTGATTTGCACATCAATACAACCTAACCAAATTCGCCATGAGGTGTAGTGATTATTCTACTAAAGAATTCTGCTGCAGAAATGGAAAAAGGAAATAAAAAGGAGAATTAAAAGAATATTTATGATGCAACCCAAGTAACATTTTGCCGCACAATTAAGGGCATTTTGTAACAGGTTTCTTTTCAATGAATCTGGAATGGGATTGCAAATGTGGCAAGGATGTATTCTTAATTCCAAAATATAAAAATAGATGTAGCTGAAGGAGAGTATTATCACTTATTGTGAGAGCCAAGCAAAGCTAAGATACACATGGTCCTAGAATCATGTCTGAGTTTAGATTTCTTCATCTGTAGGGTAAGAGGAAATATATACTATCTCCTCTTCTCAAGAAATAAGCAAGAGAACCCATGAGATCAGAGCTATAAAGCTTTTTGGCAACCCTCAACTTGTTATATAGGAACAAAATTGCATTACCTGGTTAAGGTGTTTGAGGCTGGGTCTTGGTAAGGAAAGCTTGTAGTTGTGGGAGAAGTAAAAATGAGGAGAACACAGTCAGATTCTTAAAAAGAAGTCTCTTGCTATACATCCTAGCATCCACAGCCTTCTAAAGGAATCAGCCACCGCATCTTTGTCACTTAACTTTTTTTAATCTGAACTGACAGATCACTGGAGAATAACTGTAGGGAATAATCCCCACAGTGGCAAAGGGGATGGATTAAATCAACCATGAAAATAAGCACTGGCCCATGTGTCTATAGCCTAAAAGAAATTTGAGCGAACACAGTGCTGTTTAAACCAGGCACAGAATACTTTGAATCACATGTAATATTTTCTCCTGCAAATGTTCATTTGAAGGGAAAGGCAAAGGCTGCTGTTTTGAAGGCCAGTGTATACCTTGCTTTGTCTGATAAGTGTAAAGAATTATGTTATTATTTTATTAGCATAGGGATATAAGATGAACATTATTCTTCTCTCTCCCCCACATCCATAGCCTCATTTTTAGTGAACGTGGCTTCACTTCTACTCTAATGATTTAAAATTATCCCTGGAAAAAAACATGCTCAATAAATGTTAGCTATAATTTTAAACCTTTTAACCTCCACTTAAAAGGTGGATTGGCCTTTCAAGAAGAGGTCACCAAGGAAGTTAATAACTGTTTCTCACGTTTATGGGGGAAAAATAATGGGATCGAATGTTACATGAGTGCTTCCTTGAGCTGCTTCTTATTCCACACAAATGTATTTTCTGTCATTTAACTCATATGGCATTAAGAAGGGAAGGTGTCAGGGCACCTGTGTGGCTCAGTCGGTTAAGCATCTGCCTTCAGCTCGGGTCGTGATCCTGGGGTCCTGGGATCAAGCCCCACGTTGGGCTCCCTGGTCAGTGGGGAGCCTGCTTCTCCCTCTCCCTCTGCCCCTTCTCCTCTTTGTGCTCTCTCTCTCTCTCAAATAAATAAAATCTTAAAAAAAAAAAAAAAAGAAAAAGAAAACCAGGACTATGTCATAGTTGGTGCTGTACTCTGAACCTCTCAGAACAAAACAAAAAACCCCACTCCTGCTTATTCCTATGTTGGAGAATGAGCAGAGCCTAGAGAACTGTCATCCAGGGGGGTCTCATCACTTTCAAACATACTCTTCCCTGAGCCTCTGCCGAACCCCAGAAGAGAAGGAAACCAGTTATTATGGGAGGGTTAGGATTTGCTGATGAATAAATTTGGTCTCATCTGTCGAACAAATAGATTTCAAATCAAGAATAAATGTTGCCATAGATAGTCTATGACTCCCTGCAGGTTATGGAAAAATCAATCAAGCAAAATCAAGGAACATGTAGAACCTATCCACGGGAATTGAGTCAAAATGCACATTCAAATCCTAGCAGTTCTCATCTGATATGCTATTAACACCTGAAGAAGATTTAAAAATCTGATGTGAAAAAGCAGGAGGGGGTTATTTAAATCTTTTTTGGAAGGAAGATCTTATTTTAAAAAAGGTTTAGTATCGATATAACTGCATTTTCATCCTTTACTCGTGTTGTATGCTTATTTGAAGAGCACAGTATCCACCCTAGGTTCCTCAAGAGCTAGAAATCCGTCACAGTGATGCTTTTCCCAGTGCTTAGGAGAGTCTGGTGAGGCTCCTGCTCATCCTAGCTAGTCACATTTACTTCTAGCTCTGGTTTTCCTCTGCACCTTTCAAGAACTTTTTTGGTATGTCTTTCTCTTCTCTCCTTTGTATTTCTTTCTAGACTACCTGAAAAGCTTTGCCTTTAAGAAAACTGCATCCTTTTAAAAATCTATATGTATATACTCCTCTTAACACCTATATTTACATTTTTAATCAATCAAAGATATTTACTACACTCACTTAAAAAGCTTCTCTCTGGTGTGAATTTTTTTTTAAGATTGTATTTATCTATTCATGAGAGACATAGAGAGAGAGAGAGGCAGAGACACAGGCAGAGGGAGAAGCAGGCTCCATGCAGGGAGCCCGAGGTGAGACTCCATCCCAGAACTCTGGGATCACGCCCTGAGCCCTAGGCAGACGCTCAACCGCTGAGCCACCCAGGAGTCCCATCCATGCAGCTTTATTAGAGTATTTACTGATAGATAAGTGGGTAAAGAAAATGTGATACATATGTATACCATGGAATATTATTCAGCCATGAGAAAAAAGGAAATCCTGCTGTTTACAACAACATGGATGGATCTTAAGGGTATTAAAATAAGCCAGACAGAAAGACAAATACTGTATGATTTCACTTATATTTAGAATCTTAAACAAACAAACAAACAAACAAACCCTGAGCCCATAGATGCAGAGACCAGATAGGTGGTTGGCAGAGAAGTGGGATTCAGAGTGGATGAAATGGGTGAAGCAAGTCAAAAAGTATCAATTTTCAATTATTAAGATATGTAAGTTCTGGGGATATAATGTACCGCATAGTGAATAGAGTTAACCATACCATATTGTATATTTGAAAATTGTTAAGAGAGAAGATCTTAAAAGTTCTCATCTTGCAAGGAAAAGACAACTGTAACTATACAGAATATACTTATATCAATCGTAATGATGTTGTACACCTAAAACTAATACATTATATGTCAATTATGTCTCAAAAAGAAAACAATTCTTAATTAAGCTTATTTTATATTGAAAACAGTTCATTATTTCCTCCAGAGCCCGATATGTAAATATATAAATCATAAATATATAATGATAAGGACGCCTGGGTGGCTCAGTGGTTGAGCATCTGTCATTGCCTCGGGGCATGATCCTGGGGTTCCACGATTGAGTCCTGCATCGGGCTCCCTGTGAGGAATCTGCTTTTCCCTCTGCCTATGTCTATGTCTCTGCCTCTCTCTCTGTCTCTTATGAATAAATAAATAAAATCTTTAAAAATATAAATATGTATATAATGATATATACAAGCATGTATGTGCATATACACTGTATATAAGCACATGGTGTGTATATGTACACTGTATATATAAATTGTGTGTATATAAATACATTATATCCATGTGTAGATGTATTGTATATATGCATGTTGTGTATATGTACATTATATATACTGTATGTGTGTGTGTATTGTATGTATGTACATTGTATATATTTGCATTGTAGACATGTACATTTTTTATCTACATATACGTATATAATTTCTTCATCTATGAAATGGTCATGTTTGACTACAACAGACAGAGAAACATCTTTAGCTTACTCCTAAATGGGCCACTCACAGTATTAGTTCCACGTATATGCATGCATACATTTGAGTCAGAAAAAACAAGATGATGGGGTTCCAATGTCAAGTGAGTTTGGTGAGTGTTGCATGAAAAATGTTAATCAGGTTTTCTTAAATGCTGAAATTCTAAGTTATTGATATTCTCTAATGCTCACTGTGGGTTTCCAAAAATAGAATGCAACATGCAGTGTGTCTCCCAAATTATTTGTCCACAGAACACTATTTTTTTCCTGGGATCCTGTGGAGTGATGTTTCCAAACACGTGTGACTATGAAGAACTAATGTCTATTGCGGACTTTTCAAAAGAAGGTTTATACCACTGTTGGTATCATCAATGGAACACAAGGCGAGTTCTGTTCCATCCAGCCCAGGGAGCTCAAGGAGCTCAATGTAATTATTGTCCTGGAAAGGATCCAATATCCTTATACTCACTCACACCAAAAGAGCTAGGTTTATAAAACCAGAATGTCTTTTTTATTTACAAAGAGAAATATAGTTGTCAAGGGGACCTGATATGATTGTCCATTGGCCAACAATTTCTCTGCTTATAGAAGGACAAAACCATGAAAATCCTAATATTGGCAGAAGATTTCCAGATGACCATGAATACGGAATTAGGCATGTCAATTATTCAAAGATAATATAGGCACGAATATCTGTAAGAGGGGGTATATTGCCACCTGGACCAGGTAGGTCATGGCTCCAGAACACCACCCCAACCCCACAACTGGTTTCTGTAATGCGGCTCTTTCTGTGCTTCCAGTAATAACTAACCTCTGTCTGATGGGTAGTTCTTTCTATTGCTATATTAAAACTTTCATCAGTTCCAGGCCTTCAATGGAACTGAGTTCTAAGCAGTATGACAGCAACAACCATTTTTGCTTTGTTCAATCCTATGTCACCAGCATTCTGTTCAGAAATTAATTGACCAGTGTTTTGGAGTCTGGGGACCTCCTATCCCTTTAATTTGGCTTGATATATATATATATATATATATATATATATATATATATATATATATCCACACAGATGATCTACATTATATGAATAGGTAGGATTAAATGTAGATATGGTGGTATAAATGCAGGTGGATATTATACAAATAGATATTAATGTGGTGCTGTATTTAATACATATAAATAGATATATCCTTATCTATATAGAGAAATAGCCAAAGGGACCTAATATGATTGTGTTTTGACCAAACCATTATAGACAAGTTCCATGGAAATTCCTATCTTGTCACTCTGAGGGCATTTCTGAGCACCTTCCTGGGCCTGCTACAAGTATAATCACCTCTGATAGTAACTATTAGATACTGTACTGTGGTTGTTAGAAAGTTCTCTGATTCTTGGATGCTGAAGTCACTTCCCCCCAGTAGAGAATAAGGAGTTCCTGGAATTTATACCCCAGGCTCACTTGGAGCTGATGACTGCCTGGTGCAGGAGGAGGAGAAGTTGAGCTTCAAGACAGGATAGACTCTGAGTGTGGTTTATGCTTCAGAGCCCTGGGGAGAGGATGAGACAGGGGCGGGGTGGGGAGTTTACCTGAAATTGCACCCCTGCTTTGCTTCTTGCAAAAAAAAGTTTTCCTTACTCCCTTCCTAGTTTCTTCTGTAAACCTTCTTTATAAATCACCGGCACTTGAAGCCTCGGTTCAGGATCTGCAGCTTGGAAAAATCCAATCCAGGAGACTGACTTTATAAAGTTGTTGGGAGGATGGATGGGAACTATGAGGGCCTAGTGCCTGGCCCCAAAGAATTAGCTAATGTCATACAAGATGCAGCCCAAATGTTGAAACTGATTTTCTAAAAATATTTCTCGACGTAAATGCATTATGTGCAGCAGGTTGTTAAAAATCATTTCAGTTAGAAGGTTTGTAAAGAAGCACAGCTCTCAGCTGTACCCCTCCCTACCCTCAGTATTACTCCCCTAAGGCAATCACATTGAACCATTCCCATAAGGTCTTAGGGGTTTATCTCTAGGTTTCTGAATACTTTCCATTTATATCTGTCTCTTGATTTATTAGCTGGATGTCTCTCGTGTTTATTTCTTGCTATGGCGCATGGGGTTTCAGCTCATTAACGTCTCCTTCCTTTTCCTCCCTTCTCCTAATGGAAACATAGCTCTGGTTTTAGTTACCTTTGTAACTTGAAACAGCATCTTTAAATCCCCATTTGTTCAGTCACCTATGGAGGGGGTCTCTTGATTCCCTATTTAGTGCTCTGGTTCTCACTTCTCCTCCTCCCACCCAGCAAACTTTGACTTCCACATTGTCAAGGATTTTAGCAGCATTTATGTTCTCATTAAATCTGTCGTGCCTTATTTACAGGCTGTTTCAAAAACTGAAAGCCAGTAAACACTCTTAACCTTAATATGGCTACCTTATTATTTTCCGCCGAGCCAAGAAGCATGTTGTGATCACATGGCCTTCTAGTCCGGATTTTAGTGCCACTCAAAATATTCAAATAGGTTCTCCTTTCATACCTCACCAAGTACTCAAAATCATGCCACATCTCATTGCACAAGTGGGTCATGTTGTCTATTTCTTTTATTGTTTCTTATAAAACCATACCTTGTTCTTATATTGTTTGTTTTGCCTAAAGTATCTTATTACCCATCTTTTTTTTTATTGTGAGAAGAAATATATACTTTCTTTAGGAAGTGGCTACCATCTTCCAGCTTCTTATTTTTCTATAGCATTGAATCTGTCCTACTGTTCTTCTTGGAGCTCAGTGACTTCTTGTTCTGCTTTGGAACAACCACTTCATTTCTTGACTGTGGCTTTCCCAGACACCTTTTGTTTTTGCTAAAGTTTCTAGTTTCCTTTCTTTTTTACCATGTTTTCAAATTCCCTCAATATCTCAAATACTCTATCACTTCTATGGCATCTTCCTCTTTTCTGGAGATATTTCATCTAAGCCTTGTCTTTCTACTGCAATCTAGACTCAGTGCTTTCTAGAACTTCCAGACACTGTTGTAGTGGGACTCCCTGGGTATGGCTCGCTTGTGCGTCACGCACTGCTCCCTGGATCTTAACTCTTCCTCTTTCTTGGCTCATCAACTTATTTTGCTGAAGTACCTTTCGATTTCCTAAGAAAAAAGGTGCAAAGATAAGACGTGTAAGTTTTGGCAAGTTCCAAAATGGGCCTTACTCTGCTCTTGCTGTTGACAGAAAGTTTGACCAGTGATGGGACTCTTGGCTGGGAATCATCTTGCAGAACTTTGAAAGCATCGTTCCACTGATTTTAGCCATACAGTTTTGCCAATGGGAGGTCCAATGCCAGTTTGATTCATGTTGCTTTGTAGATGGCCTCTTACTTGTCTCTTAAAAACATAAGACAGAACGTAAAGACTGCTAACTCTGGGAAACGAACTAGGGGTGGTAGAAGGGGAGGAGGGCGGGGGGTGGGAGTGAATGGGTGACGGGCACTGGGTGTTATTCTGTATGTTAGTAAATTGAACACCAATAAAAAAAAAAAAAAAAAAAAAAAAAAAAAACATAAAATCTTTTATGTTTTTAAAAAATCTTTATCTTAAAAAAAAATAAAAATAAAAAAAATAAAAAAATAAAAAATCTTTATCTTTGGTATTCTGCAGTTCCATGGGAGAAGTATCAGGATGTGAGCCTCCTCTCTTTCAACTTGGTTGGAACACAGAAGCCAGAGGCTTGGAAGAAAGAACACTGAGAGCTCAGTGTATTGGGTTGAGATTGGGAACTGACTGGCTTTTTAGGGTACATAAAAAGAGGACTTTACTTTGAGGCACCCACATCCACATTGGAAACCTAATTCTTCCCCAGACATGCTTTTCAATTTCTTTCAAGGAGAGCCTTCCCGCAATTTTTCCTGAGAGTTTGGGTTGGCCTACCTCTGGGCCCTTCTGCAGGTGGTGATGAATGATCAGGGGTCAGGGAAGGGCCACAGCCCACCTCTGAGCCCTTGGCCTCCCCAGTGCATTCTGGGAAGGTGCAGCTACTTTTGGGATGGCCTGTGCCGCAGCCTCTTCCTTTTTGCTTTGCTATGAGCACGCCTTTGCTTTTCATCTACCTTGTTTAATGGGGCAGCTAAAAGCTAACATTATGTCTCACACTTACTACTTGTTAAAATACTCCAACAAGAGTATTCCCCAAAATGTCCACAAATGTAGTAATGGGTGGCAAATGGCCCTCATATCTAAAAGAATGTGCGGAAGATACTGAAAGATTCCCAGGTGTCTGTTTTCCCTTTTTTCCAAACAGTGATTGTGTGTCGATACCTCTTTGCTAGTGGAAGAACAGATTCATTTTTTTGGAAAAACATTCTCGAAGTGATGCAGATGGAAAAGCAAGCTGCTCCAGATGAAGCCGAGGGAAGAGCCCCCCCACTCACGCCTGGGCTGCTGGGACCCCCAAGGGCAAAGGCTCCTGACCCCTTGAGTGGTGCTTTAGAATGCAGAGTTTGGCCTACTCTCTGGAATCCTCTTTTCTAACAAGCTCCGCAGGTGATTCTGTCCACAATTTGAGATAGGCCGCTAGAGTTGCCCTAAACGACCGACTGTAAGAAGCTTGTGTGGTTCTGCAATAGCCGGTAATTTGTAGGGATTTTTAATTGGAAGGATTTTGTTCTCTGTTTTCTCCTGATATCCCAACAGATACGGAGATCTCTGCCTTAAATGCAAATGGGAACAAATGACAGTTAAAAGATGTTTCTGGAGCTGACAGCAATGACCACGTGTGAGATGGGTATATAGTGTACTTTGAAGCAGAACTGATTTTGCATGTTTTTAACACCGTTGCCAAAAATAGAGGCGACTTTCCCCCAAAGTTTTCACCTGCACTTTTTCAAAGTCTTCCTTTCCTGGCACCCTGTGTTTTTCCATGCATTTTACAAGGCTTCTGTCCATGAACACAAGGTGGAAATGCCCTTAAATGAGGGAACTAAAGGGTTCCTGACCTGCACACTTGCTTCTGCCAGCTAGGATGGTATATTCTGGGGTGCTGGGACAGGGCAGACATCCAATTTTACCAAATCAAATTCCTCTAGTTGGCTGTTCTAGATTCCATTCGTTATGCCTCTTCTATGGAATTTAATGGGCAAGAAAATGAACAATAAATACAGCTTTAGGGAAGCCAAGTCTACATCTTCCTGATGAGCACGAGTTTTCTTTTTGGTAGCCCATGAGCCCAGTGATTTGTAAGGCTGAAACCATCTGGAGAACTCTTCCCTGCCACCAACAATGCCCTAGAGACGACAATGGCACAGAGTTCTATGGACAACATAAGCTGATACCCTACTCGGTTACTTGCCTTAAAATGTCAAGAAGCTGAGCCCAGTGAGGCTGCTGCCCCAATGTCTAAGTGTAGACGAGACATTCTCTAAGCATGAAGGCAAACTTGTAACACAAATAAATTGTACCATAGCCCCTCCCCACCCTCATACTGCTCAGACCTCCCCGCCCTTCCTGCAACCCCATGTCTCTGTTCCTTATCAGGACTCACGTCTCACACCGAATTAGCATCTTTATCCTCTGAGACATATTTGCATTTCGTACCAGCAGGCTTTCAAAAATGTTTTGCCTGCAGCAGGACAGAGGTACACGCTGAATGATTCATCACTGAGCAGACACTTCCAAATTAGCCTCAGTAGCCAGGCGCCTGTGCCACCTTTCCTCAAGAGCAGAGCCTCAGAGGGCATCCTAGTATGAGTGAGCAGTCATCTTGTTCCAACCCGCAGGAGGAGATAGGCTGACCCATCCGTACAACTGGTTCTCTTACATTCAGGGCTTGGCAGGGCCACGTCTGAGATTGAGTCCTCCCTCCTACCCACTAGCTACATAAACTCGGGAAGGTCAAGCCGTGTGAACTTCTGAGCTCGAGGTTGGTATGTACAATGTGGCAGTGATAGCATCTATCCATGTTGTTACCTTGGAAAGCTAACTCATTCATATTAAATGAAAGTACAGTGGGCATAGCAAGTTCCTCCCTTTGCCACCCGGCATCTTGCCGCCAGGCATCCTGAGGCCCCGCCTGGGTCCCTCCCTCTCCTGCACCACGCAACATCCTTGCTGGCCGCTGCTCTGAGTCCTCAGAACTTGTAAAGATGCCCAGAGTAGAGATGGACTGTCCTATTCCCTTGTGGCATCCCAAGACACTATAGTTTGGTCCCCAGTGTGTGGATATGGAGAAACAGCTTTTATTATTATAGGATAGAATTTGTCATTTGAACCATTTTTAAGGTGTGCAGTTCTGTGGCATTAAGTATACTTGTGCTGTCCAACCACCACCACTCCCTACTTCTAGAACTTTTTCATCACCCTCTCCAGAAAAACCCATACCTGTTAGCAGTTACTCCTCATCTCCCACCTCCAGTCCCTGGCGACCACCTAATGTGTTTTCTGTCTATGGATTGGCCTGTTCTGCACATTTCATATCAACGGAATTATACAGTATATTGCCTTCAGCATCTGGCCTCTTGCACTTAGCATGACACATTGCCCCTTCTGTTTTCACTTGGCACCTTTTGTCTCCCTAGGACCAAGCTTGCACCAGGGGACAGGGCTAAGGATGAATCTGAACAGCTATTACCATGCTGCTCTTTTCAGGATTCCGGGTGCTTTCAATGAAGAACCCTCACCAGGTTCTTTCTCCCTGGCATGTGTCCACTACCCTCTGTAAATGTCTTTCTATGAGGCTATTCCAGGTCCCAGACACGCCCGGAGGTGTGTGAAGTGTCAGCAGTGAGTAATAGCTTGTACTCCTTCCCTGCCAGCTGTCAAACCTAAACCACCAGTTTGCCAACCGTGCCCGCATATGCCTGAGCCTGGAAAGTCCAAGGAAATGCTGAAGTTGAGATCCCAAATGGTGTAATTAAATTACTGCAATGTTATACTTTTTATTAACAAAAGTAAACCCTTCCTTTAGTATTTGAGTGCCATTCTGCTTGCTCTGATGCCTTGGAGGCATAAAACACATCTTTATTTCTCCAGAATCTTTCTGGACTTGCACTTCATATGCAGATATGCATGGTACTTTCGCTTTTCCATTCCTCTGCCTTAGAAGTAGTCTTATGTAAATCCCAGCCAATGTAATTCTGATCCTCTGGTGGTATGGCTCTAGTATCTGTGAGGAAACCCTTAACAAGGATTCAAAAGAAGGAATTTTTTCTAATTTACAGTTGACATATAAAAACTGAACAAATGGAGAAATGGAGGAGTCTTGGCTACTCCTTTATCATACTGAATTATTTATTTGGGAGTTTCAAGCTACTGGTTTTGCCAAAGTGTTCTCTCTAGGAAATTCAGAGTTTGCTGGAATTTTGTTCCATGTTTCTTTTATAAAATTGTAAATTTAAAAAAATGTTAAATGTCTTAGTGTAAATTTCTATGCATCTCTTTTTCTTTCATAGCTACTGGTTTTGTAGTTAAATTTTACATTTACCAATAGTGTATAATAATTAGAGAGGAAACAATCATAAAAGGATGTAATTACGAGGGAAGAAAGTAAAAATCTTTAATCTTCCATGCATAGGGTCAGTTTCACCCCTAACAATCATCATTTTATCTGCCTTTTCTAGTTGAATGTCTTTGAACCTTCCTATCTTGTGTTTCTCAATGTGCTTTATATAAGGAGCCATACAGAGGTTCCATGCTTTATCAGTTAGTTTCTTTCTTTCTTTCTTTCTTTCTTTCTTTCTTTCTTTCTTTCTTTCTTTCTTTTTCTTTTTTTCTTTCCTTCTGTTTATACACTTATGTAGGTGGCTTTGGTGTTCTTTAAACCAAAGTTACATTCTTGTATGACACTCTCGTGCTTTTCTTTGCATCCAGCACATACCTAGCCATATTTTATGGCCCACGATTTTTGCTTGCAGATGCCAAATTAGTTTATATAACTCAAAGAGGTCTCATTTAGGTTAATTTAATGCCTTTTCAGGCAAGCTGCAGATTATGGGAAAGAAATAGTCAAGTAATGTGAACGCACCAACATAAAGGAACGAAGACACATTTGGAACCGTGTCTCATTAGTAGGTTAGGGTCCGCTGCACCTACCCATCTGCCAATATCTGTCTGCCAATATTCCCCAGTCTATCCTGTTTCTAAATGCTGATTTAGATAAATGCTTTTCTAACCAAAATGAAACAGTATGGTACTTAAGTCAACCATGAAAATAAGCACTGACATGTGTGCCCCCCACCTGAAAGGAATCAGGACAAGCTTGATTTGAATCAGGCAGGAGGCCAGATGCAATCAGATTCCCAAAATCTGTAAACTCCACCAAAAGGAGAGATCAAATCCCATTCCCTCAGGACTTCAGATTATGGAAGATCCTGGGATGTCAGAATTGAGCTGGGCTCCCAAATCTTCAATAAAATGTGATTTTGTACAATAGGAATGGGCAGGTGACAAAACCAGACCATTCTCTTAGGGTACCAATAAATGGGAAGACTGGGTACTTTTTCTAGAGAGACTTAATTTTTTAGGGCATTTTTAGGTTTGTAGCAAAACTGAACAGAAGGCTGAGAGAGTTCCCTTTGGGTATTTTGTCGCCCTCTCTATGCACACTATCTCTGCCTCTGGAGTCCCAGAGCACTCCGGACTTCCATGCAAAGGTGGACACAGACTGGACCAAGAGTTTGAATAGATGTAGAATAATTCATCAACCCAGTGAGGACTCGCCCTCCCAGCTGGTCTAACATGGAAGGCCTACAAGGTACCTGAGAGCACGGATTGGTATTTGGTGCCCCTGGGAGCTGTCGAGCTACCATTTCACCAATATAGGTGTGCCTTGCTTTGAACAAACCCAATTTTTAAAAATATTACTAATAAAGAAACCTAATTATATATTTAAAATCTGACTTACACCAGAGGCTAATTGGGAGTGACCCATCTTTCCAACACTTTCAAAGATAGGCTGTCTACCTTCTCTAAAGTCTAAAGTCATTCAAAACTTCCCAGAGCCTCTGTTCCAGGCAGTCATTCTCCACATTGTCCTTCAGAAATATCACCTAACCTCTGAAACTAATAATACATTATATGTTAATTAATTGATTTTTAATTGTTATCTATATGTTAATATCATATATGTTAATACTATATATTAAACTAGTAATATATGTTAATTGATGGTCCATCGTTTAAAAAACAAACACCAACATATAATTAGCATTATACATTAATTAATTTAAATTAAACAAAAAACAAAGCATCTAATATACAAAAAAGAAGAAGAAGAAGGAGGAGAAGAGGAAGACGGAGGAGGAAGAGGAGGAGGAGGAAGAGGAGGAGGAGGAAGAGGAGGAGGAGAAGAAGAAGAAGAAGAAGAAGAAGAAGAAGAAGGAGGAGGAGGAGGAGGAGGAGGAGGAGGAGGAAGAAGGAGGAGGAGAAGAAGAAAGAAGAAGAAGAAAGAAGAAGAAGAAGAAGAAGAAGAAGAAGAAGAAGAAGAAGAAGAAGAAGAAGAAGAAGACAAAAGAAAAAAGAAAAGAAAGACCACGTAAGCCATGCTGTGTCATCTGGATGTTTCTCACATTCCAGACTGTAATAATAATACCCTCTCTTCCTTCTTTCAAGGAATGACCCTCACTTTCTTGAACCCTCTCTGCTATGGTTCCACAACCTCCACGGACACTGCCTTGGCCTCTCTAACCCACAGAAACCCCCCTGTCCTGATTCTCTGGGCCCTTTTGGTCTACCAATAAGCAGGACCCTGTTACCCCCAGACCTGATTGTTTTTTATGAGTTAATCTCATCTCCATAAGTAGACCATGACACTCCTTGAAGGCAGAATTGTGACCTTAAACCATACATATTGCTCGGCACAGTACTAGTGCCTAGCTCATGTTCCATACATTTAACAAGCAATTCTTAAATCTACAGGAGTAGTCACTGCTTGATTTTCTTACCAAGTTCTCTAGGTGTCCGCAACATATGGTTCAGTGTACACATACTTGTCAAGAATGTACTTGTTGTGTGAAGGCAGGTGGGTATGCAATATGCCACTTTCCAGAACCACTAGATTTTTTTTCCAAAGGAGCACTTAGGGAAAAAAAGGGGGACTCGTTTAATGTTACAAACAGGTGCTATTACTGTTGAAAATGTTGACAAACTCTAGGTAAGGAAGAAACAGGAAAACATTTCAGCCAAGGCATACAGGTTCGACATGGATCCTTGTATTTGTTTGTAGTCTTGTTGGAAAGCTTTGAGACTGAAACTCAGGCAGAGAAGGAAGTGAACTTGTAGCAGTAACTTTCTCTAGATCATTCTTTGGCCACACTAACAGTCCTCCTGCTGCCGACATTGCATAGTGCGAGATGGGGCATGTGAGAACCTAAAAATTAGGGTGTTCAGTATTAAGAAGCTTGTCCCACCAACTCTTACTTTTCAAATAACAAGGAAATCTTAAAAAGATGATTTAGTTCTCTCCCTTCCTGCCCTGTTTTTGAGGTGCTAACATGCGTAGTCACCACTGTAGAGTTCACAGCAGCCTGCTTTTACCCCTCCTGCCCCAGGGTTTGAGGGTGAGAGGGCCCTGACTGGCAGGCAAAATATTCAGACTCCGGCTTCTGTCTCTGCAAAGCAGAGAAGAATGGACTGTCTTTAAGGATTTTTTTTTTAATTTATTCGAGAGAAAGAGAGAGAGAGAGAGGCAGAGACACGGGCAGAGGGAGAAGCAGGCTCCATGCAGGAAGCCCGACGTGGGACTCGATCCTGGGACCCCGGGGTCACGCCCTGGGCGGAAGGCAGGTGCTACACCGCTAAGCCACCCAGGGCATCCCAAATTAATGCATTTGTTAAAAATATTTATTTATTTATTCATGAGAGACACAGAGAGAGGGGCAGAGACAGAGGCAGAGGGAGAAGCAGGCTCCATGCAGGGAGCCCGATGTGGGACTCGATCACGGGACCCCAGGATCACGCCCGGGGCTGAGGTTGGTGCTAAACCGCTGAGCCCCCCGGGCTGCCCTGGACCATCTTTAAAAACAAACACAAACACCTGGGCACCTGGGTGGCTCAGTGGTTGCGTATCTGCCTTTGGCTCAGGGCGTGACCCCCAGGTCCCAGGATCGAGTCCCACGTCGGGCTCCCTGCATGGGGCCTGCTTCTCCCTCTGCCTGAGTCTCTGCCTCTCTCTCTCTCTTCTCTCTCTGTCTCTCATGAATAAATAAATAAAATCTTAAACAAATAATAAATTTAAACATTAAAAAGACACCCAACCTGTGGAAACTTGACCCTCACACGTCTAAGCAAACTGGCCAGGTCCGAAGCAGCAGGTGGTCCGGGTGATGCAAACGAAGAGCACAAACAGTTGGTGCTCTTAACTCCAGTTGAACGCGGACCCGAAAGGATTGGGGGGAGGGGGGGTGAACTTTTACAACCGAAAGCCCTAAAGCACAGGTGTGTTTGCAGGCCAGCGCGGAGGAAAAGGCGAGGGAAGGCAGGGAGCAGGCTCCGCGCAGCCCTGGCTGCGGGCTGCACGCGGCTCCCGGGGTGCAGGTGCCTCTCTGCTCCCAGGGCTCCCCGCAGCCCCAGGCCCTGCGTGCACCCAAGGGGGGGCCGGGGAGCCGCCGCGTGGTGCAGGGGAGGGGGCGGAGGGGCTCTCGTCCGCGGCGGGGTCCCAACCGCACGCTCCCTTTCTCTCCCCGCAGCTACCTCATCCCTGAACTCCCAGCTCCAGCAGCTGCAGCAGCTGCAGCAGCTCCCGCCGCCCGCCCAGCACCCGCCGCCCGGGCCGCCCGCGCAGCCCCCGCAGCCCCCGCAGCCGCAGCCGCCGCCGCCGCCGCAGCCCCCGCAGCCGCAGCCGCAGCCGCAGCCGCAGCCCCAGAACCACAACCACAACCACAGCCGAGCGTCCCCGCCGCAGCAGAGCGCAAGCCCCCCTCAGAAAGCCAGCCAGTCGCCGGGACATGGCCTGCCGTCGCCGCTCACGCCACCCAATCCTCTGCAGGTACGCGCCCCGCCCCCGAGCGGGGGGGCGGGGGTGGTCACGGGGGGTCACGGGGGGCTCTCCCGCGCCCCCCACCGGAGCCCCAGGGCCCGCTGCAAAACTTAGCATCCCGGGCTGCAGCGGCGCCTCCTCCTAACGGATGCCCCCGCCCCGGGGAGGAGGGAGCCCACAGCAGGCAGCTGGGGGATGCATGTAAACGAAACAAATCGGAGCCCATTGACGTTGCCCTCCGCTGGATAAATGTTTTTCTGTTTCCTTCTGCGAGAGGCCGGCTCTGGAAGTGCACTTGTAGCCTGTAATAATTCCATTTTATGATACTTTCTGAAGGCAGCCAAGATAGCATCCAATTAAAATTATTACCAGCACCGTTTTGTAGCCCCGTGGAGAACTGTATCTCCTGTCCAT
Organism: Canis aureus; assembly: GCF_053574225.1. Classification (NCBI taxonomy): domain Eukaryota; kingdom Metazoa; phylum Chordata; class Mammalia; order Carnivora; family Canidae; genus Canis; species Canis aureus. Next base: position 46,006,857 of record NC_135631.1, read on the forward strand.
GAGGCACGGTGGTTATTTCTCTGTATTATGAATACAACGGTGTCTTACCTTAAGTACTTTGTGCTCTTTTGTTTCTATTTTTCTAAAGACTCTCTGGGGTCAGGAGGGTAAAGAAATTCAGCCCCCGTCTGTGTCCCAGATTCCAACCATTCCAACCATGGACCGACAAGTCCTCAAAAAAGGAGGCCGAGCGCCTCAGCAGAGCCCCATCCTTATAAAACAGTAAAGCTCCGGTGCCTTTACTTTATTACCTTGAGGCAGGGGGCATCCAAAACAGGTAGTCAGGCTAATCAGGAAAGCTTCTCTTTTAACGTGCCCTCATTCAGGAATACATAACTTTGAAAGTTCAGAAAGTTGTTCTTAACTCAGAGGCCTTTAAAGTAAATTAGGTTCAAAATGTAATGACTGTGATGTCAACACCCTCAGATCCAGAAATTAATAGCCCAGGTTTTGACGGTCATAATGATGGTTTCCCCGGTGAGATGACAGATGATTGAGTACGTTTGAAGCACAGTGACAAAGTCCAACAAAGCGAGCAGCCCAGGTCCTCCTTTCAAATGCCAACTCAGCGCCTTCCTTAGGCCTCGCTCTTGGGGTGCACGCAGCCCTCCACTACCTGAGGACGACAGCGGCAATGCGTCCTCAGGTCCTCGCCAGCAAAGTATGCAAGGTCACGCTAGATTGGCACACAGACAGAAAGGCAAGTGGATTAGAGACTTAGGAATTTTGAACTGACTGTGTTTGTTATCTGCTAACTTTGTTTCCGTGAACTTGAATTCTCAATGGTGGCCCGAAGTTTTTCTTGGAAATGAAAGCATTTGAGTGAGATGAGTAATTGCGTTTTCCCTGGCACTTGGGTCATGTCTACTTTCAACGTGAACGTTCTCTTGAGTCGGATGTGAAGATGTATTTTTTTTTAAATCTTACAAGTGTGAGACAGTGTAATACCTTTGACCTGGGCGGACAGGAACACGGGCTATAGAAATCTTCCGTGGGCACTTGACACCTACAGAGAAAATAGGTACAATCAAACTTACAAGATGCACAACTGGAGCCTTCCTGATGTTTTTAGCATTTGGAATTCAACTCCATTCTTCCAAAGAATGAGTTTAATGCTTTTTAGGAGCTGTTAAATCAGACGGGCCTATACACCATCTAGTTAAACACTTCCTCTCCCTGAGCCCCTCCCCCCCCCCCCCCCCCCCCCCCCCCCGCCGAACAGGTGAAATTACCAAATAAAAAAACGGGTCCTGCTCTGAGGGATGAGGTTACTTAGCTCAGTCCTCAGTTATCCCATATAGTCCAGTGTTCCTTACAGCAGAGCAAAACTTCGAGCTCTGTGGACATCGGCCTTTTCTGAACACTATCAACATCTTATAGATCTCTATTGGCCAGGGAAAGCCAGGTGTGGATAACCCACTTCAATGGCTACTAACAGGACTCATGGATGAGATGACCAATCCGCCCCATGGAAATAAATTCTATTAGGAGAATCTCCAAAAGTTGTCTTAACGGTTTCCTATGAAAGCCCATTGGGTAAGTTTCATTTTGTGTTGTTTTTGCAAGAAATGAAGGCTCAGAGCCACATTTCTTTCTTTCCAACCTTAAGAGAATATTCTAATTTTTTGCTCTTGGGGTTTTAACTTATAAACTTATGAAATACATTGGTAAGGCAATCCTCCAACTTCTGTGGACCTAATGGATGACCACCGAAGGAATGATTTGGTAGAGCTTTTAAAGATATTATCGGGTAGACAGAGAACTACTTTTGAATGAATATATATCCGTAGGAGTAAAATGATTTTTTGCCTTCACAATAGACATGTGTAAAGGAAATGGAGAATTCCATGGTTTTGAAATACTGGGTTTTTTTCCTACACTAGCTGAAGGGTTTTCGAGTTTGTGGAGCACAAAAGATTTGAACCTTTTAAAAAGAAAACTTTAAAAGGACCTGCAAAGATACTTAACTCTCAAAGGTAATGATCTTAATGAACAAGAATAAAGTGGTTTTGTTTGAAGATTCTTAAGGGAACAAAGATCAACTAAATTCACATGTGACAGTTTAAATTCTATTTTACAACTCTTTATTTTCATGTAGGCTTTGTCCTTTTACATTTTTCAAACCCTGTTTGGGAAAGAGTAGTTAAGAACAATGCAACTTAGGTTTTCAGGGGAAACCAGTAATTCAGAAGGTTTAAAAAACAAACAACTTTGAAGGATAATAAGTATTTCTTATTACAGAGGCTGTTGTATCTCAAAAAAAAAAAAAAGTAAATAAAAATAGCTAGCGTGAGTCTAATTGGGCGAGGTCATTTCTCGAAATGAAAAAAAAAAAGATGAAAAGCCCTGGCAGGCAGTATCACTCTAGACTGAAATTCTCCGAATGGTTCTTGTTGGGTTTTCCTCTAAGATTGCAATATTAGTTTTTCACCCTTTTACTCAATCCCATGAAATTTACTGCATTTACAAAACCCGAATGTTGCTTCAAGACAGAAAGGAGTCTAGAGCATTATCACTTCAGAGAACTAATTTTGGTTGCTCAGGGTTACAGGAGAGCTGGTTGTCCAATGTGAATAACAGAAGCTGGCCCCTGGAGGGCTGTCTTTAGAATCTTCATTGAGACTCAAGAGCTACCCACCGATGAATTCACTCTCAGCAGGGATGAGGAGAGAATTTATCCTTCTCAATATAAATAAGAAGGACTTTGATTTACAAAACATGTCTGAGGGTTGAATTTAATCCATAGGTTCCAGGATAAAAATCAACCCATACTTCTTACTTTTGCTCTAACCCATTGGCTGTGCCAGAGTCTGAAACTAGAAATACAGAATACGTTGTTGGGTAGGAACAGATCAGAAACATAAACAGAAGCAGCTTTAGGGGAGAAAACATAGGGTCTCATTCCTAGGTAGAAAAAAACAATGTTCAGTTTTAATTTGAATATATAATTTTGATCTGGATAAAGACCCTACGAACATAAAAATGTTGAAATACCCCCTTCTCATGATCTTTGAGATGGCTTTTCTTGAGCCCATTCCTTGGGAGTTTTTATTTGCTCTAAGGAAATTCTAAACATTGTGTTAAAGCCCCAGTGCCTTCAGGTTCATTCCTGTGATCTGGAGGTGAACTGGATGTGGCTGGAGTCATGGTGCCATGGGAATAGGAAGCTGGAGGCTTTGAGGTCTTGTTCTTCTTCTGAACCTTCTTCCAATTAGCTGACAACTTTGGACAAGTCACATTAGCTCTTTGGACTTCATTTTTCTCGTCTGCTAAACATGTGGCCTAGATGATTTTTAAGATCCTTTTCAGGCATGCGAGTCTATGTAAATGTTGGTAGGCCTCTGTGTTGGCCATTGAAAACTCGATGGTCCCAAAGATTCTCTGGGTATTCTTCAAGGTCAGGTTAATTTCTTCCCACCCAGCTGGGTGGCAGAGTGGAAAGAGTATGGGGACACACCTAAGTGTGATAATGATAGCAGAAGCAGATTTTATCTTAGCCAGAGAATCCAAATTAAAGTCAAGTTTTTATCCTCAGAGAGTCACTGCTATAAACTCTGGTCCCAGATTGCTTTTCCACACCTATGCATTAGAGAAGCTTAAGAAACCAAATGCTGCATTTAACCTTGGCCGTCTGCATGCCATCTTGCAAGGCAGGAGGCAGGATAATCTTTTCCTTTTCTTGTTGTATTGCACATTTTAATAAATAACAGAGGGAGAGAGGTCAGTGGAAGCAGTTAGGGGAGGGAAAGTTATCTGGGCTTGTATGAGGAATGAGAGGCATGGTCACCTCTTCAGAGGTGAAGTTGCTCGAGAGATAGTGTAAAATTGTTCTCGACCGTGTGCATTTGCCAAGGAAAGGTCTCGTTACCACTCAGGCATCCAGGAATAAAACTGTGTCCAAATTCCACCTCTGCTATGCAGTGGATACAGCCTCCTGATCTCATTTGGGATGTTTTCCCACTGGCAAACTTTCAGGACTAAGTTTCAAAGAGAGGATGGTACATTATCACTTTTTAAAACCAAGAGCCCAACCCTTTGAGAAGCAGTTGGACACTCTCGTGACTTTCATCCTTTTTAAAGCAAATGGTCTCCAGCAGCTTCTTCCTATAGAAAGGCTCCATATAACACTCTATGTTAACTAACTGGCATTAAAATAAAAACTAAGAAAGAAAGAAAGAAAGAAAGAAAGAAAGAAAGAAAGAAAGAAAGAAAGAGGCTCAGTGCCCTGGGCCAACCTCCTTTCTCTCTAGAAGTTAGTCTTAATTTAGCACAGAATTAGTCAAAACTTTGTGAGTCTAAGTTTTTTCATCTCTAAAGGGAGGGGATAAAATTAAACACGTTCTCCAGCTCCGTCTTTCCTCCATTCTATTTGCAGTTTCATGTTACAAAGCTCTGAAACTGTGTCGGGTAACCCATGCAGGTACAGGGGAAAAATACAGTCTTTTTTTTCCTACTCCTCCCAGGTTCCCAGGTTGGAGCCCATCAATTAGAGTAAGAAAAGACAGACTAAGAGGAGGAAAACAAACTAGGGGGCTTATTAACTCTGGCAGCACACAATGGAGCACTCAGTGATGAGTAACTCAAAGGGGGTGGTTAGAACTCAGGTTTATGTGGCATTTTAACAAAGAGAACAATACATTTGTAGAGAAGTGACAAGACAAGAGAGAAGGACTTGGAGTTTCTGGGGTGGCAAATTGTGGGAAGGCAAATAAGGGGAATTACTTTTTTTTTAAGATTTGTTTATGTGTGAGACAGGAGAGAGAGCATGGTGGGAAGGGGCAGAAGGAGAGGGAGAGTGATTTTTAAGCAGGCTCTGCACTGAGCATGAAGCCTGGAGCCCAGACTCAGTCATGGGGCTTGATCTCAGGACCTTGAGATCATGACCCGGAGCAGAAAGCAAGAGTCAGATGCTTAACCAGTTTAAGCACCCAGGCGCCCTATATTGGGAATTTCACAGGAAGTAAAGGCTAATTTCGGCAAGATCTGTTATAGATTCCTCTCATGCTAAAAAGGGTCTCCAGTTCTTCTTAGTCATCAACTGGTATCCTCCTTGGTAGAAAAGGAAGGGAGGGACATTTTAACACATTTATGTCCTGCTTTTGGCAAATAAGGGAATGTCAGAGAGCTTTTCTTTCTTCTTTTTTCTTTTTATTGGAGTTCAATTTGCCAACATATAGCATAACACCCAGTGCTCATCCCGCCAAGTGCCCCCCTCAGTGCCCGCCACCCAGTCACCCCACCCCCCTCCCACCTCCCCTTCCACCACCCCTAGTTCGTTTCCCAGAGTTAGGAGTCTTCCATGTTCTGTCTCCCTTTCTGATATTTCCTACCCATTTCTTCTCCCTTCCCTTCTATTCCTTTTCACTATTATCTGTATTCCCCAAATGAATGAGACCATATAATGTTTGTCCTTCTCCGACTGACTTACTTCACTCAGCATAATACCCTCCAGTTCCATCCACGTCGAAGCAAATGGTGGGTATTTGTCACTTCTAATGGCTGAGTAATATTCCATTGTATACATAAACCACATCTTCTTTATCCATTCATCTTTGGATGGACACCAAGGCTCCTTCCACAGTTTGGCTATTGTGGCCATTGCTGCTAGAAACATTGGGGTGCAGGTGTCCCGGCGTTTCATTGCATCTGTATCCCTGCTGGGTCGTAGGGCAGGTCTATTTTTAACTCTTTGAGGAACCTCCACACAGTTTTCCAGAGTGGCTGCACCCGTTCACATTCCCACCAACAGTGTAAGAGGGTTCCCTTTTCTCCGCGTCCTCTCCAACATTTGTGGTTTCCTGCCTTGTTAATTTTCCCCATTCTCACTGGTGTGAGGTGGTATCTCAGAGAGCTTTTCTTATATCTCCTTCTCCATGGTCTTCAACTTAAAACAATCCCCATGCCCACATGACACGTTGTGGGGTGGCATATTCTGTTACCGTTTATGGGCATATTGCATAACCCCTTTGTGGTCTTGGTGATTCTAAGAGAACTCAGACCTCTCTAGGCCTACATGAGGCTAAATCACAGTGTAGAATTCTCCTAGCATCGGGCAGCCCAGGTGGCTCAGCGGTTTAGCGCTGCCTTCAGCCCAGGGTGTGATCCTGGAGACCCTGGATCGAGTGCCATGTCGAGCTCCCTGCATGGAACCTGCTTCTCCCTCTGCCTGTGTCTCTGCCCATCTCCCGTGAATAAAGAAGTAAATAAATAATCTTAAAAAAAATTTCTCCTAGCGTCGACCAAGACACAGATGAAGCAAGGGATGCACTCAGATGCAAAACTCAAGGTGTCCCCCCAAAATGCATTGTCCAGATAGATATTTTAACACAGTATTTTTAAAAATGAAAATGGGTACCAAAATCCATGATGAACTGAATATCAGAATCTTATTTTTTTAAGATTTTATTTATTTATTCATGAGAGACACACACAGAGAGAGAGGCAGAGACACAGGCAGAGGGAGAAGCAGGCTCCATGCAGGGAGCCCAATGTGGGATTCCATCCCAGGACCCCAGGATCACTCCCTGAGCCAAAGGCAGACACTTAACCGCCAAGCCACCCAGGCGTCCCCGAATATCAAAATTTTAGATAGAGGATCAGTAACAATCTTGAATCATATTGGAGTCTGGGGCAAGAGGAGAAGTCAGTAATACTGATTTTATTGATCATGAATTTTTGGCATTCATTCTGATTTTTTTTTTAATATCCCATTAGATGTTGTTCATCTTAATTACTGTGTTTTGGGGCAAACTCTTACATTTTGTGCCTGAGATGACTGCCTCACTTCCCTCACCCTAACCCTCACAGTTTGGGTACCAGCTGTGTATATGATTTACTTGACAAATATTCTCCAAAGCCAGTGACATTGTGTCCACTGAACATTCCATCCAGGCCTTGGATCCCACTTTCTAGTTGAACTTGAAAATTGCACCAAATTTTGCACAGTAGAAAAGCAAGTGTGTGTTGGATAGTGGATCAGAGCAGGGGGGTGCAGTGGAAATCCAGATTCTCACTAAACTTTGTAAACAAGGGTCTACTAAACCAGTCATTTTGATTGAATTGTAATGTTTCTAATTTGTTTGGCTGGCATTTTTCACTGAACTAATTTATGGTTTTATGAAAACAAGTAAGTTTGGTGACAGCGGTACAAGTATCAATGTGTAGGCAACATCCTCCCAGAGCAATTCAGACTGTGAGGAGCTTTCAAAAACTGGAAGAGTTCACGCAGCATGAGTTAGGCTTCCCCTTGAGCTAAGCAACCAAAAGAAAATTCGTTGTTATTGAGGAGAAAAATCCATCCAAACCCAGAGAATTATCATGGAGCTTAAATATAACATACTGATGAAATGTGTTATGTGCTATAATTATATTAAACAAATGTTGATTAAACTACAGATATGAAAGAGTATGAATTTATTTCTGTTTATGCTACTGTCCAGTAAATTGAGGGTTTCATTCATCATTCACTCATTCAGCAGGAGGTTGGGTGGGAAATGGGAGTCCCTTTACCCAACCGTACTCAGCGCCGAATGAAATAAACAAAACATATCTATCCACATTCTCTGCAAGGGACAATTTTTCCTTTTATGAAAGGAAGAAAATCTCCTTAAAAAAAAACCCTCAGTTCAACATTACTGACATTTCAAAGAATTTATTACAAGCATTTGAGATCCAGGAGGAACAACAAAGTTTATATTGCTTTGAGAGTGGCAGGGGGAAAATTAGTTTACCAAGAATATACTTATATACTGCGGCGCTTCTTTGTCATTGTCTAGATTTACCATTTCTGGGTACTGCTGTGTAGATTAGTCAAATCATGTAGAAAAGGGTTTAACAAAGCAGACAGCATGTTCACTCCACTGACTATGGAAGCTCATGTCAAGTAGCGATAGATAGGAAGGGTGCCAGACTCAAAGAGGGTGGAGAGATTATTGCTGCATTTGAACATGGCAAGCTCTAACTTCCCCAGGAGAGCAGCACCCGCTCTGAGCATGACAGTGGGCAGGTCCATGGCTTGTCTGCAGCGAGCTCAGCAATGAGCCTGGAGCCACACACGACATCCAGCCCCATCACCGTCTGTCGGATATGGCTGATAAGCGAATCTCAAAGTCGAGTTCAGAATGTTTCTGAAACAGTTTTGTCTCCATGTGCATAGATGCAGGTTTTAGTGGCAACCTGAGATGCCCCAAATGTGCTGGCGGGCACTTCACTCTGAATGAGCAAAATACAGCCAATATTTATGTTAACTTAATACAGTAGTCCTGGGCTCACCAGATCAAGTGTTATTCTTTGTATTTTAGCCTTAATTCACTTCCCACAGGTTTGGGATAAATTTTACACGGGCTTTTAAATTGATTTCTCCAGTATAGACTTGCAAGTGAATTTTCTCCAGGTTGTAGAGAAAGCACTTCATGATCTGCAAACATTTATGGAGCACCTATGGTGTGCATGATGGCCTCAGGGAAGGTTTGCAGGACAATGTGGTGCCTTAGAGAGAGTGTGGTCTTTAGAAGCAGACACTCTTGAACTCGAATGAGTGCTGGCTCTGCTGGGTGCTTGGGTGAGGTCAGCCCATCCTTAGCCTCGATTTCCTCCTTGGCTGGAGGGCTGATGTGGGGAGTAAATGAGAAGTATCAAATGCAGTTCCTGATAGGTAGCTGGTAATAAAAAAAAATACCCGCATCCGCCTGCCTTTTTTCCTTTCTTTTCTTTTTTTATTTTTTTAAAGATTTTATTTATTTATTCATGAGAGACACAGAGAGAGAGAGAGGCAGAGACATAGGCAGAGGGAGAAGCAGGCTCACCTCAAGGAGCCCACTGTGGGACTTGGTCCCGGCACTCCAGGATCATGCCCTGGGCCAAAGACAGGCACCAAATCGCTGAGCCATCCAGGTGTCCCTCCTTTTTTCCTTTCTTGACTACAGATACTATCATCTGAGGGGGTCAGGAGACAAACAAAAAAACCATTGGAAGTTGAACAAAAAGCCAGTAGTCCTGGGAATATGAAAACACACATGTCCACAATAAAATTAGGCACCGGACACTACAGAAGAGCCTGGCTGAGCTAACATGAGGCTACTCATGAGTAACATGAGTCACACACAAGGTTTGCAGAGTCAAGTAGGAAAGGTGAGGAGGATTTCTGAGGAGGGGGACATGGGCAGAGGGAGGCTGGAGCAAGGGCAAGCCTGAGCAAGAGCCTTGGAGAGTGTGCAGAACAGAAAGAAAGAGAGTTGTGGCCGTGTGCTCCCGAAGTCGTAAAGAATTCTCACTTCAACCCAGAGAACCTCAGATTCTCCATCAAGGGTACCAAGAACCACAAGATCAATTTTTCCCTTCTAAGTTCCCAAAGTTGTGGGTTTTAGGTTGTGGGTAAATAGAAAGAATCTTGGGGATCTCGGTTCCGCCACCAACTGACTGTGTGACCTTGGGCAAGTCACCTAATCTCTGGGACTCAGTCGTGTCACTTATTTTATGGAAAGTTTGTATTAGAGGATCTTAAAGCCCTTTCCAGCTCCACATTCTGTTTATGAAATAACACAAAGAAGGTGGTTTGGGTTCCGTGGAAAGAAGGAACTATGTATGCACAACACCATTAACCCACAACGGGTACGCGGTACTCAAGAAGGACTCCTGAGAATATGTGGCCAAAATTTGCAGCGCGTTCTGAAGTTTACAAAGAGCATTTTATAGACAGTATTTCATGCATGGGTTTCATGGAATAACCATTATCATTTATCGACTGTATCTATGTACTTTATACTCTGAGTACTTTGGCCTCTCATTTCCTCCTCACAAAAGCCTAGAAGAGGCAAAAATTATCTTCAGTTCAGGTGCAGAGCAACAGACTGTCAGGAAACTGAAGGAACTTCCTCAACATTACTGTCAGACTTCAGAGCATCTCCATTTATATTTTACTGCCTCTGCAATTGTTCATTTGGATTATTGGTGAGTTATTTGTTCTTATTCCCACATTTAATTGCCAGCATTTTTTTTTTTTAGATTTTTTTTAAATTTATTCATGAGAGACACAGAGAGAGAGGCAGAGACACAGGCAGAGGGAGAAGCAGGCTCCATGCAGGGAGCCCGACGTGGGACTCCATCCTGGGATCCAGGATCATGCCCTGGGCTGAAGGCAGTGCTAAACCACTGAGTCACCTGGGCTGCCCCCTGCCAACATTTTCTAAGGCGACATTTCCCAAAGTGTCTTCCACAAAACACCAGGCCAAAGAAATTGCATTGAAAACAGATTTCATGGTAAGTAGGTGATGATAGATAGATGATAGATAGATAGATAGATAGATAGATAGATAGATAGATAGATAGAGGCGGGGAGTAGATAGGTGGGTGAATGAATGGATAGGTGGATGGATGAATAGTTAAGATGGATAGATAGATTGATAGATAGATGATGATAGATGATAGATAGATAGATAGATAGATAGATAGACAGACAGATAGGCAGATACCTCACACTGCATGCGACTCCTAGATATTTCTCAATGAATAGTAGGACACTGAAAGCTGAAACACATCCTGCAGTAGAGATGTCTAGTCAACATTATTTAACCAAGAAATTCTCGAACCTGTGTTCGAACCTGAACTGAACCTCCCCCCGCCACATCACACTAATTAATATCCCATGGAAAATCCCTCAGCAACCACTGCTTTGAGGCTTCCTTCTTGAACTTATTGTAGCATTGACACAACTAAAATAATGTTACGTTTCCTTACCTAGGACATCATCAAAAATCCACAGACCGAATCCTATGGACTGGGCAATAGAGAAAACAAAGTAGAGACAAATGGGGAAGGAGGAAAGAAAAAACTCAAAACCAAAGCAAGAGCAGGGAAAGCCGAAACCAAGGATGGTTCTTACAATTGGCAATGAGAAAAACCACTGGGTCCAAAAATCAAGGGAAGGTCTGGCTGGGTTGCTTCTCATGGCAGCTGACGTCATGGAGAGCTTCTCCTTCTGCTGGGCTTCCCCCCCTCCTCTACTTTACTCCCCATTACTTCTTCTCTTCACACAGCACTGCCCCTGGAGTTGGGCCTCCCCGTGCCAGGGCATGGAGAAGTGACAGCAGGATACCACTGGACCCCATGGCCCCTGGCAACCCCAGGGACAGAGAGGGCATTCTCTCTCCTCACCACGCCCCTACCCTGCAATCTTTTGACTGAGGAGTTTCCAGTGGTCAGAACATTTCCCCAATACCCTAATAACTGCCTCCTCAACCCCTGTGTTTGAAGAGTGGTTGGAATCCAAACAACAGATCAAGTCAGTCTGAAATCTGCATGGCAAGCCGGGTGTAAGGCCTCTAGAGTACCAGATGTCAAAACTCTGTCTGCGGGGCACTCTCTCAGTAATAATGCTCCCATCCTGGCTCTTTTCTTGTTTCCTATTTAAAAGAGAGAGAGAGAGTGCCTCAGAGGCACTGGTGTTTTCCTTCTCTTTCATCCTCCTCTGTGGAGAACTAAATTGGGCATTCTGGCTTCAGTACAGAGATAAGACAGAGAAAGGCGCCATGTTGAGAATGGCAGTTGCAGGGTCTCTTCTTTCATGTGTAAGAGGGATCCACATGGCAAAGGTTCAGGTACTCCTTAGAGTGGCCGTTCACTGGCAGGGCATTTCCCAGTCCTTGGCCACTTAGTGGGGGTGCCTGTGAGGACACAGGTGAATGCAGTGGTGGGGGGAGCGCCCTGTCTGGCGAGGCTGATGACTCTCATCTGAAAGCCCAGTTAGGCTCTGATCAATGCAACTCTCCAGCCCGACACATTTCATCTGAACTGTCGTTTGACTGGGATCAGCCATCATTCAGTTTTCTACACCAGAAGAAATGGAACTGTCATAAAAGAGAAATCAAGTCAGGGAGCTCCTTCTTTTCTCAGCTGGGCTCCATATCCTCCCCGAGGCTGGCCGCTCTTTCCAGAGTCGAGCTCTCTGTCGTTGCATTGTGAGGTTATGAATGTGGCATTTAAAGAGAACAAAGCAACGTTGAAGGGTTCAGAGAGGAGAAGATTTCAGAGAAACCCTCTCACTTTCCCCCACCAAGGAAAGCTCTCTTGAGTCTGGTTGTCTTGGAAACTTGTATGTTGTAAAGCAGAGGGAAAGTCATCTTGCGCTGCTGTCTGGGGTTCTAAAAAATTAACATTCCTTAGAGTAATTACCACCTCCAGTGTTCTGCATCCCATGGAAGGAATTTGGCCAATCTGGAGCTAAAAACCAAATGGTCCTTGGAACCAACCTGGACAAGGCAGAAAGTTGTTAAAGGCAGAAAGCAAAAATGGGGTATTTTACAAGTTCTCCAAGTGTAAATATCACCATGAATACATTTTAAGCATCTTCAAGGTACGACTACCTATTGTCTTGTAAATAGGCTCCCAATTATTCATTTCTAAAAGAGCAAATCCCTACCACTCATTTATACAAAACACTATGTACCCTAGAAGTGTGTTGGTTGCAGAGGTTGGTGCTAACTTTACTTCTATGATATAATAAAACTACGCCTTCAGTTCTAAGAAGATTAAGCCAGTGTTACTTCCACCCTACCCCTCCCCAGATTCACAGTCCATCAGGAAATGAAAACAGCCATAAATGTACTTTTTTATACACTGGAGCCTCTCCCAGACTCAAGTTGGGTTATTAGCCAATATTTGCAGAAAAACCTCACACCTTGTGATTCACTTCTGACACTCAGAATAGGAGAAATAAATAATCTTTTAACACCCTCTCCAAACAAGAACAACTATCTGGTTGAGAGTTTATTAGATGCTCAGACTGCTGCTAGATGGTGTCTCATCGGATCTATACCTGGGCTTCTCAAGCTTTTATTTGCATAAGAATTCCCCTGGGACTTTGATAAACGTGGACTCTGGATTCAGTAGCTCTGGAGTAGAGGGCTTACCCTAGAGTCTGTGGTTCTAACCAGCTCAGGTGAAGCTGAAGTGCCTGCCCCTCTGCCCTCATCTTGAGTAACAAAGCTCAGTGAACCTTGGATGTCCCACTAACTCACTTCACAGGTAAGGAAGTTAGGAGTAAGGACTTCTAAGAAGCAAGATTCAAACCAAGGTCTATCTGACATAAAATCTTGTCTACTGTGCTAATCTGCCTCTCTTTAGTTTTCTTCTTTTTTATTGTGGGATTTCCATATTTTAAAGAGATCTCATTTAAATCACATAATGGGAGCACCTGGGTGGCTCAGTAGGTTAAGCGTGTGCCTTCAGCTCAGGTCATGATCCCTGGGGTGCTGAGATCAAGCCTGGAGTGGGACTCCCTGCTTAGTGGGGGGGTCTGCTTTTCCCTCTGCCTCTCCCCCCAGCTTGTGCTCATTCTATCTCTCTTTCCCTCTCTCTTTCTCTCAAAAATAAAGTCTTAAAAAAATAAATCACATAATGATTTCTAACTTGCAGATGAAGATGGAGGTAATTGCACAGTTACCTCTGTGCAAAGAAAGACTCCCAGAGTCCCCTCCCTGGCTTTTCTTGGAGCTCCTGATCTAAAATTTCAGTCTTATCATTGCTCATGAAGCAGAAACTCTGAAGTTAGGGGTGACAGTGCAGCCACACATTCTTCTTTTTATTTGGTAAATATACTAGTTCTGTTGGAGCCATTTCTACCCAATTGATACTCAAGTACAAAGAGATTGAAATGGTCTGTGAACACTGACAAATCAGAGCTGAAAAGTCAGTGGGTCTCGCTCCAATGTTTAGGCCCAAGCTCGCCTGGCTATATGACTGTGCAGATCACCCCTTCCTCTATTCCTCCCATCTTTCGTACAGCCACAGAAGTGCATCTGGGACTGTCTGTCTGCCTTAGTTGGGGTGAGGGAGTCTTCTCTTATACCATCATGTCGATACACTGTTTCAGGAGCAAAAGCCAAGATACATGTAAAATGGTAGCAAAATCATCCTCCAAATGAAGAGGTCATACAGGGTCAGAATGTAGTTCTTTTTACCTGATGAAAGATTGTCTAGTGTGGCTTGTGGAAGTTCTTTACCCTCTTCATCAACACTGTCGGAGCTGGGTACAAAATCATTCATGTTAAAGCCCCTTCTCTCCAGTCACGTGTACTTTCCAGAATGGCCATTCCCTTTAAAATGGAGAATTTGCTTTGTGATAATTGACAGTGGTGCCATCATTGTGAGGCAATGGATTCTTCATAAAATGGGATCCCTGGGTGGCTCAGAGGTTTAACGCCTGCCTTCAGCCCAGGGCATGATCCTCTAGTCCTGGGATCAAGTCCTGCATTGGGCTCCCTGCATGGAGTCTGCTTCTCCCTCTGCCTGTGTCTCGGCCTCTCTCTCTCTCTCTCTCTCCCTCATGAATAAATAAATAAAAATCTTTTTTTAAAAAAAAGGTCTTTAAGAACATCCCCTGCTTCGAGGTTCTTGGCATGTCGTTTTGTATATCCTATAAGTTGGTGTGTCAACCCAGTAACCCAGGCAAATACTTGACACTTGCCCAATGTGTCTATACCAGATTGCACAGGCAGGTCTTGCTGCTTAAATGGCTTTAGGAAAAAATAATCTCATTAACATCTTCATCTTCAAAGAACAGAAAAAACCTAATAGAACTTGTACAAATATCAGCCACTAGCCTTAGGATACATAAATGAATGCATGGATTGACCTAAAAGAAAACAAATTGGGGAAATAAGCTCTTAACCCCTGCCAACCCAAGTCCAATATGCGGATAGATGCATGTTTGCGTTAAAGCGTTAGACTATATGTGCATTACATAGACTACATATATTTTTTAATATATATTTTTTTGAACAGTAAGCACCTCTTTTACATGGCCAAAGATGGGAGGAAGTTTTATTTGTCTTTGCAGCTTTGAACTTCCCTCAGATAGAACTCCAGCTCCTTGCCCCCTAGCACATAGCCATCTGCTCAGCCACCCGGACTGGCTCTTGAAGAGATGCGTGCGAGATGCTTGCCCTGCTGGAACCACTCCTCCAGAAGGTTGCTGATTTGGGTCTTTTTCCTTTCATCATATTTCTTTTGAATTGTCTTTGGTTGTTTTTGTTTTTTGTTTTTACTTAAAATCTCTTGCTCCTAGGGAGCCAGCATGGACCCCTTCTTGGGGCCCAAGGGCATAGTGGGACTCCTACCACCGTCGGGGCACGGTGCTGCCAGTGAGCACCATACAGTTCTTCACCAGGGTCTTGGGTGGACCAGTTCATTGTTGGAAGCATTGTAGACAACATCAGTAACCCTTGTTTTGCACTTAGGATCCTCAGAGTCCCAGGGGATGTCCTCAACACCCAGCCTCAAGCCATGGGACTCCTTCTGGCCTCTGTGAAAGCAGACTGGGTGTGTGTGGTGGGAACCAATCCTAGTGTTGGCAGCCGGCCTTCCCAGCTCCTACTTCCCCTTCCTGTGGTAGGGCTTGCTCTTGCCCCTGGTCCCATGGCACTTGTATCCAGAGATGCCCATCGCTCTCTGCGCCGGCTTCGAAAGAGCTATCACGTGGACTTACTTTGAACCTTCATAGTCACATACATGTGTGCTCCATATTTGTGCGTGTAGACAGTTGTGTTTATTTGATATATACATAGGCAAGTATTTAATTTTTTCTTTTTTTGGGGGGGGACAGCAAGTTAGGGAATCTATAAAGTGTCCACTTACAAGGTTATCCACATAGTCAGGGCGAATCAGCAGAGTGTGAGCACAAGGGGAGAAATGACATTGTCTGGGGTCTTCCTTTCTTTCCTCTTCCCTGGGGGGGAGAAGGGGGGACCCCCTCCCCAGTCTTTTGAGAGAATGACTAAGCAGCCCTGGAGATTACGAATTTGCTTAAGTGTGAATGGCCCATTGCGGGGTGCGGTGCAGCCCTCCCCGAAGGTGATTGACTGGGGCTGCAGGTCTTCACACCAGACGCCTGGATTTGCCTCGGAAAGTCTGCCAAGTCTTTTACTCGGAAATTTATCTTAATTAGATCTGAAAGACCTGCCACAGCAGAATAGTCACACCGATTAAAATGAAAAACAGGAGAAATTACTGATCAAATTAATCATAATGTCGGGTTACAGCTGTAGGTCTGATGTAATTTGCCACTCCAGTGAGTTACATCGGCCCGGCCCGGGAAAGGGAGCCGGCTTTACGCTGATCCGTAACACCCGCCCGCTCCAGGCGCCCCGGCAGGAGGCTGATTCCATTCATTCTCCTGGCTTCGCTCTGACCTCCCTGCTGCAACTAGAAACAAATCAGGCACCAAACAAATGGGGTGTGTGTGTTGGGGGTGGTGGTGGACAGTGAGTGGGGAGGCAAACGAGAAACATTCTCTTATCCAAGCAATTATACTATTGGAGGGTGGTGAGCTCTTTAAGGACTTGGCTGGGCAGGCTGGGGGGCTTTGTGCTTCTTGGGGTTTTTGCTTTTGTTTTTTGTTTTGTTTTGTTTTGTTTTGTTTTGTTTTTTTCCACTTAACCTCATTTTAGTCTTACGTGTGGTGACCTGACATTGATTAGATGCAGAACGGGAATCAGAAGGTCAGAGGACAACATCTTTGGCTCGAAGCAATGAGAAAAAAGCCTTTAGAAAAATCTCCTTGCCAACCTGGCTCTACAGCAGGGGCACGGCTTGAAATAATCTAAAGTGTCACAACAGAAGAGGAAGAAAGCTCAGCTGTATGAGCGGGTTGTCTCCCATGAGGGTATGGCCCTGAAATTCTAATTTTTAAGTAAACACCACTTTATACATAACTGTGTGTTAGGGTGGGTTGGGGGGCAGGCGGCGAAGCAGATGAGTAGGTGAGGTATACTATTTTTAAGAAGAAAACAAATCAGAGTCCAGATTCTCTTCAGCAAACAGCCTTGACACTGGGCTGTAATTCGGGGTTCACAAAACATATTGCCCTCTTAGCAATACAAAAAAAGGGTGCCCTACAGCACACCCCTGTCTAGGCATTCCATTGACAGCCCTCAGAAGTTAGAACTTAGGAGCACTGTAGAGATTCTTTCCAACCAGTGCTGCTTTATTGGGGAGCTATAGATACCTGGCTTGGGGAGAGCCCTTGTAAAACAGGGGGGACGGGAAGGTACAGAGAAAGGAAGCCTCCTTCCCAAGCAGTGGTGATCAGATGAGAGCAGCAAGGTCTTCCTTTCGACCTTGTGGTGGTTGCCCAAATCCCATTGGGTCATCCCCAAACCAAATGCTTATACCTTTTCATCCTCAGTGTTAAAAGGCCCCATCCTCTCTTCATCCCACCAGGAATAAATCTGGTACATTCTGTAAATGAGGGAGATAGGCAGTCACAGAAGACAAGGTGGCCTTGGCACTTAAGAAACTTTGTCTTCTGGACCTTTCTTTGGATCTTTATGAAGATTTAGGTGGGACAATGTGCCCAAATTGGGGAAGGATAGAGTTACCACATTTTGTGTGGTTATTATATTGGTTTAGTGTCTGGTTCATAACCAGAAGTCTTTAAAGAAAATTAATAAAAGGTAATAGAAAATACAAGGGCATCATATCATAGATAGTAAAGCTATGTGGTTTTTTTTCTTGAAGCTTCTGTTTAGATTATATACATATAGACATATGTATTTAGTTGCATATACATACATACATACATACATATATATATATATAGAGAGAGAGAATGATAGATATATTTGTTCATAAACATGTGCGTATGTGTGTATTTTGTATGTATATATGTGTTGGATTGAATTGTCAAGTGTATTTCTTGCATGGAATAAGCTCAGAATTTGAAAAGCCCTGCCCTGAAAGACCTAACTCTTCAGGGAGACAGAGGTAGGAGTTCTTAGACACATATTAGGTCAGAAGCAAGTTTATTGGTGTTCCAACATACTGAATGTGACGATGAGCCCCTCAATACTCAACATCATCCCTAACAGTCAAAAGGGGCCTAAACAATTATGCTATTCACCCTCCCTCCTGCCACATACACACGTTTCAGGAAACGTCTGTATACCCACTGCCTATATGGTTGAAAACTCACAGAAAATTCACAGTTTAACAAACCTATTAAATGAGAAATAATGTATTAAAGACAGGCAAAGCAGTCTCAGGGAAAGTGAATAGGTCATGCTAAGGAGAAAGTGAAAGAGGGAGAGAGAACATGGTGGGAAGGAAGCCCAGGACCCCGCACAGATTTGGGTTCTTGGAACATTTATCAAGGGAAAAACCCTGTCTTGAGAGTTGCAAGGTGAGAGCCAGGTCCACAGGCTCCAGGCAGAAAATTCGTGGGCCGGAGAACTTACATCCAGAGTACTTAGAACCTCTCTTGGTTCTCCTACCTGGTCTGGCCTGGGGCAGAGCTAGCATCATCCTCCCTGACCCGGTCTTCCTACTTTTGTTTTTTCCCCGATCCAATTCACTCTACAAACCACTGTCAAGCCAACCTGCCTAAAAGAACACTTTCTTCTATCACCCTCATCCTTAAAAAGCTCTCTTTTGGCCTTCTTAGCCTGGGTGCTCTGGCCCTCCCCTCTACCCAGTCTCCCACCGACCCCTGACTCTCCCACCCTCTCAACCCTCCGCAGGCCTGAGGTGCCCTGTGCAGTCCACCTCCCTGGCTCTGCTAGGGTGCTCCCCATTGCCAGGCATGCCTCTTCCCCTCACCACTGCCCTGAACACTTCCCTGTACTTCCTACTCCCTGCCCAGGTTGTCCAGCTCTCAGGGAGGACTCTCCTCTCTGACTCACACATTTGGCTCCTAGCACATGCCAGTCTTTTTTTTTTTTTAATCTATGGACAACTTTGTTCTCTTACTTGAATTATAAGGCCCTGAAGAACAGACACTAAGTCTCATACCTCTGTATGTCCCAGGGCTGTCAATAATTGTTATAAGTGATGATTTCTCGTGCCGCAGTTATTTATTGCACAAATATGTAAGGGCCTATTATCTGACTATCTTAAATTTATTTGCAAAATTATTTGATGAAGATAACAATTACCAATGAAAGAAAGGTTACCCATTTACTTTTTTATTTATAATATTTATATATATGCCTGGCACATAGTAAGGACTATAAAAACCTTGGATCTTGTTATGACTCTGATTTCTTTTTTTTTTAAGTTCCTTTACTTTATTTTATTATTATTATTATTATTTTTAGTAGTCTCTATACCCAATATGGGGCTCAAACTCACAACCCCGAGATCAAGAGTTGCATGCTCTTCCAACTGAGCTAGCCAGGCACCTCTATGATTATGATTTATTTGAAATTGTTTTAACACCGTTGTTCTTTGCCCTCTCTTCTCAGTGGGCTTTGGGAAATGCAGAACTTCACTTAGACTGCTTCAAATCAGCCTGTTTCCTCTGGTAGGAAATGTTCATCAAAGCAAAGACCACCATTTCCTATTTAGTCTTCTGTTTCCTTCCCCCTCATCTAAACCCACCCATGGTGGTTCTTGATATTCAGAATGTAATAGAGAGAGGAGGAGGCCTTCTTAATATTTTATAGATCTGATTGATCTGTGAGTTAAATTGTATTTTCCAAAGCATAAAAGTATTAGAGAACAGATAGAAAGACCCAAGGAAGATGAAAGGGAATCTCCCACCAAGGGTATACCTCAGGATCCCACCATTGGATACCAGAGACCCTCATGTGACATGCTTGGCTGTCCTAAACCCCACCAGTGCAGAATCTCCCAGTAGAAAAATTATGATCCAGTTTAAAAAATTAAAATACCATTGAGATTTTCATGCTGGAAACTGTGGTATTCTGTATACATTTTCCTGCTTATGCCTTGCAATCACTTATAGTAGAAGGAAACCAAGACTTGGAGAAGCCAGTAATTTACCAAAAGCCCACAGCTTCTTTGAGGTGGAGCTGGGATTTGAGTCCAGACTGTCTGGCTCCACCCTGGGGGACCTCACATGCTCTTTTAACTGGGATGGTCTCTTTGTATCCCTGTTGTCTGGTGTAATTGCCAATAGCACTCATCTCACACTCAGAACTGTCATGGTTTGGACAATAAATCATTTGGGGCCCTTCTCCCAAGCTATGATCACTATGCCACCTCCAACATTTATCCAAACTGCCTCTACTTGTTTTCACCTCACTGGTGAAATATTTTAGCAAAAAAGCTAAGGCATTTGGATATCTTCTTAATTTAGTGAAAAGATGGAATTAGTAATTCTTAGAAATACTTTGTGTTCTTTCTACTTGGCAACTTTACTAATAATTTTCAAAATGTGATCCTATTTGAGACAAGAGAATCCTTGGGTGAAGGCCATAGGAGACACCTCTCTTTCCCAGATGATTTGGAAAAACCTAACTAGGATGATTCTTGGATGCTGGCTGAGGTGACTACCACCATGCCAGCAGACCTGTAATTTAGAATGGATAGATTTACCAACCCACCCCCCCCCAAAAAAGATGATGTTCAAAAAGTAGAAGTGATGGGTAAAGATGGTGTTCCACATATACTATAATGAGAGGGAAAAGACTCAGACACACATACACACAAAACACGACAATAGAACTCAATAGAACTAATGTTTTTTTAAAGATTTTATTTATTTATTTATTTATTCATTCATTCATTCATTCATTCATTCATTTATAGAGCATGCACACCATGTGGGGCAAGACGCAGAGGGAGAGGGAGAGAAAGAATCTCAAGCAAACTCCATGCTGAGTGTGGAGCCCAATGGAGGGCTCAATATCACAACCCTCAGGTCATGACCCGAGCCGAAATCAAGAATTGGATGCTTAACTGACTGAGCCACTTAGGGACCTCAGAACAAACGATTTTTAAAATCAAGGTGAATGAGAGCCAGAAATGCAATGTTATTAAAAGGTTTGCAGGTGACGTGTAGGGGTTTCCTTAACAAGAGTGGGGGCTCCAGGGTACTGATTGCTCTAGCTGATGTCCTTGTATGTAATCTCCAAGGGTGCTTCAGAGAAGTTATGATTCCCAGATTGGCCACACATCAAAATCACATGGGGAGGTTTCTTTAGCAAGTAAATCATAAGAAAGAAAGAGAGAGAAATTCAGATGAAGGGTTAGGGGGTTGGACATGTAGACCAAAAGACACAGCAAAGAATTTCATGATGTGGGCTTTATTTAGCTGACAATTCAAGCAAATGTAAAAAGGTAAAAGAATGACATTTATGGGACAGTTGGAAATATGACTGCTGATAGGATGTCTGATGATGTTCAGGGATTCTTTTTAATATTTTTAGGTATAATAGTGGTGTTTAGTTATATTTTAGGAGTATTTTTTGAAGATACATACTTAAATACAAATGAAATGGTAGGGTGTCTGGATTTTTCTCAGAAGATGTGGGAAGGAAGAAAATAATATTGGTGGAGGTTGTTGAGTAGGGAATCGATAAAAGAAGATTGGCCATGAGCTGAAAAGTATTGAAGCTGGGTGATAGGGCCATGGGAGTTCATGATAACATTGTGTCTTCTTTTACATGTGGTTAAATTTTTGTGTAAGAAAAAATAAGGAAAGAAGTTTTAATCACTTGGAGATTCTTTAATAATATAGATTCCCCTCACCCAACTTAAGAACTATAAAATCAGAATCTCTGGGGTGAAGCCAATGATTCTGATGATGAAGAAGGTTGAAGAACTCCTGCCCTATAGTACTGTAAACAGTTTCTTAGATGAGGACAGGTTAGCCAAGGCTCAGGGCAATATACATATGAAAAATGTTGATGAGTTGAGACACAACATCTTAAGAAACTGAGTTTTTTTTTAAGTGAAAGATTGAAAAAGTGAAAATGGTTGTTAATACCTGATGAAATGTAAAGAATAAAAAGGGTACTAGGAAACAAAAAATAGAAAAGATCTTTCCAGTTCTCAAAAAGAAAAAAAATGGGAGGGTTTCCTCTTCAGTGAGATAGACTGTAGATTGAATATGTACATATATCTCTACACACCATCTGGGAATCCCACTAAAATGATATTAAAGGAATTTTTTAATCATATGAATCCAAAAAGGCAAAGTGAAGTGGAGAAAAGACAGCAGTGGACAAGCAAGTTCAACCAAATTCTGGAAAAGCAGGTGAAAGAGTTAACCAGGCTGAGAAAGCTGAATGTCAAGGGTCTGAGAGGGACACAGTGAGAAGCAAGGCAGCCTTGGAGCCCCCAGAATCCAAGGGTTTGCGGGGCTCCAGATACCAGCTACCATGAAAGACAGGGATGGCAGGGCATGTAGCTGAAAACAGAGGCGTAGGTTAATGACTGCATAATGAACAGTAGACCTGCAGCTTCCTCCTCAATCCAAGCAGACAGGCAACTACACCCATCCCAAGATAAGCCGTGTGACCATGGTTTTGAAACCACTTTTGAACACAAGTATCTGCCAGCAATAGCAGTCACCTTCTGATCTCACCCCATGTACATGGCTCCTGTGAGACCTGTGACATCTGGAACGTCACAGAACATAAGCTCTCTAGCAGCTTTATGCATGAGAAATTGAATGAGAGACTTGGAGACATATGTATGGCTCACTGTGTGCTGGAGAGAGCTCCTTACTGCTGACCAGGGCATCCAGGGAAAGTCTACATCCTGAACGATAAAACATGACCTCACGGGGCTATTTATATCATACACAGGTGCTCAAGTATGCAGGCATCTCACTACCTAGCCACCTCAGGTATTGAAGGATTCTTCTTTGGAGAGACCCGACCATGAATCAGAGAGGAAAGACTCAGTTATCAATATTTGGGATTTCCAACATCGCCAGGTCCCTTCTTTCTTTTTATATGTGAAAAGACAACAAGGAATGACTAAATATTTGAGAAATGCTTTTATCTGAAATCAGAAACTAAAACAAATCAAAGAGGGGAGAAATTTGTTGGAAATAGAAGCAACAGAGGAAAGAGAACAATTTTATTAAAATGTTTAAAGTAATATCCTAGAATCTCCATAGAGACCATGCATCCACAAAACGAAAGTACAACACAGAAGGACCACTTAAAAAATAATTCAGGAAATATTTAGATAATAGTCAAAATAATTATAGCAGAAAGAAAAATTCAGTAGAAGGTTTAGAAATATAGAAAATTTCTTGGGATGTAGAACGAAAGAAAAAAGAGAGCAAATTAGTAATATATGGAGAAAATACTAGATTGATCCAGGAGATCCAACTTCTAGCTAACAGAATACAGAGAGAGAGAGAGAGAGAGAGAGAGAGAGAATGAATTACAAAGAATAATACAAGAAAATTTCCCAGACTTGAAGGATGTTACCTCATTGAAAGTCTCACTGAATAAATAACCTAATGAATGGAAACAGAACAAAACATCTGACACATATCATTGTGAATGTTTTCTGGGGGAGAACAGGTAAAATACAAGTAATCAAGAATCAGAATAACACTGGGTTTCCATGGCAATACTTGAAGCTGGAAGACAATGGAGCAAAGCCTTCAAAATTCTGAGGGAAATGGTTTCCAACTTGTACTTAATATACTGCTGAGCTAACTATCAAATATAAGAGTCAACTAAAGATTCAGACGCAAAGTCTCCGGAAAATTTGTCTCAAATTGATGTCATGCATTCTTCATCAACTTCACCAGAAGTGCTCCACCAAGACAAGAGAGTATACCCAAGAACAGAAAGATTGGAGCTTTACCATTGAAAGGGTCAAAAAGGAACACCCAGGCTGATAGTTACTGTGGACTTAGAACACAACCAGTTTCCATTGGGGCAGTTTCCATTGAGGACTCTAGAAAGGATGTCCCTGGAGAACCGGCAGGGGAAGGGTAGGGAAGAGAAACCAAGAGAATACCTGGTATGGTTCTCTAAAGGAAAATAATGTTCATCATTCCTGAGATGAGTTTAGGAAGAATCATGAATAGAAAGAAAGAAAGAAAACTAAGCAGACAGAAAAGACCAATGATTAACTTTGGTAAGAGCAAAAGCTTTTACAAGGAAGGAAGTGTACTAACAGCATTGGAGGTAAACAGAACTTTCGTAGTCCCAAAAAGAAATTCCGATTAAGTTGGAAACTCTGTTGGCAGGATGAAGGGATCACAGGAGGAGGGGAAATAGGGAGTGGGTGCGGATATTCAATCCTCATCTCCCATAGTGGAAGCCAATCAATAATACCCCAAATTGGCAAATCAAGAAAAACAATTTAAACTATTATTTAGAGCAGCTCAGGTGGCCCAGCGGTTTAGCGCTGCCTTCAGCCCAGGGTGTGATCCTGGAGACCTGGGATCGAGTCCCCCGTCGGTCTCCCTACATGGAGCCTGCTTCTCCCTCTGCCTGTGTCTCTGCCTCTCTGTCTGTCTCTCATGAATAAATAAAATATTTTTTAAAAATAAATTATTATTTAGAAATAGAGGGGCAAATACCAAAAGGTACATCTAAAAGATTGTGGAGAACACAGAGACCTTGGTTTGGGGGTAATGAGGCTTGAGTTATACAAGTTCAGTGTATTTCAGTGTTTAACTTTCAATGCCAAGACCTCACGTGCTTATCGCTCCCTCCACCTAGACACTTTTCCCTTAGATATCCAGCTTCCTCCCTCACTTTATTTAGGTCTTGCCTTAAATTTTGCCTCATCAAAGAGTCCTTCCTTCACCATCTTATATAAAATTGCACACGTGGCACCTCTGTTCCTTCATCGTTCTTTGGAGGTCTTATCACCACATGACACGTTATATATTTATTTGGTGATTTGCTTATGTATTTTCTTCCAACTAGAATGGAAATTTCATAATCACAGGGACTTTGTCCTGTTCATTGCTACAGCCCAGTAAGAGTAAAGTGGCCACGTTGGTAGAATTAGGACCTTGGGTACAAATCTACAGAACAGCGCTTCCCAGGAGATGTATGCACAGATAGGTGTGCTGTTGGGTGAGCCAGCGAGACAGCTGTCCCAAAGAAGGGGTAGCCACTTCAGTGGTTCTCTTGTAGAGACATGGGACCAGAAGAGCCTGGTGGCCCTGTCCAGTTCTGAGATTCTGTGGTCAACCCTGAGGACTGAACAAAAGAGAATGTTGTACTTCTGCATAAAAACTGGGTATATGAGAATGATGCTTTTACCACCAGCCAAACTAAACTTTGGGATGGACGTTGGAGGAAAGTTAAAGTATCTTCCTAGCAGCGCTTTAAACACAGGCTAATGTTGTCCTGCTCTGGCTTGGGTTAATGTACCTGTCAATCTTATTTGTCACTATGTCCTGCAAGCCTCATTCAGAACCTAGAACCCGGTGCATATTTAATGTGGCTAACTGAATGCCGTGAGGTTCTCAGATTGGTTTGCTCCTTGAGATGACTCCCAGAAAGAAATGGATGTTGTTTTTCTCAGAATTTAGTATGAGAGGAGAGAGAAGGAAATGAATATAAAGTAAATATCCAAAAGCGTGTCAGGCGATATATTAAGGATTTCCCCTGTTTGGTTTTAGAAAAGGAAGTACTATTTCTTTTTTTTCCCAAAGATTTTATTTAACCATTCATGAGAGACAGAGAGAGAGGCAGAGACATAGACAGAGGGAGAAGCAGGCTCCATGCAGGGAACCCAATGTGGGACTAGATGCCAGGACCCCGGGATCACGACCTGAGCCAAAGACAGATGTTCAACCACTGAGCCACCCAAGTACCCCAGGGAGGTACCATTTCATTGCTGTTTGGCTTCTCACTGGCCCCAAGTATTAGGCATGGCATGTGGGGAGAAACACCATCCAACTCAACAAGATACTCCTCTAGTTTTAAACATTCTGTGGATTTCTTACAGAAAAATCTTTGATTATAAAAGTTTACAGTTTGTAGGTTTTCCAACTGAAACTAGAAACAGCCTTTGTATTAAAATATTTTTATATAAAACATCTGCTCTCAGCCCTATTTGTGCAAATAGGAAAATTGATATATTCAGGTCTTAAGTGCTTAAATTATCACATTCCTAGACCAGAGAGAGAGAGAGGGAGAAATTGGAAAACACTGGAGAAATGAAGTCTTGTTTTATCTTTTGGATACCCAGTGCTTTCTGTAACAGCTGATCAGGGTGCTGTCAAAGGCACTGATGAGAGGTTTCCCAAAGTTAATTTTTCTCATAATACAATAACCAAATTTGTTTTAACACTTGAAAAGGCCCATCCATACTAAAAAGAATCAGTTGCTTAATCCTAAAATTAAAGGTTATTGCATGCAAGAGAAAATAATTACATGCTCAAAGTATGGAAAAAAGAAAACTTTTTTTAATATGTAGGTATTTGTATAATTAAAGACTAATCAAGCATGAAGGGCTGCTGACTAAACCAGAAAATGAGATTGTTGGCAAGCAATATTGTAATGTAAATGCCATTTTTGTTTAACTACTAAGAAGCTGGAGAAATGATATTCCGAACAGATTAAAAGCAAACAGCATTGATAATAAATATTTATCAGATTTCAAATGCAACACAGAGGATTTTTTATATTTCACGGGCAAGATTTGCTCACAGGGAAGTTCTCAGGTACAAGGGAGTAGTTAACATCCTTATTTAGAATTGCATTTCCAGATAGGATCTTCCTGTTAGAAGACTTGTGACATATTAGCCAAGGCAAAGGGTCCCTTTTGAGCTATCCTGCCCTCAATGGCACTATTTACTAATTAAGATTCTGTTAATTAGTATTAGTTACTTAGTATTAGCCCAAGGTTTTCTAATGAATACACTGCATGTATTCTGAGAGATGAGTTACAAGCCACGGACAGATGTTAACAAAATAGAGCGTTAAATAGAAATGATTTCTGTAAACTCCAGATATGTAATCTTTGAAGTCACATATAAATGTTCTGAGACTTTCTACAACAGTGAAATGTTACATGGCACGCTCGTTTGTCACGAGGATTAAATAACAGAACGAAAGCACCTTTCAGGAAGTGGGATTTAATAGTCACTCAGTGAAGCTGAGTTTTGCTCCCTGTCTCCCCTTTCCTCTGCTGACCAGCCGCACATCTGTTCTCCGTGTTGCCTTTGGAGATGCTGCTGAGACATCCAATTCTGCATTTGAAGGATGCACCACCGAGAACCTGACCAATTCTGACCCCTTAGCATTCCTGAGATGTAAGCGTAGTCTGAAGGGTGGGTGAGGAGTCTGGGTTTTTCTCTTGGTCTGCAGGAACTCCAAAATTCAATAGGAAAGAGCATACCACAAAGAGGCCAAAGATTTTAATCTAATGAAGCCCTAGCTGTAAAACTTGCTTTCCACATATACATGGTGCTTTAACTGTGTTCAACTGTACTCCGCCGACTTTGTCTTATAAATCACGATTTGCTGCATAAATGGAGGTGTGGGCTCTGACAAGCAGGCTTCTTGACCTCCTGATAAAAATATGAATTAATTAATCAAAAGCAGCTCTTAAGACTCAAATGTTGTGCACAGCAAGTGTGCTGTTTTCCTTCTATCGCAAAGCATAATTATAGATAAATTTTCAGGGGAAGAGGCAACACTGTCATTTTTTACCTTCAAAAACAGTAGAAAATTCACTTCTCGGTTTCTAAATTAGAATCTGTCAGTTTGATTGCCTCTTGTTTCTTTTGGGTGTACTGCATATGGTATGTGATCCAGAAAGTTGAAAGCTTGCAGACCTACTAACGTGCATTTGGGGATTTTCAGAAACAAATTATTGAGTGACAATATGATAGCCTTCAGGCTTGCTGCTAGAAATTTTTATTTAACTTATTTTCTCCCTAATGTGGTAGTAACATGTACCTATTTTCTGAAGATTGCAGAACACATCATCAAATGACAGTTCAAAAAAAAAACATTTTAAAGTTTATTCTTTCCCTTTTTATGTAACTTATTTGAGAGCCAGGAAACAGCACTAAAAGATGTGTTTCTCTCACCACTTTGCCCCGCTCACACAGTTTGAAAGGGTCACCGTAAAATTGCCAGTTCTTGAGTTTGAAGAAAGAACATCCACAAATGTTTGAGCTCTGGTTTTAGAGAGGACCTAAAGGGTTATTTGCAGAAGCGAGTAGGTCAGGCAATGGGGAGGAGCCCACAGAAAGTATCTCTGTCACATAGAGATAGCATGTCCTTCACAGACTGCTGGTGGACAAAGCACCCGGCCATCCAGGACAGTGCCAGCCTCCCTTTAGGTACCATCCCCCAGTGGCCGAATCTGAGTACGAGTTAGTTCACTCAACCTGCATTACAAAGCAGTCTTGCCTCCCTTGTCTGTAAATATGAGCTCCTGTTTGGGTGAATCCAGACAAAATTATAACCTAGCCCTCAATTGCTCAAAAAATACCCTCCAATAAGATACATCTTGAAGTTTCTAATCCTGACCAAAATTCAGAAAGCATGCATTTAGCCTTTTTATTTTCTGTTGAGATCTGTCAACTTCCAGGAAAAAAGGAAGAGGGGTGAGAAATGAAAGAAATGAAAATGTTTATTGCAACACATATAGGAGTTGAATAGCCCAAGGAAGAACCTGCCAGGGTCGCCTTTGGTGGGGATAGGAGGTGGGGGACTCTTTTCTGGACATGTCTGCTTAGAAGAAGAGCAAAACCTGAAGATTTAAGGGGTACCAAGATTCACAGAGGATTCTGTGGCAAGTAGACCCAGACTTTTTCATCTGGGGAACTTTTTGCGGGTTCCTTGTTAGATTTCTTTCTTTCTTTTTGAAGATTTTATTTACTTGTTCATGAGAGACACACAGAGAGAGGGAAAGACAGAGGCAGAGGGAGAAGCAGGCTCCCTGCGAGGAGCCTGATGTGAGACTTGATCCTGGAACTCTGGGATTGCGCCCCGAGCCAAAGGCAGATGCTCAACCGCTGAGCCACCCAGGCATCCCTTCTTGTTAGATTTCCGATGCCATTTGAATCCTTTGAGTCATGAACTCATTTATTCAATAATTATTCCTTGAGCCTCTACAGATGTTAAGAACATTCTTAGAGCTCGAGCAGGAATCAGGAGTGAGTACAAATTTTTTAAAAATCAAGTGAATGCATAGTACATTAAACATTGTTAGCTGCTATGAGGGAATAATAAGTGAGGTCAAAGGGAAAGAAAGTGCTAGAGAGGTGGTTACTAACTGACATAGGTTGACCAGAAAAGGCATCTTTATTGGAACCGAGATCTATTGGGAAAGAATCTGCCAATGTATGGAGAGAATGTGCTCTGGGAGAGGGACCAGTGCAGAGCCCTGAAGTAGGAAGGTGCTAGAAGATTCCAGAAAGAGCAGAAAGGGCAGCAAGACTGGAGTCTTGAGAGAGGGAGGAGTGGCAACAGATGCCATAAAAGAAGCAGGGACCAGATCATCTTGGATCTTGTAGGCCATTGCCAGGACTTTAGCAATCACCTTGTATGAAACAGAGAGCCCCACAGACCCTATGAGGGGAATGGACTGTGGGGACTCAAGAACAAAAATGGGAAGTCCAGTTAGAAGGCTATGACACTGGGGCACCTGAGTGGCTCAGTGGCTGAGTGTCTGTTTTCCTTTCAGGTCAAGATCCCAGGGTCTTGGGATCGAGTCCCACATCAGGCTCCCCAGAGGAGCCTGCTTCTCCCTCTGCCTATGTCTCTGCTTCTCTATCTGTGTCACTCATAAATAAATAAACAAAATCTTTAAAAAAAAAAAAAAACTACAGCAGTGATTTCAACAGAGTCATGATAGCTTGTCCCCGATTGGATGAGGTAGAGATGGTGAGAGGTCATCAGATCATATATATTTTGAAGAAGAGCTGACAGGATTTGCTAATGGGCTGGCTTTGATGTGTAAGAAAAAGAGAGGCATCAAAGTTGTCTCCAGTGCCTTTGACCTGTGCAGCTGGCGTCATCATACTTCCACACAGGAAGGACCAGGGGTGGGGCCGTGTTTCGTTTTTAGTGTGTCAGTCTTGGGTAGGCTATGTTTGAGAGACTGCTAACTATCTTGGAGGAAAGGTTGAGAAAGCAGGTGGACTCTGCCTATGTCTCTGCCTCTCTCTCTCTCTCTCTCACTCTGTCTCTCTCTCTCTCTGTGACTATCATAAATAAATAAAAATTTAAAAAAAAAAAAAAGAGAAAGCAGGTGGATCTCAAGTTCTGAAGAAAGGTCCACATTGGAGAGAAATTTGGGAGTTCATTGGTGTTCCCACTGGTTTTTAAAGCCATAACCCTGAATCTTATCACCTGAAGAGTGGGCCCAGATAAAGAAAGAGGTTCAAGCACTTCTGAAGCACCTAATGCTAAGAATCCCTGTGGAGGAAAAGACATCAGCCAAGGAGACTAAGGAAAGGTCAGGGAGGTAGGAAGGGAGGTGCAGCCAGAAGCTGAAGTGAATCAGTGCTTCTAGGAGATAGTGGTCAACAGGGCCAACTAGTTTTGGCAGATCAAGTAAGAGGAGAGCTGAGGATTAACATTGGAGCTAGCCCCTGGAGGGAAGCAGTGCCCTTGATGACAGCTTCTGTGGAATGGTGGTGAGGAATTTCAGTGATGAAAGTGGATTCAGGGGACGCCTGGGTGGCTCAGTGGTTGAGCGTCTGCCTTTGGCTCAGGTTGTGATTCTGGGGTCCTGGCATTGAGTCTTGCTTCGGGCTCCCCACAGGGAGTCTGCTTCTGCCTCTGCCTATGTCTCTGCCTCTCTCTGTGTGTCTCTCATGAATAAATAAATAAAATCTTAAAGTGGGTTCAAAAAAATAGGAGAAGACGAATTGGTAACATCAGAAATAGACAACCCTTTCCAGGCACCTGCTCTGAAAGGAAGCTGACAGGTACAGCTAACTGGAGGGAATGGGGAGAGTCAAGATAGGTCTATTTTTTTAAAGACAGAAATTGAAGCATCATGCTATATACAGATGGTAGTGATCCAGTGTGGGGGGGGGGGCTTTGATGAAACAAACCAGGGGTGTTCTGGAATAGGCAGGAGGCAAGGGATCCATTGCACTTAGAACATCAGGATAGCACAGGAAAGATGTTGGCTATTCATCACCCCCAAAGAAATAACTTCCTCTTGATAACTGAGTTTTCCCAGAAGAGCTAGGGTTAAACCTTTTAGTGCCAGAACTATAAAACTTGTAAAATGTAAATCACTTAAAAGCATTTTACTCCCATCCCCTGCCTTCTTAAACAAAGTATCATCATAATAAAAATCTTCTATTTGTATCATGCCTTGTGGTTTACAAAGTACTTTCACAAACATTATCTCATATTATCCACCAACACCCCAGTAAAGTGGGCATTTCACAGATTTGACGGGTTGGCGGGATGGTCAGTCACAGGGGTGTGATTTGCCCAGTGTAGATGAAAGGAAACATGACTGCAACTTCCTGATGATGTTGGATCGTTGCTGTCGATATAGATTATATACGTTCCAGGGAGGCAAGTCTCTGTGCAATAATAAGAGAACATAATGATCAAACCGTGTGAAGAGACAGCAAGTGCTCTTGTAGACCCAGAAAGGAGTGAGCCGAGGTGTGGAATGTCTGAGAGGACTTCCTGGAAGTGGTGGAACTTGGGTGGGGCTCCAAAGTTCTAACAGATTTTAGAAGGGCAAGAAAAGCCAGAGGAAAGCATAGTAAGCAAGCACGCTCCTGGATGCTTGCATTGGTAGTAGTTATTTGAATGGTCTCTACTTTGTGGCAGATAGGACTGCTGCCTTGGTCAACTGTGCCCTTTGTACTTGACTGGACCATGGTGCCCAGATATGTAGTCAGATGTTATTATGTATATTCCTGTGAGAGGGTTTTTGGATGAGATTACATTTAAATCAGTAGGCATTTAGTAACGCAGATTTCCTTCTGTACTGTGGGTGGGCCACATTCAATCAGTTGAAGGCCTGAATAGAACAAAAGACTGGCCTCCCCTGAGCAAGAGAGAATTCTGCAGCAGACAGCCTTCCAACTTGAACTTCAACATCAGTTCTTCCCTGGGTCTCCAGCTTGCCAGCCTACCCTGCAGATTTTAGACTCATCAGCCTCTATATTTGCATGAACCAATTCTATAAAATAAACCTGTCTGTCTGTCTGTCTTTCTCTCTATGTATCTATCTATGTATCTATGTATGTATCTCTATCTCTATTTATATATATGTATATATAGAACAGATGCTACTAATATATCTGACATAAATACAAAAACAGATGGTATAGGGGATCCCTGGGTGGCTCAGTGGTTTAGCGCCTGCTTTTGGCCCAGGGCCTGATCCTGGAGACCCGGGATCGAGTCCCACATTGGGCTCCCTGCATGGAGCCTGCTTCTCCCTCTGCCTGTGTCTCTGCTTCTCTCTCTCTCTCTCTCTCTCTCTGTATCTCTCATGAATAAATAAATAAAATCTTTAAAAAAAAACCCAGATGATATAAAAAATAGAACCAATAAAGGTGTGTGTGTGTGTGTGTGTGTGTGTGTGTGTGTGTGTGTGTACACATACACATTCTATTGGTATTATTTTTCTGGAGAACCCCTGACCAATACTCTCCCTTTCTCATAGATTATGTGAATACAGAAAGGGCACAGGTCTCCTCTGCAGAGTACAGACCCATAGAAGAACGGAAGAAGGTTTTCCCATAAAGTTAATAGGATCAAAGGCATTGCTGTATTTATCAGGGCAAAAGAAGCCCAAGTCTGGGGAGTGGTTCTCAGAGTGCAGTCTGGGAGTCTCCCAGACCCAGAGCATTAGAAGCCTCGTCTTTCACTCCTCACTGCTCTACTCAGAGGCAGTGCACCTGCTCCCTGTTTTCCCCTGTGGTTGCCCTCGGTCATGACTCCGCTGATAATTCCACCCAGCACTCCAGCAAGGTGGATGATTGGTCAGACTGACCAGCTAGTTCAGATTCAACCACAGACTCATGACTATAGTGTGGGAGTTGGCAAACATTTTATGTAAAGGGCCAAACAGTAAATCCTTTGGTTTTGTGTGTTGAGGAAAAATTTAGGATATTCTTTATGTGCTTATATAACAAGGGTAAACAAATTTCCACAAATTCCTTATTGAACTCCAAAATATAGTAATAGTAGCTGAGTAGAATTTTTTAATACAGGCTATTAATGAGAAGAACAGAATTCTGGTGGTCTTTTTTTTTTTTGAGGGAGGGTGTATTAAAGAAACACAAACTATAGGCTCTATGTTCATATATATGTATATACGACTTATTATGAGAAATCGGTGCATATGATTATGTGATTGTGGAGGCTGGCAAATCCAAAATTTGCAGAACTTATGTTCCAGCTTGAGTCCAAAGGCCAACAGGCAAGAGAATTCCCTTTGACTCAGAGGAAGGTCAGCCTTTAGTTCTATTTGGGCCTTCAACTGATTGGAAGAGGCCCACCCACATTATAAAGGAAGTCTGCTTTATTCAAAGCCCACTGATTTGTATGTAAATCATCTAAAAACACCTTCACAGAAATATCTGGAATAATGTTTGACCAACTACCTGGGCACCGGTGGCCTAGTCAAGTGGGCATATAAAATTAGGCATCACAGGGAGATAATGTTTCATTAATTGGACCTCAAAATTAATGTTCGTCTTCATCAGATCAATTGTAAATGTTCATCTGTAAAAACCTTCTTAGCTTGTGGGCCAAATTTGGCCTGTGAGCAGTAGTTTGCTGATGCTTGCTATAGAATAATATTTTTTATAGAATAATATTTTAATGATAATGATGAAAGTGATACCCCCTAAAAAAGAAAGGTAATGGGAGTCAGTGTAGTGAATAATAGTTAGTGAATAATAGTCTGGGCTGGGATCCTAACTTCTCACTTATGAGCTCATGATTTTAGGCACGTTGCTTAGCCTCTCTGTGCTTCCATTTTCTCCTTTTTAAGATGTAAATAAAAATATCAACCTCACTGGCTTCCTGTGGAGATTAAAGTAGTTATCTGTAAAATCCTTAGAAAAACGTGCCTGATACAGAGCAAGTGCCACCCAAGTGCTAGATGTGATGCTGATGGCGGCCAGGCTAATGAAGGGAGAAGGAAGAGCATGAAGAAGATGGGAGATTAATCCTCATGATGCCAGGACACTGGGTGGTTTCCACAGGCTGGGAGCTCGAAAACTGGTTAACTTCTGAGACCGGCCAACCCTACCCAATGTGGCACCCCGAACGTGGGACTTCCTCTAGAACTCCGAGCACCAAGAGTCACGGTCTTGTATTATAGTCCACTCAGCAAGATTATTAGTGTTTCTTTTACTCTGAAGACCCTACAACCCAGAAGGAGTATGGCCTGGGGGAGAAGTGAGGAGGGGCAAGAATTTTGGCACTTGCACTCAGAAATGATTCAGAACACAGCATAGAGGAGATAGAGACCTGCCTACCTTAGCTAACTGTGAGTTTACTGGAGAAGCAATAATTCAACAAAGAGGTTGGGAATTGGTGTCCTTATTGAATAAAGAATAAGTTCCAGATTTACATTCATTGATTTCCTATCCAGTTTCTATCTGTGTTCATCATGTCGAATTTCCTCTTGGTATCCAAAAATGAAGCCACTGAAAAAGCAAATGTATCTGCATCTGTGCCCCTGTGATGCCACACCTTTGTAATGTGGCCAACTTTTTAGAGATCTTAACCCTTCATTATACTCATTCCAAAGAGAATTTTTAAAAAGAGAGGGAGAATAGATTCTGCAAAAACAAAAAGATCTAGCCTTATTGCTTTGATGAAGATTTGCCACCCATGACCCTTTAAATATTGAACTTGGACTATAAAAATATCACTTGTTATTGATCATGTGGTTATTAAAGTCAGTCAAATGCTGAATTTATATGTCAAACACTTGTAATATTTCCTGTAAATATTAGGGCAAAGGGAAAAGATGATAATGTCACTGTGAAGAGTCACCTCAGATTTGTTCAACTTTACATAACTGAGAAATAATAAAACTGTCATCAAGAATTTCATTAGCTATGCCAAGCACTTGTCAAAACGTGCTGCACATCATTTATGCATGTGTACGTGCCGGTGGATGAGCCCAGAAAACATGCACATGCATGTCCTCTAGAGGAGAATGGACGGCAGGGCCATCTGTTTGCCTGTCCACCTAAGCTGGGCCCACGCAGCACAGTGTCTGACAGCCGCTAGAATTATGCAGGAGCTCCTGCACACAGACACATGTGGGTTCACTTTCCTTGCATACACAATCTGCCAGGGGAGGCTGACCCACTCTCTGGGTCTGGAGGAAAGCCTTAGAATTCAAGTCAATGAATACTAATCACAGGGTTAAAGCAGATTCTTAAAGCCCCTCGGATTCTTGAAGTTTTGCCTCACGATATTCAAGAATGCTTTTGAGGAGAGGTCAGCCATGGTGATCCTTAGATCTCCTATTTTTCCCCAAGACAACTTTCCCTATAAGCAAATGCTTTCACACCAGTTAACAAGAAGAAACCATTAGTCAACCACAGGGGGTCTTCGCTGGGAGCCTTGGATTGGAGGCCCAGGGCAGGCCTGTGAGTGGAGCAGTGTGTAGGCATTTCTAATGGCATTTTGATGTACATGCACAAAATTGATGTCGGAAGGATCATTGTAAAGCCCCAAACAGTGGAATATTGAGGACATTTTCAGGTGGCAGTCAGATTCTGGCTGGGTGAGCCCAGTATATTTTCTCATGTCACAGTTGATTAGGTTCACAGGGAAGTGGAAAGAGTAAAAAATTCTCTTATTACTGCAGCAATGCCGTCTCAGCCTCTTTTCCCTTTGAATGCAACATTAGTTTTTGTCCAGAAGTCTAACTGCTTTCTACAGTTTGGGGAATTGTAAAGCAGAAACAATTTTCCCAGCCAGGCTGACCTTCACAGTAATGAGAAATGACTGGAATTTCTCTCTATTTCTCTAACATTTGGGGAGGTTTTGGAAGGGGGGGTAGAGAATATGCTTGTTTTACCTGATATTATGTTGTGGGCGTCCATTTGGTACTTTGAGCCTAATTTTTTTCCATTCGGGGGATTACATGGGCTGTTGCACCATATGACCCAGCAGCCAGACCACAAGTGTATTGAGAAACGACAGGAATGCGCTTCAAACCTTTTGTCATCACAACAGAGATGGTACTCCGTTTCAGCCATTAAATGAATAAATATGTTTCTCCTGGGGATGGCTATTTTCATTTACTCTCCAGCCCTTACTCAGTTGATGAGCGGTAGGGCTGGCAAATTCAACCTTCATTTGTGCCATGTCCTCGAGTCTGGTGCCCTTGGAGTCCTCCACTCCACCCCACCCCCAGCCTCCAGACCTCCTAGGGGGCCTTCCCACTGAGCCAGCTGAGCAGTGCTCCTTTCTGGTGACTCCTTCTTGGTCTCTTGCTCACCAACACCTTTGTCCTTTGCCAGGATAGCAGAATCAATGAGCTCTCTGGCTAAGGCTGACCCTTCCTCCTTGGTTTTTAAAGAATATTTCATCTTCCCATTTAACCGAGGAAATGTGAGAACTCCCTGGAAGGGAAGGCGGAAGGTTACGTTTAACAGCCACCCTCCCCACCACCACCCAGGGGAGTAGTAAGCTCTAAAAGAGAACCAATCCCAAGAGAC
This sequence comes from Canis aureus, assembly GCF_053574225.1. Classification (NCBI taxonomy): domain Eukaryota; kingdom Metazoa; phylum Chordata; class Mammalia; order Carnivora; family Canidae; genus Canis; species Canis aureus. Next base: position 46,043,221 of record NC_135631.1, read on the forward strand.
ATACCCTCCGCTGTCCTTTGTCTAAGTAAGTGTTCAGGTTAGTATCCATGCCCCGGCGACACTTTGGCAGAGTCATTTATTAGAAGAGAGGATTTCCCATGATACCTGCCCCTCCACCTCAAACTCTATCCCTGCCCCTTTTCAGGTAGGCAGTAGATCCTGTCTGAATTCATTCAGATCTTACTCTGGCACTCATCAGCTGTGTGACCCTGGGCAAGCTACTTGAACTCTCTGAACCTGTTTCCTCATCTGTAAAATGGGGCTATCATAGTACCTACCTATCCAGGCTTTTTTGTCTGAAGGGAAAAAAAGGAAACAACTTAACATGACCCCTGTTGTGTGCCCTCAACAAACTGTAGCTTGTATTATTGTTCACTCAAATAAATTTGCGAGTTTATTGCAAGTTAGTGATTAATTTGCCTGACGGTATTGGAAAAGACTCCACTTTGAATCCATTCAGTGGTGTGAGCTACAGAAAGCTCCTACCAGATACCCACCTCAGGAGACAAGCAAAGAGATACGTGGTTTGAGCCTGACACTTTCTTTTTCCCTGGACAGCAGTAGACTGAAGCTTGCATGAGCTCTAACAGTGAGTCAAAGCAAACAACGAACTAAGTGTTGGAGGAGCAGCTGGCTGAGTGAGAGGAGACCCCACAGGGCAGGGGTGGGGGGAGCAAAGCCTAGAGTGCCTGGACCAGTGAGCTGTGGGTTTTGGAAGCTGCCTGATGTCACAGTGTCCAGATGAGCATTTCAGTACTTGCTCTGCCACCAACTTGGTATTGAGCTTTCTGCTGAAGGGGACTTGGTCTCCCCTGTGTCCTGTGCCTGAATGTCACTCTCATACACTCTCATTTCACAGATTAGGAAAGTAATACCCAGAGCATTTAAGAAACAAATGTAAGGGCCACATATGCCCAGTAAGTAGATCATGTCTGAGGACTCCTCTACCTCTGAGTTTATGGTCCATTTGAATATTATTTGCTATTTAAAATAACTACAATAACACTACCATATCCTCCAGCTCCTAGAATAGATGAACACTACTCAAACAGAGACTTAAAACATATGATAATGTATAGGGGACATAACTTTATTGTTTATTTTCAGCATTCTTTTGAATTTTGTTTTATTTTTTTAAGACTTTATTTATTTGAGAGAGTGAGTGAGAAAGAGATAGCATGAGCAGAGTGAAGGGCAGAGAGAAGCAGACTCCCCACTGAGCAGGGAGCCTGACAAATAAATGGCTTGATCCAGGGATTGCAGGATCTGAGCCGAAGGCAGTTGCCTAACCGACTGAGCCACCCAGGCACCCTCAAATTTTATTTTAATAGTATTTTAGTATATTTTAGTATTAGTATCACTTAATATTCATTTAACATATTTATATGTATAAGTACTAATATATTTAATACTTATTTAATACATTATTATATATACATATATACTTAATTACACATACATATATGTATACTTATATATGAATATACGTACTTAATATATATAAATATATAAATAAAATATATAATTTTAGATTAAATTAAAATGTTTGTCATACGTAAGAGATCAATTCAAGGATTCTCTTTCTGGGCCCACATCTCTTTTTTATTTTTTATTTTAAAGATTTTATTTATTTACTCATGAGAGACACAGAGAGAGAGAGAGAGAGGCAGAGACACAGGCAGAGGGAGAAGCAGGCTCCATGCAGGGAGCCTGATGTGGGACTCGATCCCGGGTCTCCAGGATCAGGCCCTGGGCTGAAGGCGGCGCTAAACCGCTGAGCCACCCAGGCTACCCTGGGCCCACATCTCTAAGACTCACTGACGTAGGTAGGCATTAGTAGCTTTATGGGAAGGGACTTCTAGAACTTCATTTAATGGCTCCAATTTGTGGTTCAAATGTCAGTAACCAGTTCCCTGCCCCTGCCTCACTGCACCAAGCTTGAGGCAAAAGGATTCAAATATACTTGCATTTCCATGTAGGTCCATAGCTTCAAGACTTGAAAAATATGTGTGTGATCCTAGCAATTCTCCAAAGAACCAGGGATAGACTTGAGAAGAGGGCTTGGTAGAAAGGTGGAGGCTTATAGAAAAGCAAGCCAAGAGACACCTGGGTGGCTCAGTGGTTGAGTGTCTACCTTTGGTTCAGGGTGTGATCCCTGGGTCCTGGGATTGAGCCCCGCACTGGGATCCCTGCAGGGAGCCTACTTGTCCCTCTTCCTGTGTCTGTCTCTCTCTCTGTCTCTCATGATTAAATAAATAAATAATATTTTTAAAAATAACAAGCAAAGACACAAAAACCTTATTAACTTATAACATGAGTTAATTTTTTTAATAACCTGCATTAAAGCCACAAAAGGTAAGAGCCTTTCAGAAGAGATGGTTTAGTATAAGGACTTTGCCGTCTCCTCAAACTTTTCCTTTCTCTGGCTTGGAGCCAAATATTTTGGCTAAATTGATGCCAGTAATATATCCTCAAGGAATCTGTCCCTCAAAAAGTTTTGTGCCACTAATTGGTCCACTGCTGTAAGTGAGTGCATGCAGCTTATCCACTGACTTAAGCTTATTGGCATCTCACCACTACTCCAGACAACAATCCACCTCTCACAGTGATGAGAACATGTTTTGAGAGACCTTATGCAAGCAAAAACGGGTGTTTGTGGGTACACAATTGTTTCTCTTTCTCAAATTAATTCTCTTTTCTCCATCCCTACTACTACCATCCTGGGTGATAATAGTAGTCCAGGGTATAGCTCCAGACCTTCTTTCCAGTCTCCCTGACTCCACTCTTCCCCAAGGCTCCTCCCCACCATCACACAGACCAAACCAAATTTCTGAGGCTTGAGCAATGACCAGCTCATGTTGGAGGCATGACATCCCGTGGTGTGGCAGGATGTGGCATAAAGTGGCATGATGAGATGTGGTATAGTATGGTGTAGCATGATGGAGCTCAAGCAGGGGCTAGCTCTACCACTCACCCTAGGCCCTTTAAATCTGTTGACATCACTGAGTCTCAGTTTCTCCTTCTGAAAAATTAGCCCATCTATAGCTCATGTGAAAGACTCCTTCATTCTCCAGCATTGGGCATTTATCCAAGAAAACAGGGGGTGTCACCCTTGCCACTGGGTCATTCAAAAAGTGGCAGAAACTCTTCACATTCTAGGAGGACCCAGGTGAGATCCTTATTAGGTGATTTCTGATCATTCAAAAGACAAAGTCATTCTTGGCAATTAATTATTCAATATTTTCCCTTGTGGGGAAGATTAATTAAACATGCAAAACGCTAGAGGCAGATCAACGAGGATGATCTTGTAATCATCCAAATGAGAAGAGATGGGGACTTGAACTAGCCTACCAATGGGTGGAAAAGAGGCAGAGAAGTAGACGGATCTTCAGAGTCAAAATGATAAGATTTAGTCATTGATTGAAGCTGAGGAGTGAAGAAAGAGAGGAGCCAGGGAAGAATGACCCAGGAATTGAAGAGGTGGGGTGCTGGGGAAGGAAATTGAAATCCATCTTGAACAAGCTGAGTTTTAGGTGCTGTGTGTCATTACATGGAAATACACAGGAGGCCTTTGGGATTTGTCTGGAGGCAGGCAAAGCTGAGGCTGGAATCGTAGATTTTGATATGGAATTATAGGTAGTAAAACCTCTCCTGGGGTGAGCATGGCCTTCGCTACTCTGCTTGTCCTCCAGCAATCAATGCCCTGCTTTTGTATTCTTGGCTCTATGGTCATAGCTGTATTTTGGAAGTCCATGTGACCACTTAACTACCACCTTCCCTTTCTGTCCCCAAACAACCACCCACTGCACCTGCCACCCACTCCTGGCCAGTCTCATTGCAACTTCTTTCCTCAACGTCTAAACCTCCTGACGTAGATATCAAGGAACATATGTACATATGTACATAGTTTATAGTTTTTCCTTTGCATGACCCACCACCAAATGCTCTTTGGGTATAAAATATCTATATTCCTGCAGTGAAGCCAGACAGCTTCCAAGCTCTGCTGTTTCCCACAATGGCTATTACTGTTCTCCTTTAAAAAAAATTTTTTTTTAAACAAAAAGAAATCCAGGGCCAGTTTCCCTCCTGGTTGTACCATTCTGCCTCCCCTCCATATCAACCAACACCAACTCCTCTGGTTTTCAGAGGGAACTGTTCACTTGGGTCAGTGTGTGTGAGGATATTCCTTCTCAAAATGAAAGCCCTCGTCATTTTCAGGTAAAATGCCCTTCCAGAAGAGCTGTATGACTTTCTGAAAGAGGGCATTTATAGAACCTCAAATAGATGAATCGTTTTCTTTCAAGCAGGGAAATGTATTTTACTCTTCTTGCTTCAACTGGGATTGAGCCCATTCATTTTACTTTTTTATGCTCTCCTGTTTTATTTAGAAATGATCTATTCATCCCAACCCAATTGAAGAAATATAGATAACAGGAAAAAAATTGTCATATTATTCACATGAGGAGTATAGATGTTCCCACTGAATATGTTCATAGCTCCATTTAATTTGGGCTGTATAAACCTGGCCTACAAAATTCTCTTTTATTTGTTATACTGGAAGAAGGCAGCCTAATCCCTGGAGTGAGTGAGACCCAGATTCTAATTACAGCTGCTCCCATGACCCTTGGACAAGTGATTGAGCTTCAAGGATAAGAGAATCTATTTTTCCAGGTATTGAGGGATTCAATGAGATGTTAAGCATCTGACACATATGATGTTATATGGTAAATATTATCACACATGTATAAAGTCATATTTTGCACAAATCTTTTTGCATCTCTAGAACCATTGACATATGCCGCTCTGCTAACCTAATGGAGAGGACACTATTTCACATCTTTATTCTCAATTCAGCACTGCTTACATTGCAAATTGCAGGAGATTTTTAGACTATCATAAAATAAGAACAATGTCAATGTGAGAGTGCTTGATGCTGCCAAAAAATAATCACGTCATTATAAATCAAGTTCTTTTTCATGTAACTATATTTTATCATTGTATTAGCATTTACCTGCTTCTGTGATAACTATCTGTACAGAGGCAAAGCAACAAAAAGTTGCCAAAGTTCTGCCTTCTGCCTTTTGCTCTTAGAAGTTCTCCTTTCTTATGCTCCCTTCACTGTCTTCTTTAGTGATATCTTTGGTAGGACAGATCTCACAGCACACTACAAGATCTGCTTCTTGGCTCCATGTCCATGAGAAATGCTACTTTCTCAGACCACTGGTTTCCACAGGGGTCTCTGGTAGAAGCACCGTGCAACATTGGCAGGAGAGGTAGGCTCATTGGTCTTCAGTTACCTTATCCCCTAGATGAGGTAGAGATTGACCCATGGGGGAGCCCATGGCATGTGTGTCATGTAGCACAAACACAATCAGCACTCCTGCCTCCTATCTCTTCCTGTTTTTACACCTTGGTGGGCTCTTTCTCTTCCCCAGACACATGAAGTTTCACCTTGAGCCACCTCTCACCAGCCCATCCGAAGATACTTCCAAGAGAACCCCTGGAAGATCTTTTGTTATGGGTTGCAGAAGACTGATTTAAGTGTAAACATCCTTTCTGATAGCAGAATCTAAGAAATAGTAAAAGGGATGTAAGGGAAAGGAGGGAAACTGAGTGGGGAAAAAAATTAGGGAGGAAGACAAACCATGAGAGACTCTTAACTTGGAAACAAACAAAGGGTTGTGGAAGGGGAGATGGGGTGACTGAGTGACAAGCACTAAGGAGGGCACTTAATGGAATGAGCACTTGATGAATGTTATGCTATATGTTAGCAAATTGAATTTAAATAAAAAATTAAAAATTAATTAAAAAAATAAATGTAGTCAACATTTCTCTCCCTAGGGATATTTGTATGATGTGGGGGACCATGCCCCTGCTCCAATTTAAACTAAAAAGTGACCTAATTATGAAATGGATTCTTGTAATCAGTTGATTAGATTCCTGGTTTCCATTTATAAGCCCAGCATATGTCTTTAGTAAAGCTATACAAACTCTTTTAGAACCTGTTTATATCTCTAGAAATCTCTTGAGCTAATAGCTTTACACTTCCAGATGGAGTGTAAGAAAAACAAATTTTTCAGTGTAACATCTGTTTCATTGGAAACCCCTCTATCCAGCAACTTGACTCTTTGAAACAGTTGAGAACAAAAAATAATGATAAAATAAAAATCATAAGCTCTTTGTCAGAATATCCATGCACATCATGTAGGGGAGAAAGAAGACACTTAAACTCTTACCTAGATCCAGCCAGATTGCCTTTCTGGTTGCCAAAGCCATCGCAGATGATAAACAACATATAAGAAGGGGTAGAGTTGCTTTTAGAAATAGTGATAGCTGAGAAAAAACAGCTTTATTGGGACAGGAAGATCCAGAAACATACAACTCAGAAAACACAGCCCTTTGGGTCTGTGTGGGATGGAGACAAAGGGAGCAAATGCAAAGTAGCCAAGAGGGCAATGCAGCTCGGAGCTCCCAGTCTGGGCCAGCAGGAGGAACCAAGGAGTGGAAGTGCAGGGGAGGCGGGTGACCAGAACTGACCCCAGTTACAGATCCCAGGCAAATGAGCCAGACACTGTGCTCACACACTCCCCAGACAGACACTCAGGCCCTGTGGGACTAAGAGACAAAGTTCAGGACAGAGTTAAACACCTTTGGGAGGCCAGGAAGAGCAAAGCAGCACCCAGACCAGCCCCTTGCAGGTCTCAGAGGAAGAACTGGAGCAAGAGACAATGTGTTCATGACCCTGTTAGTGAAGCTTAGAGGAGGGCATTAGATCTGAGTGGCTCCAAGTATACAATTGTTCTCTTGAGTGCTGACTTCCCCAAACCAAGATCCTTAAGCTACCTAAGAGGACGGGACCTTGGAGCTGACAACCAAGCAGGGCATGCTACACTTATTGGTTTCCATAATGATGCCCTGGAGTCATCAAAAAAAGAGAAAAAAAAAAGAAAAAAAAAGAGAAAATTAAACTTAGCAAAGTACCCCCAAAATGTATTGGTATGACAAAGTATCGATTATATATAATGCAGTTTTAAAAAGTGAACAAAAGACTACCTTCTCCCTGAGAAGTACCCACATTATGTGCTTACTATTGCTAATATATACATCACCGGGGAGACATACAGGACGACAGACCTCTAAATGGTGGCATTGTTCCCTCTGAGATTGGGGCAGTTTTAATTTATGTCTTATTTGCTTGTCTCTATTTCACAATTTTCTACAACAAACAGGTACCAGGAGTATAATAAAAGTGAGAAGGGGTGAAAAGAAGATAGACATTGGCAATGCATTTTTTAATATGTCCATGTACAAGGTTAAAACTTTTTTTTTATTTTTTTTTATTATTTATGATAGTCACACAGAGAAAGAGAGAGAGAGAGAGAGGCAGAGACACAGGCAGAGGGAGAAGCAGGCTCCATGCACCGGGAGCCCGACGTGGGATTCGATCCCAGGTCTCCAGGATCGTGCCCTGGGCCAAAAGCAGGCGCTAAACCACTGCACCACCCAGGGATCCCGGTTAAAACTGTTTTTAAAAACCCTCCGTCTAAACTCCTGGTGATCTGCAGCAAGTGACACCTCTAGGAACTCTAGACAGCCGAGATTTTTCTCTGCCTGTGTAATGAGAACCTCAGTCTACACCACCTCCAACAGAAACTTCCTACACCACCACCTCCTACAATATTTTAGTTTATTCTTGTAAGGAAGATGTTAAATTTCTGTTGATCAGAGCAAAGAGCTCTAATTAGGCCAATCCAACGGTGCAGACTCTTTAGCATCAAGATCTATGTCTTTGACCTATTTTGTTTTCACCAGCAGAGTATTGAAATTGGCACTGAGTCCATAGAAGTCCCTTAGACGTGTTTATCCTTTGACCAAAACTGAGAAGGGTTACAAAAAGTGTCCACAGTCACAAAACACAACAGTGATTATGGAACTGGAAGCCTAGCCCCTGTGGCACCTGCCAGAGCCACAGCAATTACCAATCATTCTGGGAAAGGTGCATGTGTTTTAAGTAGTCATGGCTTTCCGCGCCTGTAAGAAGCTGCATGCTTTCTCTGAGTTTCAGTTTCTTCATTTGTCAGTTGCTTAGAGGTAGGCAATTGTTGTGTGAGATCCCATGCAAATGCATTTTCATTATTTCTCTTACCTGTTTCTGCAAAGAGCCAAATGGTTTAATTCTATCACCTTCTCCTTAAATGCTTAATTTGAATGTGATCAGTGCCTCTCTCCCACATAGGGGTCTCGAAATATATGGTAAATAACAAATCATTCACACATGAAGAACTCAAAGATTTTTTGATCCAAAGACTGATTCAGTAATCTAAGGCAGTGTCCGAAGAGGTCAGGGAATAGGGGATAAATCCAAACTAGCCCCGGTGGTTCTCATTTGTTCCACTAACATCTGGAGAAAGGAATTTTATTGGTTGTGGCTCATAAAATAATAGATACTCCATCCTTAGAAATACTTGCAATTGGTTCAGATCAAATGCTCCAGGGCTTGGACTAGCCACCATGGCTGGGCTGTTTCCTTTTGCAATAACAGTGATAGATTGCCATGTTAAAAACCTTATAAAGTTTTAAAAAGTTTTAACAAAGCATGCTGCAAGCATGCTCACATTGATGCCTGAGTCTGAAGTCCGTGGAAATGTAGAGTAACAAGATGAAATAGGAGAGTCAGGGATCCCTGGGTGGCACAGCGGTTTGGCGCCTGCCTTTGGCCCAGGGCGCGATCCTGGAGACCCGGGATCGAATCCCACGTCGGGCTCTCGGTGCATGGAGCCTGCTTCTCCCTCTGCCAGTGTCTCTGCCTCTCTCTCTCTCTCTCTCTCTCTCTCTCTCTGTGACTATCATAAATAAATTAAAAAAAAAAAAAGAAATAGGAGAGTCATTTTGAGTCTGTGGATTTTTGTGTGATTCTTTACCAAGGTAAAAAAAATTTTGTCTGGGCGCCTGGATGGCTCAGTTAGTTAAGCATCTGACTCTTGATTTTGGCTCAGGTCATGACTTATGTGTCATGAGATCGAGCACCACATTCAGCTCTGCACTGAGTGCGGAGCCTGCTTAAGATTCTCTCTCTCTCTCTCTCTCTCTCTCTCTCTCTAAGAAAAAAATTAAATGGATTTTAAAAATTGCTATATGTGTTGGCTAGAAATTAAAATAACTAATATCCAAATAATTATGTATGTTTTCAAGCCTGGGGATTGTACACAGCCTTGCTTGTTTCTGCCTCAGGGCCTTTGCCCTTGTTGTTCCTCGTGTGCATAGTTCTGTGTCCAGACATTTACATGGCTGGCTTCCTCTCCTTCTAAACTCTCACCTCACATCCCACCTTCTCACAAAGATCTTTTCTGACTACCCTGTCAAAAGCATGTGTTCGCTCTCCACCGACCCCCACCAGTCCCTCTATCACATCTTCCTATTTTGATTTCTCCTTAACACTTTCCACTACCTAAAATGATCTTGTCTATTGCTTATCCATTTGTGCTTATCTCCCCCCAACTAGATTGCAGGCACTTTGTTCCCCCGATCTTGCTCCTTATTGCAACCCCAGTACCTAGAACAACACCAGGCACTCAGTAAATATATGCTGAATGGATTCCACTTACTTCCCCTTTGTTTCAGCATTTATGTTTCTGCCTGTGGGCCATATTTAGGCAAGATCCCTACCATATCTTAGTTATGTCCCCTTAAATATTGAAAGGGAGCAAATTATATTGGGTCAGGGGACTCAGAACATATTTAGAAGTATTGCATTCTGTAACAAATAGTAATAACCAAGAGCTTTGAAGGCCAGAATTTAGAAGATGTTGCTATTTGCATATATGTAATTTATAACCTGCCTGCTTCCAAAAGTGATCTGAGAGGGTATATGATCAAAAACATACAACACTCATAAGCAGACTCAATAAAACAAGTCCCCAAATCCATGCAAAATAAAAGGCAAATAAGATACTAAATGCCGGGACACCTGGGTGGCTCAGTAATTTAGCATCTGCCTTTGCTTGGAGCGTGATCCCGGGGTCCTGGGATCGAATCCTGCATCAAGCTCCTGCGTGGAGCCTGCTTCTCCCTTTGCCTATGTCTCTGCCTCTCTCTGTGTGTCTCTCATGAATAAATAAATAAAATCTTTTTTAAAAAAGATACTAAATGCCAAGGCTAATATCATTTCTACAATGGCTCATTAAACTTAACCCAGGACCTCCTTCGGATGAAGATATGAAAGGAAACAATGGTTTCCTTAAATCTCAAATCCTTGCGGTAGGAAAAATTGAGTGCATCACAAATGACCCTCCTCTCTTTCATGTATTCATTCAGCAAACACACATTGCTTGCCTAACCAGTCTATGTGCACAGTGCCAGAAGTACAAGGAGGCGATAAAAGAGTAAGACGTGTCTCTACTCTAGCTTTGAGTTTGCTCATGGTCCTGGGGGGCAGGGAGGGGATTAGACATGGCTATAATTAATTATAACAAGATAAATAGTATATTAGAATCACATACAAAGTGCAATGTGAAAAACAGAGTAGGGAGCAATTCATTCTGCTTGGGGACAAGCCTTGGAAAGGAGATGGTATTGGCTGTGGTGTGGGAAGGAGCTCACCAGTGATAGGGAAGTATTCCAACCAGAGGCTTGAAGATGTGAGAGCATGCTGGGTTCAAGGAACAGCAAGTTATTCAGAGAGGCTGGGGTATTAAGAGCTGGGTGATAATTATAAAATAGTAAATGCTTTTTATTTATTTATGGTATTTATAAACATAGTATTTATTTACTATGTTTTGAGTATTTACTATGAACTTTATACAAAAGCCACAAGATGAGGGCTTTCCTTCCTTCCCATTGACATGGGAGGAGACTGGGCTTAGGGAGGCTAGGTGTGGTGGACCCTGTGATCCATTGAGGACCTGTTGCCCTAGCTGCCTGTGAGCACTCTTGTCACACAACCTTCAGCTCTTGGCAGCTGGCCTCAGTTGCAGAGAAACCTCCTCATTCAAAGCCTTGCCCAAGGCCATGCCCCTTCCAGGATGGCCCACATCCAGTGATCTATCCATGTGGAAGTTTAAAGATCCAACTCTGGTCATTCCTATGGACCATTCTAGCTCCAAAGCTTCCTCATGGGGTTGGCAGAGACATCAGGCCTGCGTCCCAGCTGGACTTCTCCTCTGCTCACTCCTGCTTCCACCTGGCCCTTCCTCAAGGGTCAGTCCCAAAGGCAATCGGTCCTTGGCCTTCACCAACAGCCTCAGAGTTGCCTTCCTATCCACCCCACCTGTAACTCAATCAAGGTGATGGGGTAGTGGCACCTTGTGTAGAACCTGGACAATAAGACTCCAGAGCTCAACTATTTTAGTCTAGCCCTCTGGTACCTGATGCAGAGGGGAGATAAAGACAGAATTATAAATTTGGTCCAGACTGTGAACGCCCTTTTGTGTCATTCCAAAGAGGTGAGATGTGATGCTAAGTCCAAGGCAGAACCAGCAAGGATTTCAAATGGGCGGGTGATATCAGCCAATGTTTTAAGATGGGTTCTATGGCAACAGCACAGAGACTGGACAATAAGGGAAAAGGTCATCCTATCTCCCATAATGGCTGTGGTTGAGTATCACCGTATTTTTCAATCCCTTCTTTAACTTCCTGAAAAAAATGCAAAGGAGGGCAGGCATACATTGGATTAGTGGCAGGATACATGTGAGCACGCTTCTCCAGTGCATAACCCTCAGATAGATGGTTGACTTCCAGTTTATCTTCAACACAAAAAGGCCTTTGGAGGCACGGCCCACAGGGCAGTTAAGATATGATGGATCAGTCATTGCTGTGTTCCCCTTGCTTCTCCCCTTTTATTGGGTTCATGACATTGGTCTTGGAGTAGAAACAGTCTAAACTTGAACACCAGTTGTTCAGAGGAGCTGTGTATCAGCTGGGAGCACAAGCTGCCTGGGACAGGTTGTACCAAGAGGCCCTTTTGAGCCCATATGGAGCACCTGCTGCCGGGGGAATGGGAAGTCATTGGACCCAACACATCAACAGGAGCCTGGGGTCACCCAGTACACAGCACTTCTTTTCTCTCCACATTGGGTTGTCTCCATGGGAAGGCACTCATAATCCAATGTTATTGTCCATTTTCCCATCTTTGAACATATGCCACAATGGCAAAACTCAGAGAAACCTGGCATTCGTTTCATAGTTTATGTACCTGATAGCATGTGCTTCCTACAGTTCCATTATGGCGCCAACAAGTACATTATTATTCCCCTTTAAAGAATAGGGGATTGCTTTGGAATGCTGGCATAGGGTTGCTGTGTTAGGGGAGGCATATTTTATATCCATATGAAGCTCCACAATGTTGAATGTTCCTCCCTCCAAACAACAGAACTGATTATCTGGTTATAGTTCCTTAGCTTTGTCTGTTTGGGTACAAAAGAATCTCTGCCAAGAGTGATTGTCTTTGTTTGATACAGTTGTTCTTAAGCTACTGTCTTGATGGTTGAGAATCATGCTTTAGTCAAACACTGGTAGAGTCCTTTGAATGTCAGGCACTGAGTGACCTGTCGAGTCACATAATGGATGTAAAATTCAACTACTGCCCCAGATGTGCACATCTGACTTGTTCATCTTGTTCCTGAAGCTTCCCCTAGTTCATAGAAGGAAAACCACGCCTTCTGTCTCAAGAGCAACAATCCCGCCCATCTGAAAACCACTTCATACATTTACTCATAAAATGAAAATAAAGGGACCCCCAAAACAGTTATTTTTAGGAAATTATAATATCTCAGTTTATGACCCCTCAAGGAAGGAGCAGAGTACATGGTTTTCCAACCTTTATATTAAAGAGAATGGAGAGACATTTGGGTGAAAGCAAGATCTGACCAGAGAACTGCTTTCTTAGTGCAGGGTTCCCTACTGTATGCAGCACTCACATGGAAAACTTACCTACTCAGGGACCAGAGGGGGCAACTCCACAGAATTCCCCTCCCCGGATTGATAATAATCACCTCCTTGCTTCTGTTGTTTGAATATCCCATTAGTATCCTTGTTGGATTGCCAAAATGATTTTTAAACAAAGAAAAGTTGGCAGTGGAAGACTCTCTTCTTGGTGAATTGAGTTCCCTGAGCTTCATCTTCCAAGAAAAACAAAAACCAGAAAGCAAGGGCAAAGACCTGATTTTTCTGCCAAGTTCGTATTTCCATCTGTTCTGTTAAATTAATGGCTGGTACATTAACCCCCTTTTAGATTCAAACTCATTTTTACTAGAAATAACCTATTTTATAATGTATTCCATGATTACTATTTGAATACTAGGTGACAAAGTTCACGAGAGGGAAATGCATTAAAAAAAATGTTTTGAAAATTATAGGATTGTTTCAGAAATATTCTGAAATGGAATGCAATTTTCTGTACATTTTCTAGGTTTACTTACCATAGTTTTATTGTTTTAGTTTGGGCAATTTGCGGACATCTATAGCCATCAGTTTACTGTCTCTCCCTCCCTCCTCGCCCCCTCCTGGAGAAGATGTTTGTCGCAGAGAACTATGGTGGTTCTAGCGCTGGTAACAGTGGCTATGGGAAGGGAAACTAGTGTCACTCATTTTCAGAAATACAGAAGTCACTGTATCATATTACTTTTTTAAACACATAAGAAAAAATTAAGGAAAAAGACAGTAACACATGATTCTCCCATGTTTTGAGTAAATTTATTTCTCAGCAATAATCATACATGCTTTGGTTTTATTCTGATATGCTTCAAAACAACCTTGTCAATAACAAGCTCTAAAATATAAACTAAAATATATATAAATAAAATAAAATAAATAAAAATATATTAAAAAAATCAAAATAAATCAAAATAAATAAAATATAAAATAGGTGGAGTGCCTGGTGGCTCAGTCAGTTGAGCCACCAACTCTTGATTTTGGCTCAAGTCATGATCTCAGGGTTGTGGGATTAAGCCCTGTGTTCATCTTCACACTGGGCATGGAACCTGCTTAAGATTCTCTCTCTCTCTCTGCCCCTCCCTCTCCCTCTCCAAAATAATAATAATAATAATAATAATAATATAAAATATAAAATTGAGTTATTTTAAAGCCAGTTTTTAATTGTGAGATTTAATTATAATTTACAATGACTACATTTTGTGTTCAGGAAACTTTTTTTTTCAAGACTTTGTATATAGCCAAACCAACACATTTGAGTAACTTGCCTTTAATTTAATTGTGAGATAAAGCAACCCATCTAGAGCTACCAATTTTCCTAAGGTTTAAAAAAAAATGCCATGGTAACAGAAACTCAAGAAAATAAAAGACCAAATGTAAATTAGTAAATTTGCTTCTTAATGCCAAATTTTTTTTCTTATCTATATAGCCTCCTGAATATATGAAAGTATATATATTTTTTGGTTTTGTTACCATGGAGGTCTTAAAAACAAAATGAGGGACGCCTGGGTGGCTCAGTGGTTGAGTGTCTGCCTTCATTTGGCTCAGATCATGATCCTGGGATCCTGGGATAGAGTTCCACATCAGGCTCCTCGCAGGGAGCCTGCTTCTCTGCCTATGTCTCTGTCTCCTTCTCTGTGCCTTAAATAAATTAATAAATAAATAAATTAATTAATTAATTAATTAATTAATAAAATCTTAAAAAAAAAAAGCAAAAGCTTTGCTGGCCATGTCTCCCTTTCTGATTAGCAATTATCTAGTAGGACACACACAACAGAAAATAATAGAGTATTTATTTTCAAACTAGAATTAAGCAAGTGAGCCACAGATCAATTTCAAAACCCATAGCCTTCAATGTAGACGCACACGGACACACGCTACACTACACCTTAGTACAGAGAATCATACTCTCTTCTCACGAGTTTCTTCTCTAACACTTATGCTTGCTTTCTACTGCACTTCATTCCATCCCGACCTCTCCTTTCTGGGATAGAAAATGTGCCACTGCAGGTGACCATAGTGAGGCCACCATCATGCTCACTTAATGGTGATATATCACCTAATGGCAGTTCAAAAATATTACCATCCTTCTCACGTAATACAGATGTGTTTGTGAATTCTCAAAGCATGTGCCATCTCCAGGAATCTTTTTCAATCAATGAATTTTATCTTAACCAAGCTGCATGAACATTAACGAAACTACCAGAAGGGAATTTTGTTCAGACCTAGATGGTTTGCAGAGCGTCCAGGTTTGGAATATAAAGTCCTGCCTTTAGATATAGTTGACAAGACTAGCCGAGGTGGATTACAAGCTTATTCCATTAACCCATTTGATAAATCTGTGGATAACTAAGTAATAACATCACTCAACTTCTCTTGGATGGCACACCATAGAGCACAAGGTCTAGGGATATTAGTGGTATTACATGCAAAGTGGACACTGATCAAATATTAGGAAACACAGAGTTCAATAAGCTGGACAGATTTCTTTACCTGTGGGAAGTTTGCAGAAACTTTAATATACCAAGACACACTGTCCATCACCAAGAGGTAGATGCTGCGTGCAATGTTTCTCAAACCTAGTTGACTCCCACACCTTTTATTCCAGAGCAAATCCCAGGACCAGAGTTACTTTAAACACACTTTGGAAATTGCTGTAATTCTCAAGGGTTCTACCAAAAATCATTGCTTCTAGCACATAGAGTTACAAGCTAACAGTACCTTGCTCTAGAGAAAGACATCATGGACTTCCACATTATTTTGATAAATTCTTAGAAATTAATTCCCCTATAAAAAATAGTGAAAGGGAATAAAGGGGAAAGGAGAGAAAATGAGTGGGAAACACCAGAAAAGGAGACAGAACATGAGAGACTCCTAACTCTGGGAAACAAACAAGGGGTGGTAGAAAGGGAGGTGGGCGGGGGGTGGGGATGACTGGGTGACGGGCACTGAGGGGGGCACTTGATGGGATGAGCACTGGGTGTTATTCTATATGTTGGCAAATTGAACACCAATTAAAAAAAAAGATTAAAAAAGAAAAAAAAATAAATTAATTCCCCTTATTACTTCATGGCTTTTTTCTTAAAAAAATAAATAAATAAAGACTATCTCAATATGTCCAAGTTTTTAAAACTAAAACTTGGGGAAAATAAACCCATTTATTTAATGCAATTTTTTCCATCTTCGATTTCTGTATTTTATTTTAAGTGATATTTTCTATAAAATGATTATATCATCGCCTCTACATTTGGATGTTTTCCCTTCTTTCATTTTCACTCTTGGCCATTTTGCTTTATTTTTCCTCCATGTACTGTGATATAGAGGCAGAGATATCAAGAACAATAAAACTTGCTCTTATTTTTTTTAAGTCAATACCAAACAAGAAGTAAACAGCATACTTGCTAATCTGAAAACTCAAAGCATGAGTAAAACTTTCTACTATCCAGGCATAGGAATATATCCCCCTAAACCTAAAGAATTGGAGTTTCATACAGAAGTGACCCTGAAGCTGTTGTATCTGCCCAGATTTCCTGGTGATGACCAGCCCTCCTTCCTCCCTTCAGCAGTGGTTTTCTTCTATATTCAGGCAAAACTGGGATAAGCCAGTTCTTAGGCTCCCTGCTGAGCAGGAGCTCCATGCCGGACTCGATCCCAAGACTCCGGGATCATGACTTGAGCTGAAGGTATCCTCTTAACTGACTGAGCCACCCAGGCGCCCCCCAGGTAATTAGTTTTTATATTAAAACTCTATCACATAGTTTAAATTCTACTGCTGATCCCCATGATAGAACATTGGAATTGCTCTGATCGTGTTGGGAAGGCCCATAGCCCCCACCTCAACAGTGTACTATGTGATCGCCCCCTCCCACTGCTGCACCTTGGCTGCTGGACACCAGCCCCAAAGTCAATGAATGGCACAGTCACTATAAACCCTGACCTAAACAACTTATTTCCAGCCCTATGTCCCCACTTGCTAGGCAGATTTAGAAAACATTTTATTTAACATATTTGTTTAGTACCCCTTACAGGAAGAGAACTGAAAAAAGTATAGCATTGTTCCAAATTTCATTCCATCATTTTAGCATCACCATAGAATTTTACTGTTTGAAAGAACCTTGGAGATCACTCCGTTCAGGCTTAGTGTGCCCAGGCTTTAGTGAGCCTCAGCGTCCTCTGGGGAGCTGTTAAAACCCAGATGATTGCCACTCGGGCCCCAGAGGTTCTGACTCAGCGTCTGTGGGATGAGGCCAAGAATTTGCATTTTTAGCAGTTCCCGGGTGATGCTAATACTGCTAGTCCCAGTACCCCACACTGGGAACCGCTGTCCTAGGAAGCCCTTCTTCCATTCTCCTCCACAGAATCAAAACGTTCTTGGAGCTGGCCTGAAACCCAAATCCAGCAGAGCAATCAGGGAAGGGAGGAAATCATGATTTCTGCAGGCCTGGGGGCAGCTCAAGGGATGATAAATGATAGGTGTTTATCAGGGGTTGTTCATCAGGGAACACTAACCCCATAACACCCATCCCCCAAACTGCTGTGGATTTATCTGCCCATCGGGGACCATTTTTGAGAACCCCCCATCTAGTTCAACCTTCTCCCGTCACAGACGGGCCAGTGGAGCTTGGGCAGGACAAGGAGGCACACACACCCAGAGAGCCGCTGACTCGGGGCCTCCAGGGCCCTGACCCCAGCCGTTTCGCATCCCGTCCTCCGTTCCTGGTGGCCTAGCTTCTGCCTCCTAAATGTGGGGCCAGTTCTCACTAGTTACTGCTATTGGCAAGACATGTTTAAACATATTTTTCTCCTCGCTGATTGGGTGGATTGATTTCTTCAGTGACTCTCCGCTCTCTTCTCCCTACGTGCGGAAAATTCTGACACAGCTTTGCTTTTGCTCGTGGTGAGATTAAGCTTTATGTTTTTTAACCTATGTTCAGTTTTATTAATGGAAACTTCCCGAACGATCTATACAACAACTTTTTATATTTTCTTGGCTTACGGCTCCTACAGGTAGTGGTTCTTACTGTTAGCTTAATGTTTTCAGAACAACCTATAACCAATATATTTTGTGAGCGCAGAAGGATTTTATTTACCTCTGAGCATTCTGGCCATGTTTTTTGCTTTCCTTTCGTGTACTTATCTTCCTCTTTCTACAGAATCGTATTCCCTCTAATAATTTGGACCATTCATTTTTCCTAATGGCCAAGTTTTCTGGGCACAGAGGCTACCATGGGTCTGCCGTGGGCACAGCAGCTGTCCTTGTGATGGGCAGACGCCCCCCACCCCAGAATTATCCCTCTACTCTTTACAGTGAAGGAGCTCTCATGGTATTAGCCCAGGGTTACAGGGCACCCACTTAAAGATGGGGGTGACATGACCAAAAGCAGCATTTTCTTCATCTTAAAGTTTTTTAAGATTTTATTTATATATTCATAAGAGACACAGAGAGAGAGGCAGAGACATAGGCAGAGGGAGAAGCAGGCTCCCCAGTGAGAAGGGAGCCCGATGCAGGACTCCCCAGGATTGGACCTGAGCCCAAGGCAGATGCTCAACCACCGAGCCACCCAGGCGCCCCTTCATCTTAGAGTTTTTTTTTTTAAGATTTTATTTATTTATTCATGAGAAACAGAGAGAGGCAGAGACACAAGCAGAGGGAGAAGCAGGCTCCTCGCAGGGAGCCTGATGTGGGATTCGATCCCAGACTGAGGATCACACCCGGAGCCAAAGGCAGACACTCAACCACTGAGCCACCCAGGCATCCTGATCTTAGAGTTCAAATGGCCAATCTGACCCTTATTGTGAATTCAAGGAATTAGGTGATGTAAGGGTCAATTGCAGACCAACCGTAAATGGGTGGATTTCTGTTGATTTTCTGTCCTTGGGGAAAAGTAATGCATGACCCAACTGTAGCACTGCTTTGTGGGGAGAGGAGCATTTCCTCTGACTAGCTTTCTTGTACAACAGCTGTTCAGTGAATACATTTTATGAGGCAAACAAGCCATTATGCATAATAATAAAATCCAGTAACAGTTTCAACAGGTTCTCCACTTGCCAGTGGGTGGATAAAACCAAGATATTATGTGTAACATTTCTTACAAGCGCATTTTAATATCCAATGTGGTTATTGGGATGAAAGGAAGAAGCAGCATATGTTTTGTTCCTCGTACATGATAGGTTTAGCTGGTTTGGACTTAATAAAAAGTTTCTTGAGTTTCAACAGTAAAATTAATACCTATCCATACAAAATATACGTATTCAGGAGTAAAAAAAATAGCTCCAAAGTAAATAAAAACTTCCACCTTCTCTGGACAGAAGGTCAGAGACCCGAAATCTTTTTTTTTTTTTTTAAGATTTTATTTATTTATTCATGAGAGACACAGAGAGAGAGCGAGGCAGAGACACAGGCAGAGGGAGAAGCAGGATCCATGCAGGGAGCCCGACATGGGACTCGATCCCAGGTCTCCAGGATCACACCCTGGGCTGAAGGTGGCGCTAAACCGCTGAGCCACCCAGGCTGCCCAGAGACCTGAAATCTTATAAACTAATGCAACCCGTATAATTAATTTATCAAATTATAATTTATAAAATCGCAGCTCAGTCTGCACCCAGGGACCCAGTGGTGGATACCAAGGTAGAAACACGGATACACTTGATCACTTATCATCCACCTTTGTAATTTTTCATAAGAGAACGTTCTGTACTTTAAAAGATGATGGCTTTTTTTTATTCATCAAAATTCAGTGGTTAATTTTTGGTCAGTCAGCAGTTCAGATATGCCTTTATATAAAATACATGAAAGGATTTTATGACTCAATGACTATCAATTAGTGTTGTTTCCTGTGCTGCAAGGCTGTTAAGGCTACCTCCATAATATGGGTGTGAATATTTAGGTACTTTCATAGCAACAGCTTGCAGGGAAATCACTTGGGAAATGCTCTGTACCATAGGAACACGCCACGCCATTCACATACACGCTTCCTATTTTATATCTTCCCACTTCCTTTCCCTGCCTTAGAACCCCATCCAGAATTTTCCTGCCCTACTTGTGCTCTGGCCTTTCAGAACACACCAGGCATTCTGATGTTTCCATAACTTTATGCTTATTCTTCTATTCTAACTGCCCTCCTTCTCCTGTCTGTTTAGTCGATCTGCCATTTATTCAATTGTTTTGAGAAGCTTCCCTGACACCCCTCTTCTCCCTGTGAACTAGCCAGTTCCCCAGTGTTCCCACAGCTAACGGAGCACACCCCTAGCCTGGCTCGTACCCACTGGTTCTTTTTTAAAATTTATGTATAATTGACATATAGCATCATATTGTTTCAGGTGTATAACATAATGATTTGATATTTGTATATATCACCAAATCACCACCATAATCAATCTAGTGAACATCCATCACCACACATAGTTACAAGATTCCTTTTTTCTTGTGATGAGAACTTTAAATTTTCCACTCCTAGCAATTTTCAACTGTGCAATTCATTATTATTAACTATAGTTGCCATCCCATCACATCCCATGACTTACTTATTTTGTAACTGGAAGTTTGTGCCTTTGGATCCCCTTTACCCATTTCACCCCACCCACCCCTGACCTCTGGCAACCACCAATCTGTTCTCCGCATCTGTGAGCTTGTTTTTTCTGTTGCTGTTTTTGTTGTTCTCCATGTAACTGAGATCATACAGTATTAGTCTTTGTTTGACTTATTTCACTTAGTATAATGTAGCTGAGGTCCATCCATGTCGTTGCATGTGGCAAGATTTCATTATTTTATATGGCTAAATATTCCAATATATATATATATTATACATATGCATAATAATCACAATGGATATTTAGCTTGTTTCCACATCTTGACTATTGTATATATCTTTTCAAGTTAGTGAGTGGTTGCATTTTTTCTCTCCCCTTTCCACCTTCTTCTCCAGTCAACCTTTAAAAAAAAAAAAGAGAGATTTTATTTATTTATTCATGAGAGACACAAAGAGAGAAGCAGAGACATAGGCAGAGGGAGAAGCAGTCTTCCTACAGTGAGCCGGATGTGGGACTCGATCCCAGGACCCAGGGATCATGACCTGAGCCGAAGACAGATGCTCAACCACTGAGCCACCCAGGTGTCCCCTCATCATCCAGTAAAATTCAGTTTCCAACTGGTCTGGTTGCCCAGGCCTAGTGAGGGCTCCTCACCTGGGTTCAGGGCATCCCTTTCATACAGGACCACAGCTACATAGGGTTGAAATCCACAGTTATTGGTTTGACTGGGAGCACCTAAGACAAGATGCTCTTGCCTTGTGTGTCTGTACCTCTGGGTCCTGGCTTAGAGCCTGTACCATAGTCATTGGGTAACATCTCAAACAAAACTGTCTGGAGGCCACATAGGGCAAACCATGCCTTGTCCTTCTTTGATGTGGGGAGCACTGGAAGTAAATTAGGGACGGGCAGGGACAGAGTGAACTGTACATTACCATAACTAGAAGCCAGAATAATACCAACTACTGTACTGTGGCAGCAATTTATTCTTAAAAAAAAATAAGTATAGCTTCTTTCATCACAGGAATGCTCCCGATCACTTGTTTAAACTGGATGATAGAATAAAAAATACAGAAAGAGTAATTTTGAAATATCAACAAATTCACCTAACTAATGTGCCATGACAATAGGCAATTGGTAAGAGTAGCAGTATTGTATGTAAGTAAGAAAATAGCATGAAACTCAATAAAAAGATAGATTTTCAGGTTATTAAATGGAGGACTAGACAGAAAAGGAAATGAGATGTGTAAGCTTGTGGTAACACAGTATTGGGCTACACATAACTTGGATAAAATCTGATTTAGAGTTGGTATGTTTCCATAATGCTGACCTCTCTGCTTCAAAATCAAATGTATTGGGTTGAGTTAAAAGCTAGTGTTTTGTTTTGTTTTGTTTCCCCTCAACTCTGGGCTTGACTATTTTATCAGTAAATTTAAAAATAAAAAAGAAATGCATCCCTCTAAAGAACTTCATAGTGGTTGCCACTAAATCACAGTGTGATGGCCACACTGGTTTATTTCCTTCCCTTTCTCAAGTGACCCAGCTCCCTCCTTATAGAGCTACTGATCATCTTGCATTACCTGCCCCCAGGCCCCCTGCAGGATCTACCTCTCCCTTGAGCGTACTTCTAGAATACTCTCTAGGGCATCCTCGTGTGCTTGCAGAGTCCCCTCTGTCCACCCGCAATGATGTCCAGGGTTTGTGAAGCCATCCAAGTAGAGACTTACTTCTGCCTCTGCACCCAGGACCTTTCAGAGCCATTAACCATCTAAATGCCCAGGTGGCCCAACACTTTGTGAAGTCCTGCCACAGTGAGACCACACAAAGGGGGAATGTACCTCTCCTTAACTGATCCACTCCCTATCACCTATCCTCAAAGCAGCATTGCTTGTGTCCAGGGACAGATAGGTCAACCCTCACATGGGGAACAGCCCCCTTCTGTTCCCACCCATGCTATTATCCACAATAGGCTTTGCTCCCAGGAGGCTGAGCTGGGGATGCTGACTCCCAACATGCGGTTTCATTTCCAACACCACGGCCCAACAATTAAAATATAAAAGTTTCCTTGCCTGCCTCCTTATCCTGCAGCTCCCAGGTAACACCAAACCTAAATATTAAGCCCTCCACTCAGCCCTGTCCACATTTAGTTCCAGGCATGCAATTTCTAGGGATATCAGGGGCTTTGGGTGCAAGGTATCCAGGGAATGGCTGGGTCCTCACCTTTAGACGCTACCATTATTGAGTTTTATATCCTGGAGGATCCTGGGATTCCTTGCAGGAATCTGCCTCAGCCACTGAGAGGAGTCTGTAAGTGCTGACTCACAGGATGGAGGACACATCAGGGATCATTCAGGAATCTCAGGACTGCATCCCACGTTTGAGGCTCTGGCTGGTCCAGCCAGCATGATGTGAGAGACGATAAAGTATGGTGCTGTATTTAAAAAGAGAAGTCTTAGACAAATTCACCTCCCAAATTTTTACTCTTTTCTATATATATTAAAGGGCCAAACTCCACCCAAGGTCCTGGGCAGGCCCACATAATCTTGACTCATTTCTTTTGTTCATTCGATAAACGTTATTTCAGGGCCCCCTGGGTGCCTGGAGCTGTAGAAGAAACCGAAATCTATATTCTAGAGAGGGTGATGAGGGGAATAAACAAATGAGAATATTAGACTCTATTAGTGCTACAAGGTAAGCAAGCGAGAAGACTAGATGGGGAATGAATAGGAATTTTCAAGAACTTTATCATGGGAAATTGCAAGTATATACAAATGTAGAACAAATAGTAAAACAACAGTATATGTCTACCACTCAGCTTCCACATGCTCAACCCAAAACCGCCTTCTCTTTCTCACCCTTCTCCCCACCCTACCATGGATTATGTAGAAACAAATCCCTGACGTCATATATTTCCTTATACATGTCTTGGTGTACATCTCTGAAAGAAAGGGAATGCCTTTCTTTCTGTTAGGGTGGTCAAGATAGGTGTCCCCAGGAGGTGGCCTGTGAGAAGAGATATGTGGATAGCAAAGAGAGCTGCAGACACAGAGCCAGCAAATGCAAACATCCTGACATAGTTGAGCATCTGCCAAAGGGCCACGTTGTCTGCCCTGGAAGAGACAGTGAGAGCCAGAGGGGATCCAATCCTACAACAGCATGAAGTTCCTAGAAGGAGTCAAAATTCTTACAGCAAGACCTAGATAATGCTTACCGTGTGTCAGGAATTCCTCCAGTGTTTTGCATATGCTAACTTGGGTTATTTTGCACAACAACCCTGTGAAGTCATGACCACCATTAATATTCCTACTTTACTAAAACTGAAGAAGCCTGGACACAGAAAGTGTGTCAGTCCGTTTGGCTGCTCTGATGAAAGACCACAGGCTGAGCGGCTCGTAAACCACAGAAATTTATTTCTCACAGATCTGGCCACTGTGAAGCCCAAAAGTGAGG
Organism: Canis aureus; assembly: GCF_053574225.1. NCBI lineage: Eukaryota > Metazoa > Chordata > Mammalia > Carnivora > Canidae > Canis > Canis aureus. The sequence continues at coordinate 46,067,125 of NC_135631.1, forward strand.
CACTAGCATGGTCAGTTTCTGGTAAGAGGCCTCTTCTCAGTTCATAGCACCTTCTCACCGTGTCCTCATGTGAGGGAAAGGACTAGGGATTTCTACAGGGCCTCTTTTATGGGGCACTAATCCCATTCATGAGGGCTTCACCCTCATGATGTAAGCACCTCCCAAAAACCTCTCCTCCTAATACCAAAAGCTTTGAGGGTTAAGATTTCAGCATATGAGCTAGGAGGGGAGAGGGCACAAACCTTCAGACTGTAACAGGAAGGTACTGCTCTTCAGACTGTAACAGGAAGGTACTGCTAGTTACCAGCTGGTTATGAGCAGCCTCAGAATTAGAACCCAGGCAATCCGGTTTCAGAATTCAGCCTCTTAATCCTTTCAGGTAGAATGGCTCATCTATTGCCAGGCACGTTTCTGTGCAACTCTGAGAACCTACAGGTGCAAAGACTCAGAGCACCGCCTTCCAGTTCTCTTTGGACGACCCCACATCTCTCAAGGGCCCCACCCCAGACTACCACTATCTCCAGATCTGGATACTGCTCCTTAGCCAGCTCATCTTTTTCCACTTCCCTCCTCTCTCCACCAAAGTCTCTTTTTCCTGTGTAAAGCCCCATGATAGTAGGGAACAGGTCAGCTGGTCATCACACTGTCCCCTCATACTGTGCCCACAACATAGTGGGTACTGAATCAATGTTTGAGAGCAAATGGAAGACGTTAATGAGTGAAAAGAAGTGATGTTTGCGCTGTAGCAGAAAACGATAATGTTCTACCTAGGTCCCTGGATTCACTCTTTTCTGTGAGTTGCCTCTACCCTCCTCAGGGTGGGGGGCTTTCCACAGCCAGCACCTGTAGCTCTTCCTCCATCCCTCAGGCTCCAGTATGCATTTTCTCCTGAGACCAAAGAGCCAACAGTGCCAAGGATTTGATTTCCAACCCTCCCTTGACCCCAGGGGCTGTCTCTCAACCAGGACTGTCAGGTGCTGATTGAGACCATCCAGCTTCCTTGTCTTAGGGTGGGACAGCTCTGAAGCTTCAGTCACAGTCCGCAGCCCCTATAGGATCAGAATCCTTCCCTTCCTCATCCTATTTCTGGGGAACCCAACCTCAGACATTAGGACACTTTAAAAATTCCTCTGTTACTAAATATGGCTGGTTATTAGAACATTATTAGGAAGTTACTATACTTACATTTTTGTCAGAAAATAAAAATAAAATAAAATTTATCCTACAAAAAGTAGTGGAATCCATGTGATTTGACATCGATGAACAAAAGATATTTTTAAGATGTGGTTGTGCCTGGGTCATCACTGCAAACCTCAGGCACTCCAGCTGGAGACTTCTGATGGGCAGAGAGTTGGACGGTCAGCATCTAGCACATCACCATCTCTGCTGGGAAGTGGGCAGAGAGCAAATGGCAGAGTTGGGCTTGATATTAAAACTCACAAAACTGATTTCTAACTGTTATGTTTGTATTACATAACAATCATGAGACCTAGGGGGAAAGCCTAGTAGGATAAAACCCACATCAAATAGGTTGTTGAGATAAATATGGCCAACATTCCAACATGGATCTACTGGTATTTCCTTGACCTTTCAGAGCAGACTTGAGGGTAGTAAGTGGAAGCATTGATTTTTAAAAGAATCTCAAGGGACCAAGAGACACATGTTTCACATCTACAGTATAAGAAAGTCAAGGACCTAATGCACGTAAATGAACTAGGGAAGCTACATTTGCCCTCTTATGTCTAGGCAGCCACTGCAAGTCATTCGGACCTTACATGGGAATGAACTGTGATGAATGCATTTATGAACATCCTCATTTAAAAACAAATGGTGCCACCATTTTAGGGTTTTATTTTTTTTTTGTATGTCCCAGTTTATTTTTATTTTTATTTTTTTATATATACATATATATTTTTTTATTGGTGTTCAATTTACTAACATACAGAATAACCCCCAGTGCCCGTCACCCATTCACTCCCACCCCCCGCCCTCCTCCCCTTCCAACACCCCTAGTTCGTTTCCCAGAGTTAGCAGTCTTTAGGTTCTGTCTCCCTTTCTAATATTTCCCACACATTTCTTCCCCCTTCCCTTATATTCCCTTACACTATTATTTATATTCCCCAAAGGAATGAGAACATATAATGTTTGTCCTTCTCCGACTGGCTTACTTCACTCAGCATAATACCCTCCAGTTCCATCCACGTTGAAGCAAATGGTGGGTATTTGTCATTTCTAATAGCTGAGTAATATTCCATTGTATACATAAACCACATCTTCTTTATCCATTCATCTTTCGTTGGACACCGAGGCTCCTTCCACAGTTTGGCTATCGTGGCCATTGCTGCTATAAACATCGGGGTGCAGGTGTCCGGCGTTTCACTGCATCTGTATCTTTGGGGTAAATCCCCAGCAGTGCAATTGCTGGGTCGTAGGGCAGGTATATTTTTAACTGTTTGAGGAACCTCCACACAGTTTTCCAGAGTGGCTGCACCAGTTCACATTCCCACCAACAGTGTATGAGGGTTCCCTTTTCTCCACATCCTCTCCAACATTTGTTGTTTCCTGCCTTGTTAATTTTCCCCATTCTCACTGGTGTGAGGTGGTATCTCATTGTGGTTTTGATTTGTATTTCCCTGATGGCAAGTGATGCAGAGCATTTTCTCATATGCATGTTGGCCATGTCTATGTCTTCCTCTGTGAGATTTCTGTTCATGTCTTTTGCCCATTTCATGATTGGATTGTTTGTTTCTTTGGTGTTGAGTTTAATAAGTTCTTTATAGATCTTGGAAACTAGCCCTTTATCTGATATGTCATTTGCAAATATCTTCCCCCATTCTGTAGGTTGTCTTTGAGTTTTGTTGACTGTATCCTTTGCTGTGCAAAAACTTCTTATCTTGATGAAGTCCCAAGAGTTCATTTTTGCTTTTGTTTCTTTTGCCTTCGTGGATGTATCTTGCAAGAAGTTACTATGGCCAAGTTCAAAAAGGGTGTTGCCTGTGTTCTTCTCTAGGATTTTGATGGAATCTTGTCTCACATTTAAATCTTTCATCCATTTTGAGTTTATCTTTGTGTATGGTGAAAGAGAGTGGTCTAGTTTCATTCTTCTGCATGTGGATGTCCAAATTTCCCAGCACCATTTATTGAAGAGACTGTCTTTCTTCCAATGGATAGTCTTTCCTCCTTTATCGAATATTAGTTGCCCATAAAGTTCAGGGTCCACTTCTGGATTCTCTATTCTGTTCCACTGATCTATGTGTCTGTTTTTGTGCCAGTACCACACTGTCTTGATGACCACAGCTTTGTAGTACAACCTGAAATCTGGCATTGTGATGCCCCCAGCTATGGTTTTCTTTTTTAAAATTCCCCTGGCTATTCGGGGTCTTTTCTGATTCCACACAAATCTTAAAATAATTTGTTCTAACTCTCTGAAGAAAGTCCATGGTATTTTGATAGGGATTGCATTAAACGTGTATATTGCCCTGGGTAACATTGACATTTTCACAATATTAATTCTACCAATCCATGAGCATGGAATATTTTTCCATCTCTTTGTGTCTTCCTCAATTTCTTTCAGAAGTGTTCTATAGTTTTGAGGGTATAGATCCTTTACATCTTTGGTTAGGTTTATTCCTAGGTATCTTATGCTTTTGGGTGCAATTGTAAATGGGATTGACTCCTTAATTTCTAGTGTATAGAAATGCCACTGACTTCTGGGCATTGATTTTGTATCCTGCCACGCTACCGAATTGTTGTATGAGTTCTAGCAATCTTGGGGTGGAGACTTTTGGGTTTTCTATGTAGAGCATCATGTCATCGGCGAAGAGGGAGAGTTTGACTTCTTCTTTGCCAATTTGAATGCCTTTAATGTCTTTTTGTTGTCTGATTGCTGAGGCTAGGACTTCCAGTACTATGTTGAACAGCAGTGGTGAGAGTGGACATCCCTGTTTTGTTCCTGATCTTAGGGGAAAGGCTCCCAGTGCTTCCCCATTGAGAATGATATTTGCTGTGGGCTTTTCATAGATGGCTTTTAAGATGTCGAGGAATGTTCCCTCTATCCCTACTAAAGCTGTTTGGAAAGATAGAAAGAGATGGAGTACTTCCAAATTCGTTCTATGAGGCCAGCATCACCTTAATTCCAAAACCAGACAAAGACCCCACCAAAAAGGAGAATTACAGACCAATATCCCTGATGAACATGGATGCAAAAATTCTCAACAAGATACTGGCCAATAGGATCCAACAATACATTAAAAAAATTATTCACCATGACCAAGTAGGATTTATCCCTGGAACACAAGGCTGGTTCAACACCTGTAAAACAATCAATGTGATTCATCATATCAGCAAGAGAAAAACCAAGAACCATATGATCCTCTCATTGGATGCATTTTAGGGTTTTAAATTGAAAAGTTAGTAGCAAAAAAAGCTTCTCCAAAATCCATACTCTATGAAATCCACATAGCGCATGAGGAAAATGATAAAACTATAGATCATGGGCAATTATGCTCCAAAGAAAGGTTTTGAGCCTACTGCATTCACAAGTCCCTCTTGGAATAAAGGCATAGACATAGAATAGAACACCATAGGTAAGTTGCCTCATCATGCTGCCATATTTTCATAGTTAAGATTCATAATAATAGAATGTTGTAATCAGTGATTTCTCATGAAAAGTATTGTGACTGCTAATGCTCAGATTAAAGAAACCTGAATTCTTTACCAGGCTGTAGGTTATGAGTCTTTCAGAGAAAGAGAAGATGGGGCAAGTACTGGAGAAAGGCCCTTCCTTCATGTAGTGACATAATTTGTGGTGACATTTATATGGTGTCATACATATGACATCATCCAGTGCTCCTGAAAGAGACTCTATCAGAGTTTTTCTTCTCATCACCATTTAGTGTTCCCAGATAACAAAGATGTGCACAAAGCACTGTAGATATGGGAATATGGATTTTTTTTCTCATTATGATATGAGCACCCGCTATCCATCTTGGTATGTAGGTATAGAAATAAACCATTGTGAATCCTAAGGAAAAGTTTATACAAGTCTTCCTGCATGCGTTCACTCTCAAATCAGCAAGCATGGGATAGATTCATTCACCATGTTTTGAGATGAGGCAGGAATTAAACTCCAAAAAGGGTGTCCTTACAAGGATATGGTAGAAAGGAAATCTCCTTTCTCTGGTCTGTCATGACCAACCCTGGCCTTGGCGTCAAAACACTGCTTTCTCCATAGATTTCTCCATAAATAACCAACTATGAGAAGCCCGAGATAAGTAGGGAAAACCAAGTTATCAGAGTTCTTTTTGATGTCCTCCAGTCTGAAATATTTTTAAGTGGCTCATATGTCTTTTAAGTCATGAAACTCGCCTCACCTAATAATCATGTTATCTAGCTAGTAGCTTCCTTCAAGCTACTCTTTAAAAATAAGTCAAATAACATTGGAGAATACAGTTAAAATATCAAAATAGAGAATACAGTTGCCTGTGTCTACATTATTTCCAAAGAGAGAAGATATTTGTAAAGGTGAGTTCTAATTCTGAAATAATGATGAGTAAAAAATCCTCATGCACAATACGAACTGTGAGAATGATAACCAGCATTTACATACATGATATATGCCAAGTATTTCATCCTCATCACAACTGTGTGGATGGTACCATCTTTACACTCATTTGATCCATGAGACAATGAGGCATGATTTACTTAAACTCATAAGCAAAGACAGTCTGGTTTCAGAGCCAATGCCTTCCCCCATGGACAGACAGGGCTCTGGAGCCTTCCTTAACTGGTACAAAATTATTTTTAAAAATTATTCCATTATGTTCTCTAAAATTGGGGGAAGGCAGGGGATCATCTTAAGAAATTAGTCTTTCCATTAGGAGGTTTTTAGACTATCTGTGAATTATAGAATGATAGCTTGATGTATTCAAGGCCCAGAATCCATATGGAGGTAATGTGAGAACTCTAGGGCTCTGCAAATCCTTGCTTGGGGAGCTTCCACACTTACAAACAAGCCTGCACCAGAATTCAGCATGACTTTTGAGTTTGGAGTCGAAAATGCAAGTATGTAATACAATCAGACTTCATTTGGGCCATCCTTTGCTACTTAGGTATATTGGCAATGAAGGATCTGAAGGCGTAAACTTGGCAGCAACTTCAAAATATCCAATCGGTCCCAGAATGTCAACATGCTCATTATGTACATTTATTGTGCCTGGACTCCTCGCTGTCGAAATCTACCCTGAGTCTCCAATCAAGAAGAAGTACTGATAGGAACACTGCTAATATGACATGACTGGGGACAATACAGAGTGACATGACCCGAGGTGATGAAGGGAACACTTATGGTTTCCTGACCATTCCCTCCCCCTCCCTGCCACATATCTCGATGCATATTACATCCCTGCCTTGGCAGTCACAGACAGAAAAGCCCAGAGATATTTATGAAGCTGCATCCATCACCACCACCAATGGTCCACCTGAAATGCTGTCAGTGCGCAGATTGACTCGTACCCACTGTCTGTGTGTACCACAACCCCTCGCCTTAGGTTCTAGCCCTACTTTCAGGAGCCAGAGAGGCATCTCCCCAGAGCCCCCCCCCCCTTGCCTTTCCCAAAGACCTAGGGAAATAATGAGTCATCGAGGTGGCATTTGTTCCATGAAGAAGGAAAGGCAGCAAAGGGAAGAAGCTAGGACAAGGATATCGAGGAAATAAACATGAAAAATCAATAAAATCTGTACATTTGTGTTTGCTTCAGCAACTTTCCAGAGCAGTACAAGTATACCTGTTCCCGGCCCCGTAACAGGAAGGCTTAGAGTCTGCTCTTAGGTAGCTATTTTGTTTCATATTCAGAACCATAGTTTATCCTTTATATAATGCAACCTACAACATATAAATGGGCCCTATAGCTGAACAATACACTCCCATCCTAAATGTAAGGATTTCTCCAGTATACCACTATATCCAAAGTAAATCCGTAATTAGCCATTTGAACTTTTGATTGACCTAGATGTTAGGGAAATGTCTTACAACTTCTGAAAATATTTTCACTTCATTAAATGGGAATCACTGTCTATCTTTTTCAGAAAACATTCTGCACGTGCTGATTTAAATTTTTTCACCCAATATTCGTGGACAAATTTTGCATATTCAACACTAGCAACAAACTGTACACGATTTCGTTTTCTTTGAGATTACGAAGTTTATTTTGGGATCTCTGTGAACCTGGGATGGAGGGGTGGGTTTCCATTGTGGTTTTAACTTGTATTGCATAAAAGAAGTATAAACGCAGCAGCTGGCACGTGGGCTAAGACATCGATAGGCAGCATCTGTCCTGGCAGTTTAGGGGAGGTATTCCCAAAGATCTCCTCATTTCAAGAGTGAAAAGGCACACAATACAAACTCTTTCACCTAAGATAGTCAACCACAAAACAGGGAGAGTTTTCACTGACCATCCACCACTATTTGCTTCATCTACACTATAAAAATAAAAAAACAAGACCAGGGCCAACCTGAAATTTAAATCCCATGGTGGTAATCTGGGATAAGACAGGGTTTCTTTGAGGCTGATGAATGAGAATTTTTTTTCTCCTTAAAAAAGGAAAATCATTCCTGTCTTTTAGGAGAGAGAGATATAAAGGCAAAAGACACATAAAGTAATGAGTCCAAGATGGATTTTTGCTTCTTAAAAAAAATATGCTGGGTCAATGGGATTTCTGTAGAACTAGTTACGTGAAATGTGGTTGTAGATGAAAAAAGAAACCAAAGAGATAAGGATATCACGTTAATGAAAAAAAAAAAAGTACTAAATTCCTCTCCCTTTTGGTGTTTCCTCTGACAATTAGCATTCCTGTCCTCATCAGATGTTATAAAACTCTAGGCAAATTTCCAAAGGAATGAAGCTATCAGATATATTTGGAGGGAAAGAAAGAGGGAAGGAGGAAAAGAAAGAAGAGAATGGAGAAAGTAGAAGAAGAGCTTCCGGGACCAGAATTAAGTCTGGCATTAATTTTTTTTCCCCACCAAGTCTTAGTCTTGGCAGGCTTTTGCTAAAATGCAGGAATTTCATGGATGTGGGAACTGGTGATGGAAAAATGCATTATTATACACAACAATCGTTGTACTTGAGAGGAACTATATGGGAAAAAATAACACCCTAGAATAAATACAAATGAAATTCATGTATCAAAACCAATACTGTGAAAATAGTTTAAATGTTTCTTGAATTTATATCTAGTCATTAACCTAAATGCAGATTTTAGTTCAAGCTACTCTCCTGCCTCGTGGTCAGAAGGCCTGAAAACCTGTGGCGTGGAAAATTGGCAGGATAAAGAATATTGAATTGGTCTCCATGGAAAAACAGGTTTTGGCAGCTATAACCTCCTCCTTGAGTAGGTTCCCTCTACCCAAGTCAAATTCTCCTCCCGATTTCACTTTTGTCCTAGGAAAGAGACCGAGGGAAGGCCACATATTAGTTAAACAGCAAACAGAGAGATGTCCACCTGGCCATTCACCAAAGGACCTTCCTCATTGGCCTTGAATGCCGTGATGGGCGTGAGCCCCCCTCTGCCCATACCCCACCCCCCAAACGTCCCAACCCTAGACTCCTCCTCTAAGAGCACAGGGACCGGAGCTTTCCATTACTACCAACTTTGGTTTTCTTCTTCCTTGGAGAAGAAAGTGAGGCGAGGCATCTGCCTTATCCAACCACCCGAAAGGAAACTTCAATTCACAAATAAAAATGATGGATTCATTTGCAGAAATCCTTAAAATCTGGTCCTCCCCTCTACTCCTACTCCCAACCTATTTGAATCCCCATTCCGTCCGCTCACCTCAAGGAAAAGAGACATTTCCCCAGAGTTTTATTTAGGCTGGAGGACAAAATCCAGGGACTTCTCCAAAATCACTGGTCCATCTGGCAAGACCCTACCGGCCCACCGAACCCCCGGGACCCACCTCGCTCTCCCCTGGGGCTCCACTAAGCAGCCCAGGGTTGGGGGAGACTTTTCTCTTCCCAGCCTCGGGTCCAACCATCCCAAGAGCCCACAGCTTCCAAGGGCATGTGTGCCAGGCTCCCTCCCATGGGTCTGGGCCCTTTGCATGAGCCAGTTGGAGGGTGAAGGCCCTTCCCCCATGTGAATGTCTTATCCGTGTGCTGTGCCGATGCCTCTCTTGGTGGTTTCACCCTAATCTTTTCTCTCTTTGCAGCTGGTTAATAATCCACTAGCAAGTCAGGCTGCAGCGGCAGTAGCCATGGGCTCCGTAGCAAGCTCACAGGCCTTTGGCAATGCCCTCTCCAGTCTTCAGGGGGTCACGGGTCAACTAGTTACTAATGCACAAGGACAGGTGAGTGGGAGATGGGAACAAGAGTGAATTTTTATGGCAGATTGAACTCGGAAAGGAAATGAATTTCTTTTGCATGACAGTGATATGTAACCGCATCCATTCGAGGCGAATAAATAATGTTTACTAGCAATGTCAAGAATAGGAGAGGGGTTGGGAGGTGTTTCTATATTTTAGAAGCAAGATTTTTTTCCCCTTCTCCTGGAAGGTCTAAGTTTTATTTTGTTTTCATTTCTGTACAATGGCTCGTGTTCTGACCTTAAGTGAAGGAAATACTTTTCATGACGGGGCTTGCTTGCTTGTTTGCTTGCTTGCTTTTTTTTTTTAAAGGTAAATTTTAAAAATAAAAGTTTCCATTTTGCTATTTTATTTATTCATTCTTTTGAAACTTGGACCATGGGGGAAACTGGTCATCTTCCTTCCCTAATCGCTGTTAAGATTTCTAAAGCAGCCCTAAGCAAGCCCATTTCTCAGTGGGTGGGGATGTGATGGGAGGGACCAGTGTAGTCTTATAAGAGCAGCCCAGGGAAGGGGTGAGGGCCTCTTGCAGATTCTTCTGGAAGCCCGGCCAGTTCTTGTACACCTGCAGGTTTACTTCAGCCCGTGGGGGGGAGGGGGCCCACAAGCCTTCCTCATGTCATGGGCAGCATGCCCACTCCCTTACACCACTCCTGTGCCCTTGTCGTGACGAGGATGCTGGTCCTGAGGTCCCCAGGATGCTGACCGAGCTTCAGATGAGGGGGCCTCCCCCCCAAGACCCCAGGAAAGCGAAAAGCTGCGTGACAAGCAAAGCGGCATTAAAACCCGAGGGAATCAGAATCACCCTCCACTCGAAGGCTTGACACAGCCCCTCAGGGCCAGGGCACCTTGACCTCCAATGTGGCCATTGCTGAGGATGGAACACGAGGCACACGGAGCTTGCAGCTTCTCCAGGATTTTTCCTCCCAGACCTCCTTACTCAGCAGTGAGTTCCCACATCCCTGCTTGGCCTGCTCCGTGGAGAACAGGCATTGCGACGCCTTGAACCCTGTTTTTATTTTACATAAAGAGTAAACAGAGATGCATTATAAGCTAAACCATCTCAATCTACGTCTCAGGGGAAAAAAAAGCTGACCTTGTTATATTTCCTGGGCGGGTGCAGGATTGTCCCGTCAGAACCCCGAGGGCTGAACGATGGAGCTTGTCAAAGAGCAGCCCCAGGTAATGAATCATCTTATCACAGGTGCACACCACACATATTAAAGGACGGTTGTATGAACACCGTGCCCTCCACAGTCACCTTTCAATGTCGGCTTTAACCCTTGTTCCAATCCCTTTTCATCAAAGGATCATTTTATGCAGCCGGCTCTAAATGGAGGCTCTCAAAAGCCTATTAAGATTTCTGGAGGGACGGGGTTTTGGCGTGGAGGAAAAGTTGGCTATAATATCTATAACTCATACTCAGATCAGGTCGGTCCTGGAAGCTGCTTCCTAGAGTTATGCCCGAAATAGAACACTCCGATTCGTTCCTGCCAGGCAGCTGGCCCTTGAGATGTAAATTTGAAGAGTTCAAGATAAAAAGCTTATCCACCACCCATGTGTATTTCCCTCTGATTTTTCTGTTCCAGCGTCCCAGTAAAATGTACCACTCTGCCCCACCGCTTGAGAATTTGTGATGGAGAAAATGCTTTATTGATGAGAAGGAATTATTAGCAGTTTATTCTTCCGGTGATTTAATGGTCGGTCATTTTGCCAGTTACAAATCCATCCCCTTCTCAGGGGCTAGAGTTGCAGCCTTTTTGCTCTGTTTGGCCTCTGCTGGGTCCAATCCTAGGGCCAGCTCTCCTGGCCCATGAGTAGTACCCACAGGAAAATGAGCTCCAGATGAAAAGCTTCGTTGGCACTCCGCATATATAGAATAAGAGTCGAATTTATTTTCAAATTCTTTTGTTTTAGAAAATGTGCTATGGTATTGATTCGATGGTGCACAAACCTCCTCGAGTGAAAAAAATTACATCACAGAGGAATTGCTATTGCCCACTCATGAGGTCTTGTCTGAGAGTTTTAGAAACATATCCAATGGCATCATGCCCTCCTAGTGCCAGAGAAGACCAAGGCGCTCACATTTCCAAAATAGATGAATTGGCCATGTTCCTGTAGCACTGTATGTGTGCGTGTGTTATAATATAAACACAATCATCTTCCCAGAAAAAAAGTGCATCCTCTGCACTTCTTGACACAAAGATCCTTGGGTGAAACTTATAAAGTGGCCAAATTACACCAAAAAAGGGCAGAAATTATTTAGTGTGTGTGTGTGCTGTGTGTTGTGTGCGTGTATGTGTATGTGTTCCTTTTGCTTGTATTAATGCCGTAACAAAAAAATAAGACTACATTGGAATCAGGTTAATATAATTAGCCTTGCTCAAAAAACCCTGTAAACTAGAATTACTTTATCTAGCCCTTTTTCAATTCCTTAAAAAATCTCCACAGAGCTTTCCCAGAAAAGGTACAAAGAGAAAACTCTTAATATATTTATAGATTCTTTCATTTGAGTTCTTGACATCAACTATTTTTTTACATTTGAAAGTCTGCCCAGAAGTAATAACATTAAAAATCTAAACCTGGGTTTGAAAAAGCACGTTTACCTCACTGATACTTTGGGAGGTGGGGCTGTAAAGGAGGTACCAGTGGGGGTGCCCTGATTCTTGCTCCCCACTGCTAAGATTCTCTCTCTCTGCACCCCTCCCTCTCTCTCCTACTTGGAAACCAAGTTGGGATTACCCAGTAAAGAGCCCTGACAATACAGACCTGCCTAGGATAGGGTTCAAGCTCTCCATTTTCTAATTCCAGACCTTGGAGCAATGAATGACTTAACCTTTCTAAACCAGAGCCTCATCCTCAAAGTTAAAGGCAACCTCTGTGAAAAGACCCTGGGGCCAGTGGCTCATGGTCTCAGGGCAAGTGTTTCTAGGTCTTCCTACACAGCAGGGCGGATGCCCACCCCACACAGGGAGGGAGACATGCCCCAATCTCAACAGGAAGAAAGCCCACCCCGCTGGGACTTGCAGTTTTGCTTCCTTGTCTTGGAAATGTAAAGGGATGAGAAATCTCCATGTATTTAAGGACTTTCGTTTTCTCTTCTTTTTGTTTCCTAACCAGTTCAGTCATTATTTTACCTTTCTGACTCTGCCATTCATTTGCAGTTAATTCGAAAGTCAAACACTATCCCAAAGAGTGATTAATTTTAATGGAAATACTATATTCTAAAGTTGCAACACACATGTCTTACTCATATTCAAATGTTTTAAAGTGATGACATACCCAACTTCACTCTGACATGGAAGGTAGCAAGTTTCCTATTGGTAATTCATGATCATGTGATTTATAATGACTATCACAGTGCTGAGAACAACATTCTAGTTCCCTTTGCTTACCAAACCAGGAACATGTATGAGTGTGGAAGCCAGACAAGGGAATGAGCACTAGCTATAGACCTGTTTGAATCCCAAGTCAGCCAATAACTAACTAGCTCTGTGGCCTTAAACAAATTACTTGAGCTCTCTGAGCTTCAATTTTGCTATGAAGTGAGGACAATAAAATCCAAGTCCCTAGATTATGAAGATTAAGTGAGGTAAGATGTATAAAAAGGCTACCATAGTACTTAAGTATACAGTTAAAGACTCAGTAATAATAAGTGGCTGCAGAATTATCATCATCATCATCATCATCATCATCATGGTTTAGAGTTCTGTTTAGCATTTTCTGGAAACCTATCTTTGATTTGGATAGATAGCAAGAGGCAGTACAGCATACAAGCAAAAAGAATGGGCTCTGGAATCAGGCAGCAGTTCATCAGCTGTGAGACCTCAGGCAATTGATTTACCTCCCTTGTGCCTTAATTTCCTCATCTGAAAAAAGGAGTAAAGGGCGCCTGGGGGGCTCAGTTGGTTAAGTGTCTGACTTCGGCTCAGGTCATGATCCCGGGTTCCTACGATCCAGCCCCGTGTTGGGCTCCCTGCTCAGCGACGAATCTACTTCTCCCTCTGCCCTTGCCTCCATTCGTGCTCTCTCTTTCTCAATCTCTCTCTCTCTCTCAAATAAATAAATAAATAACCTTAAAAAGAAAAATGAGGATAGAAAGGGAACCAGCTTCTAGGATTAAAGAGCTTAGTGCATAGTTAGACACATAGTCATAGTGCAATAATGCTAACACTCAGAATATGCTGTTCTTATTAAGAGGCTCTGTGTTTTCAGTTCACACTGCACACACAAACCCACTGTGTGTGTGAGGAGTTTGAGATTTTGAGAACCCTAGCAGCAGAACATTAAGTTAATTTAGGGAAATCTTATCCTTACCCTGGATAATGCAGTAGGCGTGTGTGTGTGTGTGTGTGTGTGTGTGTGTGTGTGTGTTCTTAACGTTTGTTCAGTGGGTATGCTCAGGATTTGGCAAGTAGATTTCCCATCGATTTGTTCAGCTATAGAACTGGCTTCCCTATTGCCCCTGGCAATATCTCCTTATTGGCATTATTGCAGAAAAGTAAAAGCAAATGAAATTTCATTTTATCCTGGGGCGAAGGAAAGCATTTTACATTTTAACTGAAGCTCAGAATGTTTCCTGATGAAATTAGTTCTCAACCGCTGTGACATTTTCTTAAGTGGCAACAAGTCAAGCCAAAGTCCTTCCCATCCTTAAAGAGCCAGTCAAGTAAAAAAAAAAAAAAAATCAACTAAACCACATTACTTTTTTTAATGTATAAAAAAGGAGAGGGGCACGTGAGTGGCTTAGTGGTTGAGCATCTGCCTTTGGCTCAGGTCGTGATCCCGGGGTCTGGGATCAAGTCCCGTTCCCTGCTTCTCCTCATTTTGTGTCTCTGCCTCTCTCTCCATATCTCTTGTGAATAAATAAATTAAAATCTTTTAAAAATAAAAATTAAATAAATAAGAGAAAAATTAAAAGGACTTACCCATTCAATTCATTACTTAAGAATACACACAGCATTGTATGAATAAATAGTAGCTGAGCAGAGCTGCTTTGGCAAGACAAAAGGATTTGCAGTAGGCAGGAGCTGCCTTCTGAAAGGACCACAGGCCACAATCAAAGAAAAGCAATCTGCTCATACTCATAGTAGCCTACACATTATAGCTTAGAAAGTACACCCTTGACTATGCAAAACCATGGATGGTGAGTCGCCTCTATTCAGCAGCCCTGGGCTGCAGAAGGGCAGTTGCCAAGGCAGGATCATCACCAGCCCCACATCTGTACACAGCAAATAGAAGAGCATCCTATTCTCACAACTTTTAAATGTGAGAAACATATGTGTCTTAGAACTGAAGAAGCATGATGCTCACATTCAAACATTCCTCTGAATTATAACAATCAAAAGCATCTCTAGAAGAGCAGCTAAGAGTCTGGACTTTGAAGGAAACAGGTCTGATTGTAACACATTTCTAGCTGTTTGGCCTTGGATAAAGTTACAGAACTTTTCTGGACCCCTGTTCCTCATCAGTAAAGATGGGAATGATAAGACATCTCACATACTTTGTGGAGCGTTTAAACATAATTGTAGCAGACATGTGCTCAGCACAAGGCCTGTGGTCATAAGTATTTAATACATTGTGTTAATTTATCAATAAATTCATGTTATAGCTCTTCTTTTTAGAATGAAAAGCCAATAATTGACCCTGAACTATGGGTTGCTAAAGTAATTCAACACCTAATTTAAATAAAAAGATGAGAATCTTTTACAGAAAGTCACTACAAGATATACGAAAGTGAAGTTATAATAAATACAAATCTCAGCCAGAGAATTGAGATATAATTCATTTTTTCAGTAAGTATCCATTGAACCTCTCTGTGAGTTTTATTAGCTCTGCATAGGAGAACAAATAAAGCCATAGCTGCCCACATTTGTAAAACTGATTTCAAACCCCGTGCAAAGGAGGTAGTGTGTAACTCTGACAATGAGACCAGAGCAAGTAAGGTGCTTTAAAGACATCCAGCTGAAGTCAGTTGATCAGGAATTTAGGGAATTTCACATATACACTTTTATTTTGCTAAAGATTTTATTTATTTATATATTTGAGAGAGAGAGAGAGTGAGCAAGCATGGGGTGGGGAAGGGGCAGGAGGAAAGAGAGAAGCAGGCTTCCCCACTCAGCAGGGAGCCCAACACAGCGCTCAATCCCAAGACCCTGAGCCCAAGACTGATGCTTAACCCACTGAGGCACCCAGGCACCCCTTGTTTTATTTTTTATAATGAAACACATGAAATGTGTAAAAAAAATTTTTTCACAGGGACACCTGGTTCAGTCAGTTAAGCATCCAGCTCTTGATTTCAGCTCAGGTCTTGGTCTCACCGTCTTGAATTCAACCCCTACATTGGGTTCCACGCCTAATAAAATAATACTAATAAAATAGTAATAATATTTCACCAAAAATAAAGTAATAATATTTATATATTAATATTGATAATATAATAAATGTTGATAAATAATAAAAATAATAATTAATAATAAAATATTTTACCAAAAAATACAAAAGGATCCTTGTTCAACCACGTTAATGTAACTGTAACATAAATGTTAAGATGTTAACATTTTTCCCTATAAGCTTCAGTTGTCTTGCTTATTTTTAAAGAAATAAAATATGACTGGTACAACTGAGGCCTTGACACCTTCTCCTCTTGCCCCCTCCCCCAAGGTGATACTATGACAACGTTGGTAATTCCTGTCATGCAAATTTTGCATCTTTACTAAAAAGTGTTATCTTTTGGGCAGCTCAGGTGGCCAGTGGTTTGAATACAAATGCCTTCAGCTGCTGCCTTCAGCCCAGGGCATGATCCTGGAGACCCGGGAATTGAGTCCCACATCGGGCTCCCTGCATGTAGCCTGCTTCTCCCTCTGCCTGTATCTCTGCCCCTCTCTCTCTGTCTCTCTGTGTCTCTCATGAATAAATAAATAAAATCTTTTTAAAAAAAAAGATGGTATCTTTTTAAAAAGCTGCCACTTTTAATACAAAAACAGAGCATATTGTTTAGATCTTTTGCATAACTAAGAATTAAACATGTTTTGCTGAAAATTCAGAGTAGGGTCCTAAAAATTCAGAGATGGTATCTGTTTTTCCCCAAATACGAATAGAACAATCTATTTAGGTTGTGGTTTTGGCCATGTTTGCTAAACCAAAACTCAAAACAGTCTGACAAAAGATTTTATTTTCTCATTTGCAAATATCATTATGGCAAGTGTTTAAAAAGGTGTAAAAATTCGATCACGTGCAGTAGAATACATATCAAATAAGCATTCTGTTAATCGCATTTTTTAAGACAGAGGGAGCACCCCCGTGCATGCAAGGCTTTGGGGGGGGGGCGGCAAAGAAAGGCAGAGGGAGAGAGAGAGAGAGAATCCCAAGCAGACTGCACACCAGGGCAGGCCACACAGGAGGCTCCAGCTCAGGACCCTGAGGCCCTGATCTGAGCCTCCACAGAGAGTCGGAGGCTCAACCGACTGAGCCACCAGGCGCCCCTTAACCGCATTTCTAAAACACTTTTTAAATCAGCTCTTTCTAGAGACTGGGAAATAAATGTTCATGGGGTTAGTAATATTATAAAAATTTTACCCTGGCTTCATCTGAGTAATAAAGATGAAACAATAACAACAATAAACAACCTCAATCTTTCCACTAACATACCAAATTCCCCCTCTGAGCCCGATTGAGAGCTTGATTTCCTCATTTCACGACAGGCCATTGCATTAAAGCCCCGTTTCCCTAAGTGTGCGCCTTGGCCATGAACCAGCCCTCCACCCCCAGCCCGGGGCGGTGCGCGAACCAGGGTTGGGGGGGTGAGCTCCATCCTGGGCGAGGTGGGGCGGGGGGCGGGGGGGCTGGACTCCCGGACCCGCTCGCCCCGGCCTCCTGCCCGGCCCGCATCTCGGGGAGTCGAGCGCGGCAGGGCGGGCGCCGGGTTCCCGTCCGCGCGGAGGAGCAGCCCCTCCCGGCCCCCGGGAGCGCGAGCGCGGGGAGCGTCGGGGCCCGAACCACCGACCCGGGCGGGGGGAGGGGAGGGGGAGGGGGCGACCCCGGCCGGGCCCTGCGCACCGCAGGGATTTCGCGGGACGCGGATTTCCGCGGTGACCCGAGGGACGCCCGGGGCTCGGGCCCAGAGGGCGCGCAAGCAGAAGCGGGTGGGTGCCGCGCCCCGGCCGCCAGCCGCCAGCCGCTCAGCCTGCACCTGCCGGCCCGGCCAGAGGCGCCTCGCCCCCACCCCGCCCCTCCTAGCCCCGCCCCGCCTCCTAGCCACGCCCTCCTAGCCACGCCCCTCCTTGTCAAGCCCCGCCTCGCCCTGCCCAGCCACGCCCGTTAGCCAAGCCACGCCCCTCCCCCACCAAGCCTCGCCCCTCCTAGCCCCGCCTCGCCCCTCCTAACCCCGCCCTCCTAGCCCCGCCCCTGTGAGCCAAGCCACGCCCCTCCTTGCCAAGCCCCGCCTCGCCCAGCCCAGCCCCGCCCGTTAGCCAAGCCACGCCCCTCCCCACCAAGCCACGCCCCTCCTAGCCCAGCCCGCCCCGCCCCTCCTAGCCCCGCCCCGTTAGCCAAGCCACGCCCCCCATCGCCAAGCCACGCCCCGCCAAGCCACGCCCCCGGGGCTCCTCCAGGCCTCCCCCCAAATCTTTTTTTTAATTTTTAATTTTTTTAAAATTCTTTAAATAAATTTATTTTTATTGGTGTTCAATTTGCCAGCATATAGAATAACACCCAGTGCTCATCCCGTCAAGTGCCCACCTCAGTGCCCGTCACCCAGTCTTTTTTTTAATTTTTAATTTTTTTAACTTTAATTTTTAACTTTAACTTTTATTTCTTTTTTTAGTTTTTAATTTTTTTAATTTTTTTATTTTTTCATCCCCCACTTCTAAAACGAAAGGGCTAATCCCCTGAATGCCAGCCGCCCAAAGGGCTGGCCAGCTTGAACCAGAAATAAAGCACCCTCTGAGATCCTTCTTCCTCCCTCCACTCTTCGGTACAACCTGTCGTGCGCAGTTGGCCAGAAATACGCAATTTTTTTAAAAAAATCTCGTTTTAGGGGATTTGTCTTGTAGATTGAGCCAGAGAAAACTAAGGTCTCTCTTATGTAAAGCAGAATTTTGGATTGTAGTGTTGTTACTTTTTTTTTTTTTTTTCATCTAGCCACTGCTTTTCTTTTCTTTTTTCTTTTTAATTCTTCATCTATGAGTATTTCATTTTCCTGGGAATAAGGAAATGTGTTCTTGTGTAGGTTCCTGAATGGAGACTGGGCACATCCTTTCTAGGTAAATAGGAGAGGGGCTGATTAACTGATGAAGTAGCCTAATAAACAGCTTTAATTCTAAACAGGTCATATTTACAAGGCACTGTTCATAGACAGTTCCCTCAGAACGGGTCTGACTTCTCACATCTTTGACTAGCAGGGTTCGCAGTTGGTGCACTCTGACGGCTAAATACTATCACTATTCGGTGCTCATGGAGCTCATTTCATGTGCCAAGTTCTAAAACCGTGTTAGTTCTTAGAAGAGCACTACTAAGTTTTAGTTGAACATTCCTTCAGGCTAAGTGATTTCTAGAAGAGAATAATGGAATTAATTATAATTATATAGTATATTATTAATTATAATTATATAACCTAATTATGCTCCCAGGCACGGAGCCTTCACCATGGGGCTGGTATCATCTGTGATCCTGCCAGAAGACTTGACCCTAGTTTGATTACGCCAGCTGTACAGAGGAGCACACTTTGGGGATGACACCTTTAGGAACTGGCGGAACCGAGATCTGAGCCCAAACTCCACATGCTTCGTCCCATACCACCCTCACTTTCTTGGGGTTAAAGACCTAGGTTCATTTCCTGGATGCTCTGTTAGACAGGTCACTAACTCCGGAAACATCCTTGCCCCATCTGCAAATGGGAACCATAATTCTTGCCCGATCAACCCTGAAAATATATAAACACACACACACTCTTGAAAACTATAAAAAGCTTGCCAAATAAATATGTTACTTTAATCAATATTCTCACTATCATTATTTTTGCTGATCAAGAGAACTGAAGAAGGAGTTCAGGAAAGTCTCTAAAGCAGTGAGATAATCTTGAAAAAGATGACCTCAAGTCTCCACTTTATCTTTCCTGGGAAAATCATCCTCAAGGCATCAGAGTCCAGGGGACTGTAGGTCACCAAGCATCCGAGCCAGGCAGGAAGAGTGCATGGTATGTGTTTCATATGGGCGCTCACCGAAGTGAGCCTTTCAGAGTTACATAGTAAACTCGATCTCAGCGAATCCTGGTTTTATTGTAGTATCACACAACAAAATGATTTTGGAAATGAAGAAGTTCCCAGAGTGGCAAGGCACCATACATTTCTATATCCTTCCCTTTGGAAGCTGACCCTCTAAGGAAGTAAGCCCTTCCAAAGAAAAAGAGATCTAATACTGTATTATGAGTCAAGAAACTACTGATACTAAGTTATACCATCAATTTAAAAACAGCTTTTTTTCAGAATGGAAGGAAATACTACCACATTAAACAGATACATCAATTATTAGGGCAACCTGATTTCACAAGTATTAAAAATAGAAAAAATGTGGGAGTCTTATAACTGAGGAAGTATGTTATTTATTTAATAAATAATCTTAACCAAATCCTGTATCAGAAAGACCGTACACTGGGCTGTGGATCATGACTCTCTTTTTAGTAATTAGATTTTAGTAAAAAGTCAAGGGTGGAAGCGAAAGCTATTTATGTCTCTGTTTTCCCAACTAGAGAGTGAAAATTAAACTTGTTTAGAGTCTGAGGGCGAGAAAGGAGAGGAAGTACTGAATTTAGTCTCCCTAGAGCAACACCAGTTTTTTCAGCGAACCATTTTTATGGGTAAGCAGAACATTACTAAAGAGGGGATACATCAAATTCACATGTGAGATGCAACTCGACTTCCAAATAAATGTTCACTGGACCCAACTTTCTTGGTGGCCGGTGAGTTGTTGACACAATACATTCTTCTTAAAGACGTGAACAGCATGTCCTCAACTCACAGGCCAATAAGAGTGAAATGAGAATAGATCAGAAAATAGGTAGGAACAGAAAAGTCACAACTCAGAACAGTAGGAGGAGCCAGGTTCGAGTTCAAACGTATGGAGGTAGGCCTTTGCACGATCCACTTGAATTTGATACGTTAGCATAGAACATTGCTCCAAATTGTTAAATCATCTCATCAACCAAGCTTTTCCATCTTGTAAAAATAACAATACAAGTAGGTCCTGAGAAGATGTCATAAGATGGAGCATTCAGGATGGCAGCAAAGTCAAGATGTGATACAGCTTTATACTTAGAAGTGAATGGCATCCATCAAGCACCACCCCAATACACAAAGAAGACACGTGACACCCTCCCGAGCTCTGATGCTTATCAATAGATATTCACAATAACCTGGCCTCTCAGAGTTACAGAGGTGGACACGTCCACATGCTCATATGGAAGGCATGCATGGGAAAGAGCACAGACTTTCAAGGTAGACACTGTCCCCAAGAAGCTCTGGGACCCCAGGCAAGGCAGCTCGTCTAGCTCAGCTCCAGGGATAATAGTAGCTTCCTCTCAGGGTTGTTAGAGGGCTTAGTATTAACAATAATAAAATTCATAAATTCCTGCCATCTACTGAGCGCTTTCTACATACCAGAGTGCGTAACATTCAATATATTCTATTATTTCATTTCACCTTTCCCACAACCATGGAATAATAGGTGTAACCCTATTGTACAGATTAACAAACTTGCAAGATCACCCAGCTCCAAATGGGCAGGATCCAAACTCAGTTTTGTCTGCTATCAGAGATCGCTCTTAAGTGCTGTGCTCTGATAATAATTTTAAACTTTTCGTCTTATTCATCAATGTATCCCAAGCGGCTAGGATGACACCTGGCCCACAGGAAGCATAACATCATAATGAAATTTGTGGAGTGAATGAATAGAGCATTTCATATAAGCTAATAGCTATTCGATAAGCATTTTACATAAATTCATCATTTCATTTCATTGATCTTGCCCTAGTATCTCTAAGTGACAGCTGAGCAAACATGGGTTAACCAGCTTCTCAGGGCTACACAGGAAGAGTCTGGATTCGAGGGCAGCTCTGGCTGCTTCAAAGCTTGGCTTTCTTCTGAGTGAAACTGCTTTCAGCACCCGGGGAATGAGTGCCTGATACCGTGCCTGCCAATAAGGCAGCCTTTCCATAAATATCACGGGCCCCTTACCCATAGATATTTTAATCCACGTAAGGTGACTGATCTAGAGTAGAGTCTGTTTAACAGATTGAAGTTTTATGGGGAGATGCTTTTAAGCATCCAGCATGACTATACCTGATGAAAATGGCTTTGTTGGTTTACCTCACTTTCTTCAATTTTTTTAAACTTCTGACGTTTCAGGGTTGCTGCAAGGAGTGAAAGTAATAAAGGATGTTAAATGCTTGCCACTGCCCCTGCACTTAGTGTGCAGCCAGCAAGCCCTGCCCCTCCCATCTTGTTCTCTTGACCACGTGTGTCTTGGGACCCCATGGTCACTCCAGCATGTGGACAGCCAGGCTGATGATTTTGAATCCTCTGTCCACACTGCTAGCAACAGGTTAAGCTGACTTGTTTTCTCTAGAGTATCAGCAACAGAAGGCTAGGTGACGTGTAACTTGCCTCTATAACATAACTACGTGGCTGCTGGACACGTAGCATCCACTTTTTTCTTTTAAGAAGATATTGCACTTTATTTCATCAAAATACAGGAGTATCACCTGCTAGGTTCATTTAACTACTGCTGGTTTCCTTGATGCTCTAGAATAAAAAACATCTCCATCCACCTTCAGTAAACCTGTTGGTGGTGATTTCATCTGGCACGCAGAATATGTGAAACATACTCCTCATAAGGCTATATGTCAAAAGTAGCTTTTGGAATTAAAAATTCCAAAATTCATACCATTGGCATAAGTTGTAAATTATTGATCCTAGAACGGGACAGTTGAGAAATAGAGTGGTGGTTTATTTATCATGATAAATTACATTTTTTCAGGACCACCTTTGAAGTACCAGAATACACACACACACACACACACACTGAGGGGCACTTAAAATAGGAAGCACAAAACTATAAGAAACCACAATAGTGAAGAGTGTGGTGGCCCTTTTCAATCATATCCATCCACACCTGCCCGATGGTTAGGGGCAAGGGTGCAGATTGGTCACCTCTGAAAATGAGGATGCAATTTTATGAGAAAACCTCATCAGCATAATTCTAATGAGTTATGGTCTTTGTTGTGAGAAATGAGAAACTCCGTGGTCTCACCCTAAAGAACATTATAAAAACATTACTCAGAGGAAATTGAAAAAGTAATATATGTTGGAGTGATGAGGGCAACTTTTTTCTGATTGAACAAATAGATAAATATGGCAAGCAAGTATCAAAATACATTTAATTTTGCCACAACAATGGATATTCTCCTGACAAAAAGCATATGAATCATCTTGGACTCATGAAACTGGGTGGTGATAAATAGATGCATCTTTAATCATGCTTGGAGTGGTTTCATTGCCCACTTTTCTTTTTTTTAGATGCTTATTTTGTTGTTTATATTAATTTAAATTCAGCTTTGCAGGCTGGATGCGCTCATAGCACTAGGTAATGCTAAATATGCACAGCACTTTTCTTGAGCAATTGCCAAACGTTTCCTTCACCGGTTCCCATTGCTCCAAAGAACCTAGAATATTGGAGATCACTGGTCTCCGATTTGGGAGGGTTTTTTGCTCTCATTGCAATTGCTTTTTTTTCCCCTCCCATCTGGGAAGAAATATAAAATATACAGTTCATAGGTCCAGGGCTTCATTTAGGGATGTTTACTAAAGCTTCTAAGGGCCAAGGCTGAGTCAAACGAAAAGGTGTTCTCCCAAGCAATAAATAACATTAATCTGATTTAGTCACTTAATCTGGCATCAGCAGGCAGAAGCAGAAATACTTCCCCACATTCTAGGTATTTTTTTGCTGGTATTAAAACTTAAAGTCTTAGGCAAAGCCATATAAAATCTTACAAAGTTGGTCTTTCTGCAAAATGATGGCTTCACTACAGTTATGATCCTCTTTGGAAGGGAAAAATAATGTTTTCGGAATTCCACAGTGTTAGTAGCTGTAAAGAAAATAAATAGTACTCAGAGTTTAATTTGTAGTCATTGGGGAGAACGGGAAGGATGATGAATAACGAATATTACAAGTTCATCCTTAAAAATTTGTCTCTGCTATCGGGTACGTGGAACATCCTACTGAACAAATATAACAATTACTGAAACAAAAATGTAAAGTCTTTGCAGAGAATCAGAAATTTGACCATTAGATCATATTCAGAAACATTTTCATCCCTACCATTGAAAATCAAGTGAGGAGCCACACATTGAAATCCAGGCCACCGCGGCTTGAAGGAATATGTCCTTGCTACAAATTAACCATGGGCCGAAATATGCATTCTTTAAATTCCAATTCATATTCTATATAGGAAAGTTACAATACATTCATAGATGAAGTGGGGGAACTTTGTGAGAGAACGGTGGAACTGAGACCTTGTTTGCCACAAAATGAATTCATACAGATCCTGGTAGTGAGATCAAGATGACAGAGGTCTTATGACAGTGGCGTGGTCACTGAGGAGGAACATCATTCTGCACAAACTGAAGGGTGTTCCCCACTGCATGTCTGGCCTTCCTAGTTTCCAGTGGGAAACAGCAGTTTCCGTTAATCTTCTTAGGGACCAGAAGTCCCATTGGACCTACCTCTACCTACCCCCCTGATGGCTACCTGATTGACACTGGATTTCTGCAGGCATCATAACCAGCTTCTTTTTTTTTTTTTTTTTTTACAATCAAAGTGATTTGATTTGATTATTTTTAAAAGATTTTTATTTATTTATTTGAGAGAGAGAGAGAGCGCAAGATCGGGAGGTGGGCCAAGGGAGAAGCAGACTCCCCACTGAACAGGGAGCCTGACTTGAGACTCAATCCCAAGCCTCAGGATCATGATCTGAGCTGAAGGCAGATGTTTAACCCACTGAGCCACCTGGGCGCCCAATCAAAGTGGTTTTAAAACAAAATTTAGGGTCATGAGAAATTTCTCAGATTCCTAAAATCTAGATCGGTGCCTGGCACCTACCTAATGGCCTTCTTCAAAGGTTAAACCAAAAAACCTGCTACTTTTCAGGAGAAAATAAGAACTTATTTCAATGAAGGGTGAATTCAGTTGTTCGGGGACGCATGTGAGCATGCAAACAGTCCTCAAAAAGGAGGGACTGTAGGAGATCACCTCAAGCCACTGACAAATGCAGCAGTTTCCCAGAAGGAGAAAAAAGCCTGCAGGACTAGTCAAGAGCAGGCAAGGGCTTTAGCGTTATGTAATTGCTCTATCTTGACCATCCCGCCTACTGGAAACCTTAGGCTTTCTTCTTCAATGGCCAGTTGCTAGTGCCATAGATGGCAAGATTTACAGAATGCTCTTGTTAATCCAAAAGAAAGGATTTTCATGAATTCAGATGGCTGGGTGATGATTTCCCCATCTTCTATAGTAGGGATTAGAGCAGGTGGTATGGCCCAGTGCTGGGCACAGAGCAGGTCCCTGAAAGGATTTGCTGAGTGAGTGAATGAGTGAGTGAGTGAGTGAATATGTAAGGGATTCATTTGTGCATGAGGCAAATACATGAATAAAACAACACTCTTAATTTTGTTTTTTTGTTGTTTTGTTTTTTTTTAACACTCTTAATTTTGAAGTCATATGTAATAAAGCAGAGATGTTCAGATTTTCTGGCTTTTCCAGATAAGATTGAAGACATTTTTGTTCCTTTGCTAGAATCATCTACAGTTACCTCAATCCTCCACTCTTTCGGACAATGAAAATGTTGGCAATATGCCTGTATTATCTCTTCATATAAAAATACTTTTAATATGTGAGTATCAGTATTTGTATAAGCAATCAACCAAACAAACAAACCAGTCACTAACCATAAGTGATAGATTTCCAAGGGGAAGATGGACTTGGAACAAAGTGGAAAATTCTCCATCCATTTCCAAAAGAATCTCTCCAAATTCCATTTCCCTTGCCCAAAGAAAATTGCATCTAGTGCTGAGAATCTTGTTTATTTGAACTTAGCTGGGAGAACCTTCTCTGTATCACTGGGTGTTTCTGTCCAGTCGCAGATGAAGCCAGTCAACTTTGGATTCCACATCATGCCCAGTCAAACTTTGAGCTGATATTTTGCAAAATTGACTCTTCCCTCTTCTGTCTTCCTCATCCCACCTTCTAGTTAAGTAAAAGCAGAGTGGTAGAGGCAAAATAGTACCATAGAGAAATAAAGAATTTCTAAATAATCCAGAGCTTACCAATATGCTTTTCAGTAGTGCAAATTCATAATTCAGATGCAATTTCAAAACATATGTTGATGGCAGATGCCTATATTGTGTTCAAAAAAGGATTCGTGTCCTTTTTTGACACTGATCTGTCCCCACTGATCACACCACGAATAAGCCATTCAGGCAATTACAAAGATTCCCCACTTAATTCTTATCTCAATGCCGGTTCATCTTGTGTACATTTAATTTAATCTTTTGAGGATACTCTGGAGCAAAACTTTTACTCTGTCAATGTTTCCTAAAGCTTGAGTGGGAACCCAAATAAAAGGGAGAATAGAAAAATCTCATATTTATAGTAAAATACTAAGAACAGATATTACGATGCATCTTAAAATTAAAAAACAAAACCAGAAACACCCACATGCAGAGTGTCGAGTGTGCCACATTCAAGTTGTAGTGTTATTATAATAGGAACTGTCAACAGTTCAGACCATGGCCACAGCTGCTAACTTCATTTTGCCAAAGGACTCAAAAAAGATTCAGGTCCAATAAGAATGATCAGTGTATCAATTGAGTTGACTCTTACCTTGGGAGACCTGTCAGTTCCCTGAGATGGGAAGTCTCTTCCACAATGTTTGCTGCTAATGGGCCACAGAACCAGAGTTCAGGCCATGCTCTATAAGCAAATCATTCCTATAAAACCCCTTTAGAATTGACATGACTTAACCCTGTCTTAGATCATGAAAGTCGAGTGGGATCCTCTTCCCCCTGCCTCATGATTTGGAATTGAAAAACAAACGCACATACATTAGATTTCTTCTTTCTCAACAATTAAACAAATAAAAGACTGTGTTCGAGAGTGTGTTTGGGAGGTTGGGGGTAGTCTTGTACTCATTAATTATATATTTAATTAAAGATCAGATAGGAAATGAAGACCCATATGGACATCTTTATCATGCCTTTTAAATACTGCTGTTGCTGATGAGAACAGTCTTGCTAAGATAACTGCCAAATGACCAGGTTAGATTCCTCCCAAATCTTCTGACCTTCCCTTAGGTATTGTCACTGTGTTCTCCTTTGGTGGGCACTTGGCTTTTCCTGGTGCCACTTTCAGGTTTTCAAGAGCTTTAGTAGCATTTCAGCAATGAAGGCGTTGCCATAGTATTGTGTTGAAGTCAGCTGACTTTTTTTTTTTAAATTTAAACTCAGTTAGCCAACATATAGAACATCATTAGTTCCAGATGTGGAGTCCAGTAGCTTACCGGCTGACATTTCAACAATCAATGTGAGAAATAGCAGCCACCAGCTCTCAGAACTAAGCCAAGTTCATAGTCTATGGGAAGATATATTTTGTGCTCACAGTTTTAAATCCTCCCTCCAGTAATTTGTCAAATCCTCTCTTCTCTTCCAAGTCTCCTCTTGCCTTCATTTCTCCTCTACTTTGCAAGTGTTCTTAGTGAATAAAGTCTCGTGACCCACAGATACTCCTTTTTTAGTATTATTAGCCTTAATGATTAAGGTAAAGGCAGTCTCTAACTTTATATGTTTTGAAAATTACAGATAGGAATAGCTTAGAAAATACTTGCTAATATTCATGATTAAGCCATGTTTAATTCATACAAAACCACTGAACTAAGGGCCCAAAATGCTAACATTCGAAGGAAAACAGAAAAAGATGGTGTCTTCTACTCACACTTGCCCCTCACAAAAGCAGTGATGTGATAGTCGGAAGGGGTAGGACACCAGGGGATAATGACAAACTCAAATCTCTTGATCACATAATTGACAATTATCTCCAACCCCCTTCCCATAAAGTGGGAAAAGAGGACAGAAGTCACCAAGTCAGCAGGGTATGATCCTCAGAGCCTCTCACTGTCCCTGCCAACCTTCTCGATGGCCACAGGCCATCACCTCCCCTTGGATCTGAGCTTAGGCTCTTGCCCCATGACTTCTCTCAGGTACTCAGGGAAACACAGTCTTCTCCGGTGACCTTAAGTTTCCAACAAGGTGCCCCATTCCCAGATCATAATCAAAACTTGGAACCCAACTTATATTTCCCACGGCCACCAGCAGCGTCCCCAGCGGGGCCTCCTCCCTGGTCCGCTGCTGCTGCTGCTTCTGCTACTGGGAAAGAGTAGTCTGGTCCTTTTGTCTTTCCTTGATTCTCCTTTCTTCAGTTTGCTGACTCTGTTCCTGACAAGCCAGGCCAAGGTGGGGAGAGGACAGAGGGGCACACAAAAATGGCCCTCTGTTGAACTGCTAAGAGATGCCCTACCCTCTGGGTCAGCAGATGCCTCAAGCCAGGTTGTCTGAGGCCCAGCTGGGACCTTCCCAGGGCATAGCGCTACAGGCAGTGTGTTTTCCTCCAGCTGCCCACTCCCCTCCCAGGGATTGGTTTTCTCTAGGTCCACCCTTCAAGGCTCTCTCTGTGATGCTGTCCCAGGGCCCACTCCCCAGGGCGTCCTCCGGGACATGATTTTATATGGCTCAGACCTATGACAATGAGTCCAGGGAAACACTCATCCATCTTCGTCTGCTCTCAGGGGGAGTGTAGCAAGAGCTAATGCAGTACTGCCCTCTCTCATCCCTCTCCTTTCTCTTCTTTGCGCTTCTGTCTTTTTCTCTCTTCCCTCTCAGCTCAAAAGCCATAGCATATGACCTTTAGATTCTTTAGGGATATGTTCCCCAAATTTGAGGGGACAATATTTGTTCAACCACCATCATTAACCTAGAGGTGAAGAGAACTCCCTGTGCCCCATCCTTGGGAGTGAGGAAGATACACAGAATATTAAAATTCTTCTGTGTCTGCCCCTCTGGGTTCTGGAAATGCCTAACTGGTCTTTAGCATCACAGTCTAGTCCCTCCCTTGGAATGCAACATCTACTGAATCTGGGTGCTTCTATGGAAACCTCCAACTTAGCATCTATAAGACAAGGAGGGTTTCATTATTTTTCACAGTAAACTTCTGTTTTCTGTTGCTCGAGCTAAACTGTTTTCATGGTGAAATCATAATTTTCAGAAAAATACAAAGGAGCCTTTACAAATTAGCACAAGTGGCAGGAGTTACCACATAGGCATGTGAGCAAAATTAAGTTATAAACGAACATTCGTTGAATCCCATTTTGGTTGGTAAAGCAGTGTTCAGCACTTTGTGCTCATTATCTTATCCTGTCCTTACAGTATCCTTATGAAGTGGACGTCACTATTCTCATTTTACAGATGAACATCCTGAGGTCCTAGGACGTGAAGTAATTCTCTAACAATCTTCCACCAGTTAGTGGCAAAGCCTGGGCTTGAACCTGGCCATGGAGAGTTTTATTCCTCTATACACATATCCTAAATTCTTTTTTTTTCCATATCCTAAATTCTATTAAGGAAAATTATCTTTAATGACTCTTAAGAAGATTTTAGAAAAAAAAAGAAGATTTTAGAAAAGAGGATTGTTTTTACTGATGTTCTTTGCTGTCTTCACAATGTCCAGATTTCATCCAAATTAACCTTCTCGTAATGTGACCGAAAGTGACATTGTAAAGATCCTGGCACCTCTAATTCTTTACTGTCTGTGAGTGTGTTTCCAAAGTTGAAAACCAATGGTAGAGCAGCCAGCAGGGATTCTAATTCCAAATGACAGTGGGAAACATTGGGTAGGTAGATAGTCCCAGGGGTGGAGCACCTCTCAGCACCCGTAACACCCATAAGAAATTCTTTCACACAGTTGCTCAAAAAGTCATCCATTTCTTGCAGATGGCCTAAGATAATTTGTCTCATCTCCTGAGCTCCAGCGATGCCACCTTCAGGCATTGCCATTCCCTCTTCCCATACCCAAGCCAGACATTGTTAATCACTTGGGGTGCTGTATTTTTTCTGAACCCTGGAACCTCCAGAGTTTGGGGACGCCAGGGCCAACTGTTTGACATCGCCAGCAAGATGAAACCCAAGCATCCTTGGTTGAGTGTCTCCCTCTATTGAGCTCCTTCATCTCATCTTCATGCTTTACTCTTCTCTGGTTCAGATCCTCTGCTAAAGCCCCTCTCAACATCCACACCTCTCTTTTTCCCCATCTTGGACAGAGCTACATGCGAGAAGGCACAATTGCATCATGGAAAAATAAATTTTCTTTGGGGAGTAATTGTATTCTCCCGCCTTTCCTGGAACCAACATCCCATCCAGAGCTGCCCAAATAATTCTAAATGGGTTTAACCTTACACCCGGAGCATGGTGAGATCACGATGAATGTGTTATAGAAAGAAGACAAAATCCTGCCTTGGAGAAAGAGAGAGCATGACTGTTGGCAGAAAGGAAGGGGAAGGTGATGGGCTGTTTCCATCCTAGGGATTGCTCACACCACCAGTTCTCTGGCTCCCCAGCGCTCTTTGTTCAATGCTAGTGTTAACAAAAGCCTCTTGACCAAAAGAGTGCTGAGGTTACACAAATATTTGGCAAAGAATTGTCTCTGCTGATGGATTGAAGATGCTGAGAAAGCTGCCGATTTACAGCTTTGCCGGATTTCCTTTTCTTAAAGATATGTGCAACAAAATTGCTTGTCAATTTGACATCTGCAAACACATTCTCCGTGGCAGAGTTTAACAGCATGTCAGAGACAATTACAACATGTGGCCCATCAGAGGACTTCTCTGGATGCCCTGGGCTTCTCTGATGCCAGCATCAGCTGCTGCTGATGACATCAACTGTGGGCAGTGAATAAATTCAGGGCACGTTAATCCTTCATGAGTCCTAATTCATCCCTACTGAGCACCTCAACTGGTGCAAAGTCCATAAGGGCGCTGAATGATAACCTGGTGACCCTGCATTGTTGAGGTTTGCTACGGTCCCAAGATGATCTTTGTGATGGCTAGAGTCCTATTTGCTGCTGAACTGACAACGGTCACCTTTATGTGTAAGCCACCCGAATTTTTATGGCAACAGGGATCCATGTGCTAATGAACACTGGTCATCATTTTAACAATATTTTTCCTTTGCCCTTGCAACGCGGATTTTATTTTCAGTTGTGGTTTATGCTCTTCAGTCCTCTACAGAAAAAGGCAGGAGAACACGAGCGGCAACAACCAAGTAAGTCCTCTGTCAGAGAGGCCAGAACTCTTTTAGGTTGGAAGTTATCATTACAATACCGGTAAGGACCTCGGCCTGGTTAAAGCATTCATCGGATGAGTCATTGCTGCTGGAGCCGCGGCAAAGGCAAAGACATTGAGGATCATTGCAAAGGATGCCCGAGCTCTTTGCTGTGGGATTGATGGGGCAATAACTTGACTCAAAAATTTCTAATATTGCAACCCAGCCATAGAGTAGGTCGTGATTTTGAATTGAAGTGGAAGTCAACGAATCCAGCAACCCCTCTGTCAAGGATTCATGGAGGCATTTTGCTTCACACTTGGACAAACCACAGTAGCATCCTGGCCACTGATCTCCTGTCTGGAGTCTCTCACCACTTCAGTCTATTCTATGTACACCTTCATCTTCACCCCAGAAATAGCTCTATTTCGGCGCTCTTCCCCATACCCTCAAAAGCCTTCATCGAATCCCTTTGCCCAGGTGGAATTTGACACCTTCCATGCTGATCTGTCCCTGCTCTACTGTCTCAATCCCTGTTGCTTGAAAACTAGTCAATGCACCATCCCCCATGTTTCTCATATCCAGCTAGCCTCTTGCTTGGCATGGTTTCTCTGCCCTGCAGAATCCCACCCAACCTTCAAGACTCTGCTCTGCCCTCATTTCTTCAGTCAAGTCTTTCTAGCCACCCTCATCTTTCTCTGGTATCACTCATTCATTCCCAGTATGTCTTTGAGCACCCATCACATGGATATGGAGATTCTTATCGGATAGTCCTTGCCACTTGTTTGGTACATATCACTTCTCTGGTGAATTGTTAGAATCTTTGCAAGCGATGTACCTGCCTTGTTGCCCCTTCCTCTGCCCCCAGGTGCATCTTTTTGGCCTTCTCCTTTGCAGGCTAAACAGAGAAGAGTCTATAGGCACGAGGCTGCTCTGCCAGAGTCCTTGGCATCTTAGGACAGCCGGAAATCCTCTTGTGGAGTTAATGTCTTGGTCAAGCATCATAGCCTCCTGGCCTTGTTCCCTCAGCAACACGTCTTTCCATCCAGACTCTCGTAGCAGCAAATCCTTAGCTCTGGGAGTCACAAACTCAAACTCCAAAGGCTAGTCTTAGGGTTACAGAAGTCTCCGGAGCATCCTCTCTCTCTTTGCCCTCAAGTCAGAGGTCTCCTAACATCAAACCTCAGTTTTAATTTCCTGATTTCCTGAGAACATGTGTAGATTAATATCAAAAGTCCTCTAAATTAAAATACAATTTCTGCAAGTAAAACTGCCAACTTTACACCAGTGCCAAGAGCCTCACACCACAGCTGCCTGGGCGTCCCTGGCTTCCACGTTGAGATCTCTCTGGCGTCAGGATCCGAGGAGCATTCTGGTGAGATCTGTGGAGGTCCTGAAAGGAGTCGTGGCCAACCTAAGAAAAATAGGCACATCTGGAAATTTTTAGACAACACAGTGTGTGATCATCGGTACCCTCGATGAACGGGAGCACGTGAAAACCAGCATGCTGTAGTACACTGTAGGATGTTAGAAAAACCCCCATAGGGCGCTGCCAAGTTCTTGACGTCCCAGATGGTTGTCCCAACTCGCCTGCAAGGGGAACAAAAATGAGAAATGCATAGCTTCACAGACTTCTAGACCTTCGAACTGTCAGACCCCACCCCACCCCAGAGCTGGCGGGCAAACCCTCCTTACTACAGGGTCCTTCCACTCATGAAATTCTGGATGCCTCTGGCTCCAACACTAGTGCCGTCCTACCCTCAGCAAGTGATGCTGGGACCCACGGAAGAAGAGAGAAGCCGGTGGGGAGGAGACGTAAGTGGCACCATGTTTTAGTAATGTCAAGCACAGTGTTGGGAGCGAGGATCCGCTTACGGGAAAGGCTGGCGAGTCGTTTGCATTCGCCTTTCTTCTTTCCACCGGGAAAGCAGGCAAAGCATCTCATTACCATGAGGCACGCACAGACTCACAGACTCGTGTCAATCTTCTCGGAGCCGAATGCCTCCCAGCATCACAGCGTGCTCGTAGCTGTCAGGTGCTGTGCCTCACTCTGAAGCCTTCTCCCGGGTTACTTACTCACACTGGCTCTGAAACACGCTGACATTCTGCCTAAAATAGAACCCACCACCCTGCCACCCAAACGAATCCAGTTTCTATAGGCTTTCAACTCAGGCCCATCCAATGGAGTGGGCTTCTCAGGCCTAAGACATGGGGAGGCCAGAGAGGACTGGTCAGCGTAGACGCGGGACAAGGAGCTGGCTCCCCAGGCCTCTCCACACTGCCCGTGGGGTCAGAGGAACAACCTTTGAATCCCGAGCTGCTTCATGCAAGACCACTCATCATCAATCAAGTACTTATGTGCTCTGATCTATTGATGTGGACTCCTCTTGACCTTGCTGGCCCTGCTGAGGCTGTGGGACGGATCCTGTGGGCTTGCTCAGTGAGACCGCAGAGCTCCGGACTCCCTGAGGGCCTGCTGACCACTCTCGAAGCAATTACTTGAATTCCATGGGCATCCCCCTGACAACTGCCACCCATTCTGAGTGTTCACACAGCTCCTCCATTAGTGCCATCCCACAGGGACTTTTGTGGTGGAAGTGATGGTCAGGTGGGCAAGGGGGCACCCTCTCCATCCTGATCTCTGTCTCTGAATGGTGTGGTCTTGCGATTCTTCTGCGGTCCTGGTTGCATCTGGGATCTTGGTGATAACTGAGTCTAGAAACCATTCGTTCAAAAGATGGATTGAGAACCTCTGTTCAGAGCCCTGTTTGGAGTACTGTGGGGGGCGGAAGACAGAATCATCTATAAACTCAGACCACAAGCAGCTTATTGTTGGGAGGGAAATTGCAGAGATGCAGTGTCCTCTCTCAATGTCCTCCATGTGGTGGGAACTAGATCACAGAATGGAAGAGCAACCACCTGGGGCTCAGCAGACTCAGACTCCAGCTCTGTCACTTACCAACGCCCCCATCAAGTGACAGCTGAGGCTCCATTGTCTTATCCACCTCTAGGGAGTGGACTAATGCCCAATTCATGGTGGATGTAAGAATGTGGGATGAAATGAAACCATATACATAAAAGCACTCTCCGAGACAGTATTATTACTATGTCTTGGTGGCCCCTAGGCCACGTTACCACAGTTCACATCTGGGAGGGGACCCTGGAAGGTGACTCAAAGAGCAGAACTGCTTGCCCATCCTGTGCTGTATGGAGGGAAAAGCATCTAACTGTCAGCTCTGTGACTCCCCCAGAAGAATCCAAAACTTTGGAAAACATAGATCATATTTTCATTTGTACCGATTAAATTGGCCTCTAGCAACATATGAATGTGATCTGTATCTCCAGGTCTCATAGACACCCTGAACATTTACTACCCTGCCCATGCTCCCTTCCTTCTTAGCACAGTGACTGGGGCCAGCCGGCTCCCCCCTGCAATACCCACACGATCCTTTCACTGAAGCCAGAAGCTACTAGATGCAAACAGAAACCTTCTCTGCCACCTGCCACTGAAACCCTGAACTTCTAACCCCTAAGACCCAGTTTCAAACATGCTGTTCATAATGCACATTTTCAAAATTTTCATCCTCAGTTGTCATTCCAATTCTATTTTAAGAGTTTCAAACACTTGTTTGTGATCATAATTCTTGAAAGCCTTCAGAAGGCTGAGGCTCCTTGACTGAGCTTGTAGGTGACACCGCTAGGAATGGAATCTTGTCTCCCTGATGTCAGAATCTGGGCTCTCAGCCACCACAAGCATCAGGGTGCTGAGGCCCACTCCTGCTGGGATGCCAGGGACCCTGAGAGAGGAGCAGGATGCTGGTGAAAGGAAGCAAGATGGAGAGAGCAGAGGAGAACGGGGAAGGGGAAAGGATGTGAGGGAGCACGCTGGGTCTGAGACCCTCCTCTGGGAAAGGGATATGGCTCCCCCGCTAGACGAGGGCTTGGGTGCCATGAGAGCTCCATCTTCTGCCTGGTTCTGAGACAACAAAGCAGATGCCTCTACTGCCCCAGCAGAAATCCCAAGCTTATCCGAAGCTTGACTTTACTTTCAAGTAAGATGCTTTCCCTGCCTTTCCATGCACTCCGTTCATGCGTGCTTATTCTCCTGCAGATGCTCAGGCCCTGCCACTGCCTTCCACACCCACCACTCCTGATCTGGTCAGTCTCTTGGTCAGCTCTTGGGAGCCTCCTGCACAGAGCAGGGCATGAGTGGTCTTCAGTTGCATGTGTATATCCAGAGCAGAGCCCAGCACCTCACCTTTGGGCCTGTCTCTTTCAGATCATTGGGACTATTCCTCTGATGCCGAATCCGGGGCCATCAAGCCAAGCAGCGAGCGGCACTCAGGGCCTCCAAGTACAGCCCATCACCCCCCAGCTCCTGACCAACGCCCAGGGCCAGATCATTGCCACAGTCATCGGAAACCAGATCCTGCCAGTGATCAACACCCAGGGCATCACGCTTTCACCCATCAAGCCTGGCCAGCAGGTAACAGCTCCACGTCCAGGCAGCCATGGCTACCTGGACCTCTCTCCTTACCGCTCATCTCCTGTTTGGTCTCAATCAATGGAGAGTAATCTTTAAATCACAGACTATTTAATCCTTGATCTGAACACATCACTCATTTTAAAAGGCAAGTAGTTCTTTTTTCATTCTTAGAGAACATGGGTAACAGTGCTCTAATCCAAAAACAGGAATATTTAAGTAATAAGCAGATAGTGCCTAAAATCCAATAGGGATACACATCCTTTCTTTGTCACTTATGATACTTAATTTTCAGACCATTTATTTTTTAATACAAAAATTTTATTTTTTAAATTACATTTAATTAATTTATTTTTATTTATTTTTTTATTGGAGTTCAATTTGCCAACATATAGCATAACACCCAGTGCTCATCCCACCAAGTGCCCTCCTCAGTGCCCATCACCCAGTCACCCCAACCCCCCGCCCACTTCCCCTTCCACTACCCCTTGTTCATTTCCCAGAGTTAGATGTCTCTCATGTTTTGTCACCCTTGCTGATATTTTCACTCATTTTCTCTCCTTTCCCTTTATTCCCTTTCACTAATTTTTATATTCCCCAAATGAATGAGACCATATAATGTTTTTCCTTCTCCGATTGACTTACTTCACTCAGCATAATACCCTCCAGGGCCCTCCACCTCGAAGCAAATAGTGGGTATTTGTCATTTCTAATGGCTGAGTAATATTCCATTGTATACATAGACCACATCTTCTTTATCCATTCATCTGTCGATGGACACCAAGGCTCCTTCCACAGTTTGGCTCTTGTGGACATTGCTGCTATAAACATCGGGGTGCAGGTGTCCCGGCGTTTCACTGCATCTGTATCTTTGGGGTAAATCCCCAGCAGTGCAATTGCTGGGTCATAGGGCAGAACTATTTTTAACTCTTTGAGGAACCTCCACACAGTTTTCCAAAGTGGCTGCACAGTTCACATTCCCACCAACAGTGCAAGAGGGTTCCCCTTTCTCCACATCCTCTCCAACATTTGTGGTTTCCTGCCTTGTTAATTTTCCCCATTCTCACTGGTATGAGGTGGGATCTCATTGTGGTTTTGATTTGTATTTCCCTGATGGCCAGTGATGGGGAGCATTTTCTCATGTGCTTGTTAGCCATGTCTATGTCTTCCTCTGTGATCAGAACATTTAAAAAAGGGTCAAGAAGAAACCAAGACTGCTTATGCTTAAGCAAGTCTTACATGCTTTAACTGTAAATGAAAAAAAAACTTCCTTTGCACAATAAAGCAGGGAATGTCCCATAACAGGGCAGGTACATACCAAAGTTTAGTATCATCACAGAGGTGGGAGTGACCAACTTTGTCTGAAGAGTGTTGAGTTCTCATAGAGAAAATGGTTCAGAAGCTGAGTCTTGATGGGGAAGATGGAGTCATGATGGGATCACCCAGATGCCAGGCCATGGGGATGCCAGGCACCAAGGCAAGGAAATATGAAGGATGGAGTGTCATGAAACAGAAAGGGTCATGTGACTGGAGCACAGGGGGAGGCTGAGGACAGTCGTGGAAGGGCTCCGTGATCAAGCTGGGAAGGATGGGCTTTGTCTCTGTGTGATCTTAACCACATCTTTGTACCCCCATTCCTCGTCTGTAAAATGGGAAGAATCAGCAATCTCCCAGAGTGGTTGTGAGGATAAAATAAATCAAGATATATGGAGTAGTTAGTGCCTGGCTACACAGCAAGCACTTACATAGTCATGATGATGGTGATGACCATCTACTCTGCAGCCCTGGGAATCTATAAGAGGTATTTAAAGAGAGGAATGACACATTCAGCTTGATTTTTCAAGAAAACAACTCTAACTTGGGGAGCAGATGGAGGCTGAGCTGAAGTGGTGAAACATCTATTGTAAACAAACCATTTAGGAGACTAGAGCAAAACACGAAAAGCAATTTATGAAAGCCTGTGCTGGATAGCTGGAATGGAGGATCTGGAATTGTAGTAGCACTCAGGATGGGATCTGAGAGTCATGAGTGTGTACCTTGTAGCTGCAAACAAATCCAGCAGCTAGAAAAATCAGGAGGAGCAAGAGAAGGAAGGAAGACAAAGGAGTCACTTTGGGAAACATCAGCTTTTAAGGAATAGAAAAGGAAGGGAGAGATGGAAGATGCGTCTGAATAAGTAGGAGAGAAATCCAGAGGCTAACGATCTAGCATCCAAAAGTTTTTTTTAAAGTAGGAAGTGGATACAGTGTCAAAGGCTGCAGAGATGAGACTAGGTGAAGCAATGGAGAAACATCAATTCCTCTCTTTCTTTGTTGTAACGCTTTAAAGTCTGGATCTGCTCTGTTTGAAATGTTTGAAACCAGTAGCTGGAGGAGTTAAGAAGCAAGAGTTGGACGAGGCTAAGACCCAGATTTGCAGTTGGAAGGGGCAGTAACAAAGGAAAGGTATCAAGAGGGGAAAACAAAAACTGACAGTGAGTGCGTGACTGAGTAGATGGCCTCATGAGTTGTTGGAAGTCTGTACAATGTAAAGCACCCAGCAAGGAAATAGAATACAAAGAAAAAAGGAGGAAGAAAGCACTGCTA
Source organism: Canis aureus (assembly GCF_053574225.1). Taxonomy (NCBI): domain Eukaryota; kingdom Metazoa; phylum Chordata; class Mammalia; order Carnivora; family Canidae; genus Canis; species Canis aureus. The sequence continues at coordinate 46,104,967 of NC_135631.1, forward strand.
AATTCTTCATCATCCATCTGCACCAAAGTAGGAGTATCTTTCCAGAGACCTCAGCCATTTGGCTTCTGATCCAGCCATGCATACAGCCCATTCTTAGTGGCACTCAAGGGCTGTGCTTGGAAAATCCAGTTGCTTGTTCAATAAATATTTTTAAAAATCAGTGTACTATATATATTTATTGAGCACCTGCTATATGTCAGGCACTGTACCTAGAAGCTACGCTGGAGGACAGGACTGATATCAGGAGCCCTTCCTTCAGGGAGTTCACAGCTAGTGAGGAAGATGGACATTCATCAAAGACTTGCACAAATATGTACCTAAGGTCTACAGTAAGTGCCATGAGGGTGTAGCGAGGGGATCTGTGAGTGGGTCTAGCAAGGATCTTCTCCTTCTCCTTCCCCATCTCCTCCATTGAGGGTCGAACATCAGGAAAAACCAAGTCAGGTGTGAACATGCTTCCCAGAGACGGAGACTCTGGTCTGATGCCCTGTGGTTCTCCCCCCCAAATCTAATCACTGCCTGGGGATCCCAGGTTCCCAGCCCCTACTCTTCTTCCTCAGCTTAATCATAGGCAGGGTTGCAGTCCCTGCCAGATGTATCACTGAGGACTTCCTTCCCCTCTCCCCACCCCGATCTCTCCGCTAGCTTATTTCTTTTACTATGTACAAGATGCCATTGGACTCTCTACCTTCTAAATGGTTCCCTAAATAAGGCAAGAGCTTCTATCTTTTATTGGCTTTTTAAGACCTATTTCTATCTGTTCAACCTTATGCTAAAATTATCTCTAGGGGGAAAAATGAGATCAGCCTCTTTTCATACAGTCTGCTGAACACTATTTCTGTCAGCAAAGCCAAGTTGTAAATTGCCACAAAGGTGATGAATCAATTAGAAATCATCAACATTTAATACAAAGTAGCTCTCATTCTCATCCTGGATTTCAGAGGAGGTGCATTTAGGTGATAGACAATTTCAGTTACATAAAATTACAACTCTAGTTTTGAGGTAGTATGGTTTTAATCCAGGAGAAGGGCCTAATCAAGAAATGGCAAATAAGAGACAGATACGGGGCCATTCCTCAACAACTTGCCCGAAGTAGGCATCATTGATCCATTTCCACAGTCCCTCTCCTGAGCCCAGATGCACCTCAGAAACATTCTCACACCGCACTTGTTGGTCCTTGGAACAAACTTCATTTTCACTGTGGGAACATTTGGTCCTGTGCTGGTCCAACCACCATGACTGGCTTCTTCACTATAGAATTGGAGACCTAGCAACTGGGAAGAAACAGCCAGGCCCTTGGGGGTGTGCCTTGAGAATCCACTTTGTGGCAGTTATGACCAACATCCCAGGGAGCAGGATGGTCCTGGGCGACATATGCACAGACACCTCTCCCGTGTGTGCCTGCTGAGAGAATACACAAGCACATCCAGAGAAGAGTTGCATGCGAACCTTCCTGAAAATCGACATCACAGCAGGCACCCCTGGGCCTGGCCCTCTTGTTCCAGGCATGTGCCAGTGGTCTATTCTATTCCCAGAAAGATCAAGGGGAATGAATGGAGAACCTGGTCAGAGACATCAGGAAATGGTAGCAATAAATGGACAACTATTTCTTGGCATCCACTCTGAAACACCTTGAAACACCCAGGAGCATATAGTAAAGTTAACAAGTTGGGTGAATTGACAGGAGATGCTCAAGTCTGAGTCCTGGATATAAAAGCTGGGATCCTGAGGATAGCAGATCATAAAATGCCCAAGAGTCCAAAAGTACAAAGCTCAGAGCTGGAAATATAACGATAGTGGTCTTCAATTTTTTCTTTAAATATTACCCTTTCCATTGAAGAAATATAATACAGACAACCACTAAAAAATAAAGGATTTCTATCATACTGTAGAGAAGTTTCTCAATTTATTTTTTCATATGATTTATGACAAATGCCTGATCTCACAAGAGCATAGTTCCAACAGTAAAATACGTCATAAATTATAGGAGCAGAAAGTTCCCTAACTCACACTCAGAAAAGAGTTCACTTTCATGGAGTGAAGTACAGAGCCCTCAGACCAGACAACCTGGGGTGATTTGCTTTAATTTAATAAAAACAATTACATCTTTAATTTCAGTTTTATATCTGCTTACCAGGAATTAAAGGAACCTGAATAAAATCTTAGAGTGGACCTTCAACTACTCTTGATGATGATTTATTCCAATGATAAAAGATTGAGAACCTGCAAAGTTATCATCTAGAATACAAGCAATATGGTTTTTAAATACATACCAAAATTTGATAGACCTAGATATAGCCTTCACAGCATCACATCAGAGATTCTTGGTGAGCAATGCAAGAGAATAAAAGTTAGAAAAAGACTAGATAAAAAAAGAGACAGAGAAAGATATAAGTATCTTTCTGTGCATGAAAAAAAAAAGGTACTTAAGACAAAATAAATGATGGAGCTTGAAAGTAACGTTTTCTTCCTTCCATGAGACTCTTTACTGTGGAATATGGTGGACTCCCCATCGAAGTGAGAAGGCCTCACATCCCCTGGTTTGCTCTTGCGACCCTGTGACCATGAATTAATGATTTCTCCATAAGCAGCAAAGACATCATTTTTGTGTATATTTTATTCTCCCTTTGACTAAACTCCAACAAAAGTTAATGGGAGTTTTAGCGTCGTTAACGGCGTAGAGACATTTGAAAGGAAGGATGTTGCAACTTGTAAAATCAAAGCATTGAATTTTTTCAAAAAGTTTTTTCAATATTTTATTTATTTATTTGAGAGAGAGAGAGAACACAAGCAGGGGGAGCTTCGGAGGCAGAGGGAGAAGCAGAGTACCCCTGAGCAGGGAGTCCTCTGGGGGGCTCATCCCAGGATGCTGAGATCATGACCTGAGCCAAAAGTAGATGCTTAACCGTCTGAGCCACCCAGGTGCCCCAAATTTTTCACCATTTAAAGGCCATAGCTATAATACTTGGAGACCGCCATCTATGAAGGCTTTCAATTTCTCTTCAAAAAGTAATCTTGGTGTTAATAGGAAACCAAAAGAGGGTAGGACATTTACATTGGCTCCCCCAACAGGCCATCTGATTATCCAAATCCATTCATTTTGTTTTTCAAGCAAGTACAAAATGTACTCCTTTTCCTGTTTTTGAAAATCAACTATACTTCCCAGTCTGCCCCCCTGTATCGGTGGCTCCCAATCTCTTCCTTGGAGCCACCCACAATGAGACATCGGTGAGCTGTTTCCACCCACAAGGGAGCCAAGATGGCACAGGAGTTTTTCTAGATGCATGAAGTGTGTATCAGTGACTCCAGCCACGCAGCTGGCATCCACCCTCCTGGTCTCCCCTTGCCAGTCAAGCCCGGCCCACAGGGGACGTGCTCCCTGCACATGCTGTGCCCTGGCCTCCAATACCTTTCCAGCCTTCTCTATCTGGCAAACTTGGGCCACCGTCTCTCGGTCCCTCATCTCTCCTTCTGGAAGCTTCCCTACACTGCTCCCCCAGCCTTGTTTTCCCCATTTTTCCCCCGCCCATTCATTTTCATCCACTGTGCTGTCATTAGGGATCCGCACCCGAAAAGCAGGGACCTGACTGACTTGGCCTCATTCAGGACCCTGCCCACGGGGGGGGGCGCTCAGTCATTGTGTTTGGTTTAATGGCTGCCCCGTCATGGGCACCAGCATCCCAGAGCCACACTTCCAAAGCAGCCCAGCTCCGGCCTTTCTGTGCCTTTCCAATTCTGCGTCTTCTGTCAGTTTCCAGTATGTTCCAAGGTAGCGCCTGCAGGTGAGCTTGAGAGGGGCTCCCACATGACGCTGCCTTCATCATTCATCTCTTTTCTGAATGTCAACGTGTTCCTCTCATCAGCCTCTCCCACCTAAGCATCTCAACTTCATTTAATCCCTCGTTTCCTGCCCTGCTCTGGGCCATCATCGTGCTTATAGAGCTGGCCCGGGCTCATGGAGAGAACCAGAAGGGAAGTCCAGGGAGTCTCCTGGACCCTGCCAGAAGGAGAGCTCCCTCCTTACTTTTTTCAAACTTTCCAAGACATAATTCAAATCTCCACTGAATGTCCTGTTTCAGGTGCTCAAAGTCGCTCAGGCCAGCTTGTCGTGATGTAAGCCCTAACTCTTAGCAAATCTAAAACCCATGCTCCTGTCCTACCCACAGCAGAATAAGCAGCTCAGTAACATTCAGGTGATCATTATATCCTTCCTCCTTCTTGAAGGTTCTTATTAAATCTGAGCGGTGGCTTCTCTTGTTTGGACATAATAAATCCCCTTCCTATACCCTTTTTTGAAGAGAAGCTCTTTCAAAAACCTCATGTGGTCCTTCAACCATCAGCATCACTTGGTAACTTGTTAGAAATGCAAACTCTTGAGCTCCATCCCAGATCTACTGCATCAGGCACTCCGGGCAAGGGTAGGGGGGTATGATCTGTGTTTAAACGGCCCTTCCAGGTGATTCTGACAAATGCTAAATCTTGAGACCCACTGACTTAATTTCTCTTCAAGCTATTATAAGGTACACAGTGGACACTCAGAAAAATGCCAGCCAGTGCAGGGAGGGATGTCCTCCTGCAAGCTCTTGCTTCTGCTAGAACTCTTGGGATTGTGTTCACGTTCTCATTGCGTCACATGGGGATTTAACGTGTCATTCATTATGGCTCCCTGACACATTTGTAAAAGGCCAGACCTCTTCCATTTTGCCTTGGCATATTTGGAGAGTTTTCCCTTCCCCAAATTCATCTCTCTATATTTAATTCCATTTGAATTTTACTGTTTATATGCATTCATTTTTCCAACTTGTCTAGCACATTCTGCATTTTATTCCACTTTCCAAGACACTTGTCACCTCCACTTATTTTTATAGCACTTGTGGATTTAATTAGAAGATGCTGTATTCCAGAAACTAAAACATTATTAAGGATATATTGTGTTACACATGGAAGCTATAAGGGGAGCAGGGGCATAGAAAATTAAGAACGTCTATAAAGGGTGCTTGTACTCAAATTTACTTTTGTTGAATATGTTAAACACCCAGAAATTCCAACCAACACGAACAAATCAATGAAGCCAGCCTCTGGAAGGCAACAGGAAGGGAAAAGCTTTTCATACTCTGTCCTTCCCTGTTTGTAATTTCTGTACAAAATAGACATTCTTCCCTCCTTCCCTGGATAGTCCAAAGCCCCAGGCTAACATCAACCGGCCTGTCCCCTCCCCTTTTTTGTTGGATCTGTGCTCTCAGCTTGTATGAGTCTGCTTGGGCTGCCATAACAAAGTGCCACAGACAGGGTGACATTTATTGTCTCACTGTTCTGGAAGCTAGAGGTCTAACATCACTGTGTCGGGCAGGGATGCCTTCTCCGGAGGCCCCTCTCCTGGGCTTGCAGGGGGGCCACCTTCTTCCTGTGTCCTCATGTGATCTTCCTGCTATACCAGTCTGTGCCCTAATCTCTTCTTTTAAAAACACCAGTCATATTGGATGAAGCCCTGACCTAAGGACCTCATTTTAACTCAATTACCTCTTTGAAGACCCAATCTCCAATTTTAGTCACATTCTGAGATACTAGAGGTTAGGACTTCATCCTATGAATTTGGGGTGGGACACATTTCAGCCCATAATGCAGCCTATTTACATCTGACTTACAGCTCAATAAAAGGCAAGAAAGTGATTACCAGAACTTAGGTGAGAATAAATTCCAGCTCCTTTAGGCAGTGCAGTGAGGGTATTGTGAATAGAAAATATGATCAAATAAATGGGATACTGAGAAAAGTACATTTGGAGGACTGCAAATAACTGGGACTCATTATATTAAGCAAAAGACAATCTATAGGCAACTCCATCGAGGATGTGGCCCAGACTACACCAAAATCATAATGCTCTGGCCACCTCTGACCACCATGTTTTTCCTAAAAAAATAAAAAATAAAAAATTAAATTAAATTAAAAATATATATATGATATTTTAAATACTTCAGGACCTGTAGAAAATAATCCCAAAATAGAAAAATACTTAAATTGTGGTATTTAGCAAAACAGATGAGATATGGTCAAAATTATAGACCATGATTTACCCTCCTGCCCATTTACTCTAGCATGTGTTCACCATGACCAATGTGAACACATCTCATTTGTTTCCACACCACTCAGCTAGAGCTTCCTGATGTCTCCCTGACTCATAACTGTCTCCAGTGGTAGACAGGAGTGGGGCAGCCATGTGCCTGCTGGAAGGAGCCCTGGCTCCTGAGTCAGACTTCCCTGGATTCAAAGCTCAGTTATTTATACCAGCTGTGTGACCCCAGGTAAGCCAGCTGGTCTTTTTAGGTCTGTTTCCTCTTCTGTAGTGACAACACCAATACCTAACCAAGAGAGCTAATCTCAAGATTTAAAAGTATACGTAAGAACACATGGGAAGCATCCCATAAATGGTATCCGTGTAGTTGGCCTCTTAAGATCAAGGCAATGTCATAAAACATCTGCCTCATAGAAGCTTCTAAGTTTCCCTTTCTCTCCAGGAAGGAAAAGGAAAGAAGCCTTTCCTCCAGGATCCTACTCGCTCCCTAATTCCCCGCACTTTCTTTTGTAAACACTTCCACTTTTTATGGCCAGTTACATTTGAGGCATTATACAGACACCTTGTTCTTTTGCCAGTAATTATGCAGTACAAGTCATACATGATTTTCATATTTAAGTCAGGGTCTAAAAAAACAACATGGTTAAACCTAATTAAATAACGTTTTTCTAATACTGGTTATTTAAAGTCTTTGAAATTTTTATACTGAAATCCCAGGGGTTTCATGAAGTGGCTTAAGCCTCTGCTTTCCCTTTCTTTATTTGATATATATATTTTTCAGCATAATATTTCTAAAGATTAATGCATCAAAACCATTAAGCAAAGAATATCACAGATGAGGCTTTTTTGTCATTTATCTGAAAGAATTGCAGCTTTAGGGATAGGAAGTAACAGAAATGTTACTCTAACATCCTCTTTTTCTGAGGGAGGAATTTATCAAAGAGGGTAAATCTCTGGGTTCTTTTTGATAAGTACAAAAGGCTATATTCTATCTGGACTTATAAGTGATTCTGGAATTAACAGATACATGTTTATACATTCCCTACACTGGACTGAGATATATGGGCTCCATTAAGGATGCTACTGCTAATATAATCGTGATTCTTGACAAGTAAGAACTTTTTGGAATTTTTCTTATTTCTTCCATACTGTTTGGCTAAACTCTGGAGGGAAAGCAGAACCCCAGTTTCCTGGAAGAAATAAATCCTTCTTAGATTCTTACATATCTTAGAGTCATCTCATTCTTTGACTGTGTGGACACAGAACAAGCTCTTACAAGAACAATTTTGTTTTCCTATTGAATTTCTTCTCCTGCATTGCTTAATGCATAAGCCCTGTTTGCCTTTTGACTATTTTGTGATTGCAGCCCATTAATTTTTTTCTCTACTAAGTTGTATCTGAAGAAGAAAAATTTTAATTGATTATTGTCTTACCCAGTTTCTTGATGGTACCTTACCACACCCAGGGCCAATAAAATATTGATGGCATGGTAAAACGGAAGGCTATCTCATGATTCAGTGACTCAAAACTGTGAAAAGCTTTTGTCAAGTAACAATATTTAGAAGGACAACTCAATAAGTTAGAAGGGGTAGACTGACATGCAAATATCTATCACATTTTATTAAGCAAATTAAAAATAGATTTAATCTTTAATATGTGTCCCTACAGAATAAAATTTACTGGATTCCATTGTTGGTTATGTGCTCAGCAGATTGCCTAATTACTTTGGGCAGATGCTTGATGCATATTAATTGGGGTTCCATGTCAATTATCACTATCTTTTATTCACAATATCGCCTCCACTTAGCACAGTTCAGTAACAATAAGGATGTTCATTTGAGAAGGAATGGCAAGTGATTCTGAAGGGGGACAACATGGCATTCCAGAAAGAGCTCTGAGCTATAAGTGAGAGTCTAGGTTCTAATGTGCTTCAGACTGCATGACCTTGGACCAGTCATTTATTTGTCATAATCATGCAGGGTGTATCTGCTGCATAGGGATGTCATGGGAATCTGGGGAGCAAAAGCATTGCCACAAGGGGCCAGAAGGGGAAATAGCTCCTTATGTACCTCTCCAAGGTAGCACCTTAGTCACAGTTAATTGAAGGTTAAAAAACACGTTCCAGAATTTAAAAGACTGGTAAATCCCAAGCATTGGCAAGAATGTAGAGCCGCTGGATTTTTCAGATATTTCTTGTGAGAATACGAAATGCTCCAACCACATCGGCAATCAGTTTGGTAGCTTCTTTTACAAAGTGCAACATGCATGTATAGTACAATGCAGGAATCCCACGATTCCACTCCTAGTTATTTACAGAAGAGAAATGAAAACACAGGTATACACAAACACTCGTACATAAGTGTTTATGACCATGCTGCTCATGATAGACCCAAACTGGAAATAACCCAAGTGTCCATCAATGGATGAATGGATAAACAACCTATGGCATAGATATCTATGTAAATATAGATGTATACACTACAAGTATATACTATATGTCCTACTCAGCAGTGAAAGTCATGATATTGCTGACACATGCAACAGAATGAATCTTAAAAAGAGTATGAAGGCAAAAAAAGCCAGATAAAAGAAAAATGTACCATTCCATTTTAAGGATTATGCCAAACGAGTCCATTGTGAAGGAAAGCAGAGCAGTGGTTGTCTGGGGCCGGGCATTGGGAGGAAATCGATTGCCAGGGGGCTTAGGGGACTCTACAGGATGATGGGAAGGAAGGTTCTATGACTTGATTATGATGGTAGTTTCACAGGTGTATCTATTTGGTAAAACTAACCAAACTGACCGCTTGAAATGGGTGTATTTTATTATGTATAAATTATCTCTCAATAAAGTTTAATGAAAAAATGAACACACACACACACACACACAGGGAAAGCAATGACAAATGTGAGGTTGACACATCCCAGGCTGGCTGTCAGATACTGAGAAGGTGATCAAAGATCAGGTCAGGCCCTGATCTATCCCACCAAAGTTCAGGACCTGACCTGATTCTACTCCCAGGCTGACTTCCTTCTATAAAAACTCTGCTACACCTCTGTGATTCACACTCTGGGAGTGTGAAGATGGCCATGAAGGCAATTTGCAAACCAAGTAGTGCTATCTCCAATCACAAAGCCAGTGACAGCTGAGGCCGATCGTGCACCTGTCCAGGATCTTGAGCAGCCCCCTTCGTGTCAGCTTCTTGGGAAGGGCAAAACACAGATGGTGGGATCCCCCCTGAGTCTCCAAGGGGACCCCGTACTTGCAATCACTTGCCTTTCCTCCAACCCTCCTCTCCTGAGCTGGGCTTCTCTCACTACCCAGGACAGCCGGCCTTTGAGAACCTGTAAAGGAGTCATGAATAAATGGACATAAAGACAGCCTTCCTCGAGGCTCCCTAAATTTTGAAAATTAGGTTAATGCTTGCTTGTGGCATTGTGATTAAGAGCTCGAGCCTCAGGGTCAGACTTCCCATATCCAGACACCAGCTCCCCCACACCTACCGGATGAACCTACAAAAACCCTTTAACCTCGCTGAGCTTCCGCTTCTTTGTCTGCAAAAGAGAGGTCAAAATAACACCCACTTCACAGGCTCCTAGGAGAATTAAATGAGCAAGGGCATGCATGAAAGCCCTTACTTAACACAGGGTGGCACACAGTAAGAAAATGACGACCCAAAACTACAAATGTTACTGGATATTTTTGTCCTGGCTGCCCCAACTTCTCTCCCCGTGGCCCATAGGACATCAGAGAACGTTTTTTTTTCCCCAACTTTACAGTAATCCAGCCAGACTCTTTGATCCAGGGGAGAAGCAAGTTCTCAAACTCCATTCACGCTCAGCCCAAATGGGACCTTTCCTAAAAATACCAGCTACAGAAGGCAAAATGGGTGGGCGCAGTCACACCTTTAAGCTTGAGCTGTACACTCCGAGGTGATCACAAGCACTGTATTTTCTCTGTACATACTTGAGAAGCCTGTCAAGTGCGCTGTAATTGTGTGAACAGGCAGAGAAGAGTCCAGCCACACGCTGTGGTCGAGAAAGGTAGAAAATTGGGTGTTCCAGCAAGCCAAGTAGGGAATTAATAATATATTTAGGATTACTAATAAAATGCCTGTCAGGCAAGCAGCAAAATATTATATACAAAAAAAAAAAATACTGCCAGTTGCATAGAGTTTGCACTGTTCCTGAGAAGTATGTGTTCTTGGAAATATAATGCTTCCACCCCAGATGAAATGTCTATTCTCTGGCACTTTCCCCCTGATTTCTTACTCATGTGTGTATTTTTTTTACACCCCCTCCCATGTAGATCCACCAACCCTCCCAGACATCAGTGGGTCAAGCAGCCTCCCAAAGCAACCTTCTGCACCTGGCTCATAGCCAAGCATCCATGTCTCAAAGCCCCGTCCGGCAGGCTTCTTCTTCCTCCTCCTCATCCTCCTCTTCTTCAGCTTTGAGCGTGGGCCAGTTAGTCAGCAGTAAGTATCCTTTCTGGCTGTGTTAAATCATGGTGGCCTTCTTGTTGCCTATCTGCAATGCTTTCCCTCCTCCCTGCCTCCTCCCCCTCCTCCTCCATCTCCTCCTCCAGGAGCTCCCCCTCCTCCTCCTTCCCCTCCTCTAGGTCCTCCTGCTCCTCCCTTTCCCTCCTCCTCCTCCCCCTCCTCCTCCCTTTCTCTCTCCCACTATGCCCCTGTCCTCCTTTCTCTCTTCTTTCAACATCAAAGAGGAATTTCCTGGCTCTTCTAAGGCCAATGCTGGAATAAGGTCACTGCCCAGGGCCACATGGTTCCTTAGGGAAGCAGCCCCCCAAAGCACACCCGGTGGATGAGTGTGCTTGGGGCCAGGGTCTATCTCAAGTGCTCTCTGCCCTGTTGAGTCGGCCCATCCTCTTCAGAAGGGAGAACTGATCAGTTTGCAGGGCATGAGCCACAGAGCTCAGAACTGAAATAACCAACAACAGGCACTCAGCCAGCAGGTCAAGCAGCTTTTCTGTGTGTTTGAAGTCCCCTGCCATTCTATTTGTAGGTGTCAGAGGAAATAAAAGAGAGCGTGCCCGTGGGCGGGTGGGTGTGTGTGCACAGGGAGCTGCCTCCAGGGGCCTGTGGGGGAAGCGGCATGGGCTGCCATGGGATGGGAAATCTCTGAACCACCATTCATAAAATAAAATAAGCCTGGGAGTCTGCTTCCCTGAGCGGGGATATATATATATATAAAATTTTAATTTTTTATATAATTTTTGGCCCCAGGTAGACAGCATATGTGACACATGCAAAGCGAAACATGTTAGATGTGTGGGACAATGGTCTAATTTCACGTAGGTTGTTCACCTTCAGTGCAGTTTTTACCCATAAAAAAAATCATAGAATGTGCACTTAGATTATAATTCTCCAGGAAATGAAAATCCAGTAATTATAGGTTTAAAGGGCCAAAGCACTGCATGGGCAACTGTGCCATAAACTGAGAACACATCTGAGTATCTCTGTTTGATCAAGTGTCATGAATAACTTGTTATAATGGGAACAGTAGGGATCCTCACATATCATCTGTCATGCAAAGCAAAAGGGAGGGTTGCCATGCCCTCCCCATACAAGCAACCCCCCAAAAAAAATTATATGTGTGCGTGCATACATACATCTATATTAAATTATAGGGATTATACAGGCAAGGATGATACAGAATGGAGAAGAGAATGAGGAATTATGGGAAGATATTAAAATGCCCAAGTATCTCAGTGGACTAGCCTGAAGGCTCTTGATCCCACAAATGGGTCAACACCAAACTTCAGGTTACATATGGAGTTTACCATCAATCAGTTATTATAGGTTGTTTAGATATACAACCCCTCTCGTTTGGGCCAGAAACTCTAGTCTTACTTAAGCAAAATCACAGCTAAGTTCTTTTTAGTCAGATTTTCCACAATAGAGGCACTCCTCATAGGGGTATTACAAAAGATTTCAATGTCATTCCAATTCGATATTCTGCATAAGTTTCCACGAAATACTCTAGTTGTAAAGAGCAGCAAGGTCACAAATTTAGGATAGGCTGTTAAGCTTTGGTCCTGAGAGAAAAGGAACTGAGATCAAACATCTTATAAAGAAGACATAAGTTAAATATGAAGTCAAGCACAAACCACCCCACAAATATTACACAACGTAAGCATTCGGTACATGCTGGATGACTAGAGATGGATGAGTGGATGAACACACGGACAGACGGATGGATGACACCCGGTTCTCTCTAGTCACTTGTCTCAAACTGGGCAGGAAAGGATTAGCCTTTTTTAGACATCAGTAACAGAGCTATGTAATGGGACAGATGGAACTTCAATTGCACAAGTGCCAATGGGGCATCTAAATTCTAGGTGTATAATGAGTGACCTATATTACATATCCTGATATGAAATATGAAGAATGTGGACAGAGACTCCTTTACTGTTTGCACTTGAGGCAGGAAACACCAAACCCACATGCAGAGCCTGTATCAGGAGCCTTCTCAGGCAGATACATAGAGGCTCTAGCTGTAACCCGGGGGACAGACTTTACACAAACTCATTACTAGGCTTAAAATTGCTACAGATTTTGAGCATGTTGCTTAATTAATTTCTTTCTGTCTCAAAACCCAACTACGCAATGAATGATACACGGAGCATTTCTCTGATGCAGATTCCCCCAACAAATCTTTGTTTGAGACTTTATGTGTAAAGTAGGGTTTTCAAAGCACTTTCAATATTGTGCTTGTCTTAATACTCACAATGAAGTCCTAGAAACCCTCATTTTCAGATCTTGAACCTGACGTCAGATAGATCCTGAAGGTACAACCATTTTGGCCATCTTCTGTCAGAAGTACCACATTCCATCTTGGTTGAGAGATCGTGACACTCTGTGTGACAAATCTAATGGGCGGCAAGGCCAGGACGATAACCTAAAGAGTCTGATTCAATGGGTCGTATACACACCACACAGCACAGCTGCCTTAAAAAATAAGATGCTTACACATAAATTTTATCCAGTGAAATCTGAATGACAAAATATATCAAATCACCTAAATATTCCTCAAATAATACTTTAAATGCCTGGACCCACACCTTACGATTAAAGCACAGGCTTTTCTCTGAGCTAATATAAAGAGAAAAACTAGACATTGTGCATATTTTGAAGTTTATATTCAAGCATAAACTATCCATTTAAAATTATTTTTGTCTGAGATAAAGCTTCACCAAATCTGCAGGTAGGATATTTTGGGGAGACCCAACCCCATACTTTAGATACAGTTGCTACACAGGTTCAATTCACAGGGGAATAAAAGGGTGGCTTAGTCAGAGGCTGTCAACTTAAAAATAAAAACACTTATTGAGCACCATGTATATGCTGAGCACAGGAACAGAAAAGAGGAAAGCAAAAATAAGGCAGATGTGCTTCCTGCCCTGGGGGAGGTCATGAACTGGTAACAAGAAACACAGTTACAATAAAAGGAAATGAATGCTATGCTCAACACAGGAATAGGGACTCTGGCAATACAGTCCACAGTTAACTCAGTTTTGGAGGTTGAGACAGAACAGAGGGACTTGCAAGAGTAAATAATTCTTGAATTGAGTAGAATGGTTAATCAACAAATCCCTCCAAGAGACCAAGGCCATAGTAAGAAGCAGGTCACACTGGAGTTGAACCTGTGGTCGAGATCTTGGTTGATGAACCCTCCCACTTCACGGTCAAAGACTGTCATTGTAACCCCTGCACGTCTTGCCATCGTTCCAGAGAAAATGGAACCAAAATCTTCCCCTCTCCAGGCAAAAGAATGCAGAGTTAATGCGTTAGCAATGATAACAGGATCTTCAAATGCAAAGAACACCACATCTGAGCTCAGCATTACCAAATAATCGCAGGTGGTAAGACATCTGTATGGTACCTGTTCACAGTAGCTACACAGCTGGCCCTATGTTATACTTTGCTTAGTCTCTGCAGTCCTCAGAGGTAAATATAGTTTCAACAAGCAGGGCTTTCGGAAAGCCTAATAGGGTCAAACAGATGACTAGACGAATGTCCCAAATTGGCCCAAGACTTACACAGTGCTATGTAAAAACAGGTAGATTTGGGGTTTTTAAAAATTCTTTGCCAAGTTTGGTTTCGTTCTGTTTTTCAGTACACACTTTTTAAGCCCCTGGCCTGTAAACTTGATCTTTTGGACAGCAAAGGACCTCTGGGTATTACCACAAAAAAAAAACAAACCATCGAGTGACTGTAAAGATGCACGGTCATAGCTAATGGCACCCCCGATTCCCATGATCACAATTCACATTCTCCACAGTGAAGTAACCCTATTGCAAATCAACTGTTCTCCCAAATTACATTGCACGCTCCTTAATGGTTTCTTATTTCTTGGGAATATTTGGTAAACATGCCCGCTATTGGCTGTGAGAATAGCATTGAAAAAAAAAGCAGATGAGTGTTTACATAAGACAGTTAATTCACCCTTGGCTGTTTCTTTAAAGTTGCATATTTTTCATATAAAAATCCCATAAGCAGAGGTTGTAGGAGGATGATGTTGATGGATACTGACCGTTCGACCCAGTTAGCAACCCCTTATATGACGTCCACGTTAACGGGTAGAAGGGGCTGAATTTTTAAAATTAAACAAAACAAAACATCTGTGCCCGTCCAGCCTTAGCCTTCAGGATGGGGCAGATCCAGCAAACATACAACCAGATTCTGCAGAACAGGTTTGTTTTCCTCCAATTTGCATTTAGTTTCCATAAAAATCTTTGACTTTTCAGCCCTTGCATTCCAGATTTGACTTGGGAAGCGTCATCAGTATACTTACAAATCCCTGCCAATTTTCAATGCCAGTGGAGTCTAAATCTCTCAGCCAGTTAATCTCTATATAGGTTGATCTTCTGGCTCTTCCAGCAAGGGTCAGATTCAGGGCGGGGGCTGGTAATCATTGCTGTCACTTTCTGACCCTGTCCTTAATATATTGGGCTGACTTAATCTAGAGCAAACTTCTGTAAAAGGTGTCACTTCCTCCTCAATGCAGAGAAATCCCAGACTGGGTTGCTCTAGTAGTGAGTCCACCCAGTAGGGGGATCTGAGAGATCCCTCTGGGGTCCCCATCAAGGTGGCCTCAGATTCATCCTTGAAAGTGACCCAACCTGGGTGAGCGAAAGCCAGACTGAACTACCCCTGGGTGGAATGTCAACCTCCGAGCCAAACTGAGAGCTGAAGTCACGTTCCAGGGAAGAAGGTCCCATTTACCACATTCCCTTCTTGTTTTCTCTCCTCAAATAGAAAAGCATATGTCCCTTAAGGAAGGGGAATTGTTCCAAAAGTGGGGGGACGGGGGAGGAAATCCTGAAGAGTTTTAAGTCAGAAACTTTAGGATCCAAAAAAAAAAAAAAAAGCATCAGTTTTTCTCATTAATTCAAAAACGCCTTACAGGCATCACCTGATGAATTCCCCCCAAGTGTGAAGACAAGTCCCGCAGGTTGTAATCAAGGTGAAATGGATTTTTGTCCACAGGTGGGCCCCTTTTTTTGCATGGGGAGGCCTCTGTAGTCTTGGGACTCATGGAGAAAGCTGCAAGACATTTTACCATCTGCTTTTATGGGTAAGAACAAAAATGGAAAGAAAACCAGGCAGCTCACCTCCAGCAATGAACACATTGCACCAACCAGGAGATACCGATTTTCCCTCCCCAGGCCTTTATCAAACAGACCATCACACTGCTTAAATTTCACAACCATTCCTGTCTCATCAGCTCTGTAAGTAGAACGAGGAAAAAGACAAGAAGGAGGAGGAGGAGGAGAAGAAGGAGAAGAAGGAGAAGAAGAAGAAGAAGAAGAAGAAGAAGAAGAAGAAGAAGGAGGAAGAAAAGAAGAAGAAGAAGAAGAAGAAGAAGAAGAAGGAAAAGAAGAAGAAGAAGAAGAAAGAAGAAGAAGAAGAAGAAGAAGAAGAAGAAGAAGAAGAAGAAGAAGAAGAAGAAAGAAGAAAGAGAAAAGATGAGGACGAGGAGGAAGAGAAAGGAGTTCCGCCTCCTGGTGTAATAAGCATTTGTCCGGAGCCACAGAAGATGCTGGACTCAATGGGGCAGGCACCCAGGGCCCCGAGCCTCGGAGTGAAAGTCCTGACAACCGGCCTCACACGTCAGTGCGGCCGGAAGAGGCTCTTTGCCGAGCTCCAGGGATTGTCGGGAATCCGGCACACACATGGATTGAGTTGCTAGTCTCCAGGAGACATAATAGGCCTTAAAGGCAAGAAGGCAGACAGGCGGGGTTTACTGAGGATTGCCCCCCAAGTCTAAGGCCCCAACCCTCACGGGCCGCCCAACTCCCTGATTTCCACGCATCTAGAGATGGAGTGAACGCAGGGCAGCACAGTCCCCTCCCACGGAGGCTCTAAGCTTTGCTCAGAGAACAGCTCTCCCCCTTAGCCCCGGACTAGCCTGGCAACCCCAGCCCGCTGACACCCGGACGGGGCTGGGGTCGGGGAAGGGCGCCCCGCCACCATAGGACTTTTTTGGCTCATCGCTCTTACACAGGTGGCACGGCAACTTTTCTGTGCAGTGGAACCTGGCGAAGAATGATGGTAAAGAGTCGAGAGAAGACAGTGATGTGCAGAGGGAGCCATGCCCCGACTAGGGCAGGCCAGAAGCTACCCCCAACCCTGCCCTGGGGGTCAAGGGATCCCCTGCATCAGAATCACCTGCGGTATTTGTTCAAAATGCATGTCCTGGGCCCCATTGGGTGACTCCTAAGCACCACCCTAAATGCCATATGGCTACAAGGAAAGTCTCCAGTTTACAATTTCTCACCCTCAGGTTTGAACCTCCATTCCCACACTGGTAAGGCTGCCCAGAGCCCTCTCTCCCTGTGCCCGTCTGTACCAAGTGGCTGGGGCTCTGCTCCAAACCAGAGGGTCTCAACTAGTATTTTATCATCACCTCCTCCCCCACACG
Organism: Canis aureus; assembly: GCF_053574225.1. NCBI lineage: Eukaryota > Metazoa > Chordata > Mammalia > Carnivora > Canidae > Canis > Canis aureus. The sequence continues at coordinate 46,121,982 of NC_135631.1, forward strand.
TAGCCCCTTTATGCTTTGCTTTTAAATCCCAGTTGCCCTACTCCATCCATGAAACATTAATATCACAGATCTACTGCACATCTGTCTCTGTAGCCCCGCAGCCCTCTGGGGCTTGGGGGGTGGGCACAACCATTGTCCGATCTAAGACTTCGCCACCACCCCAGAACCGATCTCCACCCTGTTGGGAAGCACACACTAAACACAGAGTCGCAAAATAGGCTGAGCCGGGCAGCAGGTCTAGGAGGGCTGCAGATGAGGAGAAGGAGGAGCAGCTGAATGGGCCAGCCAGAACCAGTTCTAGCTGACTGTTCCCCAGAGGCTTCAACGGACACCAGGTACAGCCAGATCTTCCAACATCTCAAAAGAATGTAAAAAAAAAATGAGATTTTTTTTTCTTTAGAAATCTCCCAATGTTTAAATGTTGGCAAGTCCAAAAAAACTGTAAGCTCTAGGAAAGCTGAGTTTTATGTGCAAGCTGCTCATTTGCAACTTCTGCTCTAGGAACGTTTAAATGAAGAAATGAGAGAAGAGGCTCCAGGCTGCTATGTGCGTGGACGTGACTTCCCAGAATCCTTAGCAAACCCTTGAAGCTGCTCCAGGCTGCTGTGCTGGTGGGATTTAAGATCCAGAGGGTAGCCTCTCTCAAGGACAACCCAAACAAGTCTTTCTTGAACCAGGGTTGCCAGGCTTCTTGGGGGATGGAGGGGGTAGTTGGGGGAGGGGGAAGCAAGATTTTAATTAATCTTCATCAGTTTTATGGTCAACCTCTGCCCCTGCCCATGGACACAATTCTCAATTCCCTACAGTGAAATATCCTGCACTTCTAGCAGGAGCTCCCAGTCCAAAACCCTTGCAGACACCCCCACCGTGCTTTTGCTCCTGCTGGCATCCGTGCCCGTCTGCATGCTGTTCCCACTGCCCAGAATATGGCCTCTCCGTTCTGTGAATGGGCTGCCCATTGGGCATGACTCAGATGCATCCTCCCTCCTGTCACGTCTCCCTCCTCTGTCAATTCTGCTGCGGGTGTGACCCCGTTAGTTCCCCATTACACTCAGCCTGGTATTTTTCATGGATTGCTTCTCATTCATAATATTGACCCCCAACCCCCTATAGACTGCAAACTCCATGGAGGCCAGAACTGCCTCTCCTATTTCTCCTGCTCCCTTTAACCATCAGTAAGACACCCCTGGAGTCACTCAAGAAATACTTAGAGAACTGTTCACAGGGGTTGGACCACTTTTCAACCTTTCCTCGGCAAAATTAGGACTAAGGATGTGCACAAAGTCCACAGAAGTTTTTTTCATGTGAAGATGCACAACTGTAGTGCTGATCCTACCAACAGAGTCCGTGTCCCCTGTTATGAGAGAATCTGTAGGGGAAGCTTGGACCTCTCCACCCACCCCAGACCCCATATTCACATGTTTATCTAAAACTCTTCGAGAACTCTTGGTCCTTGCAATGCAAATATTTATTTCTCTGCCTGACAACAGGGGTTTCTGTAGCCCTGAGCCCAGAAGACTACTCTAGTCCACCAGAGTCCCTAGACAAGTACTTGGATTTACTGAAATTGATGGATTATTGTGCAGAGAGAGAAAGAGAAAAACTTCTCACCTAAGTCCGGGGAATGAGGTGGAGAACAATAGAGTCGGCTCGCAGGCAGACGGGCTTCGCTCCAGGCAGGATGGAGCAGCACTTTGAAATCTTCCCCTAGCCCCAACCCATGCTGTCCCAGCTTGGCGTACGCTTTCATTTATCATTTATCCGGGGATCAGTAGTGGGAAGGGGGGTGCGTTCTCCAGCTGTTGTGTCATTTCCCTTGATAAGTCCTAAATTGACCGCGTTATCCGGCACCAAAGGAGCCTTCCTGCAGTAGGCATTTTTTATTATGTGCCCTTTTAGGGGACAAAGGCATCGTGTCAGTAAACTGCTATTGCTATGGGGAGTGTGGGGAGGGGGGACAATATTATTCTCACAGCTTCATAAGCAGGCTCTTCGGAGGGGCTAATGTGAGCGAAAGAAATTAGACAACATTACCATCTGTTAGCCCAACTGCAGCGGTGAGCCGGAGAAGGAAAGATAGAAAATTCTACTTTTTTTTTTTCAAGGGCAATTTTTAGCTCTAAAGAATCCAATTAAGACATTTCAAGCGGCACAATTGTACTCTTTTGCACCAAATTTATATTCATATATTTTTGCCGAATATTTGACCATATTTATGGGCAAAATGTGTACAATTTTTGCCCAGTATTTGAACATATTTATGGGCAAAATGGAGATGCGCCCCCTAGCTGGTGCCTTCCTGCCCTGGCTGCTACCTGTTCAGCCCAGGGGAGCACACTCTTGTGTTGTGAAAGTGGCAGTATGTGAACTACCTGTGGCCTTACCTGGAATAGAATCACCCCGAAGGATGACTTGTAGAAGTGTAATGACTTGAGGATGGGATCCTGGGTGCCCCACTTGGGAGCAAGAGAAAACATTCCACAGTGTCTGCTTCCCCCACCACTCTGCTGCTAAAGAGAGCCGCTTTCTTATAAACCGTAATAAACAGATATCACTTGGATGTGTGTTGACGTATTGATCCTATTTTTAAAAACATCTCCACAGATCCTCAAACGGCAGCGGGTGAGGTGGATGGGGTTAATCTGGAGGAGATCCGAGAATTTGCCAAAGCTTTTAAAATCCGGCGCCTGTCCCTTGGCCTGACCCAGACTCAGGTGGGACAGGCTCTCAGTGCTACAGAGGGCCCCGCGTACAGCCAGTCGGCCATCTGCAGGTAACCCGTGCCCACATGCTGTCACCTGTCCTGGCCGGCCTGGGCCTCGTCTGTCCTCATGGCTCAGCTTTTCTTCTTCGGGCGGGCAGAGCTGGAAGGGTAGAGTGTGGGGACTAAGTCTGGGGCGGTTATACATTGGAATCAGTGGCATTGACAGAAATGAAGGTGCTTAAGCAGTTCGGGGTCCTGGCTTGATAACTCCTATCAACTCACAAAGAAGGCAGTCTCATTGGGAATCCCCCACTGGTGGGCCAGAAGCTTCCTTCTGGACCTGCTGTCCTACGCAGCTGAGAGCCACCGTCCCCTGTCTGCAGACAGGTATCCCGAGCAAATGTTGTCAGGCTGCCAGTCCCACTGGGTGTTAACCCTCCCACCTTTTCTGCCCAGGGATGGCTTTCAGGATTTTCCCAGAAAAATTCACCGTAGAAAGAAAATTAACCATCTCGTGACCGCAAAGGAATGCTTTAACATGGCCTTGCCAGACACAACTCTCAAAGCACATTTTTTTTTTTTCAAAGAAGTAGCTGCTTTAAGTGGCTCAGAAAGGGGTGGTAAGAATCTGGCCTAAGCTGTCCCCGCCCCCTCCAAAATGAATAAATAAATAAATAAATAAATAAATAAATAAATAAATAAATAAATAATAGAATCCAGCCTTGGTTGTGTTCAAGTTGATCTGGGTCAAGCCGCCAGCAGCAGACCCCTGCATGTATATGTGTGTGTGTGTGTGTGTGTGTGTGTTGCACTAATCCCATGTTTATGCATGAGGTAACAAAGGCACTTCTGTAAGAGCTTTTTCCTCTTGGGCAATGCCTTATGAGTCCTCCTCCATCAGGAAAAGCCAAGAAACCAACTCTAAACTCATTTAAGTGGATTTTGTTCTTGGTGATCCATGAAATGCTGTCTTTTTATCTGCTCTTTATACTTTTAATGTATTCCCCAAAGGACGGAAGTGTACTTTGCCTGCAGTTTAAGACTAAGGCTATAAATAACATCAGTATGGGGTAGTAGCTTGCAGCTCACATTTTGCTCAATGATTTTCCATAAAACCCATTGATTGTTGTTAAATACAAAAAGCGCCATAGGATCCTCTCACTTCTATGGTCTCCCCTACTGTTTTTTCTTATAAGATACCTCCCTGTAGAAAATAACCTTTATTCAGTCTATACAAGGATACTACTGCTGGGAAATTTGTTTCAAGGCTTGTATATGTTATTCCCAACAACACAGAAACATCAACACTAACAAGCAGCATCAGTGATATGAATACGCCTGCTCCCTGTTGGGAAACATTAATTTTGTTTCATCTTGACAGCCTCGTGATGAAGGCAGCCATAGGTTTGTAAGTCGTTGTCAATTTGTTATTTTTGCTAAAGTTCTCTTTGGCTTATTTTTAGTCCTAAAACATGATTTCCTTTTATTGGTTTGAGTGCCGTCTCAGATGTTCACCAACACCCGTAGAGTGTCTGGGGCATTCCCAATCAAATATGTAGATTTCTGAAGTCTTCCCCAGGGAAGCCAAGAAAGCAATGGCTGAAATGGCAAGAGAGACCCTGGGAACTCCCCATATAACTGAATATGCCTCGACTTTATAGTCTTTCTCTAGCCTGTAGGGTCTGGCTGAGCCAGTTATAGGAGCTAAATACCAAAAGAAAAAAAAAATGAAAGCCTTGAAAGAGACGGAGATCTGACATTGGAACAATTCACATTTATTTAAGGGGTAGACAGGAATCTGCATTTGAGCCTGCACACTCAGGTGTCACTTAGGAGGGAGGGGTGGCTCCCAGGCACCCTTTGATGAGTCCCTCCTTGAGAGAGACAAAGAGAAGGAAACATCACCAACACCCTGAACATCCCTATTGCAGCTTTGCCCCTCACACCATGGCACTGTGAAGCCTGTTGTCATGTTTATCCACAGTTTAAGCTTTGAAGCTTTTATGGTCAAATGTAGTATGTGGCAAATTCCATGACCATTAGAGCTTTTGTGGCAAGCTCATTAAGTGACATTAGATGATTAGTAGTTCATTTTTTTATTGAAAGCAAAATGTACTTCTTCCCCCTCTGACCAGGAGTGGAAGTTGGGTTAAAAAAAATAATAAACAAATAACCCCTTGATCTATAGACAGAGAACGCAATGCACTGGAAATCACGTTAAAACTTGGTACTATTTGCACTGCTTATCACAATACCTAAAATGCAGTGTCAAAGATAATATTATGGCCCATAGAGGAAGCCTATCCTTTTGTGCCCTTCTGCAAGCATCCTTATAAAGCATACTCAGACTGGCTAAAGCAGGTTCATTTCGCTCTAGGAGAACAGCCCATTGTAGTAAGATGCACTCTGCAGTCAGATGGTTGTCTTTCAATACACTGACCCCTTAAAAAGAGTGAATCCAAAGAGGATCCGAGAGAGAGGATCTGTGTGTCCAAAGTTGTCATACCGTAGGCCATGAATTTGGATTTAGAATAAACAGATGAAGGAATAAAAGCAATTACTAAATACTTTGGTGTATTTCGTGGAAGCATGAGGCTGAACTGGATACCAGGATGACCTCTTAAGGCGCTCTATATAATTTTGTCCCAAGATGCTTCATATTTCTTAAAAATCCCAGAAATTTTTCTGGATTCCGTAGCCCAGAATTGCTGAGAGCCGTTGATACCTAGACCACATTTGCAGAAAATGATATCATTCAAGGACAGTTTGCAGATATCACACATTAAACACAGCTCGATGCCCCAGTGCCAAAGTGTACCATCGCCCCGGACAGTGTTTAAAAAGCATGAGGTGGCCTCAGCACAACCGGGGACAGTGAGAGGGGAGCGTTGGTAGCAACTACAGCAGGGTGTCTGGCTGCATGAGGCCCACCGTAAAGTAGCAACGGGCTGTGCTTTGCCTGGAAAGGGGCATGTTGCTAACTAACATCTAGTGCAAATGGTTTGTTATCGGAGATCAAGAAGGGACGAGGGAAGGCGGGGGGAGAAAGAGAGGGAGAGAGGGATTCAAATGAGACAGAGATGAAAAGAACCCAGTCCCAGTCTCCATCCCGGACTCTGTAACCAAAACAGCAGTGTTTTCATAACCGAGTCAATGGGAGGAGTTTAAGGCAACCTCAATGAGGCACACGAAAGGAGTCGTTCTTGGTGGAAGAACATGACAGCTGCTGTCGCCTGGCGCCACTCCCTGGCGTTTACTTTTGCCCTGAGGATTCTGAGTGTGGGGGACACATGGCTGGGGACGAAGGGTTTGACAGGCGCTTAGATCTCCGGAGTGTGCGGGGTGGGGAGGGCTCTGCAGGTCGGTTTTCATCTCCCTCGCGATGGCTGTCGTGTGTCCTGGCGTCTGCAACCCCCCCGTGTGCCCCCGTCTCCCCATCCGTGTGGCTGTGCGGGCTGCATGCGGGGCATGAGCATGCGGGCCGGGTGGCGCTGGCTTGAGCGGGGACGGCCACCTTGCAGCGGGCTGCTCCCCCGGAGTGAATTCGCTCTGCCAGTCAGTCAGGCAGCAGGCAGGCAGGGCGCCCACCCTGGCAGAGGACTCAGTGTAAGACTGTTCTTTCTCAATTCTCCCCCCAGACACACCATCCTGAGAAGCCACTTTTTCCTACCACAGGAAGCCCAAGAGAACACTATAGCTAGCAGTCTGACAGCCAAACTGAACCCTGGCCTTTTGTATCCTGCCAGGTTTGAAAAGCTGGACATCACCCCTAAAAGTGCCCAGAAGATCAAGCCGGTGCTTGAGCGGTGGATGGCTGAGGCTGAGGCCCGCCACCGAGCAGGTGTGCAGAACCTCACCGAGTTTATTGGGAGTGAACCGTCCAAAAAGCGCAAGCGGCGCACCTCCTTCACCCCCCAGGCTCTTGAGATCCTCAATGCCCACTTTGAGAAGAACACACACCCCTCTGGGCAGGAAATGACCGAGATTGCCGAGAAGCTGAACTATGACCGGGAAGTAGTTAGAGTTTGGTTCTGCAATAAGAGGCAAGCCCTGAAGAACACAATTAAACGCTTAAAACAGCATGAGCCGGCCTCGGCCGTCCCCCTGGAGCCCTTAACAGACTCTCTGGAAGACAACTCCTAAGGATCAGAAGCAACATGCCCAAGAGCTAACCGCCGCCCTCAGACTCCACAGATCATAACTGATGATGATGATGATGATGATGATGATAAAAAATTGAAAATAAAATTGACAAGTAGCCCCCAGTCCTCACCCTCGTCCATAAAAGACTGAGAAAGCGACCAAGTGGACAGAATGGTTTATACATGTCCATTGGTTTTCCAAAAAGAAAAAAAATATAACAATTTTTGAAAATTTTTAAACGAGGCAGACACCGTCTGGCAGGTGTGTGCGGTAGGGTAGTCCCCCGGCCCAACCCGTCTCTACCCCCCACCCCTCCGAAGCCAATTTTCTAACGGACTTAGAGCAAACCAAATAACCACATACTTTTTTCTGTGTATTATGAAAATGTGAACACATTTTAAGGAAAAAGAAAAAAGACCAAACCAAAAACAAAAGAAAGAAAGAAAGAAAGAAAGAAAGAAAGAAAGAAAGAAAGAAAGAAAGAAAAAGAAAGAAAGAAGAAAGAAAGAAAGAAAGGAAGGAAGGAAGGAAGGAAGGAAGGAAGGAAGGAAGGAAGGAAGGAAGGAAGGATGGAAGGAAAAAAAACCCAAAAGCAAACAAAAACTTTTATCTGTTCAAAGCGAATACAAGCCTGCCACCTGGAGGAGGGACTGCATTCTTTCAGGGTCTAAGTGCTGATTCACTCTGAAAACCTATTAACCAAAGTCAGAAACATGGCATTGCAAACGCGATCGTTGGTCTACTCTTCTCTGCGTGTAAAGTTGTGTTACGAATTTTTACATTTGTACTTAAAGGAAAAATAAGAAGCCTGATTTCTCTTGTCTGACCCATCTCATTCCCCACCCGTGGGGTGGGCACCACTGTTGAAGCCATTCTGTGAGGCTCACTGTTGGTTTTCTTTCGGGGTGGGGGGGTGTTCTTTTTTCTTTGTCTTTAGTTTTGTTTTTCGGGGGGAGGGGGCATCCTGGATCGTGTGCCAAAGTATCCATTGCTTTCTTCTCACTATGACTTGTGGGTTTGAGATAAGAAACTGGAGCTCGCATTTCTCATGTTTCCTCCATTTCTCCGTCTCCCTCGTGTGCGGCCTCCAGGGTCTGCTGGAGGGTCACAGAGTGGGAACGGTGTCTTGTCCACTCAGATCCCGTGAAACGCAGGAGAGACTCCAGAATAACTAGGGCTTTGCTCAATGAACTGTCACCACTGGCATAAGCTGTAATCATACTCACTGTCCCCACCAGAGCTTGGGATTTCTCTCAGTCTGTTGGCCACGTACATGGAGAGCTGACCAAAACTAATTTTGTAATATAAATATAAACTGCACATTTGGTTCAATACTTACATCTATGTGATGCTTCTGTGCAAAGCAATTTCTCTCAGAAGTCTGATAGCCAAAGAAATGTCTCAAGATTTCAGTCAGAACACACACATAGCATGCACACACCCATATGCACACACACAAAGGAAACAGGCCAAAAAGAAAGGGATGATCACTGGATCATTAGAGACCATCATGTATCCTATAAATCCCATCTTTTCTGCTAATCTTTTCATTCCGATAGGGATGGCCAACTTTTTTCAGGGGGGAACCATTGTTCTTTGTTCTTGGGATATATATATACACGCATATATATGTGTGTGTGTGTATATATACACAAATACAAATGGAGCAGAAAGTTGGAAGACGAATTTAAATGATTGGAATTGGGGGCTGGGTTCTTAAGGGGAACAGAGGTTATAACAGTGAAGTACCTCCGCTAAAAGGAAAATTCTAGAAGCAGCTTATCTAACACATCAGAATAGCCTTCACTATTAGAACTAGGGGATTATTTCACTATTCAAAATAACTTACCCAAAAGGTCAGTGGGCCAAAATCACCTAATAAGCCAGAAGGAAAGGGTGAGATGTGAGGGTGGCTGGGCAAGTGGCCACCTGGAGCCCATGGCTGGTGTTCCCCACAGAGACAGGCAAAAGGTGTTCAGGCAAAGGAGCTGGCAAAGAGGACCACCGATTTGCCTGCTGTCTAGAAGCAAATATTCCTGAGCAATTAGTTCCAAATCACGCTCATGTACTCTCTAGAAGTAAATTGTGAAGAAAAAGGAAAACCTTCAAGTTGCCCAACCGAATACAAATGCCACCTTCTCCCCTAATACACTCCCTCCCCCAGGGGAGTTGGAGATCCTTCTTCTGTTGGTGCCTTTGCTGGCAATGTCCATGCAATGGTAGGACTGTCCCCACCCTACCCCGCTCCTGGAAGTTTCATGCGTGGCCATCAGGAGACCACCAGGAAGGAAACTCAAAAAGAAATCCTGCAAGTGGAATCATTCGCTTATAAAGGCATTTCCATTTCACCAGTCTGATGCTAACTGGACCACAGCTAACCTGATCTTCGATGCCAACGACATCATGGTACCCATTTCACCACCTCAAAAACTGCACACAAAGAGCAACAACCCAGAAATCCCAAAAGGTATCGATTAGACAGATTTTGTATTCTCCTAGGACCTGCTCCAAATTCCATCAGGAAAAGCTCCTCAGGAAGAGAAGTTAACAAGAGGACATATGATGGATGCTAAATGTTTAAACATATGCCAGCAGCAGTTACATAAGGCCTGCTCGGTTCGGAGATCTATAATTGGGAGGGTATAACTAGGACAGTGAAAATATAAAATAAAAGTAATCTTCCAGAGTGGAATAAAAAAGAAATATATTCATCCCACAGTCGTAAAACCATTCATGTGCAGTGATTTTTTTTATAGTTTTATAATTTTGTATTGTTTTATAAATTATTTATAAGGTGTTGTAATGCTTCTTATATTAATTTTTTAAAGATAAATTTTTTGCTACAAGGCATAAAAAGGTGCCTGAACAAATTCTTAGGAATATAAATTATACTGTGTGACTTGTAAGTCTTCGGGACCTCACCTACTGCTTAATTTTATTATGACATTTCTTATTTCCACTTGTAAACAACTTCATATGCCAGTAGCACTTAAGAGTCTTTTATGTTTCCATGAACTGAAGGCTAAGGTTGCCATTAACAAAAAATAAAAGCCACTTCGGGCATATGTGATTGTATTTCAAGCTTCAATATTTTTCTTACATATTCTTAAATTATGATCATCTTCATTTCCTTCATCATTTGATAAAAAAAAAGAAATGACTGATGTTATATTTCACACCTGTTTGTGGGCTTTTTTTTTTTCAACCAAAAACCATTTGAAAAATTGAGAATTTTAATTGCATTGCAAGGATTTGGTTTCTGTATGTTGTAATCACACAACACACACGCGCATACACACACACACACACACACACACCCCACAGGAGAGAGAATAAAAAAGCAAAAGGAGCTAGGAAAAAAGAAAACCAAGTAGAGGCGTATCAAAGAACTCAAGCTATAACCAAAAAGAAATTGTAAAATGCCTTTGCTCATCTTCTCTACGCTGGACCAAAGCTCAATATTTGTAGGTATATGCACATTGTATAGATATGGCTTAAATGTTGCTGACAATCTCGCAATACTAAACTGTTCCTATTTTAAGAAAAAAAAAGAAATACAAACTGTTCATCAATGTTTTACCTCAGCACTCTACTTGTACCCAGTTAATGACCAAGCTTAAAAAAAATGGAGAAAAAGGAAATTGATTTTCATTTCAATGTTTGACTGTAAAATCTGTTTGGATAACATTTTGTAATGAGCTTTTTGTCATGTGGTTTGCTTGTCTTCAACTTGAAACTATGTGAGGCACATTTGTTTTATTTGTTGTTAAGAAAGTGATTTTTTTTTTTTTTTTTTTTTGTCCTACGTGCTGTGATCTAGACTGGTCACCAGGGTCACTGATGAGAAACCACAGAAAGTTGCCTGCTCCACGTGTGGGGCAGGCAGCAGGAAGGAGGGCAGAAAAAATGACTGGGTTGTTTCGAAAAAATCCTCTTGATGAGAAGTTGACATGATGGACTTGTGACCAAGAAGCCAAACTGGATATTTAAAAGCTCCTTACTTGCTCTGACATTGAAACCAAAGCTGATTTATCTGCACAGGTTGCTTAACGTTAAAAAAAAAAAAACTGACAAAACTGTACTTAATCTAGAGCAATATCTGTATGGTCAGTAAAGCTGCACTTTGTGTATTTCTTAACAGCTTCAGATCTGTCACTTTTAATTTGTACCATAAAAAATAAAGAATTGTTTGACATGAGCTTCTAGAGTAAGTGTGTCTTGAACTCAGATATATCATTTCAACTGTAAGCATGTAAATGAATATGTAGGATAACCCCAGGTGTTAAGAAAAGGAAGGGGTTCCAGGCAGACCCATTAATATCATGATTATTTTAACTTTTCGAATAAAAGATTAGATAAATTAAGACACCATTGGTTGCAGGTTACAGAAATCCAACTGAAACTTGCTGAGACAAGAAGAGCCGATGCTATTTGACCTGATAGGGAAGTCCGGCTGCAAGCTCCGCTGCATACAGTGGTTCCAAGGATGTCACCAGCCTGCCCCGCTCGGCTTCCTTCTCACCCGGGAACCTCAGATGTTGAGTCTTGCACCTGTCTCTAAACTAGGCGCTGTGTTGGGGAATTATGTACTGGAATCCACTCCGGGGTCACAGACCCACCCTGTCTGTGGTCAGGGGAAGGGGCCTCATGCTAACAACCCCGAGGAACCCCAAGGAAGAATGGGAAGTCTCCACAAGAATCTGAAGACGGAAGATGGGAAACCATAGCAAGCCGACACAACCCATGGCCATCCAAGTCTCCTACTAACACCCCGCCCTGTGCCAGGTATTGCAGAGGATTCTGCTGGGAAAGAGCTCTTGCTGCCTTTTCAAGCAATTCCTGTCATTGCATGTTCTGGAAAATTTAGGCATTTAGAATATGCTCCTGATTAAGTATAATGTGAGAATAGGAGGTGAGTTAACGTGGTTTTACAATTTACTGGATCAAAAGGAAGATGGGATTATCTTGCTAAAATACCAGTAAAAGGGGGTGGGGTAGTTAGAATGATAATCTGCATGCTTTTAGTGACCTTCAGCAAACATTTCTTATGCTACATGGAGGTCCATATATCAACTTCATCTTGTGATTGATAAGAAGTGCTTCAGGACAAGCAACAGAACCAAAAATCGGAGTGCCCATACATTATAAATAGGCAAGAAAAGTGGCCAGGAAGCTCCGAGATGGATTTCTAAGAGGAGCAAAAAGATGCTGATGCTTCCGTCCTCGTGGGTAGAGAAAGACAAAATACAGTCACAGTCAAGCTTTCTTTCCATTTAAAATACTCTGAAAATACTCCTTGGTGGCTCAATCGGTTAAGTATCCGATTCTTGGGCAAAGGTCATGACCATGATTATACCTATTATTATAAAATGTTTGATAATACATCTTTAAAAAGATGGTCATCTCCACTATACTCAAATTACAAATAAAATAAAGTACATGTCTCAACGAGATATCCGGACTTCCACCTTCATTACAGCCTTATTCATTACAGCCTTATTCACAGTAGCCAAGATATACAAATAAACTGTGCTGTCTTTGTTCATTATACAACTGCTTAATATACTAAAGGGACACGATTATTTCAACTTTCACAATAAAAATCTAATAGTTTCCACCGCCCAACACCAGCCCTTTCAATAAAGTTGGGATCTACTGTCATGCTGGACTGAAGAGAAACACCAGCATAATGGCACTCAAGGTCCTAATTGTCTCCATCCTTAATAAGGACATAATAATACAACATTTGGGTAACAACCACTGATATAAGGATAATTACTTGTAACTATGTATCTGAATCATCATAATAATATACATTACCTATTAGAAGTCATGTAACAGAGCTCCTTGGTGGCTCAATCGGTTAAGTATCCGATTCTTGGTATCAGCTCAGGTCATGATCTCGGTCATGAGATCAAGCCCCACATCCGGCTCTGCACTCAGTGGGGAATCTGCTTGAGATTCTCTCTCCCTCTCTCCTGCCCCTCCCCCCTCTAAAATAAATAAACAAATCTTAAAAAAAGAAATAATGCAACAAAATATAATAAAATGACAACAAAATTATTTAAAGCAACAAAATATAAAATAGACAACAAAATTATTTAAAATAAAAGAAAAATAAAAAGATACCACTTAAATTCAGCCATTCCACATTCCACAAATATCTGTGAAACATTCATATGTGCCGGAAACTTTTTGTTGCGAAAACTCAGAAATAAACAAAATGAATCCTTGTCTCCAAGAAATTCATAGTTATGGTGCAAAAGCCAGTAATACTTGCCCAGAAGCTAGAATCTTCCCATGTTTCTTGTATTATAATATTTTACACATAACACAAATTTCAGAATTAAAATGATGAAACACAGTTCTGAGGCTGAATTTGAAACAGTAAATGAACGGGTAGACAGAGCCTCGGCTATAAGACACTCACCAGTATCTGTTTTAAATGATTCCAAAAGCTGTTCCAACAAAATTTTCCACTAAGCCAACCATATACACATAATCTATTCAGTGGCAACTGTAGCAGGACAATGGTTGATGAATTTAATCAAAAATCCATGGCTGGAAAGAGTTCAGGAGCAGGTTGTCACCAAGTAGATGAAACCAGCTCCTCACTAACAAACACAGGTCTTGGCTCCTTATCCATCGTTTGGCCCTTTGAAAGGAGTCCGAGTAGACGGCCCTTAAGAACCACTCAGCTTACCTGCAGTATCAAGGGAAAGAGACACCTACGGAGGTTTTCTGTATATTAGGTGAAAATCTATCTAGAACATATGAAACATTGCTGTTTTCTTAAAACAGATCATGGGTATAATTTACCCTCTTCTTTATGGACTTTGTCCATCTATTTGCTTTACCCTTGTTAATGGTTCCATCCATCAGCCATCCAGACCTACATATATACACTCAAGTCACCAAAAATCCTGGCAACTGTGCCTCGTGAATCCCTTTGACTCTGTTGACCAAAAAATAAAGAGCTGCAATAAGAGACAAATGAGCACTTATTTGACATCAAAGAATTGCAATTTGGGGAGCAAAGATTCAGAAACAGATAGTGGGATGCTTGGGTGGCTCAGCACTTGAGTGTCTGCCTTTGGCTCCGGGCGTGACCCCAGGGTCCTGGGATCGAGTCCTGTATCGGGCTCTCCGCAGAGAGCCTGCTTCTCCCTCTGCCTATGTCTGCCTCTCTCTGCATGTCTCTCATAAATAAATAGATAAAATCTTAAAAACAACAACAACAACAACAACAACAACCCAGATTGTGTCCCACTTGTAGGATGAAAGCAGGGAGATATTATGAAGGACAGGAGCAATTACATGAGTTGAGGGGGAAAAAAACATTTTCTATAGGTATTAACAAGCTAAGCTGCTTGGGTTAAACACTCTATCTTCAGAAAATCCACAACCACTGGTCTTGTGACCAGGATGCCCATTCTCCTGCTGACTTCTCAAGCAATTGTTTAAACAACTGTTCAAAGATAGGGAAGGCAGTTTCTCTGCACCAGCCACTCCCGGTCAGTTTCAAAAAAACTCCAGTCGTGTCAATTCTTCACAACTGTCTCCTGCTCTCCATCCTCCACTGCCACTACTTATCTCAAGCCCACCCACCTCTCACCTGGACCACCGTGATATGCTGCTCCTGGACTCTCTACTCATCAAAAGCACGCCACCAAAGAAATCATTCTGAAAGGCCAATATGAATATATTTATCTTCTATTTAAAATTTTTCCAGTGCTTGTGATTGCCTTCAGAATGGACCCAAAAAAACCTCAGGCAGAGGATACAAGGCCTCTCGGGACCCAGCCTTTGTTTACTTCTTGGCTTCATCTCTTATCAACTCTCAAACCAAACTTCTGAAAATTTCTCCAATACCCAGGGAACATTTTGTGCTTCTGCTTGGCATGTCCATCCACTGCACTATTGGCCTATCCAACCTCTGCACACTCTTTAAGACTCGATTCTATTCAATTCCTATTGGACTTCTACTATGTGCCGGGCATCGTGTCGCCTTCATCAGAGCATGGACTGAGTTTGCATATGGATCATTTACATGTTACAAAATCACTGACAGAGACCTCTACATGACCTACAGATTTGGCTTCCCCAATGGACTTGTAGTTTGGCAATCTATTCTTTTAGTCAATTGTCATTTGTACATGACAGGTCTTCCTGTCTGACAAGAGTAACAGTAATTTTACATTTGTATAATTGTATGATGAACTTCCTTCATTTATACTAGTCCCCTCTTATCCACAGGGGAGACGGTCCAAAACCCCTAGTGGATGCCTGAACCCGCAGATAGTACTGAACACTAAAAATACTATGTTTTTTCCTATACACACATAGCTATGACAAAGATTAATTTACAAACTAAGCACGGTAAGAAATTTAGTAACACTATCTAATATTAAGGCAGAACAACTATAGCACTATACTGTAATAAAAGTTATATGAATGTGGTCTCTCTCAAAATATCTTATTGTCTAAAAGTCACCCTTCTTCTTGTGATGATGACAGATGATAGAATGGCTATGTGATGAGGTGAAGAGAAGTGAGTGATGTAGCATTAAGCTACTACTGACCATCTGAATACATGTCAGAAAAAGGATGATCTGCTTCCAGACTGTGGTTGACCACGGATAACAGAAACCACAAAAAGTAAAACTGTGGATAAGAGGGCACTGCTATATGTTTGTTTGTTTTTTATTTGCTCATAACATAAGCCCTTAGAAGTGTAGTAATTTCTATTTTATAGATGAGCACTAAGAGTCATAAAAGTTAATGGGCTTGACCAAGACCCCAGAGTTCATGAGTAGAGCTAAATATATTGGGAATTAGAGTATTCACCAAGATGGATACACACTGAGCCCTAGTGAAATGGTGTCTGATACCCCCATGTCTCTCAATCCACCAGTATATAAAGCACAGTATCTGATATATGGTATCATTCAGGAAAGGCTGCTGTTGAAGATAAATTCTAATTATCTAATCACCAAGTCCACTTTGATTTAGGTGAGTATAGCCTGAATGATTAGTGCTGCTTGGCAGAAATAGTGAAAAATACCTAAGGGAAATTAGATACGCCTCTATATGTCATGCCGTTCCATCATCACTGAGCATCAGGGAAGAATACGGGGTTCTAGGCAAAGGAGTTGAAACCAACAGAAAAGTGAAAGAGAAAGTATCTAAATCCTACAGGTTGTTTGACTAATCCCATCAGCAAGTGAATATGATGGAATAAGTGTAGAAACCAGAAGCTGGCCTCAGGCCTGGACTAGCGAGTCCATTCCAGAATTTTCTTTGATACTCCCACATCAACCTTAAGAATTGAGATTGTGCTCCCAGATGTTAAGTGCTTTTAGCTTCACCAGACCTGCTGATTTGTCACTTAGGAACAAGTCACACTCACTTCTTTGCTCTGTACTGCAAGGGTCTGGCATCTGTATGTGTAAATGGGGTTCATTATCAAAGTCACTAGGGCATTATCTCTGAAAGTGGCCATATTTCTAGAATGTTTGGCTACATGCCATATGCAGTGGTGGGGAGGCCAATATAATCACACAGATTCAGAACTGAAGTAGCTCCAGAAACTGAACTTCAGTGCAAGAGTACGACACCCACCCCTATGTGACAACAACACTGGTGGTGAACTGTACTACTACGTCCTTTACAGATGCTCTTGTTAAGATGCTGGACACAAGCAGAGACAGGCATTTCTTATATTCCTACCGTATAAAAGTATTACTGTCCTCATTTCCAAATCTTGCACTGTTATCTGAGACTTGCAGCCTTGCTTAGACTTATTTATGCTACTAATAAATACTCTCAGAGAGGAAGATCCATCAAGTCTTAGTTACATCCAGACTAACTAAACTCTTTAATGTGTCCTCGAAGTGGATCATTGGGTCTCTGACAAGTCTACTTCGGATCCTGTGGTTCTGGTTACTTGGGCCACATCATGACTACAGATGAAGGCAAAGATCAATTGGGAAACAGTTTTGCTTGTTTTTGCTTTCAGTTTTTCTTGTTGTTGATATCTTACATTTTACATTAATCTGTTTGTTGTAGAAAAATCAGAAAATCCCAAGTAACAAAAAGGCATTTCCATTGTCAGCATATTATAGGTCAACTGTTTATCTTTATATTGTTCTATTTTAACATTTATGAGCTGCTTCCAATGATTGTCTTGAACTACAGAGACAGAGGGTAAATTAGGAAATCGAAAATGGAACTCATGTACCTTGAAATCCCGTTTCTGCGAAACACCACAGCTGCATGAGTTGTTCAAACTTAGCAATTATTCACCCAAAATTTTAACTAGATAGACCATCACACAGCTCATCTTAGAGGAAAATACAACAACCCTGGCTGTCTGGGAGATGTGATGCCTGGGACTGTCTCCACTAACCAATCAAGAGGTAATAGTGAAGAAAAGTAGGTGTCCCCATGTATCGGCAGGACTGTAGCAGCTAACATGAATTCCTTCTTAGGATGACAGCCTCTGCCTTACATATTTTTATTTAGATTTTATTTATTTATTCATGAGAGACACAGAGAGAGAGAGAGAGAGAGAAGCAGAGATATAGGCAAAGGGAGAAGCAGGCTCCATGCAGGGAGCCAGAAGTGGGACTCGATCCCAGACCCCAGGATCATGCCCTGGGCCAAAGGCAGGTGCTAAACCAGGGAGCCACCCAGGGATCCCAGCCTCTTCCTTACATTAAAAAAAAAATAGTTTCATCTTTATATCAACACTTTGAGTGACTTTTATATCATGTTCTCACTAAGCATTATACACATGCACCCCACCGGAGCCAGTCTAGCCTGTAACAGTATAGAAAGATGACTTAAACCCATCAAACCCATTCTCCACCATCTAATTTGACAACACACACCTCAACACACACACACACACACATCAAATGTTTTTAATAGTTTCTTTCCGATGACACAAGCTTCGTGCTTACCTTCTAACATGTTCTCACCGCGCCATCAATGTTCAGTTCCTACTTCTGCTTTAAATGGAGGGAGAAATTCTGCTCAGGCTCCTGGCTCTCCTTTTGGAAGGTTAGAGTACAACCTGTCTTTCCAAAAAATAATGTGGCTCAAGCATTTGCCACGTATGTATGTCTTCTTTATGTCTGCTTCTAGAACGATCAGACTTCTTGGGAGGAACCAAGAGAGGAAAGTGAAGCCTCCAAGATGATAAGAACAGAAAATTTCTGCAGTATTCCCCTTCACAGGAAGCATTAACCTTTATGGGAACTGTTTGTACTTCCTGCAGAGAGCAAAACTGTGGGGACACACCAAAGCCACCTGCCCTACCCATGGCAGAGCAGCCAATTGACCTTGCTCCTTCTCGTCCTAGTTCTTTGTTTTCTGCTACTCTTTTTTTATACTCACTTTTCCTCACCTTCCCCAAAACTGAAGGGGTATGCAGTATCATCAACTTTCCAGATGAAGAGACCATTCACTGTTTCTCGCCCACACCCCCTCAACTTTCTTAGATAGGGTATCCTCCTTACATTTTGTGTTCTCTTGTCTTCTTGCTCCTTCCCCATCCTTATATCCAAAGCCCAGATGAGACGCCTAAGATATGAAAACATAATAAATGTGTAATTGAATATTTGGAGCAGAGGTCAAGAGGAGAATCTGTTATGAGGCCTGGCAAAAGTTTTCCATAAAGGATCAGAGATAGCAAATACTGTAGGTTTTGAGGGCCATACTCTGCTGTTTTAGCGCAAAAGCAGTCATCAGTAGTTTATAAACAAAATGGGAATGATTGTTCCAACAAAACTTTATTGACAAAAATAGGCAGCGGCTGGATTTGGCCTGCAGACTGAAGGTTGCTCACTCCAATCTACCAGGTTACATTGGTTTGGGGGGATAACGGAGTCTCCATAAGTCTTCCATGGACTCAGAAGTAGGCTTGCCTTCTGTTTCACCCAGACTCCTTAGGTTAGGATTCTTTTACCTGTTCTCTATGCATCTTTCCACCTGCCTCAAAAATCTTTAGTCAAAATTCTGTACCAGTGACCTGGGGGAACCTGACCTCAGGCATCATCTCATAATATTCTAGGAACTTCTTGCCTCCATGAAAAGTTTACTGACTCTGGAACAGATGCTCGGACACATACCAAATTTGCATTGGGTCTAGGAGCCCTATGGGAAAGACCTTAAGCCCATCTCACAATTGGGGTTCAAATATATGCAGAATACCTGAGACACTAACGTCTTCCTAGGACCTAGATTAGAGGGAGAGAAAGCAGGGTCCTTGAGAGGAGGTGGAGGTGAGTGTGGAAGGACCTGGCTGAGAGGACCAACCTAAGCTTCAGCAGAGCCAAAGCATGGGTTCCCAGTAGGGGTGAAGTGGGGATCCTGGGTGTGTGGGAAGGGGAGAGGCTTTAAGGCTAAGGAACTCACCTCTAGAAGCGGAGCCAGGATGAGGATGACATGAGTGAGGCCCCGAGGGCACAAACTTTCAAGAAGTACCCAGGACAAGGCCTGAGAGTGAGCATCTCCTGAAATTTTACATCCTGGCACCTCACTGACTTCACCCTGTCAGGGTCTTTTTTGGGAGGCTGGTCCAAGAAGTGGAAGGAGAATTCTTGCCGGCCTAAGAAGAGCTTCAGACAGCAGCTTCTAGGCAGAAATTGGTGGCTTCAAGTACTGCCTCAAGCTTTGTGGTTGTGCTCTCCATGGGGTACAAGGGACTCAGCCTCCTTGCTTTTCCTGGAATGTGCTGGGCACCCACCCTAGCTCAGCAGTTTTTCCAACTGTGTGCACAGCCCAGAAAGCTCCTAGCTCTTCACCCTCTTTCAGTCTCTGCTCAGATCTCATCTTTTAAGTGGCCTATAGGGATCTCCTTAAAGAATGTCACTATCTGTACCACAGCCTCCCAGCACTCCCTGAACACTAACTCACTCTGCTTTTTTTTTCCTTATAGGATTTATAATCCTCTCCTATTCTACATAAGTTAATTGTTTAATACCTGCTGCTTGCTGTCTCTTCCTGCTCGAATGTAACCTACTCACAATCAGCAATCTTGTTGGATTTACTTTCCATCAATAAAAGCGGTGCCTGGCATACAGTAGGTGCTCAGTAAACATGTGTTGCCTGAATGAATGAAGGTTGGGAGCCTACTTGCTTAGAGTCACCCGATTTAGCAAGTAAGTATACAAAATAACCAGTTAAATTTGAATTTCAGATGAACAACAAAATTTTTTAGTGTAAGTATGTCCCAAATATTATTGCCTGGGACATCTTTATATTTAAATATATATATATCTGAAATTCAAATTTAACTGGGCGTGGGCAACTTCTTTTTTTCCTGTACTGGTTATAGCTACAATAGTAATTACCATTTGTTGACTGAACAATTGCCACACACCAAGCACTGTGTTGTTTTTTACATTTCATCTTTACAAACAACTCTAGAAGCTACTACTAGTTTCCTCCCTTTTGCGGACAAGAAAACCAAAACAGAGAAGCTTCCTCCAGCCCTAAGTCCCCAGCTAGTCAGTGGGACAATGAAGATAAGAGACCAGGGTACTCATATACCCTCCATGCCCACCAACAAAATGCAGGTTCTCCCCAACGTAGATGCCCATGGAATGCATGAGGATACCTTTTTTGCACTTCCTTTCTGTTTCTGCCCAGCATGATTTTCCCTCCCAACACCCGCCACGGGGTCTCTTCACCCTTCCATCCAGTCTAATCGTAGCAGGATAAAGCATGATCACCCATATTGCTAGTGGAAACCCCAGAGCTGACTCTGTGCTTCATTCACCTACAGATGCTCACCACCTGCTCCCACCCCAGATCTCTCGGAGAGGGGAGGCACATGGCCAGCTTGAGAGACAATGAATGTCCTAAATAGCAACAAATGTTGAACTTTTTCAGCCAAAGTCTGATAAATCATATCAAAATGTCCAAGCCTTCCACTCCAGACCTGAGCAGAGAGAGATGAAAAGGATGCTTCCTTGTCTGTGATTTGAAGGTCTGCTGATGATAAATGTGTGCTTTGGCTACACATCATGGGGGCACTTTGAAGGGAATGCTGTTAAGGACAACAGGCGTAAGCAGACCTCTCTTCAATATTGGTGATGAAGTAAAGCACTCATTTGGTACTCGTCTATATGTTGCTTTTCATGAGAATTAAAGTTATAATAGAGCTCATAAACACAAACGCTTACAGGGCCGAGAGATAATGTAAAATGAACCCAGGAAAACATATAAGCACAAGGATAAAAGGGAACAGACATGTGGCCTCCATGTCAGGGGCGACAGGGTGTGACATAGAATGTGACCAGCTGGACAACACATGGCTTATCTGAAGGACGTACTCTTGCCTCAGCTCTGGCCTCTTATCACGGTGTGGGAAAGCAGGGCTAGTGGCATCAGATCTTCTCGTTTCTTGTTTTTCCAGAAAAGCTGAAATCCCTTATTTTTATGTGAATTATCCTCATTTATAAATATTGACAGCAATTTTTAAAAATGTAAATTTTTGTTTATAGGAGCATCTGCGTGGCTCAGTGGTTGAGTGTCCACCTTGGCTTGGGTCCTCATCCCAGGGTCTAAGGATCGAGTCCCACATTGGGCTCCCTGCATGAGCCTGCTTCTCCTTCTGCCTGTGTCTCTGCCTCTCTCTGTGTCTCTCATGAATAAATAAATAAAATCTTTAAAAAATAAATAAAAATAAACATTTAAATATATGTAGACCAAACAAAATCTATCTAAACACTATTGGGTTTTGGCCTCTGAATATAAAAACTAGATAACTCATAAATTATGAAATCCAGCAACTTGCTGCTCGTTATTTATGTAATTCATTTATATGTCCACCTGTCCAACACTGTGGTCGCAGGAACAGTGTCTTGTTCAGTTCCAAGTGTCCAGGACCTACACTGAGTATACACTAGGTGGTAAACAAATACTAAGTTCAAATACAATATCACCGCCAGATTGATCCTTTAGGGACTGTGGTCCTTGGGCACCTCCAGGTTACGTAGGGAACACAAATAGACCTGGACTACAGGTATATGGAAAAATCTATTGACTGGATGTCCCCAGCATCCTGAAAGTAGCTTGAGTGGCATCTCAAGCTCAGCTCAGTGTCTTCCCTAATTCACTTCCAAGTCAGTCTCCTTCCCCAACTTCTAACACCAATGCCATCAGCATTTATATATTATTTATATATAAATATGTATATTTATTTATGATTATAATAGAGTCTTTATCAAGAAAATGAGATTAAAGGATCTGGACATTTTACCATTGACAGATTGGTGTATTTAGACCATTCATATTTAAAGGGATTATTAACACAGATCAAGATTTACCATATTTATAATGATTTCTTTTTTTTTAAGATTTACTTATATATTTGAGAGAGAGAGAAAGAGAGAGAGAGAGTGAGGGTGAGGGAGAGAATCCTCAAGCCGACTTCTCACTGAGCATAGAGCCTGATGAGGGCTTGAGCCCACCACCCATGAGATCGTGGCCTGAGCTGAAACCAAGAGTTGGACGCTCAACCAACTGAGCCACCCAGACACCTCTATAACATTTCTATTCATTATTCTAATTCCTTATTTCTTTTTTTTGTCTTCCTTTTTCAGCCTTCTCTGGTTTTTATTGAATATCTTATATGATTCCATTTCTCTCCTGCCTCAGCATATCGATTATACTTCTTTGTTTAATTTTTTTAGTGGTTGCCCTAGAATTTGCAGTACACATGTACAATAAACCCAAGTCCACTTTCAAATAATAGCATACTACCTCCCAGGGCAATCCAAGTATGCTCAAGCAGAGTATGTCCCATCCTTCCCTGCCATTCCTTACACCATTGCTGTCATTCACTCACATCTAAACTACGTGACTGAATGCATTATCACCATTATTATTTTGAACAAACTATTATCAATTAGATCAATTAAGATCAAGAAAAACAAAATTTTTCATTTTACCATCATGTCTTCCTTCTCTAAAACTCTTGTTTTATGTAGACCTATGTTTCTGACCTATATTAAATTCTTCTCCCTGAAGAACTATTTCTACATTTCTTTCAGGGCAGGTCTTCTGACAACAAATTCTCCCCATTGTGTTTGTCTCCATTTTTCACTTTTGAAGAATAACTTCATTGGATACAGAATTCTAAGTTGGTGGTTTCTTTCTTTCTACACTTATTTTTTTTTTCTTTCAACACTTTATTTCACTCCACTTGCTTCTTGCTTGCATCATTTCTGAAGAGAAGTTTGATAGGCAAATGAGGGGCTTTCTTCCCTATTTGTAATGCTCTTTGTGATATCTCATTTAAAAAAGGAAGGTGTACACAATTGTTTTAAATAATCTTAAGGGATTTAAACAGTTCTTTCAAAAAATGTTTTTTAATTTTACACAGATTAGTAGAGCTAGAATAATCATAATAGATAGGCAGCCAGTTGATTAAACTTTCTAAAAAGTAACTTGGGTTCACAAGGCAAAAATACACAGAACCAAATATAAGTCTCTTAAAGCCACCTCCTTGTCTCTGGGGATGATAGTCCTGTCACCTCAGGGAATATCCACATTGAACTTTAGGTTACAATAAAACCACAAAACACTGTCACATAAAGTACTGCTATATCAAATTTCCACCCTGTGAAACTTTTTATGTTTTCAATCCAAATGCACTGGATTTCACATGCATACTTGCTTAATTGCATCTCATTGGTTTGGGTCCACATCCCAGCCCACCAGGGTGTTCCTCACTATAATTCTGTCATTTAACAAAAACATTTGCTTGCTTTCCAAGTCTGAGGTCAACTTTTTGAAGATTCTAATGGATGCCTTCAGCCAATAGTTTTACAGAAATCATCTCTGCTTTCTTAGATCAGAAGAGGGGATTTGTGGAGAGGGGATTAGGACCTCAGAAAACTGATGTGTCCTAGGGTGACCCAGCTAGCAAGATGTACAGGAACTGTCTCTTGAGGACTGAGAAGCAGGAAGCACATTTATCCCTTAGTAGCACTGGCCTAAGATACTTCCTTCACCACCATCAGATGCCATTGTCATCACCCAGGACTTTGATGCCACCTCCATATTGAATGAACACTAAAATACCTTTGCCTTGTTTGGATTTGCTCAACAGAATACTGAATGAGTCAGGACTCTGTCACAGGTCTGGAAGCCAGTTGAAAGGGAGAAGAAAGCCTCCGACCTTTTACCATCAGGAGTAAGAGACCAGGCACCACCCACTACATCATGAAGATCACACATAATAGGGATTCCCCCAATTGAGCAGTTAGGATTGGATATTGGAAAGTCAAACAAATGTCAAAGTACACCATAAATAGGTTATTTTTATTTCAAAAAAGCGTTTTGGAATAGCAGAGAGCAGAGTTGCTATTCAGAGGAAATATACCACTGCAGGTAAAACTGCTGGTCATAATCAGCATCTCTTCTGAATGACCTGTGTTGTCAAATACTTTATCACTCAGATATCACCCTGTAAATAAAGCGATATGAGGCAGACTGAGCTAAATAAGATGGGTGACAATGTTAGGTAATATAATTTTAGGTCAAATAGAAAGATGTCATTAATAAGTAATGAGACCACTTTTCTGATGTGGTTTATAAATATGCTGCAAGGGCAGTTCCCAAAGAGAAGCTCAGACACTTTTGATCTTTGGCAGTAAGTGGTAAAATAAGGAGGCTATGGCAAGGGATAGTCTAGTTTTTGTTGGCTTTGTTTTTTGTATATAAATGCTAGTGTGTTTGTTCAGGTATCCCAGCATAAATGGAGCCACATATTTTTCCAGCATAAATGGAGCCACATATTTTTCTTCAAATCCTTTCTGCACAAAGACAATATGACTGACCAACTGTTCTTAGTCATGAGCTTTGCAAAGAATAGCAATAAGCAACATGAGCTAAGAAAGTGAGTAAGAGAAAAATTTCTTTCTAGGGCGTTACTGTGTTCAAATCGCCTAGCATCCACACCAGCAGGAGACAGTTGCAAGGAAAGGCACCAGAATGAGGAACATGGGTACGCATTCAGTGTACCAAAAGGATCAACATGAAGAGAAAAGCAAACTGGACTCACACGATAAAATTTTTAAGAGACAACTACAGGCACTGGAGGGCAGGGGAGGGAAGAAATGAAGGAATCTAAGTGAGTCAACACAACATTTACAAAGAGAAACAAAATTCTAGATCTTGGGGCTGAATAAACAAACCTATGGAGCCATGGAAAGCCCCTGGTAGAGGCAATACTGTTGGTTGTACTTTTTTGCTCTTTCAGTTTTCATCTGCTTGGCTCTGAATGCCAGAGAGGGGCCTCTGTCTGCAGACCTCGCTCCACTCCCCACTCCTCAGTGTTAGAAGTTGGATCCATCATAACTGAAAAGTCATCCTCATTCCGAAGAGGCCCATTATTCTTTGCTGTACTTTTAACGACAGTCAATAACTTGTCCTTTTTCCTTCCGTTATTATTCCTCAGTATTTATAGATGCTCCAGTGGTTCCTTTTCTTCAAAATGTGCATATTCAATTCCCTCGATCCCAGCTGACTTCAAAATGCATGATTTTGAAAAGAGTAGGAAGGAGAGAGAGAAACAAGGGTCATCTTTATGATCTTTTGCATATCCCCTGTTTATCAAAGTCTCCTCGAAAATGAGAAAGGCCAACTTGGACCAGGCATTTAGTGCTTTAAGTGGGCACATCTACCAGCCCTCCTTACATATTGATCAGTTGATTGATTTTTAAGATTTATAGACATGCACTCACTGCCAAGGTCTCTGGGCACCTCTATGACAGTAACATTAAGCAACATAAAGAGGTAGATGTTCCTTGTCCCAAAGGCTTCCTTTTGCCACTCAAGAGTTTTTGTTCCTTTTTTTTAATGCACATTTAAAGGCACATTTTATGCCGTGTGCTGAAGGTCATCCAAACAAGGTTGGCTCAGAGATCAAAAAAAGTTTCCTCGGTCCTGAGCAAGAGCTGTTCATCACCAGCTCTTTTCTTTGGTTTTGGTCCCAATGTCCTTCCTGGATATCCTGGATGTCCTCATGGACAGGCCTCAGGACTACTCCCCAAGAATAATCACTACTTCCTTACCAGTGACAACCTTAGCCTCACTTTGTGCCCCTCATCTCCTAGATAAAAATTATTGAGATTATCAATCACTGAACTGCTCCCCAATTCCTGAAAGCACCCAATCTCGAATGAGCCCTCACTTCTTTAAACCTCCTAGGAGGTTCCTTAAATTCTCCCTGCCATCACCCTGCACAAATTCAAGTCCTATAGCAAGTCTCTCTTGACTTGTCTTCCCAAGCCACTCACCTACGGTGCCCCTACTATGCAAAGAAGTGAATTTTGTTTGACTATAGGAGTTTTCCTGGTGGCATTTAACAGATAGGTTTCAATAGTACCTAGAAGTAACTTATATGTTGCATTGGGTAATAAGTAATTAGTGTGTTGAGGAATCAGTTATTGGAGGTGAGGAAGACAATACACAGCATGAAAAAAAGTGGTGACAAATGGGTAAAACTGTCACCTCAGATTACTTGGAAGGTAAATAAACTAACAGAT
This sequence comes from Canis aureus, assembly GCF_053574225.1. Taxonomy (NCBI): domain Eukaryota; kingdom Metazoa; phylum Chordata; class Mammalia; order Carnivora; family Canidae; genus Canis; species Canis aureus. The sequence goes on from NC_135631.1 coordinate 46,148,394, forward strand.
CTAGAGAGATGATTAGAAGACAGAGCATTAGTAGACGTGGTAGCTGTTGTTGGCTGCTGTTGACAAGGTAGCACAAGAAAAGGACGAGTTCAGAAAAGTGTTGGCAGGTGTGCAAGTATGAATGAGACAGAAAAGAAAATCTGGAAATTCAGAGGCTTGTAGGCTGAAAGAAGAAAGCCATTCAACACCACCTGGGAAAAGATAAAATGGAGAAGGTCTGATATTACCCACCCTTATCTCATAAGGGTCAAGTCAAGACCACCACTGTGAATGATTGTTAAAACCTTTGAATGGGTTAAAGCATCTCTGAGGAAAGATTCACCAAGAGTGTGATGCCCAGAAAATCCTTCTATGGAAAGAACATCTCAGTCAACAGAGACAAAGTGTGGATCTTCCATCCATACTGGAGGGGGAACAAGAATTCAAAGAATTACGAAAAATCTAAAAAGTGTGTCTAGAAAAGGTTTGTGGGCGTGGATCCCAGAACTAAGAGGAATCAAAGAGATCAAGGGTCAGCAAACTTTTTTAAAGGGACATACAGGAAATAGATTAGGTCTTGCAGGCCATATTGTCTCCCTTATAACTATGTGACTCCGTGGTTATAGGGTCAAAGCAGCTGTAGACAACATGTGAATGAATGGGTGTCTCTGTTTCATTAAAACTTTGTTTATGAAAATAAGTTGTGGCTTGGATGTGGCCCACCGGCCATAGTTTGCTGACCCCTGCACTCAGTAAGCCATGAAGTTGTACTTGTACAGCCAAGGAAACCACAGCCTAGATTAGAAAAGTCTGTGACTATTTAAAACTAAAACAACATTACCCTTATTGCTGTTCCAGAGTTCTGCCTGGGGCCCATTCCTCTCATTTATATTCTCTCCCTGGTGAGCCTAGTCCAAAGCTCCTTTGTTTCTTTTGTTTGTTTTTGTTGTTTTGTTTTGTTTAAAGATTTTATTTATTTATTCATGAGAGACACACAGAGAGAGGCAGAGATACAGGCAGAGGGAGAAGCAGGCTCCCTGCGGGGAGCCCGATGTGGGACTCTATCCCAGGACTCCAGGATCACGACCTGAGCCAAAGCAGATGCTCAATCACTGAGCCACCCAGGTGTCCCTCCAAAGCTCCTTTGGTTGCAATAAACAGTTACCCACTTGTCCTAGACTGGGCTCAAAAAGGGGGAATTAATTACACAGACACAGCTTTGTTGTTTATTACAACCTCTTGGAAAACCTGGAAGCTGGCTACTCAATAAATCTCCCCTCCCCCTCTCTCGGTATCTCTCTCTCTCTCTCTCTCTCTCTCCTTCCACCAGCCTTCTATGCTCCTCTGTGAATATGCTGAACTGTGATCCCAGTGGTTGGATCAGCTATGACGAGGGAAGCACAGTCAGCATCACACAGACTTGGATTTTGGGCCCTCCCCTTGCTGGCAGTTTACTGGGGGTCCAGGTGGAAGGGAAGGGACCAGGCTGAGTAGATAACCCTGCAAGCATCCTACGAGGCCACATGACCCCCTGCCTGATGCAGCTCCCCGCGGACCTCTCAGCCGAATCTGTCATGACTCCTCTACATTCCTTCATGCCCCATCCTCTTTCTCCCCTCCACCTTCATCCAAGCTGGTCCATCTGCCTGAGAGCACATTTTCCTCTCTCTGGCTAACTCCTTCTTTCCTACCTGGTCTCCATGGAGATAGGATTTCCTCCAGCCAATTTTCCAAAATAAAGTTCTATTGTACTCCTATGCATTCCAGACTGTTGTAGCAGGTAACATGCTACACCATATAATACCTCCCAACTAGCCTATAAAGTCCTCAAGGGCAGTTATCCCAGCACTTATGCCTGTACCTGCCTGGCCCATCATCAGGGATCAATAAATGCTTGCTAAACAAATGACTCTACCAATTCCCTAGATTCCCCTTCCTTCTTGGCTCCACCCAGCTGAGCTTCCCAATCCATCATCCCAAAGACGATTTTACGAACTTTCTCAGTCCCCTCACGCTCTGGATCACCACGCCTTACCAGCCCTGCTCATCCTCAACCCTGATCCAATTCAAACCTCTCTTTCCTCCCTGAGCTGCCCAACACTGCTGGAAAAATTACAGATGCTAGAAGCTCCCACTTCAATCAAAGGTCGCTAGTCTCCATGGAGAAATGAGTGGAATTTTGTAACTTTCAGCAGTTTCATAACTTTTCTGATCCTGGTACATTCTCCAGCTTCTAGGCAGCTGTTGTAAAACTTTCTTGGCATGGATTTTAAGTTAAGTCTTAGTTTCCTGCTGTCACATTCTGGGCTGCGTGGACATCATGGGGAGCTATGAAGAGAGGGTTGTCTGAGGTCTGGACATGACAACTCAGGGCTCGAGACTTATTAATGGGGTAGGGTGGGAGAGGATGCTATCTGAAGATGCCTTGAAGACTGAATTTATTTACAGCACAGTGATGTTAACCAGTAACAGAGCCTTAGTCAGTGGAGCATACTAGGGATTTTGAGAACAGCAAGGTGGCTCTCATTCTGATGTATGCTTAAGCCAGCCCTTGAGGACTTGTCTGTATACAAGAGAGAAAGAAGTAAAAATGGAAAGAGCTGGGGGGTTTCATATTAGAACCCATGAAGCCCTTAGTAACACAGCTCTGGAGCATGCTCACAGAGCTCACTTGGAGGGGCCAGAGTAGGAAACTACCAAGTCAGAAGAAGCAGTGGGCAGGACCACAGCCCAGAGAAGCCACTAAGAGTCAGAGGAGTGACCTCGGTCCCTGGCTGCGCAGCAGCTGGGGCCACTAGTAGAAACCCACAGTGCCTGCGAGCACTGTGGAAACCCTGACACAGTGGAATGGACATACCTCTGAGCATAAAAAAAGATGCTCTAGCCTGGGACACCAGTGACTCAGCAGCTGAGAGGCTGCCTTCGGCTCAGGTCATGATTCCAGGGTCCTGGGATCGAGTCCCACATTAGGCTTCCTGCATGGAGCCTGCTTCTCCCTCTGCCTATGTCTCTGCTCCTCTCTCCGTGTCTCTCATGAATAAATAAAATCTTTAAAAAAAAAAAAAAAAAAAGGTTCTCTGGCAACCCCTGAAACACTTGTGGGGCTTTTTGAGGGCCACCGTGCCTAAGAAAAAGGAGATGCAGAGCTAGCGTGACCTCGGTGACACCTGACTACTTTCCTTAGTTCTTACCCTGCCTCTGGCCACTGCATTAACCTCCTACCCCACAGAGAACATACAGGCCCTGAGATACAGTCTTCCATGATTTCTTACCACATCTCCAAATACAAAGCAAACTCTGGGCCTGCATTCCTGCAACAGGAATGATAGAAATAAGAGAAAGAGAGAGAGAGAGAGAGAGTAAGAGAGAGGCAACAGGCTAAAGCATCCATCAAGGGTTGGGGACAGTGTTGATGAGAAAGAACAGAAGTCAAGTGAGCAGGTCTGAGTCTAGGGCGCCTGCACCCTGGGCCTGATCTTGGGGAAACTTTGAAAGAAAATCCCACCTCAGTCTAAAGCACAACTGTCTTCCCTTAACAATGGTTCTTCTCAATAATCTTTGTATTTCCAGGCACAGGTGCAAGTGTGTGGCCCCTAAGAAAAACAAGATGAATAAATAAATAAACAAGTAGATGAATTAATGACTCCCCTAACTATGGAGACTTAATGTCTCTTGGAGAAAAGAGATTGGAGAAAGACTTCATAGTCAAGCAAATATTAGCCCACGGACTTCATTCAGATCCATGAATATGGATACAGGAGATGCAGTCTTGTCTTCAGTACAGAGGCTCAGACTCTGGGGAGGGAGGGAAAGCTCACTCAGATTCCAGCCATGTCCACATCAAGACCTGATTGTATTTCAATCACGTGGCCCACCTGGAAAAGCCATAGCTGCCATAGCCTCCAGCATGAGGGTGAGGGCTGGGAGAAAGTGGCCTGCAGCAGGGGTAGACCAGGTGAGGGCATTTACAAAGGAAGCAAAATGAGAAGAAGCAACATGGGAAACAGAAGAACTACAGCAGCTCCACAAATAGGAAACCAAGCCATGGTGGCAGCTTCAGTGTAGAAGGGACCGAGGCCTCCATCTGAGCTGAGGTCCAACTCAGGAAGGGAGGGAGTTCTCCTTGCTGTGATTTTTTTTTAAGATTATTTATTTATCTATCCATGAGAGATGCACAGAGAGAGGCAGAGACATAGGCAGAGGGAGAAGCAGGCTCCATGCAGGGAGTCAGATGTGGGACTGGATCCAGGACCCCGGGACCCCAGGATCCAAAGGCAGACACTCAATCACTGAGCCACCCAGGAGCCCCTCCTTTGCTGTGATCATGTCTGAATCTCTTTATGAGTGAACTGTTGGGTCAAAATGTCTTCCCTGGGCCTGGATGTAAAATAAACTAGGATTCTTCTTAAGCCATGGGGGCGGGGAAACTTGGCTTGGTATGGAAATGCAATAAACTTAAAAGCAGTGGGTCCATTATTTTTTCTCTCAAGATTGACATGTATCAATAAATATCACTTTATACCTGGCCTAGACATGTGATATTTAGCCATACATGTCACATTTGCAGTGAGAAAGTTCACTGACCAAAATAAAATAAAATAAAATATAAGGCAAATCATTTAAATTAAATATTTTATTAAATTCCATCTTCCAGCTATTTTAACTTAATAGAATTTTTTCCTTAATTTCAGACTGTATCATGCCTTTTGGCTGAACGATGATTATCTTTCCAGCCCAATGGCCTTTCTCTGTCAATGGCAATTAAATCCACGAAGACGATTTGCTTTCTGTTTGAGGTTCTTATTTTCCCATTGCACGTCAGAAATTTTGCTCAAGTCAACCAAATTTTGTTAGGAAAATTTTATTTGATAAGACAGGATCCAAAATCCCCAAAGTCAAATGCAAACATCTTAGGGGTATGCCAACTACAAGATGTTTTATTGTGTAATTACTATAGAGCTTTATATATATATATTGAAAACCTGAAAACCAGGTCTTTTGGTCTGTTCTGTTTTGCTTTCATAAAGTGTATTTTATGGGCTCATGGCTCTCTTTGTTCTGATGTAAACCTCCACAAAATTTTTTTAATGTTTGGTACTGTTGTGTGACTACATATATTTTGTATGGGATTTTAAATCTCATTATTTCAAAGAATCATTAAGTATCACTTAGTGAGCACAGGTTAATCTTTTAAAGTGAACAAAACAGACCCTGAGGCTATTTTAAAGAAAGGAAACAACTGCAGTTTAAAGTTCTTTTCAAATGATAAAAACAAATAGCCAAATCAGAATAAAGTACTAAGCTTTCTTTTTTTTTTTTCATTTTTTTTTCTAAACCGTGTAAATCAGCTCTATGTATTGATGTTCTTTCAATGGCTTTTAAGATCTTGAAACCCAAACTTAAACCTTTCACTCATTCCTCTGCCAAGGAGATTATACTCATTGAAAATGCACACAATCCAACTGATTCCAGACTTTAATACAGAATAGCATGGTTTTTTCCTACCTGGTTTTATTCAGCAATCTAAATGCAACAGGATACTACCGATAACCAATGAGGGGAACTTCACACAGATGTTCAGAGTCGCATCTCTGTCCTAAATACCAGATAGGAGAGGCAAACCTTGACGCCTGCAGAAGGACACTGGCCAACTGGAACTGAAAGTCAGTTCTTCTTCATCTCACTTTAACCAGCAACTAGATCTTAGGCAATCATATCTCTCTGGATTTTGCATTTTGAATAATGCCTCTTTTTTTTTTTTTAAGTTTTTTGAGAGAAGGAGAGAGCGCACTCATGCATCCATGAGACAGAGGTAGAGGTGGAAAGGGGAAGAGGGAGAGAGAATCTTAAAGAGACTCCGTGCCCAGTGCAGAGATCATCGGGGCTCCATCTCACAACCCTGAGATCATGACCTGTGCCAAAATCAAGAGTCAGACACTTAACTTACCGAGCCACCCAAGCACCCTATAATGCCTCCTTTCGTGTGCCACAATAGAAGTTTTGGCAAAGTTTGTTAAATTTACTAAGAATAATAACTGTTACTTATTAACTTTCTGCCAGGAGCTGAGCTAGTATTTCACAGAAAAATTATGTGTATGTGTGCACACATGTGTGTGCATATGCACATGCATGGGTTGTGGGTATTTGATTTTATGACAACAAAAGAGGTTTTATTACCTCCATTCTCCATAAAGATAAGAAAAATAAAGCTTAAGAAGTTTAAATGAATTACCAAAGAAAGGGAGGCCTGGGTGGCTCAGCAATTGAGCATCTGCCTTAGCTCAGGGTGTGGTCCTGGGGTCCTGGGATTGAGTCCCACATTGGGCTCCCTGCATAGAGCCTGCTTATCCCTCTGCCTGTGTCTCTGCCTCTGTGTGTGTGTGTGTGTGTGTGTGTGTGTGTGTGTGTCTCATGAATAAATAAATAAAATCTTTAAATAAAAAAAGTTACCCAGAAAGTATCAGCAGTAGAAATTAAACCCATGCCTATCTGGCTAATAGTCCATGCCCTAAATCTCTCCCCCATATCATATTTGTTGCATACTCCTCATTTTTGACTTGCTTCTCATCCAAGACATGGGCCACCAGCCTCAGAATCATTTGTGTAAGGTCCCCATCCATTCTACTGGAAACAAAGAGCAAAACTTCTCCAACTTCCAGAGGCTTCTAAAATTTCTCAGCATGGAGGTCTACATGGGCAATGAAGATTACATATCATATGTGTTCTCTGACAATCACTCATGCCTGGGAGTCAGGGGAAAAGAAATCAGATCATAATAACCAGTGCGTACAGCCCTGCAAACGACTCCCACCGTGTAGGCTCAGAGGAATAATTAGCTGTTCTTGATGCTTTGGCGATTGATTCCAAAACATTGCTCAAACCACCAATATAATAAACTGTTACCATCTTTTGAGAATCAAAAAGTGGTTTCACTCAAATCTAAATATCTTTATTGCAAAAGAATCACTGATATGTTTTTAAAAGGGAGAAAGTTTGAAATTTACAGTTATGAAAAGTGCTATTTGTCTCCACATGGCAGTTGGGTATAATAAAGCACTTTGGGATGCACAGTGCACAGTGAAGGTGGTTAAAGTGCCTCACTAATGTACAAACCCACTTTGATTTTAAAAAAAAATTTAAAAGGAATAAAAAAGTGGCATTCTTTCAACTGAGTGGAAGTTTCCTTTAATTTGTAGGGAAGAGAAAAAGAGTTCTTCCTTAAAACAACATCTGTGTAGAGCTGTTGAAATGTGCCACTTCAATCACTGTTTCAAACACAAGGGATTTTATATGACCATCTGTTACAACCTGTAGTTTAACCTCCTCAAAACTCATTCTATACTGTTGGCTTGTTCAAATAACATTTGATCTATTCTTTTTTAATTGAACATTGTGTGGCTAAAGTGAAACAAAAAAGGCAGGAGTCTCAGTCATAGTAACTGTAGCTTTCTCCCATTATAGGCCAAAGCACAGGTGAAAGAGCTGGACAGTCTCCCACTCCGAGGGCAATAAGACAGGAAGTCAAAAGCTCCAAGAAGTTCCAACATAATAGCTGATGTATCTTGCCCATTTTTGAAAATTGAGAATTTTCCAAAAATTATTAAACATGAATTAGTATATTTATTTCTCATTTGTGGAACATATGGAAGCAGCTTCTTTGATGATATAAGAAAGGAAAAAAAATGAATTGCTAAAAGCCATAATTAATAATAATAGCTTTGTTCTCAACAGTTTGGAAATGTGGATTTCCAGTAGGGCACGTAAACATGAGCTGAAATAGTTTTAAGAGAAAGTCCATTTTCATTTTTTATCATCAACCAAAAGAGCTTTCTCTAGGATCACAAATGCATTCTTTTTTTTTAAGATTTTTTTAATTTATTTATTCATGAGAGACACACACACACAGATCGAGAGAGAGAGAGAGAGAGAGAGAGAGAAAGAGAGGCAGAGACACAGGCAGAGGGACAAAGCAGGTTCCATGCAGGAAGCCTGATGTGGGACTCAATCCTGGGTCCCCAGGATCAGGCCCCTGGGCCGAAGACAGCACTAACCTGCTGAGCCACCCGGGCTGCTGCCACAAATGCATTCTGATTTAATGATGAACACAAATAGATGAGCAATAATTAAAATTGGTAACACAGTGTTACCAATTATTACAAATCTACCCTAAGCCAAGACTTTACTAAATGCTTTATATAAATTATCTCATTTAATTTAATTCTCTCTTTGCATATATAGAAACTAAGGCTCATGAGGTTCACAGCACCAGAAAGAAGTACAATGTGTTGGTGAAGCCAACCTCTTGGTTTCTTTAGGTTGTGTATTTGGCCTAATGGAGTAATTTTATGGCTGCCATAGACAATAACAACCAATTTGGGAGGAAGAAAAAAGGCTCAAATCTAAGAGGCAAGATGGCCACTCTTCAAAGTGTAGCATCGTCATGGCCAACTATGTGTCACATTTCATGGAAAGGCCAAGCCAGTGAGAAACGACTAATATTAAGGAAAAGTTAGGAAGAGAGAATTTCCCACTATTCTCTTATTTAGATCGCCTCCTTCTTCTTTGATTAGGGTATTTGAGATTGCTTTCACACAAATTCTCCATGGGTTCTAGGCCATTCAATCCTTTACTCACTCCGGTGGTACTATCTGTTCACCTCCTTCCCACCAATCTTTAACTTTCTTCCTCCAGGACGCAGCTCTCAGCTTCCAGAAAGCCCTCTCTGACCTGCTATTCCCCATGCTGAGCACTCTTCACTTCCTTCTTTCATCACACTGCTTGGAATCTTGCTTCCACAACCAGACTAAGTTTTTCAAGGGTCAAAATTCTACTTCATTTCTTCTGTCACTCTGGTACCTGTTAAATTCATGCACTAATGATAATTTTATGCTCATTCAGGTTGAAGATGTTGAATGCAGGGGATATGACTTCCAAACCACACTAATCTATTAGGATACCCATGACTCAGGGCTCTCCAATACTGCTTAATGCATTATTCAGTTTATTGATTATATTTTCCATCTGTAATAAACGTGTCCTCTTCCAAAAAAAAAAATCTCAGTAAGAATAAGATAATTCTACTTCACTTAAAACCTGCCACTGGTTTCTATGAGCTACTTAAGCACTTACTTTTTATGAGCTCAGAGCAGGAGTCCATCAAAATTCTTATCCGTGAATAAACCTTCTTAATTACATCACTCTGGATTTTGACATCACTTCTCACTAAAGAGTCCTTTCTACTCATCTGTATTAGTTTGGCTAACCCGTGCTGTGAAATCAAATAAAACCCTGATTTCTTAGTGGTTTATGATATAAGTTTAAGCTTTGCTCATACAGGTCTTTGTTTTGGAGAGCAAGACTGTTCTCTATCCAGTCACTATGGCGGGGAAGAGAGTAGATGGAGGAGGGAACAATTGTCCCCTCATAAGAGTGACTCGTGTCTCTTCTACTCATAGTCTGTTGGTCAGAACTGGTCACATGGTCCCAACCCACATGCAAGGGAAGCTGGGACGATGGGAGGCACCTAGACATTCAAGGAAACATTTATTAACAGTCTGTGACACACCATCTTTCAAGACCCAACTCAAATGTCTTCTCTCCCACAAAATACTTCCCAATCTTCCTCAAATTTCCAACATCCCAGGGGCCCATGTCCATGTCTCTCATAGTTTATAGTCTCTGCCATAGGTGGAATGTGCCTGTTTTATCCACACTTCCCAAATCCTAAGCTCCTTGAAGTAGGAAGCTCTGTAATATTCAATTTGGTAAGGCCCCTTTTTGAACCTAGCACAGCTCAAGCATCTTTGCTGAGTTCACAAGAATCTAAAAGGAACCAAGCAGTATAGGAATCCGAAAGCACCTTTGAGAAAATAGAGGAGGGAAAAAGAACAGCAAAGTTTATTGAAATTCAGAGGCAAAAGCCTCTCTTCGGAAAATCCTTCCTCATTTTCTCATGTTTAGTGGGCACAGCAAGATGGCATCATTTGAAAACGTTGGCCATGGCTGAACGATATATTAAAGATTTCTTTTATATTGGCAGTTTAAAAAAGAAATGTTCCTTTGAACAGTCTCAGCAAGGCAAAGCTCTCTCTCTCCCAGCACTTCTTTAAAAGTTAGAAGGCAGCTTTCTGCCCATTCCAAATCGCCAGAAGTAAAGTATCAAGTCATAAATGCCCCCCAGTGACTGACTGGGCTAGCTGGTGTGGGTTTTTTCCCTTCTACTTTGCAGAAAGAAAAGACAGTAAAAGTTCCTTCAGTGAGCTGCCGAGGTGCTCCCAGGCCATTGTGCAGAATCATTGTCAGGTTAAATTAGGGAGTACAGACTCCATGAGTGTAAAAAAATCAATACTTGATGGAAGATTGCTCCCCGGAAAATCTGTTTTGATTCCAGGATTAATTCACAACCAAAGGCTTCTGCAAAATGACATGCCATTAGTCAGAAAATGAACACATTCTATCCTTGAAATTGGATGGAAATATGTCAGCTGATTGACCCGTTCATTCTCTTCACTCTCTGGGCAGAAAGAGTGGGTGTGGTAGCTGTGTGAATTAGTGCCCCAAACCTGGTCCATTTTCAAAACAGGGTAAAAAATATATATTTTTTTTTAAGTCCAATGTGAATTGGGAGTAGTCTCCAGGCCATTGTTGGAGAGCTATTGCAAATGTGTTTCGTCAAGGCGAATGCATTTGTCTGGAAGGCCTGACTCTCCTGAGTTTTCTAAGCCTCAGAATAAACCCTACTAAGAATCTTAAAATAAAACAAAGATTTCCCCCCAAAAGCAGTGACCTGCAATATTAATGACAATGTAATGTCTTTGTCACATATAAAGTAACACTCTTCCCTCTCCTGTCTGTTAGGTTTCCTTCAGCTAAAAACTTTTCCAACAGGCAAGTTCCAACTCTTCGTTTGTGCTAATGTCACTGGCCTCTGGGGCTTCTCCTGGCTTGTGCCCTTAAATCTGTGGCCAGGATGAATGTCCTTCCACAGACTCTAATATATGTAAATATCACTCGCTTTATTTCCTTCCAATCAAATTAAATCTGATTCTGAGACCATCACTCATCACTAGAAATATCTCTCCATCTCCAGGGTGCTAAAAAGGCTCTAGGAGCTTTGACAGAGCAAAGGTTCTGGGACACCCTCCTGTTCTTCGGGCCATACTGGTCACCACTGAGAATCCTTGAAAGCAAGGGGCTCTGTTTCACTCAGAGACAGAAATCTTGCCAACCTTGGAGTTCCAGGGCCAAGGATCAGGATGCCCAACCCTCTCAACTTTCCATCTCCCCTAAAAGACATGCACCTGAATCCCCACTTTTGCATCTCCTCCATGAGCTCATCATTGCAAAAACCAACGCAAGGGACAAGGGGCTGTCTTCAAATGACCGTGCTTTCCATTGTGCTGGGCAACACAGCACAAATTCCCGGCTAGGTTTTTGATGTAGGATGGTTTTTATTTACAACTCTGTTGGCAAAAAAAGAAAAGGGACACATTTAAAAGAGTTTAACACATTGCAGCTGATTCTGTCCGGGTAAAGAAGTTTCCCTTTAAATGTCCATCTGATTGTCCAAAGATACACAATACTGAATCTGGTTGTGCACTTCCCTTTATGAGATGCAGTGCTCATATTTTAGGAAGTGTTTTTTTTTTATTTTAAATTTTATTTGTTTATTTATTCATGAGAGAGAGAGAGAGAGAGGCCGAGACACAGGCAGATGGAAAAGCAGGCTCCACGCAGGGAGCCCAACATGGGACTCGATCCTGGGACCCCAGGGTCACACCCTGAGCCAAGGCAGATGCTCAACCGCTGAGCCCCACAGGCGGCCCTAGGCAGTCTTCTAAACATCTAACTACCAAGGAAATTAAATCACTCATTAAGAATTGTGTTAAATGAAGGGTCTTTTAAGCTTTAAATTTATGTTGTTCTTAGAATCCAAGCCCAAGGAAAAGCAGTGACACTTGCTACCTGAATGGACAGTTGCGACCCTCATGGTAAACTTTTGGGAACGGGAGGGGCTGAGGAAGGGAAGAGCCGGTGCCCGCGCAGACATGCCCTGCAGGCCTGCTTCAGAGCATCTCCACTGAAGCTTCCAGAGCATCTCCACTGAAGCCACCAAGACACAGGCTCATCCCCCGGTGCAAAGGGACATCATAATCTACTTTGCCATGTGCCCCGAGCCCGCACTGTGGCCGCTCACGGTGTCAAGCACGCTGAATGAGTGGCCGAGGGTGGAGGGGGGCACGACCCGGGATGTTTGCTCTCACTTTGCTGCCAAGGTGAAGCTCGCCTCCTTCTTCCCTACAGACACCAAAGCCGAAGGCAGCGGCCACACAGCCAACAGCCTGGCAGCAAGGAACAGTCCCTGCAGGAGCAGGAGGGGACCTGCGAGGTCTCAGCCTTATCACCCACAGTGACTTCATCAGAAGCCTCCTGCTCAGGAGAAGGAGAGGTGGCAGGAGACGGCCTTGAAACCTGCATTTCAAGAAGAAGAGCTTCAGGATTGCTGTGGACGCCCCAAGAGCACCCTGTTACCCCACCTAACAGCTTGCCCCCTGGACCTGGCTCGTGCGCACAGTGCTCGCTTTCCGAGGGGAGGGCTTGAGAGGAGAGCAGGTGCAGGCACCCGGCCCCGCAGGAGGCAGCTCCTCTCCACACCTCCATTTGCGAGAGCACCCGAATTAGTGGCCCCAGGGTACGACTCTGATAGCATGGGTCTCCGCTCTTTTTCTTTAAGTGTGGATTATCCCAAAACTGAATACACAAACTAGATGATGAAACAAAGTTCTGCAAGAAAGTTTCCTCGCCCTTGCCTGCAACTGGGAAGAAGAAAAGTCCCATTAGACCCCAGGATGTTCTGGTACCCGGTAATCTCAGTGAGCAGAGTACCCTTTTGCATGGATTTTAATTACTCGGGATGCCTGGGGGGGGGGCGGGGGGGGTGCTCAGCAGTTGAACATCTGCCTTCAGCCCAGGGTGTGATCCCTGGGTCTGGGGATCGAGTCCCTCATCGGGCTCCCTGCATGGAGCCTGCTTCTCCCTCTGCTTGTGTCTCTGCCTGTCTCATGAATAAATAAATAAAATATTTTAAAACATAAACAACGATTCGATCCCCTCTGACTTTGTCAGCTCTAAGGTAACTTGATGCCAAAATTCTCAGTTGACCGGTAATATTTGCTGACAGCCCAAGTAACAGTGCCCCTATCCTTTGTTTCTACTAAACCAAACCAGTCTTGAAACAATGTCGAAAGGGAAAGAAGATATTCAAAATATATCCACGACTAAGTCAAAAGTCTTTCCGTAATCATTCTAAAGGAACAAATTCTTAGTTATTCTTCTTAAACCGTGTAGTAGGAATGAAAGTTTTATGACTAGCACGGTGAATAGATGTTTCGGAAGAAAGCCCTGGCCTACTCTTAAGTAACATCCCTCGATGTCCTCTGAAAAAGTCACTGATGTATGTGGGTCCGTCTTCTAGTCTGGAACGTTGTTTCATAATGGGTTACAAAGGTGCAACCTCTAAAGGGGGCGCACAGTATAGCAGGAAGCCCCAAACTCCTGAGGACAACCCATCCACCCACCACTTTCTCTTTGTTGGGGCCACACTCGGATGCCTGGGGTCAGGGAAGCCCCCAAAGAGCCATGCAGTTCAGCTAGCACAGAGCCCACTGCGGGTGCACCCATCACTCCGCGCGCGCGCGCGCACACACACACACACACACACACACACACGCTACGATGCTCTCTCAGCTAGCAAAGCCAAGTACGCCACTGACGTCAGCCCTGAATTCCATGTTGTCCCATTCCTGGCACATCTTTCCAACCTTTATTTTGGCTCAGATTGTTCTACCTTTTCTAATTAGCTTACAGTGTCCTTTCCCTTCCTTCCATCCCACGGACACATTGCTCCCTGACAATATTTTGTGGAGGCCTTTTCTGGAAGTGGAAGTGTGAAGCGCTAGAGAGGCGCAACATTTGGAATCAAACTGAACTGGGATCCAGAGCTGATGGGAAGACCCTTGGAAAATTTCTTAAGCTTGCTTAGCCCAACTTCCGGGCCCTTTAGCCATCTGAAAGGTCTTGATTCAAAAAGAATAGACTTGAGGGGAATCCCTGGGTGGCTTAGAGGTTTAGTGCCCGCCTTCAGGCCAGGGCGTGATCCTGGAGACCCGGCATGGAGCCTGCTTCTTCCTCTGCCTGTGTCTCTGCCTCTCTCTCTCTCTCTCTCTCTCTGTGTCTCTCATGAATAAATAAATAAAATCTATAAAAAAAAAAAAGAATAGACTTGAACACTGCTTCATGGTAGATGCTCAATACATCCTAACGCCCCTGCCCGCCCCACCATACTTTGAGCCCTTCTCCACATCTTTCCAACTATACAGTGAGCTCCTCCAGTGGAGTGACCACTTCTCTCAGTAGGCACTTCTAAGGTCACGTGGTGTGAGTGGACGTTAAAGATAATGGTTTCAAATCCAAGCTCCCCCAACCATCTGCCATTCCTCTCCCCACCTGTGAAAGTTTGAACAAGTTATGGGGTCTCTTGAAGTTCCAACTTCCTCAGCAAGTGAGGTTGAAATAATAATCATCTCACAGAGTTGATGTGAAAGCCAGTGACACAAGTACTGAACACATTACAGGCACTCGGTAGTTGTTCTGTAAAAGAATCACCTTTTTCTTAAATAAATCACCTTTTTCCTTTTTCCTAAATAAACCTTCTTTGATTTTTATAGACTGTGTCTAGGCAATGCTTATGTCTGCCCTGCAGTACAAAGGAGGATCCAGTCTTCCAGTCAAAAATTCTCCCAAAAGATCCTATTTCCTTATTCATTGAACTCTGAAGGTTCCTGAAGGTTCCAGAGGAGAGCAACTTGATGATGCATCCAGCAGTCCAAACCAAACTGCTGGAGCAATTCACTGAGTCAAGAGACAGTTAATTTCAGGATTTAGAATTAATCTCAATTTTTCTCTTTCTCTTCTCCCCAAACTCATCCTCCTTAGAAGATGCAACAAGAAAGACAAACTTAGGAGAACCTTTCCAGAAAGATCATTCATCTATTCACCATGCTAGGTGTTGAGAAGGATTTAGAGATTAATTTAAAAGGCAAAGAAGGCTGGATTATGAAATCCCATAAAGAAAAACTTGAATAAAACCTTACCACCCAACTAAATTTCCCTGAAGAAGCCAGGACAGTGGAACTTGGAACAGTAATCAGATTTTGGTTTCTAAGTTCATTTAGGCATTTCTTAGAATAATTTGTTTGTGGGTTTTTCTACTTTGTCCAATAAAGGACAATGAACTTTATGTCTGACTTTCCATCAGACTTTGCCGATGTCGTTCACAAGAGTTAATGACTTTTTTTCTCTTCAATTTCACCTAGAGCTTTGCTAGAGTTTTCCTATAGCAGGGTAACCGGTCAATACCTTGCTACTTGCTCTGTCAATGCCATCAAAATATTGTTTAATAATTTAGGAACAACATGTAATTTTCTTCCCTAGCAAGAGCAAATTAGGCACTTACTAAATAATTGACAAAAATACTTAATTCTAGAGATGTCTTGAGGATTTGCTATTATTCAAAAAGAATTTAGAATAAAATTTGCCTTCAACTATTCAACATGGTACTCTTCTTTTCATGTTATTTACAGGCCTGGTCATGAAAACTATATCAGAATGTGTCCCCCCACCACACACACACACACACACACACACACATACACACACGCCTCTTCCTCAGGCCTGTCCCAGCCAAGAACAGCAATGGGGAGACACTAAGAAGTTTTAATCCTTAGAGTTTAATCTCAAGTAATGAGATGCTGTTATCAAGGACCTCAGACTCGGAATCCCTTTTCCCCAGCCATCTGCCAGAGCAAGAGCTCCTCATCATCGGGCTGCCAGGCTTAGATCTGTCTATGCAGTCAAGCTCTCTCTTAAATAACCCATTTGCAGGACTTTGGAGGCATCTTACCTAACACTTAACTACTGAAATGCCCTGGGTAGCCTCACAATTCATAGGACAGCATATTAATCTGTATGTAACTTTACGAGTTAAAATGGTAGAGAAGGAGTAGTACCAGGTCTTCTGTTCCTATTTCATTCTTTCTAGAATGTTCTCTTCTGGGATCCCTGGGTGGCACAGCGGTTTGGCGCCTGCCTTTGGCCCAGGGCACGATCCTGGAGACCCGGGTTCGAATCCCACGTCGGGCTCCCGGTGCATGGAGCCTGCTTCTCCCTCTGCCTGTGTCTCTGCCTCTCTCTCTCTCTCTCTCTCTCCCTCTCTGTGACTGTCATAAATAAATAAAAAATTTTTTAAAAAAAGAATGTTCTCTTCTCAGTGGGCTCTCCAAAAGGACAAATCCAAGAATGATTCTTTAAATTATTCATACAGGAGAATTCTCCTTCCCTCCTCCTGCCCATTTTCTCTCTCCAATATCCCCTCATTGACCTAATACCAAGGGCATCAGACCACCTCTCTGACACCACCATCTCCCCACCTGGCTCGTGAACACCTCAGCTTCCCTAGGAGCTGATATTTCTTCAGTGCCCATCATGTTCTGAGTGCTGTGCTGGCCCCACTAGCCACTTGAGAGAGGGGTTATTCAGAATCCTCAAGTTCTGGCTCAGGAATAGAGACCCAAAAGTTATCCTGGGTTATCCTAGGCACTACCTTTAAGGAGGGTGATACACACAACCAGAATTTCAGCAGAGAATGATGTTCTACCAATGTCTACCTCTTGGGTTGGGCAATCCCGGCTACTTTTTATCTAGCGTGTCATGACCAAATACACACATCACAGCAATTGAGATAACTAAAGAGTAACCTTTTTTTGAATCTCTCAAGGAAGATTAACACTCAGTATCACTTCTTTAAAAGTCCTGTTCTTTTTCCCTCTTATTTCCACACATCTCGTGGCCCTAGGAAGACATTCACTCCACACACCTCCTTGTCTCAATCTTAGTTTCTTCTTGGGACTCGCCCCCACACATGCAGTCTTTGGCTTTTGCTCCCTTTCCCTTTCCTTGCACCCCCAGCCCTATCTCTTTCCACCCCATCACCAAAACCTATGACATCAGCTAGGGTGTGTTTTCAGATTGACAAAGTGCCACAAATAAAAGAGACAGTAAAGTGAAAAGGAGAGCTTCTGGGGAGGAGGACCAGGGTCACATGGATTAGGAAGCCAGGGAAGACATCCCTGAGGAGGCGACAAGAGAAAGCCAGTCTTGCAAACATCTGAGAGAAATGTTTTCCTAGAAGAGGCAACAGCTAGAGCCACGTCCTTAAAGTGGAAATAAGCTTGGCATGACTGTACTGGTGCAGCAGAGGCAGGGAGGGATACCTGGAACTAATTTATGGAATGGCATCCTATTACCTCCTCCTTTCCATGCTCTGAAGCCTGAACACAACTGAGGTAGAGCCCCCAGAACAGGGGCTGCAGGAAACCCGATTACTCCATACCAACATTCTCTTTCCTACCCTGTAGAGGGACTATTTGACCCACCCCATTGACCTCAGGTGGGGTCAAGTGGCTTGTCTGAGCCAATGATGTGGGATGAGCGTCACTCCCAGGCAAAAGCATTTAGGACCTAATTGCACTTCATCAAGTCCTTTCTCTTTTTTTACCTGCCAGGGCACCAACAGTGTTCCAGGAAATGATGGCCTTTTAAACTGGGTCCTGGAATAAGGAAGGAATGATGCAGAAAAAAGCCCTTGGCCAACCCACTGTTGAAGTAAAAGAAGCAAGAAGTAAACCTTTGTTCCTTTGTTGTTTGAACCTACAACCCTCCCACTGTATGTATGGGGGGGGGGGTATATTACTACAGCTATTTTACCCAGCCTGATACAGAGTCCTTGAGAAGTGCCCTAAAATTACCCCAGTTCTAAACAGAGGTAGTTACCCAACTGGCCTCCCAGAACACTCCCAATACCCAGCCACAACTATCTCTCAGAATTCCCAAGGGCTACTACATGTGGCTCATTGAGGAGTCTATCAAAGGTTGGTTTCCTTCCTCTCTCTCTCTCTCACTTCCCCCACCCCATTCCAGGCTTCCTCTGTTGTTCTGACAACACCCCTCAGTCAAGGGGAGGCCATCCCGGCCTAAGCACCACTGCAGCTCCCTACTTCTACCACCCACCCCCTGACCAGAGCCTGCAAATACGCTATTGTTTAGGATTTTAAGACACTGGTGCAAAGAACACCTCTCTTCTTTCTTTCCATGTTACCCTTTTAGAAGAATATGAGAATAATGCCACGTGTGTCTTTCAGAAATTTTAGGGGAGTCAGTTCCTTTTACTTGTTATTTGTAGCTGCCGACCCTTCTTGGCCCTCATGGGACGGGGCCAGGAGGCAGAGCCAAGAACCAGGCAGGAGACCTTACTCAGAACCGCTCCCCCATCACATGTTCTCTAAAAGGTTTGGTAATCCCTGCTACAAACAGTATTCTAGCAAGTTTGCTCCACTAGAGGAGAACCCCCACAGGGCAAGAGAATTAAGACTCCCAAACCCACCCACTATGGGAGCACATTCACCCAGGGACCCCAGCTGCTGTGCTCTGAAATCCATCATGGTATCTGCCAAGGCCACGCTTCCCTTGGGTGCTCCAGCCAACAACTTAGCATGGCAGGACTCCCAAGGCAGGCCTCCCCCAGGAGATGCAGGGCCCCTCTAAAGGAAAATTTTGGCCCAAGGACACCCATATAGCTACACTTGCTTTCAACTGCAAGGCACTCTAAGGACATTCTCATCCAACCTTGCCTCTTTCTCTTCTGCTCAGGGGATCAGGTGTGCTCCATCGCCTGATGACTCTTCCATCCTCACCCAGCTCCCTTCCTGTCTTCTCCCACACAGATGTCTCCCCTAGTAAGTCATTCTACTTTTACTCCTGTCTTGACATATGCTTCTCATCGGAACTCAGACCAACACACCTGCTATACAACAGAATATTTAGTGACAGACGTGTAATATCTATCAGGTAGGGGAAGCAACATGATGTCGTAAATTTGAAACTCTCCAACTAATAAAGAAAAAACAAACCACCAATCATTCTAGAGAAACAGATACTGCAAAGAAGCATCTGAACAGATCTTGAGAGAAGGCCCTTAGTAATAGAACAAATGTAGATTTAAACAAGAACAAAGTATCCTCAACTCCTTTGAAATCGACAAAAATGACAAATACATATATGATTCAGCTGTGGATCTGGGTGACCCTCCAAGGCCACAGAGACCCAAGGATCTAGGCATCATCATCTGGACCTGAAAGCCTCAAAAAAAAACAAAAAACAAACAAACAAACAAGAAAACAGAGCCTAAAAGGAAGAGAGAGTTGGAGATTTTCACACCAGCACTTAAATGCTTCTGCTGGAAAATTACACAAGTCACTTCTACTCATGGTGCATTAGCCAGAATTTGTCCTGTGGACCTGCCTAACTCTAGAGAGGGAAAGATCTATCTGCATACCCTAAAAGAAGACAACTATACTGAGAGAGCATGAGACATCCCTACTACAGAGAGGGAATGTTTAGATTGTATTTTATGTAACAGGTTAGAGAAATTGCTTTTTCCCCACTAAAATAGTCTTCTTTGATGTATACAGTGGTCTCTCTGATGCTCCTATTCAACATCTTAGAACAGCATTATATATACCAAAAATCCAAGTTTCCAGGATTTCAGAATATCTGCTCATCTTCGGCATGGATGAAGCCTTATGGAAATTTGTAAAAATTTAAGTCATTTATAAGCCGGAAGGGTAAAGAGAGAACAGTGACCATAGCTGTTAATGTATGTTTCAGGTATTTTAGATTTTTTAAAAACGGTAATTAGCCCTCACTCACAGTGCTCCTCAGAAGCATCTAGAAACCACCAGAGAGAAAACCACAGGATTAAAAACCTGGACCAGGAAGGGCTGGGTCACCCGTTGACCATCTGTAGGTCTTCCTCGTGTGCAAGCCAACTAAGAGCTAAAGGCATTTTCATGGTGAGGTGAGTGTAGTTAAGCACTCAATTAAACAAAGTAGGCTTCTGTTCTCAGAATTTTGGTTGGAATCTTTAATAAGCCAATGTGCATTATGACTGTCATAATGAGAATGTCCTATGGAGTGTTTGCCACACTTGCTTGATCTTGGAAAAATCTTGACATCTTGACAAACCCTAATGTTTGGCATAACAAAGCTGAGGAAATTTTGCCCTGTGGTGAGTACCGTGAGATACTGGCCCTCTTCCATGGTCTCCCCAACACAGTCTCAATGGCATCGTCAGCAACATCACAGGCTCTGAGCGAAAAGCCCACGCTGGTCTTGCTGAGCTAAATTGCCATCCCTACTGCAGCTCTTCCTGGGTACCAAGCACTTCTCTCTTGTCAGTTCCCAGCTGGCTCGCCCAGGCTGGACCACATCCAGAACCACCTAGGAATCACTGAGCTGACTCACACCACTCATTCCGAAGGAGCTGACATGTGCTAGCTCGTGTGTGTCTCTGGGCGGAATCCCAGCCACACCAGTGGCAGCGTCCTCAAAGGGAAGCTCTCAAAGCTGTTCTTGGGTCAATGTTCCAAGATCACGTAAAAGCAGGCTTAAGGGTAAAAAGTAGGGTATGCCCACGGATAAATGGGTCATTTATGAGATCAATTAACAAATAGACTCAAACACCCCAAACTTCAGATCCATGCCCAAAGCCAACCAACTCTTCAGATATCCTATCATCCTTGGCCACCTGATAACTGACTTCCGTGGCAACAGTTGGACAAACCTGAAGAGGTGAGGGTAAGGAGCCATCATCAGAGAAGTTACTCCTACAGAGAACAGGTCCATGAGAGAGGTGGACTTACCAGAACCCAAAACTTCTCAGTAGAGTTTACAATCTCTACTAATCACCGTCGGTGGATCTCACACTATTAGCCTTCAAGTCACTATTGTTAAACAAATAAACCTGTTAGGACACAATTTTTTAAAACCTGAATATGGACTTTCTAGAGAAATTTCACTGTCAACCAGCATGACTTTTTCTTTTTTTAAGTAGGCTCCATGCCCAGCGTGAAGCCCAACGTGGGCTTGAACTCATGACCCTGAGATCCAGACCTGAGCTGATCTGAAGAGTCCAACGCTCAACCAGCTGAGCCACCCAGGCGCCCCTCAGACAGTGTGTTTATCAAGGACCTGTAACTGCTCCAGAATAGAAATGGAATTCAGCCTCCCGAGCTTGAGATTTCTTAAGCCATAAATACCAAGCAAAGTCTTTCATCTGTATTTCCATTTGGGTGATAATCTTGCCTAAAGAGGCTGCACATGTGCAGACTGGCAGTGTAGACCAGAGTCCTCATCACAAACGGGAAGCCGACCTCCCCTCTGCACCCCCATTTCCTACTCTACAAAACAGAGGCCATCACAAGCACTCCAGTCACCTTGCTGGGTCTTCACATGAGAAGCACGCACATTTCACAAGTTTGTATGTGATTCCTCAGCCTCCGGGAAACGAGTTGTTCCAAACACACGTTTTTATTTGTCTCTAAAGCTTTACTAATGGGGGAAGACAATGCAAGTTAAAACGGAAGGAAGATATGAAATGTTTCTTTTTTCTACTTCTTATCTTACCCAGAAAAAAAATTAAATTAGGAGCCTAACTCCGAGGACCAAGGCCATGTGGCCCCGCAAAGGCTGGTGATGCATGTAAAGTCATTTCTTAGTAACACAGAGTCGAGTAGAGGGGGACACAGCGGGGCAAAAGGCCTGGAGACTCTCACCTTCTGGCTGGTGTTTGAGCTGCAGAAAAGACTCGGGAATCTCCAAAAAGAAAAAAAAAAAAAGGTTATAAAAATAAAGTTACCATTTCAAGAGGGCTGAACAAAATATTTGAGTTAGGTAACTGCCCGTGGGTCTGGACAGCAGGTGTATGTCCCAGGAGAATCGCCACCTCCACGATGCTGCGCAGACCTTCTCTCGAACACTCGAGATGGCTGTTCCCTCCTGCCCCTTGCAGCCCCCGGCCTGCCCGCCACACATGCACGCACGCAGGCGCACAACGTCCTCTCGTGCTTACACTCACACTCATATGCACACACATACTCATGCTGACATTCACACACATTGTGTTCATACTCACACATGAATGCATGCTCACTCACGCTCACACTTACGTGTGTTCACCCTCATACACATGCTTGCTCATGCTCACATTCACTTATCCACTTACTTACACACACACTTGCTCATGCTCACACTCACAGTTGTTCACGCTTGCTCGTGCTTGCACATGCATGCTCACATACACACTCACACACATGTACTCTCACACCCACATTCACTCATGCTCACACTCATGTGTGCTCACCCTCATACACATCCCCACTCACGCTCACATTCACTTACCCACCTACTCACACACACTTGCTCATGTTCACACTCACAGTTGCTCAGGCTTGCACACTCATGCTCACATACACACTCTCACACACATGTACTCTCACACCCATGTTCACACCCCTACCTCTGAGATACCTGGCCAGGACGGTCATGACACCAGGCGACATTCAAAACAGTTTCAAAATCGAGTCTTGAACATTTCCCTGCAGGCCTGGCGGCATGGCTATTCCAACACCTCATGCTACGGGGAGGCCTGGAGAGAGCAGAGCCTTCACGTTTGGGTGATCGGTACAGAATTCAATAAAACAACAACAACAACGCAGATGGTTCAGCTAATGGAGTCACAGCAGTGAGCTTGCGTTGTACCAGGCGGCACCGAGATGGCCTGGCAGATGAGAAGCAAACGGCCTCAGGATTAAGCGAGGCTCTAGCTGGTTTCTACCAGGAAAACCCCAACGGAGCTCAACATTCTTAACTTCAGAAACTGCTCAACAAAACCAAGGCAAGACGGGAGAGAGTCAGGGGTGGGCAGGGGCAGAAAAGTCGGTCACCCAGGGGCTGGGAGGCAACTGAAGACAGCTGATGTGCAGAGGTGGAGACCCCGAATCCATCTACCTGCGGGCAAAGGGCCCCCCCAGTTAGCCACACGTACCCAGTTAGGCCAGACACTTGGCCCGTATTTTCGAGAATCACAAAAGTGTACCCCCCATCCTTCAGACTCTCCATAGTGGTGGGAATTGGAAAGCTCGTGTGATGTTATAAATCTTCACTTCCTTTTTAGGGGCGCTTGGGTGGCTCAGTCGGTGAAGCACCTGACTTGATTTCAGCTCAGATCATGATCTCAGGGCCGTGAGATTTAACCCCAGATTGGGTTCCACACTGGGCGTGGGGCCTGCTTAAGATTCTCTCTTTCTCCCCCTGCTCCTCCCTCCCCTCTCCGTGGTCACACACACATGCATTCTCTCTCTCTCCTTAAAAAGAAAAAAAAAATTTTTTTAAGATTTTTAAGCCACCTGGGTGGCGGTGGCTCAGTCAGTTAAGCACCTGCCTTTGACTCAGGTCATGATCCCAGAGTCCCAGGATCAAGCCCTGCATCGGACTCCCTGCTCAGCAGGGAGCCTGCTTCTCCCTCTTCCTCTCCCCCTTCTCCTTCTCTCTCATACACTCACCCTCTCTTTCTCACAAATAAGTAAATAAATAAAATATTTTTTAAAAATCTCCACTTTTTAATTGAGGTATAGTCAGAGCTTGAAGTTTGTTCAGAAGTAGTATAGATGGGGCATGACTCTCAAAGGGAGAAATAGGAGTTAATAGCTAAGTCTCTCTTGCCACATAGGTGTGGACTAATAGCAATGTGTGCATTTCGCACGCCAACATCATGCCTCGCTTTACATTATGTCTAAGCCCTGACCTGAATGGCTTTTCTAACATTGTATTTTGTATTTATTGTGGTTGGCCACATTTGAATTATTTTTTAAAGGCCTGAACCATATTGCTTATATGTATTTGTGGCTTAAAACACACTGTTGAATCCCTTCTGGCTTACCTTGGTTATATTCCAGAAGGGTGGAATGGGTGTCTATTCATTACACCATGAAGAAAATCCACTGCCAGAAAAAGCTGAAGTCTAATAGTAGTTCTCAAAGGGCAGCTCCTGGACCAGCAGCCTGAGCATCACCTGAAAACATGTTACAGATGCAAATTCTCAGCTGCAGCCCACCTAGACCTATTTCTTTAGTTTTCTCTGTCTGCATAACAAATTACCACAAAGTAAGCAGTTTAAAACAACACACGTGTGTTATCTCACAGTTTTCATGGATTAGGAGGTAGGGACTGGTGAGCTGGGTGTCCCATTCAGAGTCTCACCAGGCTAAAATCAAGGCACTACCAGAGACTGTGATCTCATCTGAAGGTAGAGTCCTCTTCCAGGGTCACTGGTTGTTGGAAAAATAATTCACTTCCTGGCTCGGGTCCAGTCCAGCTTCTAGAGACTCCACTGTTCCCTGCCAGGCAGCCTCTTCCACACCACGGCAGTTTGCTTCCTCAAGGCAGCAGCAGGAGATCTCTCTAGATTTGAATCTCTCCAGTCTGCTGGAACAAAGCCATAGATGCTACATTATCATGATGAGTATCTCATCACCTTTGCCACATACCTAAACTCGTTGAGGGAGTGACAACCCACCATATTCATATGTCCTGCCCACACTCTAGGGGAAGGGGATGACACATGGGGTGGGACGTCGTGTTCCATCCCAGAACTCTACTTGCCACACCACTGATTCAGAGTCACCAATCTGAGATCCCAGATGACTTCTCCATGCCTCCCAATTCTTCGGCCTAAATTGAGACACTTAAGGAGACAGATTAACTTAAGGATTTTGTCAAACGAATGGCCAGTTAGCCCTCCAAAAGAAACTTCCCTCTGCAAAAATATCCAGCTACCTTGAGCTTCTCGGGTAAATCTCATTCAATGCAGAAATCAGACTCTCCACCCTGACAGCTGAAGGACCAGATCAATCAAGGGGTTAATTATACAGATCATTTTCCTGGCTCCCGTGGGCATAAAGGTTATAGATGGCCCCATATTTATGTAGCCATTGTTAAAAATTCAACTGCAGTGTTTATTTCAATGAACTCCTTTGACTATGTGCTCAACAAATGCACTAAGGAACTACATAAAACATTATCCCTAGTTCAAATTTTCTGACTCCTTAAAAGCTTCCAGTGATGGAAGGAAAAATGCATCTGTACATAAACCCCCTGCCATGACAAATACATTCATTAAAATACAAACAGCGTGACAGTAAGTGAGCACCAAGCACCGGCTTGCACACGCGCATGCATACCCATGCAGCCACATGGAGGAGCTTGAACGTGGAGATGTTTTTCATAGCACATTTTGCTTAAAACTTTGCAGTTATTAACAAACCTGGATGATACATATGAACTATCAAAATGCCCCTTTTGTTAAGTGGTTTCTAAATACCTTCTAATCCTAAGTGCCTGGTGCTGCCGGTACTGTCCATTGAGAGCAGCAGAGGCCTCTGCTCTGGTGGATTCTGAGTGGACACAACGGAGGCTGATGCCCCTGGTCCTAACCACCTTGGATAACACACCCCCCACACTTTTTCTGCCCCACTGCCCAATATAATGGTGTCTCTTTGTAATCACCAGATAGTAAGTTGTGTCAACAGAAGCCATTGTGCAAAAGAGTGAAAGGACTCACTCAAAATAACAGCCTGAGGTAGCACGGCCACCAAGAGAGAGGTGGCTTTGCCTATTGTCAGGACAGTTAGGAAAGGACAGTCCTCTATAGGTTCAGGCTCCCCTGGTCCTACTGTTTGTCCTCCCTGTAGGACCCGGAGAAACAGGGACTCTGCTGCGGGGAACAGAAGCACGAAACACCACCAGCCCCAGCGAGTCAGGCTAACACAAGCCAGAGAGTGGATCATCTTCCTGTCGGTTTGGAAAGGCAAGATCTGAGGACAGGGGTGTCAGAGGGAGTGACCTGTCTTTCCTGGTACAGATGAGGGAAGGGGATACCTCCCTTGGGTTACACTCATTTGGCCCTGCAGAGATTACACCACAGCAAATCATCCATGCCGAGAATTGTACTCTGGTTTCCAAATACTGCCTTCATTTGCCTAAACGATTTTTGCATCTTAAACCTCATTGTATTAATCAAACTTAGTGCGGTGGTCATTTTGCAATCCATGCATCTATCAAATCATTATGTTGTACATCTTAAGCTTATACAACATCACCTGTCAATGAAACTGGGGGGGAGGGGGGAACTATCTTACACTTCCACCCACATGAGCACATATTTATAGAATCCTTTTGAGGCCTTAAAAGAGAGATACCATAGTGTGGAGTAATATCTGTTTTCTTGTAGAATCATTGACTGTCTTTAGGAAGAGAAGTTTATTTTAATCTCATTTCTTTTTTAAAAAATTATTTTTTAAATAAATTTTTTATTTATTTGACACACACAGAGAGAGAGAGAGAGAGAGGGAGCACAGCAAGGGAGCAGCAGGCAGAGGCAGAGGGAGAAGCAGAGTCCTCAACTGGGCAGGGACCCCTGACACGAGGCTCGATCTTAAGACCCCAGGATCATGACCTGAGCCGAAGGCAGAGACTGAACTGGCTGAGTCACCCAGGTGCCCCTTTTAATCTCATTTCTAACCTTAGAACCAACTCTTGAAAAAGTTAACAACATGCCTCCTCTGGTCCTCCTGCTTCCAGAGGCTGAATGACTTTCTTTTTTTTTAAGATTTTATGTATTTACTCATAAGAGACACAGAGAGACAGGCAGAGACACAGGCAGAGGGAGAAGCAGGCTCCACGCAGGGAGCCTGGTGTGGGACTCGATCCCAGAACCCCAGGATCATGCCCTGGGTCGAAGATGCTCAACCACTGAGCCACCCAGGGGCCCCTGAATGACTTTCCATCAGCCGCCAAAGCCCTACATTGCAGTTCCAAAGTAGAATGTTGAGATAAACTAAACAAGCACAGAAGACCCAGGAGAAAACATTGTCCTTTGTTGGCCAAGGAATGACCTGCCGTCCAGGTGACACGAAGCAAAAAGATTGAAACTATGTTGAAAATGTTATATTTGCACATTATTGAACACTACATCTGAAACTAATGATGCCCTGCAAGATGGCTAATTGAATTTAAATAATTAAAAAAAAAAACTAGGTTGAAGATGCGCAGTGGGTACTCTCTCCCCACCACCTTCTCCTCTCCCTTGTCTCACAGGGGACCTTGAAACAAGGAGGAAAGAGAGTGGGGAGAGAGGAATAAATCATTTCAGGTCAGCATCCCAGTTCCTGGTGCTACTGTAAGTAGGGTTCACCCCACTGGGGAGGTTCTGTGCTGAGCCTCCCTTCTGACAGTGAGAGGGGAGCTGCACAGGAGATGACAGCAAATGCACGCGCGATGTGGACCCAGGAATGATCAGGTTAGACAAGATGGTGAACCACGGACAGAGGGTGAATTACTTGGTCCAAAAGTTAAATCAAAAATGTCCCTTGGTGTATTTACCCCAAAGATACTGATGTAGTGAAACGCCAGGACACCTGCACCCCAATGTTCACAGCAGCAATGTCCACAACAGCCAAACTGTGGAAGGAGCCACGATGTCCTTCAACAGATGGATGGATAAAGAAGATGTGGTCTATGTATACAGTGGGATATTACTCAGCCATCAGGAAGGAGAAATACCCACCATTTGCTTCTATGTGGATGGAACTGGAGGGTATTATGCTGATTGAAGTAAGTCAGTTGGAGAAAGACAATTATCATGTGGTTTCACTCATATAAGAAATATAAAAAATAGTGAAATGGACCATAAGGGAAGGGGGGAAACTGAGTGGAGAAAACTAGAGAGGGAGACAAACCATGAGAGACTCCTAACTCTGGGAAACAAACAAAGGGTTGCAGAAGGGGAGGTGGGTGAAAGGATGGGATGACTGGGTGATGGGCACTAAGGGGGGCACTTGATGGGATGAGCACTGGGTGTTATACTAGACGTTGGCAAATTGAATGTAAGTAAAATATTTTTTTAAAAAAACTTTTTAAGTGTCCCCTGGTGATGTGCAGTTTCCTCTAGAGAAGTGCCCATAACCACCCTATAAGGATTCGTGTAAATCAAGCAATCAGCACGATGCTTCCCTCTGGGCCAGCTCTTTCTGGGAACTTGACTTCAGAAAAGAGAGAGCTGATGGTGGACATTTCAGATTTCCCTCCTTGCCCATCCCGCCCCGGAAAGTCCCCTCCGTAGAACCGCCCACCAGTTACCTCCCAGGAGTGCCTTCTGTATGCCTGAGTCCTTCCAGGGGGATCTGTCGTTCTTTAACCTGGTGGCCTCCGTGTGGCAGGCTCCTGCATCTCCTGGCTCCTGCATCTTTTTAACCACTTGCTCTTCTCCTTCCCGGACCCTCGGAGGCCCCCAGGAAGTTTATTCTCATTTTTAAACCTACCATCTCTGTTTCAAGATTTTATTTTCCTTGTAACAGCCCTAGAGAGAAACACCTATGAGCACGCTGGAGACTTCAAGGAAAGGAGAGGGGGGTTGCATTAAGTAATAAAGCCTGAGCTTGAGCTGGTGGGAATTGCAATCCCAGGTGCCCTACAGTGTGTGGGTGCAGAGGGATGAAACTGGTTTTGCTCAGGCTACTCCTGGGGGAAGGAGTTTCAGGGGGACCTTATCTTCTCCTCTTGCTACCCTCGTCCAATCTACGTTCCTAGGTAGCTACAATGGTGAGAGCAGGAGTGAACGCACTCCAAAAAGCAATTTCATGTGAGATTTGTTTTCATTTTCCTTTGGAAAAACTGTGAATATTTTTTTTGCCACTTGAGACCTCAGGAAAGCCACTGTGTGCTCAGTAGCCTTAGGGAGCGCCAACTCTCCAGGGAAAGGACCTAGACAATTTGATGTGGTCAATCCTTCGCATTAGCTGGTAACAGGGCATGGTAAGGGCAATCGTTGCCCTTCCTTTCCTTTAACCCACCGGTTAAATAAAGAGCATCGCCCAGGTCTCAGTCCTAAGTAAAAGCAGGAACTATTTCCAAGTTCAGTCCTTTAGCGACACCTGGTGTTAACTTCTCTAATCGCTCTTAAGCCAATAAAATGAAAAGTAAAAGTGCTAACTACATGGGCACCTGGGTGGCTCAGTGGTTGAGCATCTGCCTTCAGCCCAGGGTGTGATCCTGGGGTCCTGGGATCAAGTCCCACATCAGGCCCCCCGCACGGAGCCTGCTTCTCTCTGCCTTTCTCTCTGTGTCTCTCATGAATAAATAAGTTAAATCTAAAAAAAAATGCTAACTGCACAAAAGTCTGATGAACACAGTTCACATAGGTAGGTAATATTCAGATTAAAAGACAATGTTAGCAATTAATAAAACCATGAATGAAAAAGGAGGGATCACCACCAATACCAAGGAAATACAAACAATTTTAAAAACTTATTATGAGCAGCTATACGCCAATAAATTAGACAATCTAGGAGAAATGGACACATTTCTGGAAAACCACAAACTACCAAAACTGGAACAGGAAGAAATAGAAAACCTGAACAGGCTGATAACCAGGGAGGAAATTGAAGCAGTCATCAAAAACCTCCCAAGACACAAAACTCTAGGGCCAGATGGCTTCCCTGGGGAATTCTATCAAACATTTAAGGAAGAAACAATACCTATTCTACTAAAGCTGTTTGGAAAGATAGAAAGAGATAGAGTACTTCCAAACTCATTTTATGAGGCCAGCATCACCTTAATTCCAAAACCAGACAAAGACCCCACCAAAAAGGAGAATTACAGACCAATATCCCTGATGAACACAGACGCAAAAATTCTCAACAAGATACTAGCCAATAGGATCCAATAGTACATTAAGAAGATTATTCACCATGACCAAGTGGGATTTATCCCTGGGATGCAAGGCTGGTTCAACACTCGTAAAACAATCAGTGTGATAGATCATATCAACAAGAGAAAAAACAAGAACCATAGGATCCTCTCAATAGATGCAGAGAAAGCATTTGACAAAATACAGCATCCATTCCTGATCAAAACTCTTCAGAGTGTAGGGATAGAGGGAACATTCCTCAACATCTTAAAAGCCATCTATGAAAAGCCCATGGCAAATATCATTCTCAATGGGGAAACACTGGGAGCCTTTCCCCTAAAATCAGGAACACGACAGGGATGTCCACTCTCACCACTGCCATTCAACATAGTACTAGAAGTCCTAACCTCAGCAGACAACAAAAAGAAATAAAAGGCATTCAAATTGGCAAAGAAGTCAAACTCTCCCTCTTCACAAATGACTTGATACTGTATATAGAAAACCCAAAAGCCTCCACCCCAAGATTGCTGGAACTCCTATAGCAATTCGGCAGTGTGGCAGGATACAAAATCAATGCCCAGAAATCAGTGGCATTTCTCTACATTAACAATGAGACTGAAGAAAGAGAAATTAAGGAGTCAATCCCATTTACAATTGCACCCAAAAGCATAAGATACCTAGGAATAAACCTAACCAAAGAGTTAAAGGATCTATACCCTAAAAACTACAGAACACTTCTGAAAGAAATTGAGGAAGACACAAAGAGATGGAAAAATATTCCATGCTCATGGGTTGGAAGAATTAATATTGTGAAAATGTCAATGCTACCCAGGGCAATTTACACATTTAATGCAATCCCTATCAAAATACCATGGACTTTTTTCAGAGAGTGAGAACAAATCATTTTAAGATTTGTGTGGAATCAGAAAAGACCCTGAATAGCCAGGGGAATATTAAAAAAGAAAACCAGAGCCAGGGGCATCACAATGCTGGATTTCAGGTTGTACTACAAAGCTGTGGTCATCAAGACAGTGTGGTACTGGCACAAAAACAGACACATAGATCAAAGGAACAGAATCCAGAATCCAGAAATGGGCCCTCAACTCTATGGTCAACTAATATTCAACAAAACAGGAAAGACTATCCACCGGAAAAAAGACAGTCTCTTCAATAAATGGTGCTGGGAAAATGGACAGCCACGTGCAGAAGAATGAAACTAGACCACTCTGTTTCACCATACACAAAGATAAACTCAAAATGGATGAAAGATCTAAATGTGAGACAAGATTCCATCAAAATCCTAGAGGAGAACACAGGCAACACCCTTTTTGACCTTGGCCACAGCAACTTCTTGCAAGATACATCCATCTTGCAAGGGGATCCCTGGGTGGCTCAGTGGTTTAGCGCCTGCCTTTGACCCAGGGCATGATCCTGGAGTCCTAGGATCAAGTCCCACATCGGACTCCCTGCATGGGGAGCCCTCTGCCTGTGTCTCTGCCTCTCTCTCTCTCTCTCTCTGTCTCTCATGAATAATAAAATCTTTTTTAAAAAAAGAGAGAGATACATCTTAAAAAAAGAGAGAGATACATCCATGAAGGCAAGGGAAACAAAAGCAAAAATGAATTATTGGGACTTACGATAAAAAGCTTCTGCAAGCAAAAGAAACAGTCCACAAAACTAAAAGAACCTACAGAATGGGGGAAGATATTTGCAAATGATATATCAGATAAAGGGCTAGTTTCCAAGATCTATAAAGAACTTATTAAACTCAACAGCAAAGAAACAAACAATACAATCATGAAATGGTCAAAAGACATGAACAGAAATCTCACAGAGGAAGACATAGACATGGCCAACAAGCACATGAGGAAATGCTCCGCATCACTGGCCATCAGGGAAATACAAATCAAAACCACAATGAGATACCACCTCACACCGGTGAGAATGGGGAAAATTAACAAGACAATGTTGGAGAGGATGTGGAGAAAGGGGAACCCTCCTGCACTGTTGGTGGGAATGTGAACTGGTGCAGCCACTCTGGAAAACTGTGTGGAGGTTCCTCAAAGAGATAAAAAATAGATCTGCCCTACGACCCAGCAATTGCACTGCTGGGGATTTACCCCAAAGATACAGATGCAGTGAAACGCTGGGACACCTGCACCCCAATGATTATAGCAGCAATGTCCTCAATAGCCAAACTGTGGAAGGAGCCTCGGTGTCCATCGAAAGATGAATGGATAAAGAAGATGTGGTTTATGTATACAATGGAATATTCCTCAGCCATTAGAAACGACAAATACCCACCATTTGCTTCGACATGGATGGAACTGGAGGGTATTATGCTGAGTGAAATAAGTCATTCGGAGCAGGACAAACATTATATGGTCTCACTCATTTGGGGAATATAAAAAAATAGTGAATGGGAATAAAGGGGAATGGAGAGAAAATGAGTGAAAATATCATCGAGGGTGACAATACATGAGAGACACCTAACTGGGAAACGAACAAGAGGTAGTGGAAAGGGAGGTTGGCGGGGGGTTGGGGTGCCTGGGTGACAGGCACTGACGGGGGCACTTGGCAGGATGACCACTGGGTGTTATGCTATATGTTGGCAAATTGAACTCCAATAAAAAATAATAATAATAAAAATTTTAAAATAAATAAATAAATAAATAAATAAATAAAAGACAATTTAGCATTGCCATTTATTTGGTGAGTCACAGGGCATGGCTCACCATAAATGGTAGAGCAACCTTTGTTTTTATTGTCATGGTTGTTATTACCGAAAGAACTCAAAGGAGGGAGGCTCAAGAGAATTTGTAGTGTCTATGATATAGTAGCTTTTGCAAATTGTCAATGAATTGCCTTTTATGAGGCAGAAATAATAGTTTAAAATCTAACAAATACAGTTTGGGGGCACCTGGATGGCTCAGCCAGTTAAGCGTCTGGCTCTTGATTTCGACTCAGATCATGACCTCAGGGTTGTGAAATCAAGCCTCCCATCAGGCTCCACTCTGGGCATGGAGTGTGCTTAAGATCCTCTCTCTCTCCCTTTCAAAAAAAAAAAACAGCTTTATTATTAAAGAGGTAACCCCTTGAGTTAATTAAAATCTTTTTTAAAATTTTATTTATTTATTCATGAGGGACACAGAGAGAGGCAGAGACACAGGCAGAGGGAGAAGCAGGCTCCCTGCAGGGAGCCTAATAAGAGACTTGATCTCAGGACTCCAGGACCATGACCTGAGCCAAAGGCAGACACCTAACCACTGAGCCACACAGGTGCCCTGAGTAATTAAAATCCTAAAGGCAAGTGTTTCCTAATTGAATTTTATCCGTAAAAAAGGTTAACCAAAATATCAAGTCTGTTTCTCTCCAAGGTTTAGAATGTCCCTGTAAAATAGGGAGTTAGTGCCCATCGTGCCCATCCCTCCCCAAGAAAATATAAGAAATGATAGAAGCTCTGATTGTTCCCGAAGGGCCTCAAAGTTATCATTCTAAAAATAAAGTGTACACACAGAAGGCAAACACCTACCCAGAACTCAGGGGGTACCTTAAAGCCCATATAGGTGTTTTACCATTACACTTTTTCCTAAAACTGAGTGCAGGAAAACATTACAGCCAGACAATATACACACGAGTACACTTTCTAAGTGAACACATACTTGTAAAGTTTTACATTTAACCTGCCCCAGGACCCAAGGCCTGAAAGAAATTAATGAGGACTCTGAACTATCTAATAATGAGAAATATGTCGTCTGAAAAAAAAGTTCTCCAGGGGTGCCTTGTTCTCCTGTACTGGAGTGGGAAAGCTCAGAAGGAATCGGTTAAACAACTATGGACACAATCAAAACAATTTAGCTTTGAGCCCTTTCTCCCCGCCAGTGCTCTTCTCACTGCTGAACCCATGTCATCCAATGTAAACCTCAAGCCACCCCATGAGATGTATTTGCACGATTCTTTGTTACTAATGAGCTCATGCACCATTGGTAATAGAGAGTGGGGTTGGTAACAGATCACACTAGCCCACGCCTGATTCTTCCCAGCTCGTTAATGTTGTAAAGTCATCAGAGATGGGTGTTCTCATGGGGAAAGAGGAGACTTAGCAATAGATAGAGACTTCGAGAAAACGTGGGAGGTGGGGTGGGGAATATCAAAGTGCCATTCGTTAATGCAAGTGATGCCTGGTGTTGAGGCTTCAGACCACTTGGTTTCCCACCCTATTGATCCGTTTGGAGAAAACACACATGCTAATGAAAAGGGTGTGAGAATTCTCTTCCTTATCAAAAGGGGCATTCGTGAAGATGAGAAACAACGCCCTCCAGGACCCACAAGTTGCAGGAGGAAACATCAGCCCAAATGTAAAGGCTGCCAAGAACTGACGACCGTGATTCTAGGTGCTAGACCCTGCAGAGAACCACACTCATGTTTTTATCATGATTGGGACTCTTTCATTAGCACCCTGATTACAGAGGCCCATAGGCTTCATTTGGTATGCCCCAACTCTATCTTTCCCATCGGCCCTCTTAATTTTAGCACATGATTTTGCAGAACATGTGCATGGAAGGCGTATGATAGTAAAGCAGAAATAAGTATCATCATCATCATTTCCTTGTACAGCTAGGGAAACTGAGGCATCAAGAATCAAGCACTCTTCCCAAGATCACACTGTATTTATGTGATGAAGCCATAGTTGAAAGCTACCTTGGATGCAGATTCTTATTTGGTAGCTACTAAATATGACATTTTAAATGAATATTAATACATGTGTTATTTTTACATGTCCAAAAGTTCTCTGATTCTACTCCCTTCAAAAGATAGAATGTGGTCCCCACTACTCCCTTGAGTGTGGGCCGGATTAACTCATTCTAACCAGTAGAATATGGCAGCAGAATGGTGTATTGCCCCCTGGAAATCAGTGTGGCTTGGTTTACACCAAAGTGCAAAGTCTTCTTGCTGCAAACAATGCCATGAAGGATGTGGATAGGATAAAATATTTGCAACTCATATATCTGATAAGGAACTTATATCCAGCATATGTTAAAAAAAAAAAACTCATACCACTCAATAATAAAAAGAACAACCCATGGCTCCCGGTGGGAAGCCTGCTTCTCCCTCTGCCTATGTCTCTGCCTCTCTCTGTGTGTCTTTCATGAATAAATAAATAAAATCTTAAAAAAAAAAAAAGAACAACTCAACTTTATAAATGGTGAAGAATCTGAATAAACATTTCTCAAGAGAAATGGCCAATAAACACATTACAAGTAGTTCAGCATCACGAGTCAAGAGGGAAATGCAAATCCAAACCACAGCTTTGCACCCCTAGGATGGCTACACCAAAAAGCACAGTTCACAAGCATTGGCCAGGATGCGGGAAAATTGGAAACCTCAGACACTGCTGATGGGAACAGAAAATGATGCAGCCAGTCTGGGAGATAGGCAGTTCCCCAAAATGTTAAACCTATGGTTACCATATGACTCAGCAGTACCTCTTCTATCTATACCCAAGAGAAATGAAAATAAATGTCCACATAGAATCATGCACCCATGCATGCTCATAGCAGCATATTCATACTGGCCAAAAAGTGCAAACAAGCCAATGTCCCTCATTTGATGAGTGGATAAACCAAATGTTATGCTTGTAATGAACATTATTCAGCAGTGAAAAGAAAATCCTGATGGAGGCAGAGCTAAATGACGGAAAAGGTCTGCAAAACCCAAGGGAAGAGGCTCCCATTATTGTACTGCCCAAGCAGACTGGGCCTTGCCATGGCTTGGCTCTGCTGGCGAGCACGCCCATAAAGCTGGCTGAACTGCACATCAAAGATCCACCCCTTTGGTGGCAAAGTGGTTAAGTGCCAAAATTCAGGCCCCATTTTTCTTTTTTCTTTTTTTTTTTTTTAATTTTATTTATTCATGAGAGACACAGAGAGAGGCAGAGATCTAGGCAGAAGGAGAAGCAAGCTCCCTGCCAGGAGCCCAATGTGGGACTCGATCCCAGGACCCCCGGGTCATGACCTGAGAGGAAGGCAGATGCTCAACCGCTGAGCCACCCAGGCGTCCCCAGGCCTCACTCTTCTGAAAGATCTGGAATAATGGATGTAAAGGTGGCTCTCTGACCTGGGATTGCTGTGGCCGTCGGTGGCATTACACGAGCTCCTCCCTGGACAGCGAAGACTGCCATGTGCCCTCCCGCCCCTGCCCCCAGAAGTCCTCCAGCCCCAGTGAGGCTCTGAAAGCCCAGGGCCACAAAACCAGGATGCGGTCTGGAAACCGAGTCACAGGCCTTGCTCACCGGGAGTCAGAGGAGTTCCCAGACAAGGAGCCAACATCACTCTCACAGAACTGGGAATCTGAGCCCTCCCCAGAGCAAAGCAACCGCTGCTCTGACATGGATCCTTCACCAGAACTATTCTTCAAGCACAGGATGGGATGCTGACCCAGAGGGAGGGATGTCTCCAGAACACGCCACCAGACTGTGGAGGAGAGGGGGGAAATCCAGGCACAGCTCCAGCCTCTCTGATCTTGATGGCTCAGCCCTTACCTTGACCAATTTTGACAAAGAAAATATGTCAAGGGATGAGAACAGTAGGCCTGTTTCTTAAATACCTTTTCATGTTCTGGGTCCTGCACATTGTGGGGTTTGGGATGTTTTGGGGGGTTTTTTATAAAGAGGCATATAAAACCAAAAGAGAGAAAAAGAATACTGATAAATGCTATAGCAGGGATGACCCTTGAAAACATTAAGCTAAGTGAAAGAGGCCAGACACGAAAGGCCACACATATTATATGATCCCATTTATACAAAGTGTCCAGGGTAGGCAAGGTTACAGAGATGGAACGTGGTAGCCAGGGAGTTGGGAAGAGGAGGGAATGGGGAGTCGTTGCATTCTATTTGGAGTACTGAAAACTTCTAGAACTAGATAATAGTGGTGGTTGCACAAACCTCTGAATATACTGAAATGCTGAACTGCAGGCTGTGAAGGGGGTGGATTGTATGGTAAATGAATAATATCTCAAAAAGGTCTCTTTAAGAAAAAAAGTGTGGTTTCTGCCTTGCTCCTGCTCTCTCCTGGGTCACTCACTGTGGGGAAAGCCCCCTGCCGTGTTGGAAAAAGTCCGTGTGGCAAGGAACCAAGGCTTCCAGGCAACAGCCATGTGAGTCATACTAAAAGCGGATCTTTCCACCCTGGCCAGACCTTCGGGTGATGGAAGCCCTGGGTGAGATCCTGACTGTAACCTTATGCAATTGCCTGAGCCTGCACCACGGCTGAGCCCTGTCACTCTAAGCGGCTAAGTTTGGGGTTACTTGTTACACAGCAGTAGACACACAGGCACTCTCCTTTTTTATGGTGCTTTGCTTTATTGTGCTTCACAGACACTGTGTCTTTTACAAATGGAAGGGTTGTGGCCACCCTTCGTCACGCAAATCTGTCAGCATCATTTTCCCAACAGCATTTGCTCACTTTGTCTCTATGGTCACATGTTGATAATTCCTGCAGTATTTCAGAATTTTCATTATTATTATTATACTTGTGATGGTGATCTGTGATCACATTACAACTCACTGAAAGCTCAGATGGTGGTTCATATTTTTTAGTGATAATTTTTTTTTTCAGATTTTATTTATTCATTCATGAAAGACATACAGAAAGAGGGGCAGAGACACAGGCAGAGGGAGAAGCAGGCTCCATGCAGGGAGCTCGATGCAGGACTCGATCCCAAGACCTCAGGATCATGACCTGAGCCAAAGGCAGTTGCTCAACCACTAAGTGATACAGGTGTGCCTGCGACAAAGTATTTTTTTTTATTTTTTTATTTTTAAAGATTTTATTTATTTATTCATGATAGTCACAGAGAGAGAGAGAGAGGCTCAGAGACACAGGCAGAGGGAGAAGCAGGCTCCGTGCATCGGGAGCCCGACGTGGGATTCGATCCCGGGTCTCCAGGATCGCGCCCTGGGCCAAAGGCAAGTGCCAAACCGCTGCGCCACCCAGGGATCCCTTAATTAAGGTATATACATCGTCTTTTTAGACATAATGCTATTGCACACTTAAGTGACTAAGGATAGTGTAAACATAACTTTCATATGCACTGGGAAACTAAAAAATTCATTTGACTTGCTTTATTGCAACAATCACTCTGCAGTGGTCCTGAACTGAGCCCACGATATCCCCAAAGCATGCCCGTGCTCTTAAGTGGAGAGCAAGTAGCACAATATTACACACACTATGATTCTTTTTTTGTTGTCTAAAATATATCCATGCATGAGTAGGAAAAAAAATCACAGATATTGCTTGCTATCTCTAGGTGGAGAGATTATTTGCATTTTTCCTTTTAACTTCTCTTTAGTCTCCTACCTTTCTATGATGAATCTTTAATAATAAAAAGCAATTGAAGTTACTTTTAATTTTTTATAGATTAAATGTAGGACAGGGTGAGGAAAGACTTTTTCATTGAAGCCCAACTGACACGCAATGTTACATGCGTGCAACAGTGATTCAAGTATTCTATACATTATGCTGGGCTCACCCCAAGTGCAAGCTTAGCCACCATCTGTCACCACCCAACGCTATCACAGTACCATTGACTATACGTGCTGTACCTTACGTCCCCGGGACTTAATCTGTAACTGGAAACCCGTACCTCCAACTCCCCTTCACCCATTTTGCCCATCCCCTCACCCCCGGCAACCACCAGTTTGTTCTCTGTATTTGTGGGTCCATTTCTCCTTTTATTGTTTGCTTGTTCTTTTTTTTTTTTTTTTCATTTTTTCCATTCCACATAACAGTGAAATCACATGGTATTTGTCTCTCTCTCTGACTTATGTCACTTAGCATAGTGCTTTCGAGTTCCTGCCCATGTCACAAATGGCAAGACCTCATCGTTCTTCTTATGGCCCAGCCACATTCCATTGTGAGGAAACATTTTGACGATAACTGAGGCAGGAGATGAGGGCTTGGGCCAAAGCAAGACCAGCGTGAGAAAATGAA
Organism: Canis aureus; assembly: GCF_053574225.1. Lineage (NCBI taxonomy): Eukaryota > Metazoa > Chordata > Mammalia > Carnivora > Canidae > Canis > Canis aureus. Next base: position 46,187,061 of record NC_135631.1, read on the forward strand.
AACACGAGCGATGCTTTGAAAGAGGAGGGAAGAGGCAAGACTTAATGAGTGACCTTAATTCATTAAGGAGATGACAGGACAGGGGAAAATCGGGTCTACACAGATCTGGTCCCCCTGCTTTGTGACTTCCAAGTCTGGCTGCGTGTCACCTACTGCTCTGGCAGCAGTGCCCGCCCTCCCCCACCCGGATGCTTACCCCACTCCCTCCAGGGCCACTCACAACCTCTTCGGCCACAAGCACAGACCTCAGAGAAAGTTCTCTCATTTCTCGAGAAGGAGGTAAGAGTAGGATCTTAGGAACAGCTGCCTTCACTCATTTCACCCTTGCCCTGGGCTGTCGCTTCAAATACACTCCCTCTGCTGCAGGGCTACTGTCTACTAAAGAGTTTCTAGAGCAGTGAGCTCCACATTCAAGTATCATTCTCGGTTATTCCTCACAACCTTTCCTGTCAACATTCTGCCTTTCAGACTGCAGAAGAAAACTGGTGTCAAGAGGTAAAGTTACTCGTTCAAAGGGTCACAGCTAGTCACTAGCAGAGGGCGGCCTGAACCCACCTGTGGCAAAAGCCACAGAGGATCCTGCTCCCTGTCCCAGGAAAGAGCTGTGTGGAAGGCAGCGACAAGTTTGGGAAGCTGGAGGGAGCCAGCCGTGGTTTCAGCTGCTCACAGTGCCACTCCCTTCTGGAAAGGGCTGCGTCCCGCCCACCCTAGCAGCTATCACAGCATCAAGAATTCAAGACCTCAGACACGGACAGCCTACAAATAATTATAAAAACTAATCTGCATCCATCCTTACTGCTGGGAACCAGTTAGACTCTAATTCCTTTTCTGGTTATTAAAATAGAGACACATGGGGCACCTGGGTGGCTCAATGGTTGAGCGTCTCCCTCCAGCTCAGGTCATGACCCCGGGGTCCTGGGATCGAGTCCCGCATTGGGGTCCCCGCAGGGAGCCTGCTTCTCCCTCGGCCTGTCTCTGCCTCTCTCTCTGTGTCTCTCATGAATAATAAATCTCATGATAAATAAAATCTTTTTTAAAATAAATTAATTAAATAAGAGACACATGTTTAAAGAAAGATTATGACTAACAAGAAGAGGAGGAACAGCTCAGGTTAAAAAAAAAAATGTACGTTTTAAAGCTTCTCTGGCCCCGTGGCCACGGAGGTTCGCGCCCAGAGGTAGGCCCACGGGTCGGGGTGGGTGAACCAGGCTGGCCTCCTTTCCCCACTTTCGCTCACAGGAAAGGAGGCCGGCGACTGTTTGGTGACAGACCAGAAGGAAATGACAGGGCTTCTAAGCAGCGAGCCCTGGAGTCCTGTCTGCAGGAATGTTCCACAGAAGAATAGGAGACTCATTAAACCAGGGAAAAACGTTAAATAAATAATGGTTTCCAGAAACAGGAGACCAAGAAACAGATGCCTCTCAGGCCCTTGGGGTTGTTAACAGGGATAGGAGTAGAAGAGAAATAGAGACGCTTTCCACCAGGCTTCCCTCATCCTGGATGAAAAGCAAAGAAGGGGGCAAGAAGTGAAATGAGAAGGATCGAGAAGGGAGGTGCAGGGAGAGACCCCACGGGGTCCACAGGGGTGGGGGCTGCAGGAAGCAAGAAGCGAGACGAAGGAACAAAGAAAGGAGAAGGGGGTAGGGGGACACCTCACAGGACCCCAGAGAGCCCTTCACACCTGAGGAAAGAGGGCCTTTGTCCAGGAAGACCCTACACTTTTCCCCTTACATCCACATTTTCCCCAAGGGATTTCCAAGAGAGGAAACACTCCCCCCCACCCAGTCTCCAGCAAACACAGAATGTTTGAGAAGGGTGCTCTTAGTTTCTTCACCTTTGGGGTAGACGGCAAGTCTTGTGCTACATGCAGACTATTCCCTCAGATCCTATACATGCACGCATGCACACTCTCACACAAACGCACAGCCACACCTGCACGTTCACACAATATACCCACACCAGTGCCCACGTACACACCCACACACACTCACACAAATGCACAGCCACATTCACACATTCTCACAATATACTCACACCAGTGCCCACTTATACACACACACACACACACACACACACACCTCTCCTTTGGGAGCCCCCAAGTCCCTAGCTTTAAGCAGCTATAGCCCTGTGCTTTGCCCCACAGTGGACCGACCACCTGGAGGCTAATCTTCCTCAGGAACTGTGCCCAGTGCCTTGGGATCCCACTCTCCCCCTAGGAAATCTGTTTGCCCTGTGTACTCTCCAAGGAAAAACATTTTAAGATTTGACCAATTCCAAATGAAAAATTGAATTGATTATATCACTTTTCAAAAGAAAAACTTGAGGAAAGAAGGAAAGAAAAAGAAGAAAGAAAGAAAGAAAGAAAGAAAGAAAGAAAGAAAGAAAGAAAGAAAGAAAGAAAGAAAGAAAGAAAGAAAAGAGGGAGAGAAATATATAACCCTTGCTAAGAGTCCGCAAGGTGTGAATGCTCTAAGTGTCTTAATCCATTTGGGCGACTGTCACAGAAATACCATAGACTATGTAGCTTGTAAACAACAGAAATTTATATCTTAACATTTGGGAGGCAGGGAAGGGGCGAGACAGCTCTTCCATAAGGGCCCGAATCCCATCCAAGAGGGCTCCACCCTCACGACCTAGTCACCTCCCCAGGCCCCGCCTCCTAATGCTCTTACCCTGGGAGCTAGGGCTCAACATAGGAATTGTCGGAGGACACAAACATTCAAGCCATAGCACTAGGTATTCTGCATCTGTCTTCTCATTTTATTCCTCAAAACCATACAAGGAGGCGGGTTTTATTATCCTTTCTTGAAGATAAGGAGACTGAGGCTCAGAAGCCTTAGATCATTTGTCCAAAAGCACACAGTAAACTTGGAACCAGATTGGAATCAGATCTTCCGGGCTCCAAGCATGAAACCAAGAAACGCATGGGACAGGAGGGAGGGTCCTACAGGTACAGGTCGCTGAGCACAGCGCTCCCTGAGGGCAGTCGGAGGGGCCCAGGGGCCTCACTGAAGAATGACAAGCTCCAATTTCACCTGGGCCTGGCTTTGCCTTGTTCACAGATGCCAATCTGTTGACCATTCTTGTCTGACTTCTTTCTTATGCTTCTATGCCATCCAGTCATATTTCGGGAATTCTTGGAGGCCTTAATACAGTTCTGCCAAATAAACAAACAAACAAATAATTGAAATTTGTTAGAAACATATAAGCTAATTAACAAGAGATGTACCAACAACGTAGATTCCAAATTAAATTACGCGGGACCAGGTTGGCCCAGTTGCAAGGACAGTTGATGGAAGAATAGTCTGGGTCTGGGCTGGGAGAGGGGCCTAAGCCTGGCTCCCAGATCACACTTGATCTGCCACTGGTTTCCTGAATGAGTACGGTCGGATGGTCAGTTGTTACTTTGCAAAGTGTGATAATAGCATTTCCCAAACAAGGTGTTCTAGAAAGGTTTTGAAATACTGGGGTGAAAAGAGCTATGATATAATCTTTTTTTTTTTTTTTTTTTTTTTTTTGGATGGGGGTAGGATGTCAATACCTCACTACTTTTCAGTCACCTTTTAAGAGCAGCTGACGTGCACCCTGCTCCAAGCCCACTGACTCGGAATGAAGAGCTGGGCACTGGAAGTACTTTAGGGCTTTTTAAAAACAGCGAACAGAGCCCATCCAAGAGCTCACTCTCGAGCCCCAGTGGGGTCCTCCAGGCCCCAGAGTTTCTCTTGCAGGGTAGCAGTGCCTCACCCCACCACAGCAGAAAGGGCCTCAGAGCCCAAGCAGGCCTGGAGCAGTCCAACAGCCCCAGGTTCCAACCCAATTCCACCATCCAGTAGCTACATGACCGTGGGCACTTGGTTTCCGAGCTCTGGCCTCTGTTACCTGATCTGTGGAGTGGAGATAATAGCAGGACCCACGTTGAACTTCACCACTTGGAGCAAAGCAGGTCATAGAGGGAAGGTGCCAGGTCAGAATGAGTCACTACTCTCAGTGGGATCAGCAGCACCTATGGCTTTGTCTCTCAGCTCCTGTTCATCTCGTCTCCTCCATGAGCCCTTTCTCAGAGCAGACACCACAGGGGTTCTGGTAGTAGAGGGGTTCACTTTAAACCTGGAAGAACATGTTGGGAACTTCACGCTGTTGGCAGAAAACCCCTCCATGTCACTTCCTCCTCCAGCCGCTAGCTGCACCAGAGCTGACATTATTTTCTTTAAAGCCCCTGCCAAGTAACCCCCCCAGAACTTTTGAGGCGTCCTGCGTCTTCCTGTCTGTAGGATTCAATCAAGCCACTGTCTCACATGAAAATTGAAGGCAAGACTTCATGCAGATGCAAGTCGGGAAACTATGTCATCTATGTCAGAGAAGACAGGAATTAAACACTCAGGACTTCCTCCTCTGCCTCTGTGTTTCTGCTCTTTCAAGAACCTTGGATCCCATCTTGTGATGGGATTTAGGAGATGCAGAATTAGGAGAGAAACTGGAGAAAAGATTGATATTTGCACAAGCGCTTGACCAGGGCTGCTCCTAGGGTGGATGGGGCCCAGGCAAATATATAAATAGTTATATATAAACTATTTGAGTCACCAAAATTGGCATATGTGCACATCTGGTGGCCCAACTTCAGATGAGCTCGTGAAAGAAATACCAACCAGTCAGCAGGAGCTATCCAACCTCCAGATCACCCTCCTGGAACCGGGTCTGGGTCCTGGTCCCAGTCCCAGTCCAGGAATAACATCACAGGAATGAGTCTCAGATCTTGTGGAGCATCTGGTCAACCCCACACAAGTGATGGAAGATGGAAGAAAGCCCTACAGGGGAGAAATTGGCACCAGAGCCCACATGTGTCCTGGTACAGGCCCAAGGAGTCCCACCTGGATGGCACTGCCGACTCCTGCCTGTCTCCAGCATTAGGCAGGGAATGAGAAAAGTTCAAGGAGGGCACACTTCAAAGAGCAGAGTCCCCTGAGGTGTGGGGTTGGGCCAGGTTGTAGGACAAGATGCATTTGATACCAAAGTCTCTCTGGAAGTTTACCTCTCTAAATCAGGCTCAGAAGGAATGCTGCCTCCTTCCTCTCACTGTGTGGACAACGTGGGGTTCTCCTAAATTCAAGGCTAGACAATCTTTCTCTTTAAGTTACTCCTGTATCTCAAGGACCATAGCTCGGAACTGGGAGATCCTAGTGCTATTTCCATGAACTATTTTCCCTATTAGCAACATGGCAGATAAAGATAAAAACAATTAGGATTGAATCTAGTACAAGGGCAAGCCAGCTCAATTTTATCAGGAACTATTTGCAAATTCATTGTTTCTGCTTCGAGTGTTATAAGCCCAGACTCCTGCACAGGCCCACCTCTAACAGTTACAAGCGAAGGGCAACGGTACAAATGGAAACCCTTGACCCACAAGTCACTTGTTTCTCTCTTATCTCTCCTAATTCTTCTCAGATCATAAAAGACCTTTTCTTTTTTTTTTTTTTTTTTATTGGTGTTCAATTTACTAACATACAGAATAACACCCAGTGCCCGTCACCCATTCACTCCCACCCCCCGCCCTCCTCCCCTTCTACCACCCCTAGTTCGTTTCCCAGAGTTAGCAGTCTTTACATTCTGTCTCCCTTTCTGATATTTCCCACCCATTTCTTCTCCCTTCCCTTATTTTCCCTTTCACTATTATTTATATTCCCCAAATGAATGAGAACATATAATGTTTGTCCTTCTCCGACTGACTTACTTCACTCAGCATAATACCCTCCAGTTCCATCCACGTTGAAGCAAATGGTGGGTATTTGTCATTTCTAATAGCTGAGTAATATTCCATTGTATACATAAACCACATCTTCTTTATCCATTCATCTTTCGTTGGACACCGAGGCCAAACTGTGGAAAAAGACCTTTTCCATATGCACATGGGCCTCCCAGCTCACCCAGGCTATCTCTAGTTCCCCAACCCCCGCCACACCACCACCCCTTGGCCACCCTTTGGGTACGCACAGGTGGTACTATTAGTCCTTACTCAAAAGGACAGAGCTGAGTGAGACACTTACACAGGTCTTGGCAATTGGGCTAGGAATTCTGGTATCCCTGGTACCTAGGATATGGTTTTGAAGTAGGGGCACATGGACTCCACATGGACACATCCTTTAGCCTCCTGGACCTCTCTTCCCATAGAAAAGGTATAGATGGAAGAGGGCCAGAGCCAGGCCCATGAAAGCATAGGACCAGAGCAGAGGCCCACCTGCCAGGGTAATACACCCCAGCATATGATTTCCAAACCCATACCCTGACCCCTACCTCATTTTTCAGTTTCTACTTCCTCTACCTCCTTCAGCCTACTCCCCAGCTGCTGCTTTTTGCTCATGCATAAGAATTCCTAGTTCCTATTTTTTGAGTCATCCTGAATCTGACCTTGAAGCTAGTGTTATACAAAAAAGGAGATATTATATCTTTTTTAAAAGTCTACAGAACCTGAATATTTATGATATGCCACATCAAGATGTCCTGGCAAAGAAATGTAATTCTTGTCACCCATGGCTACTGAAAAATGACTTTCTGGATACACTAGTGGCACTTTTTATCTTTCATAGGCTGACAGATAATGGGATTGCAAGTTTCAAGCAGTAATCTCCTCATCTTATTGTGATCTCTTGGTGGGGGGGTGGGGGGAAACAACGTGGTTGAGCTCTACAGAGGACTGAACAGACAAGCAAAATAACAGTCTGCAACAAGACGGTCCCGTCCCGTAAGAGACCTGAGACCCCTTACACTCCTTCCAGGGGAACTGAGATTGTTCTATTTTGTGACGGACCAATGAAGAAGCTATAGAGTGGCTATGGGATTTGCTCCAGAAATCAAACCCAGGCTGGCAGACTCCAGAATCCAAGTTCTTTCACATTGCATGATATCACAATATGAAGTCTTAAAAAGATGGATCTGATCTTTCTCCTCTTTAAAGTCACACAACACTTTCCATGTAATTTCCTTGTGGTGGTTGTGGCATAATAAAAAATATTTAGCTTTAGTCCCCGGTTTCTGGCACTCAGATCCTAAAGCCCTTGGAATCTCCAAAGTGGTGAGAGTCTTTTGAGCTAATGAGATGACTGGCCATTGAGGTCTCCTAGACAGCTTCAGGATAGGGCCCAGCTTCCAAGAATGACCACGCCTTGATTAGAAGCTAGGAACATTCAGCCCCACCCTGCAACTTCCAGGAATGGGAGAGGGGCTGGAGTGGAGTTCAATCACCAATGGCAGATGATTTCATCAATCGTGCGTATGTACTGAAACTTCCATAAAACCCCTAAACAGCATAATTCACAGAGCATCTGGGTTGGTCAACATATCCCCATGCTGCTATGCTCGAGACCTCATCCCATATACATACCTCTTCATTTGGCTGATCATTGTATCGTTTATAACAAATCAGTAAATGTAAGTACAATATGTTCCTGAGTTCTGAGAGCCAGTCCAGCAAATTACTGAACCTAAGGAGGGAGTAATTTGTAGCCATTTATAGCTGGTGGGTGGACCCATTTATAACGAGTTGGTCAATTCTGGGAGGCCCAAGACCAGTGACAGTATATGAAGTGGGAGGCAGACAGTCTTGTAGGACTGAGCCCTTAACCTGTGGGGTCTGCACTAATACGAAGTAGTGTCAGAATTGAATCATTGAACACTGAGTTGGTATCCGGAGAATCAGAGAATTGGTTGTTGGTGTGGAAAATGTTGTGCCCAAGATTGCGAATCCGAGAAACCACCAAGGAGCCAACACCGATGCAAGCACACGAGGGTTTATTTACAAGCTCGAGCTTGGGTCCAAGTATACCTGACACAGCAGAGCAGGGACTTGGACCCCGAAGTGGGTTACAGCTGGGTTTTTTATAGGCTGGTCTAGGGGATTTTTAGAAGGGGTGGAGGAATTTCTCAAGTTCTGTTTACATTCTGATATAGGGCTTTCAAGGGCATTGAGCTCTGTTCTCATTCTAATATGGGACTTTCTACCACGGCGTGGGCTCTGTTGTCTTTCTGATATGGGATTCCCTGCCGAGAACATTCTGCAGTTTTTCCTGTAAAGTTCAGCTCTTATTCACAGGGGCCTAAGATGGCTGTACTTGTACTAATGCTAAACTTTAGGTGGAATGGCCTTAATTTTTCTCGGCCTCCACAGAAAACATCCCCAGAGTGATTATCTGGCACTCCTCTTTATTATGGTCATTGGTGTTGAGTTTTTGTGGGGAGAGAATGGGGTTCTCCTAGTAGTTCTATTTTCTTCAGAGCCCAAACCAGGTCTTATTCGTCTTTGTATTTCTTACAACACCTAGCACAGGGCCTGGCCCACAATAAAAGATGAATAAACAATGTTGAACAGGTTCCATTTTTTGTGTTGACTGCTCCTCGGATCTTTAGGATTGTGTCTGTTTAGGAAGGCTGAGCTGGGCTGGACTATGGTGCATAGTGACAAGGCACTGAATCATGGCATTCACCAAGGATATGTCTCCCCAAACTTCTCACACAAAATGATGACTGACAATGAGAAGGGCTGCAGTAGAGGTAGAGATTGGCCCACAAGAGGGTCTAGTCACTAGATAACAATTCAGCCACCATTACCTTAGTTTCAGTGATTCAAATTCATGCCTTGGCAACATTTTGCATTTTACCTTATAGAATGGATTTCCAGGGGCACCTGGGTGGCTCAGTCAGTTAAGTGTCTGCCTTCAGCTCAGGTCATGATCCCAGAGTCTTGGGATCAAGTCCTGCACTGGGCTTCTGGCTCAGTGGGGTGTCTGCTTCTCCCTCTGCCCCTCTTCCCACTCATGCTCTCTCTCATGCTCTCACTCTCTCAAATTAACAAATAAAATCTTAAATTAAAAAAAAAAGGACTTCCAGATCACGCTCACATGACTTAAATAAAAAGATTACAACCATAAATGGCCAGAGTCTATTCTATGGGAAAATTGCTGTCTATCTAAGTCAAATGAGAATGTATGGAATAAATTGAATAGGTGGAAACTCCCCAAGAGCTGACTTACGAGTCCTCCTCAACCACTTGACTTGCCTGAACTCCTGCACTTGCTTCAGTTCTGTGACCATGTCAGCAACTTGTCCCAGGTCTAGCTTCAGAGACTTTCCCCAAATACATGTGTTTGTAGATCAATTGCAATTAATCAAGAAAAGAAGGAAAAATGAGCATCTGGCCTTCAACATTTTCATTCAGGAGTTTCTTATAGCTCAAGTTGAATGCCAAGTGCAGTCTGTCCTTGGGAAATGAAAACCTTCCTCCCTCCCCTCCCTTCCACCAAACCATGAACAATAGCTGTAAAACAGAGAAGACTCAGAACCACCAGCAGATCCCTGGGCAGGCTGAGGCAGAAAGCAGGGGGCAGATTTTAGCGCAATTCTGCAGGAATTACAGGGCTTGTCCATCGTGGAATGGACCACAGACCTCAGCAGTTCCCATGTCTCACGTTGACCCTGGTGGACTTAAACTCATATTCTCCTCCAAACACCAAACCACAGGACAGTGAGCAGCAGAGAGCAAGCATCCTACAGACACAACAGAATGACTCAGAAGAATGGTTCCCAAGCTTTTGTCACCTCATACCTATTTCTTTTATTGAGAAGAAGAGATAAAGAGGGGAGGGGAGCAGTGGGGAGGGGAAGAGGCTGTACCAGTCAATGGGTGAGACCGATGCTTACCCAGCCAGGCCATGCAAATGGGGGCCCCACACAGACTCCCAAGCGGCAGTTCTTCAGTTTGGCCTGGGGAAATTCATAGTGGAGTAAGCAGAGGATTCAATAAAGCAAGACTTGCCCAGGCTGCCAGAATCATAACCACAAAAGACCAATTAGTGGGTTTTGTGGCTATTTTCATTCACTCTCTGGACTAGAGTACATTTGACTCCCTGCAGGATAATCTCCAGTACATCATCCGGTCTATTCTCAAATGCCTCAAGTAGCGGGATTTTCACAGCTTCCCTTGGAAAGTTATTCTTAAAGTCAAATGACTAGGGTGTTTTTCCTTGATATTAAACATCCAATCTTTCTTCTTCTTAATTTCATCCCTGTTATCCCGTGGAATAAACTCCTGCCCTCGGCATTGTCTGTCTCTCTTAGCGTTCACCGATGCATTTCCCGGGCATCCTTGCTGTACCATTTCAGCCTCTCTGCACTCGAGCCTCGGAGATCAAGAAATGGCTAAGGAATGCAGTGACAGATAAAGGCTTCTGCCATCTGGCAGGCATAAACGTAAATGAGATGTGAGCCCAAAATCTCAATAAAGAAGGGATCATCATCCATCCACCCTCTGCACAGAACCCCACGACAACGGGAGAATTACTCTGCAGTGAGTGATGCTTTGCCAGGGGGACCTTGTTCTCCCCATGATTCATTTTCACAACCCAATAAGTTCTCCCTCCTCCAAAATGAGTTGATGAAATGCCAAATTTATCTTATCATATCTATCTTTAATTGCACTCACCCCACTTGGTATACTTTTTATCTTACTGTGCTATGGTGCCTGGTATATAAATTCTCATTGTACAGACTTCGGAGCATCGAGAGTGTGCCACTCCCTGCTGTAGGTAGAGGAGTCAGAATGGGCTCTGACAGTGGTCTGGCCAAGAGGACATTGGCCTCCTTACTGCTCTGATGAATGTGGGGAGATTCAGCAGTTTTCTCCCTACCTTTAGAACCTTTTTTTCACAATCCAGAAAAACTCCAGTAATTAAAAATGGCTACTCAACCACCTACTCCAGTCAAGCGAGTCTCCCTTTATCTCTTATCCACACCCCACCTCCAGCATGTACCTGGTTCAGTCCGATCTGCTTCAGACCTCTTACTAAGATGCCTCACCAAAATGTCCTTTTTTTCTCCAGCAAATGGTTACTGAATTTTGTAACTGAATAGGTCCTTGGTTGAGACTTTTTCCCTCCTTAAAAAAAAGACATTTGTTGAACACTTACCATTTCTGCACGGAGATAAGAGACATAATCCTTACCCTGAAGGAGTGCTCAGGCTGGTGGAGGCAATGGACAAGTGAACAGAACATTGTGATTGTGAGCAATATAAATGCTACCCTCAAAGAAGTGCCGAGTACTCCAGGAATATCTGGAGGGACCCCTAATTCAGAGAGGGAGACATCAACCTCTTCCCTCTTGATCTCCCTTAGAGCTATTCCCCAGACTGTAGTCAGAGTGAGCTTTTTAAAACATGAACTAAAACAGGTCATTCTTCTGTTTAGCAAATGTCAGGGACTTGCTATGCATTCAAACAAAACCCAAACTTACTGCGTGGGCACACAGTCACACAAGATCTGGCCCTGCCCACCTCTGCACCTCCACCTCCTTCACCCTCCATGGCCCACCCACCAAATTCCAGCTCCATTACTAACCTGCTTTCAGTTCCTAGAATGCACCAGGTTCTCCTTTCCTGCACAGAGCCTTCCTACATACTCATTCCCTTTTGCTCCTCCTGCCTGAAATGCTGCCCCGAATCCTCTCAGTGACTCCCTACACCATCACCTGGCTTACCTGGCTAGCTCATTGTAATTTTTCAGGTATTGGCCTAACTGTCACCTCCTCAGCCTTCTACTCATCCCACCCACCCATCCTTCCCCTATAGTCACTTTCATTGTTCTCTGGTTTTTCCCTTAAGGCAACTCCCACGATTTTTGCTATATATCTATCTGTGTATTTCCATGTTTAGTGTTTGTCTTTCCAAACAAATGCTGTTAGCAAGTAATATGTTAAAAGCTAAACTGAGGGACATTAAATTTTTGAACAGTTTATTTGAACAGCTATTGACTTGACTCAGGCAGTGCTAAACCAAAGGTGAGCTGAGGTGCTCCACTGACAGAAGCTAGGGGACTTTTAGAGAGAAGACACAGAAACATAGCAAAGAAATTACCTGATTGACTATAATTTGAGTTGCCTTATATAGGAAAACCTAGTTGGTTGGTTGTGATTTATTGTCCTGAAGTTTCAATTTCCTAACTTTTTTATTTAAATTCCATTTGTGAACGTATAGTATAACAACCAGTATTCATCCTTAATGCCCATCACCCAGTTATCTCATCCCCCACCCACCTCCCTTTCAGCAACCCTCACTGTTTCCCAGAGTTAAGAGTCTCTTATGGATTGTCTTCCTCTCTGATTTTTCCCCATTCAATTTCCCCTCTTTCCTTTATGGTCCCTCACACTATTTCTTATATTCCACATATGAGTGAAACCATATGTCTTCCTCCAATTGACTTATTTCACTCAGTATAATGCCAATTTCCTAACCTTGAGGCTTTCATGAATTGACTCTGGCTTGGGTTTCAGTTTGCTTGTGTAGGCTGTCAAGACATTAGAGCCATTTTGGTCCAATGGCTGCCTTGTTTTAAGAACAAAATAATGTTTATTAGACAAAATCTTTATGAAAACAAGGATCTTGTGTGTTTTATACACAAAATGCCTAGGTCAGTCCTTTCACAGGGCTGACACTGGCTTAACAAATACCTGTTGAAAGCATGACTTCCTGAGGAGGTGACACCTGTGCGGAGTCCTGAAGGACGAGCCAGAGTTGTTTACCAAGGGAAGGCACTGCTGACATCTGGTGAAGCAAATGCGAAGATCCAGAAGCATGACCACACAAGAACCCTATGTTACTGAGTACAGCTTGAGCATAACGTGCAAAAGGAAGAGTGGTGGGTAATGAGGCTGGAAATGCTTGCCAAGGAATATGGATACTCTCCTGTAGACCAGGAAGAGCTAGTGAGTGGCTTTAAAAGGGGCAATAATATAGTCAAATTGCATTTTACAAAGATCGCTTTGGAGAAAGGGTAAGACTAAAAAAAGGGAGGCTACTGTAGGTAGCTACTGTAGGTACCTTGGATAACAAGGACCTGCAAAGCATGATTCAAGAGAGATTTGGAAAATCAGATGGGATTTAGGGATCAATTAGCTGTTGGGATGAGGAAAAAAGAAGAATCCAAGCGAGATAACACCCAGAGAGATTTCTGGCTGAGGCCAGGGGTTGAAGGGATACCTTTAATTTTGGAGCACGGTCATAGAAATAGTTTGGTTCTACTGTATTTCCCTCAGGGATGAAACAAAGATTCACACGCTTCATCCTACAATGATTTTCTCCTGCTCTGAACTCCTCCAGCATTTCTTTTTATAAACTATACAACCTTCCTGAGCAGGATGGATTCATTCATAGCTATCAGGTCCCTGAAGGAAACAGATGGCACCCTCATGAGGAGTAATTGAGTACTCTGAATATTTACAAAGGTGAGGGAGGGGAAAGAGAAGTCAACAGCAGTGAAACGCCACCAAGCTAGTAATGGCTCATGGGTTCGCCAATAGGCCCAGCCCATTCCTGTCTCAGGGTCACTGCATTTGTTCCTTTCTCTGCTGGAAATGTTCTTTCCCCAAATACCTACATGGCTCACTTCATCACCTTCTTAACTCTTTACTAAGGTGTCACATTGGCCTGGACTATTGAAAATTGTTATAGGACAAAACAAAATAAAACTTCTCCCCCTTTACCTCCTTTCTTTGTCTCCTAATCATTTATTACTACCTATCATATTACATGTTTTACATGTTTACCTTACATAGGATAAATGTAACACAATAAAAAATAAAAGTTTCTCAGATGAAGTGACTTTGAGCAGAAACCTGAATGAAGTGAGACAGTAGGCCATAAAAATAACTGAGGGGGTAGGGGGAGAACTGCACAGGCAAAGGCCCTGAGGTAGTATCTGTGTTCTAAAAACCAAAAGGGCCAATGTGGGTGGCCCTGAGTGAGTGAGGGTGACGGTCATTGAAGTTGGAGTGGATGAGGGCTGGGGTAGATCGTCATACCAAGCAAGCCAAGATAAAAAGCTTTTTTTCTACCATCTGCATGCATCCCCATCTCCCGATTCTCCTATCAAACTGAGGATTTTTAATTCTTTTGGTTTTCTTCTCAGGAGACCTAAAGGAATCCCCCAGAACATAGCCTAACAGAAACAACTCTGTAGTGCGCCCTAGTTAAAACCAATGCTTACCGGGGATCCCTGGGTGGCGCAGCGGCTTGGCGCCTGCCTTTGGCCCAGGGCGCGATCCTGGAGATACAGGATCGAATCCCACGTCGGGCTCCTGGTGCATGGAGCCTGCTTCTCTCTCTGGCTCTCTCTCTCTCTCTCTCTGTGACTATCATAAAATAAAATAAAATAAAATAAAATAAAATAAAATAAAATAAAATAAAATAAAATAAAATAAAATAAAATAACAATGCTTACCAAAAATGTGACAAACTTACTTGATCATAGAGATATATAAGAAAGCTTTATAACAATCCCAACTCCCCCTTCTTAGCAAGAACCACCACTCCAGTTCTTGCCCTCTGCTATGAATTAGGCATTGCCTCTAAGGCTCCCATGCAGCACACGTGAAGCAATATGTTAACATTAAAGCTCTTTGAAGGGATCCCTGGGTGACGCAGTGGTTTGGCGCTTGCCTTTGGCCGAGGGCGCGATCCTGGAGACCCGGGATCGAATCCCACGTCGGGCTCCCGGTACATGGAGCCTGCTTCTCCCTCTGCCTGTGTCTCTGCCTCTCTCTCTCTCTCTCTCTGTGTGTGTGTGACTATCATGAATAAATAAATAAAATCTTTAAAAAAAAAAAAAGCTCTTTGAAATAACTTGCTTTCTTTCATTTTGAAAATAATATGCTCATAATACTAAACCAGGAAAATTAGTATAAGCATATTTAAAAAGATAAAATAATCATATCCACAATTCAGATATAAGCACTATTAAGGGTGCCTAGGTGGCTCAGTCGGTTAAGCATCTGCCTTCTGCTCAGGTCATGAGCTCAGGGTCCTGGGATCAAGCCCTGTGCCAGGGAGTCTGCTTCTCCCTCTGTCTCTGTGCTCTCTCTCCCTTTCTCTCTCTCTCAAACTAAAAATAAAATCTTTTTATTTTTTATTTTTTTATTTATTTATTTTTTTTTTATTTATGATAGTCACAGAGAGAGAGAGAGGCAGAGACACAGGCAGAGGGAGAAGCAGGCTCCATGCACCGGGAGCCTGACGTGGGATTCGATCCTGGGTCTCCAGGATCGCGCCCTGGGCCAAAGGCAGGCGCCAAACCGCTGCGCCACCCAGGGATCCCTAAAATCTTTTTAAAAATAAAATAAAAATATAAAATCTCGATGCATTTCCTTCCTGTCTTTGCTTCTTTGCATATGGTTCTCTTAACTGGGATCATATTTTATATAATTCACATTGTCATCTAACATTATAGTCACAATATGTCCCACAGGCTTAAAAAGTTCTAGCACCGTATTCCACTATATAGATATCACAATGTATCTAGCTATTCCCTTCTTCTTGAACATTTTAATTAATGTTATCATAAATAAATAAATAAATAAATAAATAAATAAATAAATAAATAGCAACTTGGTATACAAATCTTTGTTCACATTTTCTTTTCTTTTTTTTTTTTTTTTCCGCTTTCTAGTATTCATTCAGTATTTATTTAGGGTAGTTTTTTTCTTAATGGAATCACTGAGTTACAGTCTATGTAATTCCTTTCTCAAACCCTAACTTAGCCTAACAAAGATGTAATGGCAATGTCTTCATGGTTCTAAGGCTTTTGATGTACATTATACTAAGTGCTTCCAAACCCAGATAACAAGAAATCCTAAAAAAAAAAAAAAAAAACAAACAAACAAGAAATCCTGCCCTGGCCCCATACATCAGAAGGCCACCAATGTCAAACACAGACACAAACACACACACACACACTACATTTACTAAAGAATACATGGATACCAGAATCAATCAGCATTCGGGACCCAGCCTTATCCACAACCCTAAACATCCGCTTTCAGGAATAAGACTATGCAAGCCCCAGGGACACACCGCATCACCTCTTTTGCCAGATGTCCTTAAACATAAAGGAATTGCATCTGAATACCTGTAAGATTTATGAGTGATGCCACTGCCACATCAGAGATAGACACTTCTCTTCAGGGATAGAAAGCACATAGGTAAGAGAAAGATACATTAACCTGACAAGACTTTCCTGTCAACACCAATGCAATAACTTCTTAGTAAAGAAAGTATCATGTGCTAGTGAGACTATGTGCCTATCTTCCAGCTTCCCTTATGCCAAATGCACAGCTCCTGACACACTCATGAGTTTGTGCTCTGTCTGCACTTTGAGGAGAGCACTTTGCAAATTTAATCAATTTATATTACTCTTAAATTTGAGTCTATGCAGGTAAAGATATAACACGCGCCATACTGGATAACAATTCTTTAGCAACTTCATGGACATTGACATTGAACAATTTAGAGTAGCTTTATTTTCATAAAAACATTTACTAATATTTCATTAAATATTTAAAATTAAACTAAAATTTATCTAAATAAGTCTTATCCAAAATTCTGATAGTCATGGGCACCTGGGTGGCTTAGTCGGCTAAGCCCAGCTCTTGGTTTCAGCTCATATCATGATCTTGGGGTGGTGAGATCAAGCCCCACATCAACTACGTGCTGAGTGGGCATCCTGCTTGAGATTCTCTCTCTCTCTCTCCCTCTCCCTCTCACCCTCCCCCTCCTCACACTTGTTCGCACTCTCTCTCTCTCTCAAATAAATAATCTTTGAAAAAAAATAAAATTCTGATACTCATTATCTTTCATTTTCCCTTTTAATTTTATTTTTTTAAGATTTTATTTATTCATTTGACAGAGAAAGAGAGTGTGAGTAGGGCGAGGGGCAGAGGGATAAGCAGACACCCTGCTGAGCTTGATTCCAGAACCCTAACTGAGATCATGACCTGAGCCAAAGTCAGATACTTAACTGACTGAGCCACCCGAGTGCTCCACCTTTTAATCTTAAAATAATTCTGAATATTTTAGAAGAAAAATAACTTTTTAAAAATATATATAATACATAGCTTTAATTTAACATTTATTTAATTTAATTTACACGTGTAATGGGGATGCTTCCAGATGTATACCCTTTGAATACAATTACATATTTTAATTTTCTAGATAAATGGCCTATGAGCTTCTATTTATACTTTTGGCCCAGGCTCCCAAATGTCAGAGATAGGCCTATAGCAATTAACAGATTGCTCTCTACCCGCAACATGTGAACACACATTTTCCCACAAAAGCTTTAAATCTTACTTCTGATAATTCTTAGTGATTAAGTAAAACTTTTCATTTCCATTGCTTTGATTACTAGTGAAGGTGATCTTTTCAAATAAATGTTAACTAGTCATTTATAACTTCTCCTGAGGTAAATTATCTCTTCTTTCACTTGGCCTACTTTACACTTGATTTTAGCCAACAGGCCAAGAAGCGATACACTTGGCCCACTTTAAATTTAAAGCATTAACATTTTTCTAACTGATTTGTGTGAGCACATTACATATTAAAGATACTCACCCTTAGTCATACTTCTTGCAAATATTCTCCAAACTATTGATTATTTTAAGTGTTTGTTTATATTTTTATATACATAAAATTCTAATTTGTATATAGTTATATCTATCCATATTTTCTTTTGTGATTTCTCTTACAGATTTTATGTTTCAAATACCCTTTCCCACTCAGATAAATATTAATCTTAATTTTCTTCTAGTATTTTCACTTTTTAAACACAATCTACTAATGTACCTGGAAGTTATTTGGGCTTGACATAAGGTCTGATTTGCATTAATTTTTTTCCATATAGCTATCTAAATTTCCACAAAAAAAAATGAGAGAATCTAATCTCTCTCAATGACTTGCAGCATTTCCTTTATTGCGTGTTGACTTTTAGAGTTTGCTTCCACAAAAATATATATTTTCCTCCATTCATCTCTGAGTCTATTCTTGAGCCACATTAACTAATTATTGCAGAGATATAATATTCTAAAGTTCTCAGAAGATTATCCCTTTGCTTTCCATTAATCTTCTTTTCACACTTTCTCCCATTCTCATCTTTCTATTCTTGCAGGTGATGTTTGGAAGGAATCAGTCCTCAACTTGCTGGGCTACCCCAACCGAAAGAAAAACTGAAACGAGAGACCACCTGGTATAGGTATGGGAGAGGGTAATCACTAAAAATAATTCTAAGTCTATTTAGTACCAGCTGCCAATTTACTCCAAGTTTACTTCTAATTCTAAAATCAGTCTCTACTGATACTGTCAGTATCCACAACTCTTTTGTTATGCATTGGAAAGAGCATAGCTTGTGGTCAATGGACCGCCACATGGTATGGACCACTACATGGTGTGGGCCACCACGTGGTACGGATTACCACATTGACCTTAGACAAACTATTTAACTTCTCTGAACCTCAGCTTCAGTATCTGGAAGTAGAAGTGGGTAAAGCCAACCTCACGGAACTGTTGGGAAAATGAAAAGATCATGTAGGTAAAGCAGCCAGCATGAGGCCTGGCATATGGTGAGTGCTCTTGAAATGTGAGCTTCCTTCCTTTTTAGCATTCTTGCTATGCTACTCCTAGAGCATGCTCCTAGTCCTTCTCTGTACCTTTCAAGGCATTTGGGTGTCTTTACAAAGATAGATTCTGCTATGGTTTAAATGGATACATCCCCCAAAATTCATATGCTGAATTCCTAATACCCAATGTTATGGTTGTAGGAGGTGGGGCCTTGGGGAGGTGATTAGGTCATGAGAGAAGAGCCCCCGTGAATGGAATTCGTACCTTTAATAAAGAAGCCCCAGAGTGCTGCTTGCCCACCTTCTGCCATGTGAGAACATAATGAGATGTCGCCAGTCTGCAACCCAGAAGAGGACCTTCTTCTACAACCAACCAGGCTTGATGGGTGAACTTGAACTTGAACTTGATCTTCCCACCACCATAACCCGAAGAGGTAAATTTCTGTGATTCATAAGCCACCCAGTCCACCTTATTCTATTACAGCAGCTGAACAGACTGACAGATTCTAAGATTGATTCCTCAGAGCACTCAAGAATGTCATGTGGAATGACCTCTGAGCTATCTGTAGGATGAAAGAAAAAAGTCAACTTTCAGTTTTTGTGGAGTCCTGAGGCACCCTCTTTGTTTCACTGTCAGGACCATTCAGCCAAGTTCTTGCCTACAAAGATCCTTCTGCCAGACGCAGGGAAGTATGAATATTTTCAATGATTCAAGCCAGGGTGTCAACATGTTCTTCAAATCTTTCTACATGCACATGTACTTTTTAATTATTAACAAGATGGATCATCCTCAGCAAGAGAGAGAAAGTAACTACCCTGGATGAATATCCCAGAACTGACCCTACCTCAGAACAGTTTCCTTTTTCCATGAGGGTTATTATTCCAACCCGACCTTGGCACAAGCCCACATCCTGTTCCAGAACAGCCACAGCACACTCAGCCTTGACCCAAGCTGTGTTGCCCGCTTGTTACCTTGGAGCTGCACTCCATGCTGGCCCCATCTCCCTCATCCAGGCCTGCTCTAGCATTTCCTTCTCAGCAAGACTTTGAAGTAAATGGTTTCTGCCTCTGTGGTATAATAAAAAATTTTTAATTAAAAAACATTTTTTTAAATTTATTTTTGTCCCTGATTCTTAGCACAGAGCTCCTAAAATCCTTGGAATCTACTGTCTTTTGTGTGCTCATGAGGTCTTTGGTCACCAGAAAAAACAACTACATGATTAGAGGGTTAGAACTTTCAATCCCCTCCCTCCCACCAACCTCTAGGGAGGAGAGAAGGCTGGTGATGAAATTCAATCACCCATGGCCAATGATTTAATCAATCATGCCCATGTAACAAAACTTTCATAAAAAGTCCTAAACAGGAGAGTTCAGGGAGCTTCTGGGTGGGTGAGCACACCAATGTGGTGGGAGGCTGGTGCATTTGGAGAGGGCATGGAAGCTCGGCAACCCTTGTCCCATACCTTGCCATATGCATCTCTTTCATTTGGCTCTTTTGAGTTGTACCCTTTATAATAAACTGTAATAATAAGTAGAGTACTTTCCTGAGTTCTGTGAGTTATATGGTGAATTATCAAAGTTGGGGGAGGGGTGGTCATGGGAATCCTCAAATATGTAGTTGGCTGGGCAGAAATGTGGGCCACCTGGGTACCCTACTTGCAGCTGGCATCTGAAGCAGGGTTAGTCTTGTGGGACTGGGCTCTTTAATTTGTGGGATTTGACACTAATTCCAAGTAGATGGTATCCAAATTGAACTGAATTGGACACCTAGTTGGTGTCAGAGTATTGGAGAACTGGTGTAGAAAAATGACACATATTTGTTGTCAGAAGTGGTGTCAGAAAACATCACACACTCCCAAACTCCCTACCCCAACCCCTGCACCCCAAGTACCATCTAACCTTAACTGTGTTCCTTGGATCCCCAAAAGTACTCCAAGAATTCCATGAATCTTAAATCCAAAACAGGCCCTAAGCTATGAAACTGTCCCTTTCTCCTCTCATCTTCCCTGCTCACCACCACAAGAAATGTCTATATTCTAGGTCTTGGGCCTTTCCATGTCTGTGCCTTTGACCACCTGGAATGTTTGCCTTCTTTTCCTATAAATTTGAAATCCAGCTCAAATGCTTTCTTAAAGTCTTACCACATCCCTCCATCAAATGTCATCTTTCTCTACTTTGGAATAATTAATCTCTACCTCTATCTATATGCTTTAAAGACATGTCACTTTCTATCTTATGGTACAGTTTTCTGATGTTCATCATTCATTTTCCCTACTAGACTATAAACCCTTTGCTAACAAGGAACTCACACCCAAGTCAGAGAGATATATTGTGATCCTAGCTTGAATTACCTTTGTATTCACAACCTGGTCTGGTGTTTGGCTCTTAGTACTCACAGAATAATTTCATGAATGAGGCAAACTCCAAAGTGCTATATGAAACTATCAGCCTCAAGAGAATGATCACGGAACATGTGCAAAATCTGAAGTAAAAGGTCTGTTCTTTTCTACACATGAGACTTGTATCAGTCAGGGTTCTCCAGAGAAGCAGAACCAATAAGATATATATAGAGAGAGAAAGACAGAGAGATGTAAGAAGAGATTTATTTTAGGAATTGGTTTACTTGATTATGCAGGCCAAGATGTCCCAAGATGTACCCCCCACTAGGAGTGGGGAATGTAATTCAGTCCAGGTCCAAAGGCTAAGAATCAGGGAAACAATGGCATAAGTCCCAGTCTGAGTCCAAAAACCCAGAAGCACCTATATCTGAATGAAGGAGAATTAAACATCTCAGCTCAAAGAGCAAATATGCCCTTCCTCTGTCTTTTTGTTTTATTGCCCTCAGTGCTTTGGGTGATGCCCACCTGCATTCATGACAGCAATTTTCATTCATCAGTCTACTGATTCAAATGCTAATCTCTTCGTGAAATACCCTCACAGACACACCCAAAATAATGTTTTACCAGCTTACACTGGTATTCCTTAGCCCAATCAAGTTGAAACATAAAATTAACCATCATAGGGCTCATGGAGAAGGAAATCAAACCTTTTCAACTATGCTTACTACTCAATTTATTTTTTGCCCAGAATTTTGGTTCAAGACCAAAGAATCTGGAATCTGAATCAACATGTAAAGAATAAAAGAAATCACTGAGGTCTTTCCTCCTAGTAAGTTGATTATTGCTTTTCTGTCATTTGCTCCTAAACCTCAAAAGCTTCAGGCCAGGCCGAATTCTAAGAGCAAATATAAACTGTTTTTTTGAACCTGCAAACCACAAACCAACTTGTGTGGTTAGACAACCTCCAATATCAATTATCTGATGATTTGGGAAGCAGTGAAAACTGTTTCACCAATATTTGGTGACTTATACTTTCCAAAAGAAGTTACAAATAGAAAATGTGCATGCTTTCAAGCAATGAAATGTAGCAAATACCACCATACCCATCATCCCTGAAGACTGAACATGATCCCCTTCTCTCTCCATATGGAGAACTATCACAGCTCCAGGGAAATGTTTTTCCTCTAAACTCAACAGCTGATGAGAAGCTCTGAAGAAGAGAAACAAGAAAGGAACCAAAAGGAAGACCTGAACACTGATCTACATTAAACTGACTCAACTAAATATATGGTGAGACTCACCTGCTATACTTACTTCACTATGCAGGGGATGCTTCCATTTTATTGCTGTAGTAAATTCAAACCAGAAAGCAACATAATATTGGCATTTCAATCAAGAAGTCTCAGATAAATACACACGCACACACATGCAAGCACACAGTCTTACATGCATATTCCCTGCCCAACCCACTCAGCTCTGTGTGTTGAAAGCTTTATGAAAGAAAGCCTGGAGGACATCCAGAGATTGCTGACAAGATTCAAAGGGATGGCATTTTACAAATCGTTATAAAAGAACTGGGAGCCCTTGCCAATGGGAATTTGAAATATGTTCCTTTGCTCCTTTGGTGGTACAGAAGAAAAAAGTCATAAACAACTCGCCAAGAATATACATTCCCACAGAACACATCACCCTCAAGCTAAGTGCCCACTGTCCTCTCTTCTATAAGCACTAGGAATCAGTGACGTTACTGAGATAATACAGACCTGCGTGGCACCTTCAATCCCTTGGCAAATTATGGAACAGGGCTATGTCACTTTAGCTACTGAAATAAGGAAGTAGACTGACACTACCAAATAAGCATGTGCAATGCAGGGGTAAAAGAAATGGGGCGATATTTCAAGTCCTTGGGAAGTGACAAATTTTATGTTAAGCCACATCTGCAGGGCACCATATGATATTTCTTCAAGGTACAGGCATTGCATGAAGGTAAACTATGCTGTACACATTGGTATAAGCTGTTTATATTCCATCAGCTTTCTTGCCAGAGGAAAGTAATAGGGGTTCTCTGTATATATGCCAGATGAATTTTATTATTCTTTAGAAAGAAGCCACAGCTTATTTCTAAAAAAATTATTAAATCATCAGCTTTTTAATGAAATGGAATTGTCTGCACTGATCTTCCAAATAAAAGATGCTCTTTCATAGAAAATGACTGTCCCGGAATAGGAGAATTAATTCAACCACGGGCTTCAGAAGTTGTAGAAAGGCAAGAAAACCAGTATTTATTGATCAAAATGCCAGGTACTGAGCAGGTACTTGCTGTGTGACTTCGCTAATATCAATCTATAAGACAAGAACGATTACTCCCATATCAGGGATGAGAAAATTCCAAGAGGCCAGATTACTTGCCCAGAGACACAATGCTAAGAATTGATAGAAACAAGATTTGAAAATCTAGGTCTTACTAAAACCTAAGCTCATTCAAATGCCCTATGTTAATTCCTGACCTGGACAAAGTTAGCCTAGATAATCTTGCCCTGGCTTTTCAAGCCAAAATTAAATATAAGTAAGTCACCTGTAGTAAGTAGGTCACCTGTCAACCAATAGGTGCTAATACCCATATATGTTGGGTAATTGGTGGCATGCACTGTACATCTCATGCATATAGATGATATGCCCTAATATAATTGCTGTTAGCAAAACATAAGGCTCGCTGGTCAAAAATACAGTCAAAACTTTTTTTTTTTAAATACTTTATTTGAGAGAAAGAGAGCATAAACTGGGGGAGGGTAAAGGGGAATGGAGAGAAAGAGGGAAAGAATCTCAAGCAGAGTCTGCACTGAACACAGAGCTCAACTTGGGGCTCAATTTCATGACCTTGAGATCCTGACCTGAGCTGAAACCAAGAGTCAGACACTTAACTGACTGAGCCACCAACACACCCCAAAATAATTTGTTTAAAAGAGCAAATTGGGAAGCTAAGGATCATTGAATTCATGCTTATATTTATTCATTCAACAAATATTTATTGAGTACCTAAGACTATGCGCTGCTCTAGTCCCTGGGGATATGGCAGTAAACAAATCATATAGCATTTCTAGTCTTATAGATCTTACATTCTAATGGTGAGGATAGGTAATAAATAATATCTTTACTATGGAGAAACTTGGCAAACACTACCTTAATCAAATACGGAAGGTTAACATCACCAATAATGTGTGGATGTCATTTATGCCCTGATATGATGTGATAAAAAGGGCATTTCACCTCTGTGGTACTCTTTCAAAACTCCAGTTATGAGAAAACATCAAGGAAACTCATTTGGGGGCATTCTATATGATATCTAGCCAGTACTCCACAGAGCTGTCAAGGTCGTAAGAAACAAGTAAATTTATACACATATGGAAACTAAACACACTCCTGAACAACCGATGGGTCAAAGAAGAAATCAAAAGGGAAATCAAAAACATCTCTAAACTAATGAAAATGAGAACAAATATGCCAAAACAGCACACTAAAAGGATTATACACCATGATTAAGTGAGATTTCTCTCTGGGATTCAAGGATGGTTGAACATACACAAATCAATAAATGTGATACACCACATTAATAGAATGAAAAATAAAGATCATATGATCATCTCAACAGATGCAGAAAAAGTATTTGGCAAAATACAAAACCTTTCATGTTTTAAAAAAAAAGAACCTCAGCAAATTGGATATATAAGAAACATAACTCAACACAGTAAAGGTCATATACAACAAATTCACAGCTAACATCATACTCAACAACGAAAGGTTGAAAGCTTTCTCTCTAAGATCAGGAACAAGGCAAGGGTGCCCACCATCACCACTCTTACTCAACATAGTACTAGAAGTCCTAGCTACAGCAATCAGACAAAATTTAAAAATTAAAGGCATTTAAATTGGAAAGGAAGAATTAAAACTGTTTTTATTTGCAGATGATATATTCATATATAGAGAAAATCCTAAAGATGCAACAACAACAAAAAAAAAACTATTGCAACTAATCAGTGCATTAAGTACAGTTGCAGGATATAAAAATCAATATGCAAAAATCAGCTTCATTTCTATGTACAATGAAATACCTTAAAAAGAAATAAAGAAAACAATCCCATTCACAATAGCATCAAAGACAATACTTAGGAATAAATTTAACCAAGGAAGGGGATACCTGGGTGGCCCAGTTTGTTAAGCGTCTGACTCTGGTTTTGGCTCAGGTCATGATCTCAGAATTGTGAGATCAAGCTCCATCTTGGGCTCCATGCTCAGCACAAAGTCTGCTTTAGATTATTTCTCCTCCCTCTCTCCCACCTCTGCATCTCTCCCCACTCTCTCTCTAATAAATAAATAAAATCTTTTTTAAAAATTAACCAAAGAAGTGAAAGATCTGTGTAATAAAAACTGTAAGATTTTGATAAATGAAATTGAAAACTCAAAAAAATAGAAAGATAACCGACGTTCATGGACTGGAAATTAATATTATTAAAATGTTGATACCTCCCCAAAGCCATCCATAGTTTCAAGGCAAGAGAAGTGTTGGCTAGGATGTAGAGAGAAGGGAACCCTTGTGCACTGTTGGCGAGAATGTAAATTGGTTCATCCACTACAGAAAACAGCATAGAGGTTCCTCAAAAAACTAAAAGTAGAACTATGATAAGATTCTGCAATCCCACCTCTGGGTATACATACAAAGGAAAGGAAAGCAGGATATCAAATAAATACCTGCATTCCCATGTTTATTGGAATATTATACACAATAGCCAAGATACAGAAACAACCTAAGTATCCATAATCCATAAATAATTATATATGAATATATATTATTCAGCCATGAGAAAGAAGGAACTCCTGTTATATGTGACAACATGAATGGACCTTGAAAGCATTATCATAAGTGAAATAAGTCAGAGAAAGACAAATACCCTATGACACCATTAATATATGGAATCTAAAAAAGCTGAACTTTTAGAAATACAGAATAGAATGGTGGTTTACCAGGGGTTGGAGATGGGGGAAGGGACTAGGAAGGTGTTGGCCAAGGGGCATAAATTTGTAGTTAGAAGATAAATAATTTCTGGAGACCTAATGTAGAACATTAGCCAAAAAAATCAACAAAAATACTCCTGAAACTAATAAGCAGTTATAGCAAGCTTGCAGAATATGAGGTTTATATACAAAAGTCGATCACTTCCCTATATACCAGCAATGAAAAACTAGAATTTAAAATACAAATCTCTTCTTTATCCATTCATCAATTGTTGGACACTTGGGCTGCTTCCATATCTTGCCTATTGTAAGTAATGCTGATACAAACATAGGGATGCATGTATCTCTTTGAATTAGTGTTCTTCTATTCTTTGGGTAAATACCCGGTAGTGTAATTGCTGGATCCAAACGGCAGTTCTATCTTTAACTTTTTGAGGAACCTCCATAGTGGCTGCACCATTTGCATTCCCACCAATAGTGCATGAGTGTTTGCCTTTCTCCACATCTACACCAACACTTGTTGTTTTTTGTATTATTGATTTTAGCCATTCTGACAGGTGTGAGGTGATATCCCATTGTAGTTTTGATTCACATTTCCCTGATAATCAGTGATGTTGAGCATCTTTTCGTGTGTCTGTTGGCCATCTGGATGAAAAATGTCTATTCATGTCTACTGCCCATTTTTAATTGGATTATTTGGTTTTGAGATGTTGAGTTGTATAGTTCTTTATGTCTTTTGGATACAAATCCTTTCTCAGATGTCATTTGCAAATCTCTTCATTCAGTAGGTTGCCTTTTAGTTTTGCTGTTTCCTTCATTGTGCGGAAGCTTTTTAGTTAACTTTTGCTTTTGTTTCCTTTGCCTCAGGAGACGTAGCTAGAAAAACATTGCTATGGCCCATGTCAAAGAAGTTACTGCCTGTGCTCTCTTCAAGTATTTTTATGGTCTCAGGTTTCACATGTAGTTCTTTCATCCATTTTCAGTTTATTTTTTTGTGTGTGTGGTATAAGATAGTCCAGTTTCATTCTTCTGCATGTGGCTGTCTGGTTTTGCCAACATCATTTGTTGAAGAGACGGTCTTTTCCATTGGATAGTCTTTCCTGCTTTGTTGAAGATTGTCCATATCATTGTGGGTTTATTTTTGCATTTTTCTATTCTGTTCTATTGATCTATGTACGTATTTTTGTGCCAGCACCATACTGCTTTGATTAATACAGCTTTGTAATATAACTTGAAATTTGGAACTGAGAGTCCTCCAGCTTTGCTTTTCTTTTTCAAGATTGCTTTGGCTATTCAGGGTCTTTTGTGGTTCCATATAAATTTTAGGATTGTTTTTCAGGACTTCTGTACTATGTTGAATAAAAGTGGTAAGAGTAAACATCCTTATCTTGTTCCTGAACGTAGGGGGGATGTTCTCAGGTTTTCCCCATGAAGGATGATATTAGCTGTGGGTTTTTCATATATGGCCTTTATGATGTTGAGGTATGTTCCCTCTAAATCTACTCTGTTGAGGGTTTTTATCGTGAATGGATGTCGTACTTTGTCATATGCTTTTTGTGTCTATTAAAATGACATATTGTTCTTATCCTTTCTCTTATTGATGTGATGCTGATTGGTTTGCAAATATTGAACCACCTTGTAAACTGTTTGGTTGTGGTGAGTGATTATTTTAACGTATTGTGGAATTCAGTTTGCTAATTGGTTTGTTGAGAATTTATGCTTCTGTGTTCACCAGGGATATTGGCCTATAGTTCCCTTTTTTAGTGGTGTCTATCTGGTTTTGGCACTAAGGTAATGCTGGCCTTATAGTGGCCCATTTTTACAACTGATGAACTCACATGAATGTATCATTATCACCCAGGGTCCATAGTCTACTTTAGGGTTCATTCTCTTTTTTTAAGATTTTATTTATTAATGAGAACAGAGAGAGAGGCAGAGACACAGGTAGAGGGAGAAGCAGGCTCCTCACAGGGAGCCCGACGCAGGACTCAATCCCAGAACCCCAAGATCACGCCCTGAGCCAAAGACAGACGCTCAACCACTGAGCCACCCAGGCGTCCCAGGGTTCACTCTTGATGTTGTACATTCTGTGGTTTGGACAAATTTATAATGATACTTATTCATGATAAAATATACTAGTAGTTTCACTTCCCTAAAAATTCTCTGTAGTTCACCTAGTTATTCCCCTCTCCCCACTAAACTCTGACAACCACTGATCTTTTTACTATCTCCATAATTTTTCAATTGCCAGAATGTCATTATAGTAGGAAACATATAGTATGTAGCCTTTCACACTGGATTTTTCCCTTAGTAATATGCATTTAAGTCTCCTCCATATCCTTTCATGGCTTGATAGTTCACTTTTTTAAGATTTTATTTATTTATTCATGAGAGGCAGAGACATAGGCAGACGGAGAAGCAGGCTCCCTATGGGGAGCCTGATGGGGGACTCAATCCCAGGACCCCAGGATCACGACCTGAGCCAAAGGCAGATGCTCAACCACTGAGCCACCCAGGCATCATCCCATTATAGTTCATTTCTTTTGAGCAGTGAATAATATTCCATTGCCCTGATGTACCAAGTTTTCTTAACCCATTCATCTACTGAAACATCTTACTTGCTTCCAAGTAAAGGCCCTCCTATTACTGGGTCTCCCTAGAATTTTTAACTCTCAGAGTTATTCACACTGGGCTTCAAGAAATTTGTCAATTACAGTCCAGATTTTCCTACCCGGGCACTGGTTCCCACAGAGGTTTCTGCACTCTAGTAAATTGTAATTCTCTGTTATCTGCTGGTCTGTCTCTCCAATTTTGGGAACAGAGGTTTGCTTTGTGAGCTCACTTCTCTGACAGATCCAAGAAGAGTTGCTGATTTTTCAGTTTGTTCCGCATTTTAATTGTTATTAGGATGAGGTGACAACTTCTAAGCTGCTTATGTGCCAGCCCCAAAACTGAAGTCTCTCATTTACTTTTTTTTTTAAGATTTTATTTATTTATTTGAGACACACAGAGAGAGAGGGCACAAGGAGAGAGGAGAGTCAGAGGGAGAGGGGGAAGCAGGTTCCCCGCTGAGCAGGGAGCCCAACATGGAGCTGGATCCCAGGACCCGGAGATCACAACCTGAGCCCAAGGCAGACACTTAACTGACTGAGCCACCTAGGCACCCCTCTCAGCTACTTTCTGATTATAGTCATCTAGTGGGTATTTTGTGGTATCTCATTGTGGTTTAGACTGCAGCATTTGTTTTTTAGTGGTACCTAATAATGGCACATTTTACAACTTTATGGGTGAGGAAAATGAAGCATAAGAAAGTTAAGTCCAAGGTCTGCTAAAACAGCTGGTCTTTATTGACCCCAGGCACCATAACACCAGAATCCATACTCTTTTTTTTTTAAGCTAGACTTCAATAAAATGATAAATAACTGCACAAGTGAATATAACTTGAACTCACATTCCACAAAACATTTTTTATTTCCTAAGTTGCACGATGTAGTTTGTAATCTTACACTTGTATATGCTTCAACTTAACACATTTTTAAAACTTCTTCCCTGTCTCCATTTTTAAAAAAGATTTTATTTATTTATTCATGAGACACAGAGAGAGAGAGGCAGAGACACAGGCAGAGGGAGAAGCAGGCTCCATGCAGGAAGCCCGATGTGGGACTCGATCCAGAGACCCCAGGATCACACCCTGGGCCGAAGGCAGACACTCAACCGCTGAGCCACCCAGGTGTCCCTTCCCTGTATCCATTTTTATTCTGCTAGCCATCTTGAAGTGATATTGTTTAGTATAAATTGTGCTGCTGAATTTGGCTTCAAGGTATAACACTAATGTTATATCATTATTGGAGATGTTGTGCTTCCCAACCCCTGATGGTGTGTTTTATTCTTTAAGTGAAATTTATGCAAATTGTCTTCAAAACTCACCTTCGATCTTCTGTTTTATTTAGACGTACAATCTTTTAAATTTCATTATTCTCTACTGGTAATCTTTTTAATTAAAATATAAGTCTCATGGCATGAAGTTCACTTTTTAAAGTGTACAATTCGGGGACACCTGGGTGGCTCAGTCAGTAAGTATCTGCCTTCAGCACTGGCCAGCACCACATCTGGCTCCCTGCTCAGCAGAGAGTCTGCTTCTTCCTCTCCTTCTGCCCCTCACCCTGCTCGCTCACATGCTCTCTCTCTCTCTCAAATAAATCTGTCCATATTTCATTCCTTTTTAAGGCTGAATAATATTCCATTGTATAAATATACCACCACCTGTTTATCCATTCAGAGCCCACACTCAAACTTCTCTGTGACATTGCCCATCAAAAAACAGAGCGCAAAGCGCTGCCACTATCTGATATTGAGAATACAGGAGGAAGACCAGGTTTGATGCAGAAAGACAATGCATTTAGTTTGGACATATTAAGTAGGACTTCCTGTGGTAACTTTGGCTGCAGATATTCAGTTGTTTACAGTTAAATATGCAAGTCTAAAGCAGTCTAAAAGTCTGGGATGGACATAGTGATGAGGAGAGGGAGCGTTGAAACACCTAGAGGACATTGAAGTCATGGGACTGTATTAAAAAACACCCAGAGAGATCAGAGTGCTCTGATCTACTTGAATTTGTAGGGCTGTATTAGATAACATATTTACCCCTAAAACTTAGTAGCTTAACAAATTAAAGTTCATTTATCCTACACACAAGGTCTTCTATAGGTCCAATGGTTCTCTAGGGAATCTCCCTCTAAGTGGTAACTCGGAGATCCAGGCTGGCTTCACCTTGTGTCTCCACCACCTTGATCCATAAGCACTAATGATTGCTGCATCAGGGGATGCAAGAGCTGGAGCTCAGGCAGGAGTCTAAACAGCTGAGGTTGGGGAGTGAAGAGCATCATTGACACAAGTCAGAGAAGAAGCAGGCAATGGTGGGTATTAGCAGTTCCACCATATTTCCTATGGGAAGCAGTCTCAAATGTCATTCCATCAAAGGGGATCTTTGAGAATCTTCTAGGCAAACTTAACTGAACAGAGGCAGGGCCTTTTCATAATTATTCACTCCTAGGTATACACAGAGGGAACTGGCTCAAGAGATCACCCCTAGGGAATGTGACCCCACCAAGACCAGGATCTTACTAGGCTCTGTGGCCTCCACAGGTCAGGGGTCACGTAGGTACAGTGCAGTGCAACCTCACTTGTCCAGAGCTGGATCTTATGGAAAGCTGGAAGCACAAATGCTGCCTCTACTAGGCCCATCTCAAAGAAACAGAAATCCACAAGAGGGAAAGAAGACCAAGGCGAGAAGGCAAGAAGGTGAACCCCATTTACCTCTGTCCCAGTACCTATCACAGTAGCTACCACCCCAACTGCCTCAGTAATTATTGCATTAAATGTGTGACACAGTGGGGAGAAAATGATTAATAACTGACTGGAGTCACTACCAATCTTTCCCTGATGAATTTTCTCTATATCTCTATGCCCCAAAATCCCCAGGGATGTTAATTAGGATCCAGCAAGGTAAGATCTGGTTGCTTTTACCTCTTGCTAACAAAGCAGGAATTCGCTAATACTCCTTGAAGCCAGAAGTCTCTGCTACTACCACCAACAACCACCACCCTACCTACCTCTGACACGTCTTAAAATCAGAAGCTGACAGCCTGTGGGAGCTCCTGGATCCTATTGTTTCCAAGGAGTTGCTCTCTAATCCCCATTACCCTCTACTCTGCTCTCATGAAAGGACAGACTAAAGCTCCCTCCATATGGCTTATACTTCTAATACATGGCCAAAGTGTAACAAATGTTTATGGGCTAAATGTTCCCTGTTAAAACTCAGGTCAGAGCAGCCTGGGTGGCTCAACAGTTTAGTGCCACCTTCAGCCCAGAGCATGATCCTGGAGACCTGGGATCGAGTCCCACATCAGGCTCCCTGCATGGAGCCTGCTTCTCCCTCTGCCTGTGTCTCTGCCTCTCTCTTTCTCTCTCTCTCTCTCTCTCTCTGTGTCTCATGAATAAAGTTAAAATTAAATAAATAAATAAAACTCAGGTCATATCACAACATATATACACACATATATACAACATGTGTATCTCAGATCATACCAACACCATACACACACACACACACACACACACAGGATGTGTCTGTGTGTGCATTATACATATGTAATACATATTTGTTCAGGGAACAAGCTTATAAAAAGTGATCCAAAAGTTCAAAATAACAGGACATGTAAAGAAATATCAGACAAATACAAGTAAAATGGAAACAAGGATGACAATGTTGACATCAAGTATACATGGACTCAGAAAATATGTCACTCATAAGTCATCACTGGGAACCCCAAAGACCTCAAAACTAAGAGGCAAGTTAAAACTAGAAACATGAGTATGGGCAAGACCAAGAAGCCTAAGGTTCAGGGTGCATGCCAAAATCAAGTAAATACACAAAATTTGAAATAAATAACTATTAAAAATATGGTTATAAAATCTAAAGGAAAAGTTTTTAGGGGATCCCTGGGTGGCCCAGCGGTTTGGCGCCTGCCTTTGGCCCAGGGCACAATCCTGGAGACCCGGGATCGAGTCCCACATTGGGCTCCCGGTGCATGGAGCCTGCTTCTCCCGCTGCCTGTGTCTCTGCCTCTTTCTCTCTCTCTCTGTGACTATCATAAATAAATAAAAATTTTTTTTAAAGTTTTTAAAAATCAGTGAAAATGATATTTTTAGTTGTAACTTCCTGTATCTTCTCTAGCCTACCCCACTTTCTCCTGTACCAACCTAATCTCTTTTTTTTTAAGATTTTTATTTATTTGTTCATAGAGACACAGAGAGAGAGGCGCAGAGGAATAGGCAGAGGGAGAAGCAGGCTCCATGCAGGGAACCCAACGTGGGACTCGATCCAGGGTCCCCAGGATCACACCCCGGGCTGCAGGCAGCACTAAACTGCTGTGCCACTGGGGCTGCCCTGTACCAACCTAACCTTAATTATTATTTAGTCTGGACTTCTAGACACAGTTCATTACTACAATAACTACAACATGGAACTGCTTAGAATATAGTGTTTGAAGAATTTTTAATGAAATTCCTTCATTTGTTTAATTTTAATGGAGGATTATACCAGGCAAAAAGGATAAAATAGTTAACTAGGACACAGTCTCTGCCTCAAAGAGCTTATTAGTCTAGTGGGGCATGCAGACTATTAGGCCTTTATAATATAAGGTGGTAAAGACTGTAACACATGGAAGAAGGACATGTGTTAAATATACAAGACTTGGACACAGGGCAGCCTGTGTCCTGTGGAAGTTGCCCCCACCCCCTCATTCCCATTTTATTTTATTTTTTCTCCTTCCCATTTTAAATGGAATAATGGAGTTGGAAGCCAGATGGCAGCGGGTTCAAAACTGAAAGGTATAGAGGTGGAGACACTGACCCCAAAAATTTAGTTGTAAAGAGAAAGAGAAGCACAGAGCAATAGCTAAAGGACAGTGCAGAGTTAAGATTTTTAAGATAAGACTGCCGTGACGTGCTTAAATGGTATTAGACACAACTGTCCATCAACAGGCCATTAGGAAGATCAATTAGGATCTTGACATTTCCCTGACATTTCCACTTCATCCTAATAGTTAACGAACAGTCTATATTGGAACTAATAACTTTCCTTTTAGCTTTGACAGCTATTTTATAACTGGGGTGTCCTATGGACACAATACCATAAAATAAAGAAGGAAACTCTACTCAGGATCCAAATTACTACCTACTAGCCTTATTCTAGAAGCCATATATTGAATGCTTTCCTGTCATTTTCACCAACAACAATTTTATTTTTCATATTACTATTACATATATTATATTTCATATGCCCTCAGAGCAAACCCGACATAAGCAATTAAAAGACAGCACCCAGAGGTGCTTTGGTGGCTCAGTTGGTTAAGGGTAGGACTCTTGGTGTCAGTTTAGGTCTTGATCTCAGGTCATAGGTTCAAGCCCATGTTGGAGCCTACTAAAAAAAAAAAAAAAAAAAAAAAAGGATGGCAGCCAAGAACTTAATCACTGAGTACCGCTGAGAATTGTAGAACATAATATGAAAGTTTAGAAAAGGACAAGGGAAAGTAGAAAACTTCTTCACTAGGCATATGGAAATTAGGAGTTCTGCTAGCTGGCTGCCAGAGACTTAATGATTAAAGCCAATACGCTAGAAACCCAGAACAGAAACTGAGAAAAGGTCTGTGCCTTCTTAGAGTTTATTATACCAACTACAAAACAGCAGTTTGCAAAGGCACAAATAAAGTGTGGAAGACGGAGATAAAGAATGAAACTTAGCAAGAGATGGGGAATAGAAGGACATAAAAAAGAATTGTTGAAGGCTTTGAAAGAAAAGACAAGGATGAACGATAAGCAGAAGAATGGGAAAAGGATAGAGTGAATCCTAAAGGTTGACCTCATCACAGAATATTTATATAAGAGATATGGAGCTGCAAGATAAGTTTGCTTAAATACTTTAAATTCACATCGTGACACCAAAATTTATGCAGGGGATGTCATTGTTATTTACAGTTCATTAAAAAAAAATAAAGGAAAAGGATAGCTATTTTGGAAAAAATTGAATCACACACTTGAAAGGACCTTGAAAGATCATCTGGCTCTTGACAAAGGAGTACAGCTGTCAGCCTCCAGATGTTAGCACCTACAGCCTCTGTCTCAGACTTCTAGCCAAGGTCATACTCCTCCAGGGCATCGCTCGGCCAGTAACTGAGCACAGCAGGGCTACCAAAGTCTGGCCCTGTGCACCTAACAAAAGACTCCTCTGTGCTCTCTTCTCCTGGGCTCTTTTACGTTGTCCAGGACTCTCTGAGACCTACCCTGTGGAACTTCCTATCACAGGGATCAGATGAGCGTCCCTTTGCGTAGGTTTTCTCCGCCTAATCATGCCTCCTCAGCTTTTACCTTTCACAGGCTATGTTCCCTATGTCCCAGGAAATTTCATGAACTCCTAACTCTACCTCCGCAGCTGTTTCCTAATGGACATAATAACTAAAGCAAAGGACATATTCACAATTCACGTATCTGACAAAGGACAGAATACACAAAGAATCTTTGAAATAAAATAAGACAACCCAATTTTTTTTAGATGAACAAAGACTTCATTTAAAAAGATATGCAAATGGCAAACAAGCACAGGAAAAGATGTTCAATATCAAAAGACATTTGAAAAATGAAAAGTAAAAGCACAGATACCACTACACACCTATCAGAATAGCTAACATTATAAAGACTGACAATTCCAAGTGAGGAATTGGATGTGCAGCGACTGACATTTGGATACATTGCTGGTGGGAGTGTAAAATGGTACAATCACTTTGGAAATCAGTTTGGCAGTTTCTTAGAAAGTTAAACTTGTATTTACCATATGATTCAACAATTACACTTCTAGACATTTACTTGAGAGAAATGAAAACGTGTACACAAAACAACTTATTCAAAAATGTTTGTAGCAGCTTTATTTACAATAGCCAAAAACTGGAAATGATACAAACAATAAGTGAATGAACAAATTCTAGTATATCTATACCATGGAAAGAGTACTTAGCCCTTAAAAAGAACAACGTACTGGTACATGCAATCACATGGATGAATCTCAGAAAGACTGAGTCAAAGAAGCCAATACTTAAGAGGACATGATGTATGATTCCATTTCTATGAGATTCTAAGACTGGCAAAACTAATCTTGGGTGATAGAAATTAAATCAGAGTTTGCCTCAAGGAGTGAGGAACTGACTGCAAAGAAGTATGAGGAAATTTCCTAGGGTGATGGAAATTTCTATACCTTGATTCAGTGGTGGTTACACAGGGGTATATATTTATCAAAACTCATCAAACCCTACACACAAAATGTATGCATATTACTACCTGTAAATTATACCTCAATAAAAATGATTTTTCAAAATGTATTCCTGGCATGTATAAATACTAAATAAACACTAAATACTAAACAAATATATAAATACTATACCTAATAGTATCTGTTGGTATTGCAAGTGGAATATTTATCTCATTTACATTTAGATGATTATTGCTAGAAAATAAAGAGGCTGTTGGTCAGTTTATTTTTCTTATAGCCAGTGGCCTTATCAAGTTCCCTTATCCTGTTGTTTTTAACAGAATTCCTTTGAGTTTCATATGCATATAATCATATAAACAGCACAAAGAAAAAACTTCATCTTTTATTATCCAACATTTTATAGATTACCTCTCTTTCTGCATTCACTAGTCTTCAAAAGAACGTTGAATAATGGACATCACCAGATGGACTTTCTTTTCTCTACCTTAAAGGAAATATCTGAGTGTTTAGACTACTATTTGTACTTGGATTTTTCATAAAGTGTTTATCAATTTGTAGTTTCCTTCCATTTCATTTTATTTTGTTAAATTTCTTCAAATGACTTTGCAGCAAAGACAGTATAAGGCTCTTCTCCTTTAGATTGTTGATTCCAATGAAACATGCTTATAGATTTTCCAGTTTGCTTCCCTTGTAAAAACATCCTGAATTACTCTTTTGATAAGGTACTGGATTCTCTTTTAAAGACATATTGACATATTCATAAGCTAACTTGAACTTGAGATTTTTTTTATACTACATCATATTACTCTAAGGCTGGCTTCACAAAATGATTTAGGGAGATTCTTTTTCTTTGCCTAAGAGTAAAAAATATTTAGTTATGCATTGTTGGTTTTTTTAAAAGATTTATTTCCTTCAGGAGAGGTAAGGAAGGGTAAAGGGAGAAGAGAAAATCTAAAGCAGACTCCCCACTGAGTGTGGAGCCCGTCTTGGGGCTCGATTTTAAGACCCTGAGTCCATGACCCGAGTCAGAGGCTTAACCAACTGAGCCATCCAGGTGCTCCATCCATTGTTCTTTAAAGATTAAAATAGATTTAATGGATTTACCTGTATGTCAAGTCTTTGCTATTTTTTAAAGTGGATATTTAACCTCTAATTTATCTAAGATAATCAGTCTCTTCATGTTTTCTGTTTATTGGGTCAGTTTTATTAGAAAGCCATTCAAGGCTCCCAGGTTTTCAAATGTGTGGCTCTCAAATCTTAATTAGTATAGTACTTGAATTTATTTCTGTAACATTACTCTTTCCCATTTCTACCTTATATAACTTTTTTTTTTTTTTAATGAAGGTCAAAAGAGGATAATCTAGGGCACCGGGCTCGCTCAGTTGGTAGAGTATGTGACTCCTAATCTCAGAGTTAGGAGTTTGAACCCCATTTTGGTGTAGAGCTTATTTAAAAAAACACGAAGTAAAAAATAATACACACACACACATTTGGGGCACCTGGCTGGCTCAGCTGATGGAGCATACAACTTGATCTCATAGTAGTCAGTTCAAGCCCCACATTGGGCATAAAGCTTACTAAAAACAAACAAAAAAAGATTATCTATCTTCTTGGTTTCTTCAAAGAACCAGCTTTAGGATTTATTTATGTAAGTTTGGAGATTTTCTACTGTATTAATTTCAATTGATATTTTTATTGCTTCTCTTAGTAGCATTTTTGTTGCTAATTAAGATATACAACATGTCGGGATCCCTGGGTGGCGCAGCGGTTTGGCGCCTGCCTTTGGCCCAGGGCGCGATCCTGGAGACCCAGGATCGAATCCCACGTCGGGCTCCCGGTGCATGGAGCCTGCTTCTTCCTCTGCCTGTGTCTCTGCCTCTCTCTCTCTCTCTGTGACTATCATGAATAAATAAATAAATAAAATCTTTAAAAAAAAAAATTAAAAAAAAAAAAGATATACAACATGTCTTTTTTTTTTTTTTTATACATTTAATCCTATAGAATTGCCTCTGTACAACTTTCATCTGCTCCCATGTTTTCTGGTGGGAAGTGTTCAGATTTTAATTGCTTATTGTATGTCATTTTAATTTTTATTTCCTTTTTGATCCAATTGTTATTTCCACAGGTGGTTTTAGGGTGCCTGGGTGGCTCAATTGGTTGGGCCTCTGCCTTTGGCTCAGGTCATGATCCCGGAGTCCAGGCTCAGGCTCCCTGCCAACTGGGAGTCTGCTCCTCCTCTGCCCCTCACCCTGCTGGTGCTCTCTCCGTGTCTCAAATAAATAAAATCTTGAAAAAAAAAAAGGTGATTCTCACACCTGGCTATTATAAATTATTGGAATTTATTTATTGTTGGATCATGATCAGAGAATATGACTTATAAAACGTCCGGGTTTTTAAGTTAAGGTATTTTATGTGGCCAACTATGGAGTATTCTTATACATAATTCCATGGACCTACCAAGTAAAAAATATATATGCATTATATACATAATATATATTGTATTCTGTATAATGTATTCAATATTATACACAATATATATTCCATGTATAATATATAGTAACTACTATATATAGTATGCATATATATGCAACATACATAAAATTAAAATTTTGCATGTAAATGCAAAATTCTGAGCATTTAAAATGATCACCTAAACCACCCACTCCCCCTGACACACAGGCTCATGGTTCCCCTTACTTTGCTCACTTTTTTTTTTTTAAGATTTTATTTATTTATTCATGAGAGACAGAGAGAGAGAGGCAGAGACAGGAGGAGGGAGAAGCAGGCTCCTTGCAGGGAGCCCGATGCGGGCTCGATCCCAGGACCCCAGGGTCACGCCCTGGGCGGAAGGCAGGTGCTCCACCGCTGAGCTCCCCGGGCTGCCCAGCTCACTTATTTCTCTGTCTCACAGCATGTACCCCTTATGATCTGGTAACAAACTACGTAATTCACCTATACCGTGCTTCTGGTTCCTCCTGCCCCTTCCACCGGAACGTAAAGCGGAGGAGAGCTGCTAAGTCGGGTCTGTCCTTCCCTGACGTACCCCGAAAGCTGCAACGGTGCCTGGCACCACAAAGTGCATCAAATAAATAAATCACCACCACCCCATCACCACGCAAAAAGCTAAACGGCGGGCAGGCAGCCCGGGAGGCTCAGCGGTGGAGCACCTGCCTTGGCCCCAGGTCGTGACCCCGGTCTCGAGATCGAGTCCCGTGTCGGGCTCCCTGCATGGAGCCTGCTTCTCCCTCTACCTGTGTCTCTGCCTCTCACTCTCTGTGTGTGTCTAATGAATAAATAAACAAAATATTAAAAAAAAAAAAAAAAGCTGAACGGCCCGAGCCCCGGTGTGGGTTCCGTCACCCGCACGCGTCCCAGCGCCCCCGCCCCGGGTGGGGACCAGGCGGCGCCGAGCCCCTGCAGGTGCACCAGGGCCGGCCTCCGCAGCCAGGCGGGCCAGCGGCGGGCCCCGAGACCCCGGGAGAAGCGCACTCCAGGGGGGCCCCGCATGGATGGAGCTCGGACTGGCCGCAGGAGCTACCTTTCGGGCCCTACAGTCCTGTGCCGCTGACGGCTAAGGCCCGTGGACGTCAAACCCCTAAGATGCGCTGCGGGGAGCTTCCCAGACACCGAGACCTCGGCCCGTCGTCGCGCATCCACTGAACCACCTCCAACGGCTCCACCCCGGCCGGAAGGCAAAGCGTGTCCCCGCACGTCCCGGCTGCCCTCCGAGGAGGTCCGGGTCGCACGGGCGCCACGACGGGTCCCGCAGCAGCGACTCCCGCCCCGCGGCCCGACCCGACGTCACGCACGCATGCGCGGCAGCCCCCCGCCCCGACGCGCAGCCTTCGCCCCGCCCCTCGGACCGGAAGACGTTGCGGGCGCTTCCGGCGCCCGGCCGCCCTGCGGTTGCCACGGTGATGTCGTGGGTTCAGAGGGCCCCGCTGGTCCGGGGTCCCGGAGAGGAAGGGGACGTGTTTGACGAGGAGGCGGACGAGTCTCTCCTGGTGCAGCGGGAATGGCGGAGCCACATGCAGAGACGAGTCAAAGTAAGGCTGCGTGGCGGGCGCGGGGGACACACGGCGGCTTGTGGAGAGAGCGGAGCGCGGGCGCGAGGGTGGAGGCCGCGGGGCCCGCGAGGGCTTTCCAGGGGGTTACCGAGGGGTTACCCGAAAGCGCGCGAGACCTCGGGGCGCGCTGGACGCTGGGAGCAGACGCGAGCTAGGTGTAGACCTGGCGGGGGTCGCCGTGCCGGGAGGTTCGCGGAGGGCGTGGACGGGCTGCTCGAACGGGTCACGAGCCCGACGTCGGAAGTGGTTACTTTTTTTTTTTTTTTTTTTTTATAGAGACACAGAGAGAGAGAAGCAGAGATACAAGCAGAGGGAGAAGCAGGCTCCACGCAGGGAGCCCGATGTGGGACTCGATCCCGGGACCCCGGGGTCACGCCCTGGACTGAAGGTGGCGCTAAACCGCTGAGCCCCCCGGGCTGCCCGGGAGTGGTTATTACTGGAGACACACGGGAAAGGTGAACCTACGAATGTCCAGGAGCAGGGATGCCCGGGGGGCTTAGCGGTGGAGCATCCGCCCTCAGCCCAGGGCGTGACCCCAGGGTCCCCGGATCGAGTCCCCCTGCATGGAGCCTGCTTCTCCCTCTGCCTGTGTCTCTGCCCCTCTCTCTCTATCATGAATAAATAAATAAAATCTTAAAAAAAAAATTAAGATCTTAAATAGTAATAATGATAAAAAGAAATGTCAAATAGGAATAAAGGAAAGCTGCTGTGGAGGACCGTGGGGCTAGGTGAAGGAATACCAAAGTTGGCTGCTTTTTTATTTGCTGGGTGTGCATTATCTTTTTCTGCTTTGTTCATTGAAACTAAGCTTAATGCCACGCCCTCAGTCTCCAGGTGGAGCACTGGGAGCTGAGTTCACACGGCCAGGTCCACTTCCACCCAAGGTCTTTCCCAAGCAAAATACTGCCCGATTGGCCCTTGTTTGTTTCAGTGAAATGTTTGCTTAGCCCAACCACCACGTTACCAGTTTCAGAAACGCTTGATGTAAGGTGGGGGCCAGACCAGTGAGTCGCAACCGGCCTTGGAGTGCAGTGGCACCAGAGGAGATGGAGACGCAGGACAGTATCTCCGCCCACAGGGAATTTGCCGTTTATTTAAATTTAGATACCAGGCAAGATTTCTAAAACCGTACTTTGCATCTTTTTTTACTCACCCAGTTTCCTCTTTCCCTCCTTGAGCTGATTATTGAAGACCTCTGATAACCTCTTTTCTGCCCTACCTTCTCACCCAACGCTCATCAGTCAGTGTTGCCAAGGGGCCAGACATTAACTCTGTTTTCCTTCCTGTGAAGCCATTGTTAACACAGGGTTTTTAAAATCTGTATAAGAATCTATATTTTGGGGCAGCCTGGGTGGCCCAGTGGTTTAGCATCTGCCTTTGACCCAGGGCCTGATACTTGAGTCCCGGGATCAAGTCCCACATCGGGCTCCCTGCATGGAGCCTGCTTCTCCCTCTGCCTGTGTCTGTGCCTCTCTCTCTGTCTCTCTCCTCTGTCTCTCGTGAATAAATAGAATATATTTTTTTAAAAATCTGTATTTTTAAATGTGCCAAATAAGTCGACTCCTAAAGCGGGATATGCGAATAATAAACCTTGCTGGGAAGCATAATCTGCTCGGGTTGTGTGGCTGTGCCATAGGTTGTAGAACCATTATGTTAAATAGTAAACAGCAGTAAAGGCCTATTTCATCAACATTCTAAATCGGTTTTATGACTTTCCAGAAAAACCTACAGTGGTTTACTTGGTGTTAATTACAGCTGCAGTTTTCTTCATTACTTATTTTTAGGAAGGCTATAGAGATGGAATAGATGCTGGCAAAGCTGTTACTCTTCAACAAGGCTTCAATCAAGGTTATAAGGAAGGTGCAGAAATCATTATAAACTACGGACAACTCAGAGGAACACTGAGGTAATTTTTTAAACTTATATGCTGAGTCATTTTAACCTCAGTACTCCTGGAGGCCTTTTATAAAAGTAGTATGTAAAAATAAAGTATTTAAACTGAAGTGCTTTTCCTAGTGTTAAATCCACAAAAGAGTACTGTGACCATAAAATAATACTGCCTTCAGAAAGTCATCTACTTGAACCGTCAGTTCATCTACTTTAATATATGTCAGGTGTTGTCTCTTACTGCAAAGAAATGATAGGAACGTGTATATTTTGTGCTGCCTGAACTACCACCGATTTGTATCTCAAAAGTAATTCAAAAGATCTTCAGGTTTTAAATAGAGCTTTTAATCTTGGACATGTGGTAGAGCATAATAAAACAGACTTCTAGATTAGAAGTGCATGAGGAAAATTATATCTGGTCATAGAAAAATGATTCCATTTACTTTAGTGCTGAACACTGAATACCTGTCAAGATTCCATACTAATAATGGCACATATCAGAGCCAAGTGGTCAAATGGCAGAAGGAGCTAGGATAATGACATGCTTGTCATCTTGGAGACTTTGTACCTTTTAAATTAGGAAAAAAAATAAAAACATAAAATGGTTCGAAGAATCACTAATTTTTAAATTAGTTTTTAAAAAATTTTTAAAGTTATCAAAACAAAAAAGTTCATTGAGGTTTTAGAAAATTCAACTGTCAGAAATCAGAATTTATAGTCTACAGTAGGAAAATGATCAAGTATTCATTTTACATAAATCTTTTATAAGTACAGAAAGTTTATTGCTAAATCTTTTATGTCAACTGATTACATTTTTAAAACATGATTACTTTTCAGGGCACCTGGGTGGCTCGCTCAGTTAAGCATCCAGCTCTTGATTTCTGCTCAGGTCATGATCTCAGGGTCAGCACTGGGCACACAGCCTGCTTAAGGTTCTCTCTCTCCCTTGTTCTCTGCCCTTCCCTCCACCTCTCTCTCCCTGTCTTTAAAAAAAAAAAAAACAAACGCTATTACTTTTCACAACAATCATTTTATGTCGTGATTATCTGAACAATCTGAAATGGCAGAAAACAGAAGTCTTTTCTGTACTAGAAAAAAAATATTAGGATTAGAAGCATTCTTACCTTCTTCAAGAAATGTATTAGTTAGCTCAACAAACAGTGATTATAACAAAGTCAGGGAAAGAAAAGTTGCCTCAAAACTTTTTTTTCTACCCTTTAGTTTTGATGGCAAGTAACCATATGGTTTGAATAATTGTTTTCAACCTTGGCTGCACCCTGCTATCAGCTGGGAAGCTTTAAAAACTAATATCCCCAGAGATTCTGATTTCATTGGTCTGGGATATAATATAGGCCTTGATATGATATAGCCGCCCAGGTAATTCTAATGTACATCCACGTCTGAGAATCACTGGTCCAGAAACTGTGTGATATCCCTGAAGGAGGTACTGATTTCTGTGACCTCTTTCCCTGACTAGCATCCCTCTTCAGCAGAAGCTACACAGTCATAGAGAAAATCTAAAATCAAGAAAAGTGGATATGGAGTTGTGAAGGAGGCATTAGGAATTATAAGCAATTTTTGTGATTACTTCTAGCTGTTTAATTTCTATCAAAAGATAATGTCTTTATATACTTTAAAATCCATTATAGCATCATTATTTTCCTGATTTTGGCTTGCATTATTGTTAATTCATTTTTGCATGGTATTATCTGGAAACATGTAGGGTTTAGCATCAAAAATTGGAAAAGCCTATGATTAATTTTTTTCGTATTTAACTCTTGCTTATATTTTCATTCAGTGCTTTGCTCTCCTGGTGTCACCTTCATGATAATGGTTCGGCTCTGATCAGTAAAATAAATAATCTTCTGGATGCAGTTGGCCAGTGTGAAGAGTATGTGCTCAAACATCTAAAATCAATCACTTCTCAGCCCCATGTTGTAGATTTATTGGACTCTATTCAGGATATGGACCTTTGTCATGTAGCTCCAGCTGAGAAAAAGATGGATGAAGCTAAAGATGAAAGACTCTGTGAAAATAATGCTGAGCTTCACAAAAACTGTAGCAAGAGTCTTAGTGAGGCAGATTGTTCATCTTTAGAATGTTGTAGACTACAGAAGCATGCACATTCTGAAAACCCAAGCCTCGCTTGGATTTTAGAACAGACAGCCAGTTTAGTAAAACAGCTGGGAATATCACTTGACGTATTACAGCACCTTAAACAACTATAAAAATTTTCTTCGCTTTTCTAATGAAAGTAGCGTTCAGAACATTTCTTAGAACATTTTATTTCTTAACAAACTAGCCAAAATTTGTACCGGTTTCTACGTTGAATACATACATCACTCGTAGGTAGGTTATCCTTCATGCAAGTTTGCAATGTCTTCAAAATTAACACTATTAAATGTAATAAGGGCTTGTTTCTTTGTCACTGGTAATTTTTATGTCATTTAAGATATGCTTAGAAACTCTAGTTGCCATGGTCATTTTCAAGTTTCTGATCAAAATCAAGCATTTAGCAGCAGTGAACAAGAATCACATTTTGTAAGGACTTAACCCTGCTTTCTGCTCTTGTCACCATCAGGTATCTTACCACCAATTAATCAGACCAAAGTTACCATAAATAATCTAGTGGGTAACATTGTAAATAGACATATATAGATATATAGAAATATATATATTGAAATCAAGAGGCTATAAGTGTAAGAAACTGAAGAAATGTTTATACTCATGATTAAAAACAAAATATTAAAATTCATTTCTGTTTTTGTTTTTGTTTTTGTTTTATTCTCAAGTATTCTTTACACCCAACATTGGGCTGGAGCTCACAACCCCGAGATCAAGAGTCACATGCTTCTCCAATTGAGCCAGCCAGGCTTCCCATAAAATTCATTTTAGTTTTATGTTAAAGGCAAGGACACACAGTTCCATGGAAAATACAAAATACGTTTCATCCTCGAGTACCTGGTTTTTCCAAGTTTTAAGGAGTTGGTAGTGGTGTCCAACAATGTGCTGCATTATTTCTAAACTGCAGTTTTCTCACATAGTCACATAGGAATAAACACCAAAACCACTGACTTCTATATTACTTTGTAGCGATATTCTTAGTCTAGCCTAGACAAAATTAGATTCAAGCTTTTGCTCCAGTACCTAAGCATATGAGATCAGAAAAAAAATTTTCAGCACTCTCTTGGCTAAAATACAAAGTTGTATGAGGTGCCTTCAGACCAGACCTTTTCTCTGAAACATAGATATACTAAGACAGAAAATCTGATAAAATCAAGAGATTAATAAATTA
Source organism: Canis aureus (assembly GCF_053574225.1). Taxonomy (NCBI): domain Eukaryota; kingdom Metazoa; phylum Chordata; class Mammalia; order Carnivora; family Canidae; genus Canis; species Canis aureus. The sequence goes on from NC_135631.1 coordinate 46,231,904, forward strand.
TTCTGTGATCTCACAACCTCCTTTTAAGTTCACAGAACATCAAGAGGGGTGCCTGGCTGGTTCAGTTGGAGCATGCAACTCTTGATCTTGGGGTTGTGAGTTTGAGCCCCACTTTGGGTATAGAGATTGCTTAAAATATTTAAAAAAAAAAAAAAAAGGTTCACAGAACATTAAGAAATAAAAGCAACAAATTTGAAGTCAGAAGACCATATACTGGAGTGGCTGGCTGGCTTAACTGGAGAAGCATGTGGTTCTTGATCTTGGGGTCATGAGTTCAAGTTCCATGTTAGATGTAGAGATTACTTAAAATCTTTTTTAAAAATAAAGAAGACCATATACTGTTTGAGAATTTCTAAAACATGTTGAAGGTATTAACATTTGACAGCTACTTAAAATGCTTAGGGGCGTCTGGATGGCTCAGCCTGTTGAGTGTCCAACTCTTGGTTTTGGCTCAGGTCATGCTCAGGGTCCTGGGATCAAGCCCTGTTTTGGCCTTCATGCTTAGCAAGGAGTCTGCTTCAGGATTCCCTCTCCCTGTGCCCCACCCTCTCCCCCTGCACACACGCCCTCTCTCTCTCTCTCTAAAATAAATACATCTTTTGGGGCACTTGGGTGGTTCAGTTTGTTAAGCATCTGTCTTCAGCCCAGGTCATGATCTCAAGGGTTCTAGGATTATGCCTTGCATCAGGCTCTCTGACGGGAGTCTGCTTCTCCCTCTGTCTCTCAAAATTTTAAAAAATAACAAATCTCTTTTTTTTAAGTGCTTATATCTCCCTAGATGTAAATACCATTTCAGATATTTACTAATTTGTCTTGTTATGTCTATATATATTTCCAATATTTATGAACCAGCCAAAATCTCAAATCCACATGGGATGTTATAAGCAGTTTCTAAAGTCTTGAAATACTATTAGCTAATGATGCATCTCAAGAAAATCACCCTGAGTGAAAATTTGACAAGTGCAATATATCGAGATTTTTATCTGGGCTCACCCTACTAAGATTCTCTGAAGATAATACGCCTTGCCACCACTGATAATATGGTGGTGTTGTGTTCATAGAAAAGGAAATCAAGAGAATTAGCTGAGTTGATGAGACTGGTCGAAAACATCTCTTAAACTTGTTTTGCCTTCTAAAGAAGTTTCTGGACTGCAGAGGAATGTTAATGGTATGCCCGTTATGCCTGTCTAATCAACATGAGCCTCTGTACTAGAAGTAGCAAGAGCGAGGGAAAGAAAGCTTGCTTGCTGTGTGTCTTTTGTCCTGACTTATATGCTATGGGCCTGCCAGTTGTTGCCATGAAAAGACCCTAGATGATCATAAAGGTAAAGCAAGACTGCCCCAGGGTAGGCACAGCCAGAGTTCTAAGGCCCAGAACACATCCGTGAGGTCTGAGCGATGTGGCCTCCTTACAAACAAATTTCACCTTAAATAATTTCTAGATGCTGAAATCCCTGGAGCCTTTTTGTTCATTTTAAGGGGAGGAAGAGTCCACAATACTTTGCTTTTTGGCCATTACAGATGCTAGAGCTGCTGAGGCCACCAACATTTTTGTGATAGACAATAGGAAGTGGGCAGCTAAATATACCTACCTGTATTCTTATCTCGTTTATATCCTTAGCACTGCTTATTAAGTGCTTTTGTGGTAAACCAAAATAAAAGCCTTGAACCAAGTCCAAGTTGGGATTCTCACCCATCTTCAAATTAAAGCTTTGTGTTCCAGTCTAAGAGAGGTAGGTAGGTAGATACATACACACATATATACAGGAAAAGTCCTTAACCTATTTTTAAGATCCTACTAATTTCAAATAAATAAAAATCTTAACTAATTTCACACCAGTGGATGAAGTAAATGTCATAGGCTATGTTAACAAAGAACCAACCAGACTTCTGGCTCTACAGAAATCCTCTGATCTCCATCTTGATGCTACTTGACCCATAGTCAGCCTTTCTTGCTTCTGCTGTCACTGCCTCTTCCCAAACTTAGCAGAGGAGTCTGCTGTCGCTCTCAGACTGCTTTCTCCTCATTCACTCCTCAGCTTCAAACTGCTTTTTGCTAAGGTCACTGATGGCCAAAGTCCCACAACTGGCCCTCTCTGACTTGTCTCCTCTGTCACTGGACATGGTGACCATCCCCTACCTTGCCAGTCCCTCCACTTGTCCTCTACAGCAGCACGTTTTCTTGTCCTGCTTACACTGTTCTCTCACTACTTCCCATCCTGCTAAGTCTCCCCTTCTCTGCCCGCCTGAAGATTCCACACCTTCATTCTTGGACGTCTTTTGGTTTTTATACTCTAGCCAGATTGTCTCACTTGCTCCCACGGTTTCAATTATATTGACTGTCCTAAAGCTGATGCTCCAAACCCCATTCCTCTCCCAAGCTCTAGACCTGCAGTTCCAACTGCAATTTCTCACGCCTGTCTCTTGCCTAGCTATAAAGCATGCCTAAAACTGACCTCATTTCCATTTTCTCCCCCCACACACACCCAAACTGCATTGCCTTTTGCATTTGCAATCTTTTCATGTCATCTCTGTTCACTAAGAGCCAGGAATCTTTTTTTTAATTGAGACATAATTCATATATAACACTATATTAGTTTTAGGTGGCCAGTTAATAATGATTCGGTATTTGTATATGTTGCAAAGTGGTCACCACAATGAGCCTAATTAACATCCATCACCACAAACTGTTATCATTTTTTTCTTGTAACAAAAACTTTTGAGATCTACTCCCTTAGTAACTTTCAAATATACAATGCAGTATTATTAACTGTAGTCACCATGCTACATATTATATCCCCATGACATTTATTTTATAACCAGAAATGTATAAAAGCTAGAAACATTTAAGTCTTTCTCTGCTTTTCGTTTGCTTTCATACCCTACTTCCAATGGGGAGTTTATCCATCTTACTTTAAAACATGCCTTGAAGGACACCTGAGTGGCTCAGTTAGTTAAGCATCTGCCTTCTGCTCAGGTCATGATCCCAGCCAAGGTCCTGGGATCGAGCCTGGTGTTGAGTTCCCTCTTCAGCAGAGACTCTGCTTATCCCCCTCCCCTATGCTCTTTCTCTCTCAAATAAATAACTCTTAAAAAAAAAAAAAAAAAAAAAAAAAAAAAACCTGAAATAATGATTCTGAGATCAGGCCTCTTGTGGGCTCTGCACTGAGTGGGGAGTCCACTTGGGATTCTCTCTCTCTCCCTCTCCCCCCAAAATAAATCTTTGGGGGGAAAAAGGCAATATTTCTTACCAATCATTTAAAACTTCACTAATAGGGACGCCTGGGTGGCTCTGCAGTTAAGCACCTGCCTTCAGCCCAGGGCATGATCCTGGAGTCCCAGGATCAAGTCTCACTTTAGGCTCACTGCATGGAGCCTGCTTCTCTCTCTACCTGTGTCCCTGCCTCTCTCTCTCTCTCTCTCTCTCTCTGTCTCTCATGAATAAATAAAACTTTAAAAAATAATAAAACTGCACTAGTGAATAAAATTACAGTTAAATTTTTTTAAAAAAATTATTTTTGGAGTAGTTTCAGCTATGAAGAAAGAAAGGACAGAAAGAAACCACAAGAAAAAAAAACTGCAATGAAAAAAATACTTGTTTCTAGCAGGATGCCCGATACATAATCTCTGCTAGCAGTTAAGGAGCTGGAGGAAATGGAAGACTGAGAAATAGCTAACAAATACGGTGTGCACTATTCTGAAAACTTTGCATATAATAATTTGCTTATTTCTCACCATATCCCATGAAGCAGAGCTATTAATTATCCCCATCCTGGCGATGAGAAACTGAGGCCTTGAGAGAAAGTAACTCTTCAATTCCCCATTACTACATGGCCCAGGTGAGATTTAAAGCAAGGCAAAACTAGCTCCAGAGTTTGTTCTCAGGGTAGATGTGTGCCGAGTAGTAGCCCAGTCGCAGGGGCTGTGTTTAGTAGAGGGATGATGAACTGTATTTCCCCCTCACTGTTCATTTCTACTTTTCTGCATTTTTCAAATCTCCAGTTTGCAAGTATAACTTTTTAATAAAATATCCATAATGATCAGCAGCTACAAAGAACAAAAAAATGTACCAGAAGTTTGTTTGCTGTATATCTAGAAAAAGAAAAATACCATTCCCTCCTGGGAGGGAGAGAATCTGTATCATGCAGAGAGTGGTACAGCCAAGCTCCTTTTGCATATTCAGAAATTAAATTCTCCTGGGACTCCCTAGGCATTCTACACTCCTCATGGAGAGGATAATTTGTGCCACCTCTTTTTGTGCTCATGCTCCTTTAGCTTTCATAAATTTCTACTCAACTTTCAGAAGCAGGGTGTGGGCTCACCGCTTACAAACACATGCATTGCTACAGATGTGTCACAAAGAGCCGAGAGTCCTAACCCCGCACCAAACGCCATTTCCTTGCCGGATCTTTCCAAAAAGACGTTTCCACAAGACCTACCTGTGATGGGCTCAGTGCTGCGGAAGTTGGGAAGGTGAATCCTCCGTTCTTCCCGGCGCGCTGAGCGGTTCTGGGATTCGCGGCTGCAGGAGCGGCGGTGGAGGGTCTGGATCCCGGGAATTCCGAGGAGCGGTGCGGCCGGCTGGCCGCGGGGTGGCGCTGCTGCACCCCGCCGTGTGCTGAGCCCGCGGCTCGGTCGCCCTGGTCGAGGCAGGAGCCTAAGGGAACGCTCAAGCTGCGCCCCGCAGACCCGGGCCGTCAGGACGGGGCCATCCAGAAGGAGCCATCCAGATGGGGTCATCCAGATGGGGTCATCCAGACGGGATCATCCCGACAGGATCATCCTGACAGGGGCCATCCGGACCGGGCCATCCAGACGGGGGCATCTGGACGGGCCCATACCGACAGGGCCATCCAGACGGGACCATCCGGACGGGGCCATCCGGACGGGGCCATACAGAGAGGGCCATCCAGAAGGGACCATCCTGACCGGGTCATCCGGTCGGGGTCATCCAGAGCGCTGGGATCGCGGGGAGTCAGGAAACTCCGGAAACAAGGATGCCTTCCCACCTTTTAAATTCTGTGCTGAGAATTTTTCTAAATCAGAATAACCAATCATAAGAAAACCTGTTCACCAAAAAAATAAAAATAAAAAATTTATTCTCCCAATACCTGAGGCCTAAAAATAAACACCTAGAACCCAAAGTATATGGTCTTTAATCAGAAGTGATACAAAATTATAATTTCACTGGCCTGAAGCATCTCTATTTTGTCAGGCAGGACTGTGCCTAAAATGTTTCAAATTATTGTAACCTCTCCCTCTCTCCTTCCCTCCTCCTCCCTCCTCCCCTCCATCTTTTCCTCCTTCCTCTCTCCCTCCCTCCTTCCTCCTTCCCTCCCATCTTTCCTCCTTCCTCTCTCCCTCTATCTCATCTCTGTCTGTGTGTCTCTACTTCTCTCTCTCACACACACAAACTACTCAGGATTTAAAAGTAAGGAGAGACAACTTAGTCAACCTATCCAATATGTCACAACCCTTTTTTTCATCAAGTCTACAGCCAGAGATTTTCCTCACATCAAATACAACTCTTCCCAACTACTATTAAGCTTTTTTCCTGAGGAGTTGCATGGTCACCATTACATAATATTATTTATAAAATAAGTATAGGGCAGCCCGGGTGGCTCAGTGGTTTAGCGCCTGCCTTTGGCCCAGGGCGTGATCCTGGGCACCCGGGATCGAGTCCCATGTCGGGCTCCCTGCATGGAGCCTGCTTCTCCCTCTGCCCCTCTCTCTCCTCTCTGTGTTTCTCATGAATAAATAAATAAATATTTTTTAAAAATAAGTATATAAGTTCTATAAGAAGTTTTTTAACATAAGATATAATGACATGTCAGATCCTTTGTAATAATAAAAATGATTTGACAGTCCTTGCCAATAGAGCAAAACTGGACCAAAATGATGTAAATATAATGCAAATAACCTGAAAATACAAGATCTTTCTTTTTCTTCTTTGGAAACACTACAAAATATTTCTTTCAAAATCAGACCCTAAAATAATCGCGGACTCTCATTTGTGATTATAAACTATACCATAAAACATCAAGTCATACTTTAGGAACCTTCAGTGATAACGCTGTTTACTTGTTAAAAACTAACCACAAATATTTCATCTGTATCAGAAATTATTGTCATGGAGTTGAATAAAGTAGGAAAACTCATTTAATGCACTTAAACATTTAAATCCCAAGCGGGAGCCAATTAAACTATTGTCATTTGAAATCACTTTGTTTTGCTACTCAAGATGCCAAATAATATATGATTGGCCTGTGTTTTAATCTTCTCATAGGACTGTATGAGGTTCCCACGATGTCTGCAATCTGGCAGTGTTCGTTATGACCCCATTTGTCAGCTCAGAGACCATTTTTATTTCTGTCCATATGCTAGAACAAAAGACTGCCTTCATGAAAGTAGCAGCAGCACCCAAGGTCAGAGATGTGATCCTCGTTCACTCAGCTGCTCACAGGCTCTACCCCTTTAGTGTGAACATGAGACTTCCGACCTCATCCCAGGTTACCACTGTCTCAAGGGAAGTAACCAAGGGACAACTGGAGAAAGGTCAGGCGAAATAAGTGGCCATTGACAGATATTGTTCAGTTGATGGAAGGAATGAGTAGAGAGGCTGACAAAGAAGCGTGCTAAAGATCATACAGCTTTTGGGTTGATATGGTGGTGCATGTATCAAATCAAAGTACCCTACTTCTAAGATTTGATCTAAGGAAATGATTGAATAGGTAATAAAAACTCAACATAAAGATACTCACTGCCACATTCTATCTGAAGTAGGGAAGAATTAGAAACAACCTAAATGACCAGCACTAAAAGGAGAGATAAGGAGCACCTGTGTGGCTCAGTTAGTTAAGCATCCAACTCTTGAGTCCTGACTCAAGGCTAGACGTTGGGGTCATGGGATTAAGCCCTGCCTTGGGCTCCACTCTCAGCAGGGAGTCTGCTTCAAGATTCTTTCCCTCTGCCCCTCCCCCTGCTCACTCTCTCTCAAACAAATAAATAAATCTTAAAAAAAAAAAAAAAAAGAATACCTAAGTAAACTATAATCCGTCTCATTCACAGCAGTGTTACACACCCATTACAGGTTACCATTATGAGAAACAGGAGATACTTATAGAGTAATAGAGTATTTTTAAGTGAAAGCCACTGTGAAATGCTACATATCTATGTGGACAAATATGTTTAAAAACGTGTATTTTACAGATAAACACTGGAAGATTATTCTCAGATGTGGTAATGTATTAATGTGGTAGGATTAGGGGAGTTTTTTTCTTTTTCAGAATTTTCTTTTATGTTGTGCTGTTTTACAATAAGAAAAATATTTGGAAAACTATTCCTTTTTAGGAAAAGGAACCACATGTGCTTTATCCTGAAAATCAGAAGCTGGAAAAAAAGCAAATGCACTTAAAAACAGTGGATCAGAAAAAGATCCCCAGACTACTATCTGGTGAGGGGGCATACAACAAATTTTTTTTTAAAAATTCATAAAGTTTATAATTTTTTTCAATTATATCAAAACCTGAAATTTATTCTTTGAAGTATACATAATCAACTTTAAACCCCTACGGAAGAGAAAGGGGGTATGCTAGAAGCCATCTAACAGCCCTTGTAAGATTTTACTTCAGCTGATATTAACAACTATACCAACTGGGTGGTGCCCCAGGAATCTGGGTAGATTCTCAGTAGCAGGAGTAGATTGGCCTTAAAAATCTCTGGGGCTGTCTTAACAAAATAAAACAAAGCAAAAAATAAAATAAAGTGTTTTATTGGATTTGTCACAATATTGCTTCCATTTTTAAAGAGAAAGATCAGCTCACAAAATTGGAATTCCTATTAACCCGATTGAGTTATTCTTCGTTGACTCCTGGGAAAAACCAATATCATACATATGAATCATTTCTATGCAATACATCCTCCCCAATAATATCCTCAGAACCTCAAAGAATTCAATAAGAGGTGACTGACTGCTAAGTTTAATAGATTTGGAAGAGAATATATAGATATATAGTCATATCATTTCTTTGGTTCTCCATGTTGATTAGATTGTGGCAATAATTGGTCAAATTTGCCATTATTTGTACATGTTAACAAACTATGCATACATGCCATCCACTTCTGCAAACAGATTTGATCCTCTCAATTCCCAAATCTAAAACAGAAGTAATGGTAGCAATTTCATTGCTTCTCTGAGGATCACATGCCATAGAGTATGTAGGTAAACTGCTTCCTCAATGTCGGATACCCAGAAAACCGTCAGTAGGGAAAGCCAGTCTCTCTGGCAGCTGAGGATGGCGGCCCCAAAACCAGATCGTCTGCTCAGAAGCTCCATCATGTGCAAGTCCCATCACTTTCCTGTGCCTGTTTCTTCATCTCTCAAATAATAGTGCCTCCCTCATAGGGTTGTTGAAAAGAATGAATAAATTTGTATACATGGAGCTCTTTGGACAATGCCTGGTACATCTGCAGTTCTCGCTACACATCAGCTATTTATTTATTTTATTTTCTCCTGAACATCATGCCTGCAATTTGGATAAACTACAGCAAGAGGTTTAGCTGTCTTTAGACAACTCTAGTTATCATGAAATTCTGCTATGATTCAGACACAGCTGAGCTTCCCACTGGCCTGGCTAAAGGGTAACTAGCGTGGGGACAGCTGGGTGGCTCAGCGGTCGAGCGTCTGTCTTCAGCTCAGGGTGTGATCCTGGGTCCTGAGATCAAGTCCCACATTGGGCTCCCTGCATGGAGCCTGCTTCTCCTCTGCCTGTGTCTCTGCCTCTCTCTGTGTCTCTCAGGAATAAATAATAAAAGTCTTTTTAAAAAAATAAAGGTAACTAGTATGATTTCTTCCTCTTTTTTTCTTTAGCAGGGATTCAGAGGTAAGATGGTTACATAGAGGAAAGAAGAAAATGCTTTAAAGATTTATGAATATTAGTATAAAATTATACTTTAAAGTGATGACCAATGGGAGAGTTTTTGGAAACTTTGGGGGCATTGTTTTGGTTGTCAGAGTGATGGAGGAGAGGTGCTAGTGGCAAGAGTTGCAGAGAGAGGATACTGTACATCCTGCACTGCCCGGGTCAACCCTTCACAACATAGAACGGTCCTGCATCCCTCTCGACTTTCAACTGCCCCAGGAGACATTTACATAAGTGAAAAAATCTGTTTGTAATTATATAAGCCTAGAATCTAACTACTTATTACATAGGAACACAAATGGGTTTTTCTTTGTCCTAACATTATTGCTTTTCCAAATTACAAAATCACTAGGTTTCTTGTAAAGTATTTAAACACTACAGAAACAACGTAGAAACTATTGTTTAGGAAAAGTAAATCTTCCATACTGCTACCTGTTATGGACAGAATTGTGTCCCCTCGAAATTTGTGTTGGAACCTTAGCCCCTTATACCTCAAAATGTGACTATATTTGGTGATGGGACCTTTGGAGAGGTGATTAACTTAAAATGAGGCTGGTAGAGGGGCCCTAATCCAATCTTCCCTTACAAGAAGAGGAAATGTGAACATATACAGCGATCCAGAAGAAAGACCATGTGAGGACACTGGGGAAGACAGTCGTCTGCAAGCCAAGGAGAGAGGCCCCAGAAGGAGCCATACCTGCTGACATCCTCATCTTGATCCAGAACCGTGAGGAAATAAATCTCCTTTTCTTTAAGCCATCCAATCTGTGATATTTTGTCATGGAAGCCTGAAGAAACTGATAAACCACCCTTGTAGATTCCTCTAGAATCTTCCCAGGTACATACTAGCAAATGGCATAATTTTATTTTACAGAAATTCATTGTTCCAACAGATACATATCGAATATGCAGTATTTTCAGAGAGGATACTCTGGTGTGCAAAACAAGATGCCTACTAAAATGAAATCATACCAACTGTACAAAAAGCAGCTTTGAGATCCCTGGGTGGCGCAGCGGTTTGGCACCTGCCTTTGGCCCAGGGCGCGATCCTGGAGACCCGGGATTGAATCCCACATCGGGCTCCCGGTGCATGGAGCCTACTTCTCCCTCTGCCTGTGTCTCTGCCTCTCTCTCTCTGTGTGTGACTATCATAAATAAATTAAAAAAAAAAAGGCAGCTTTATCTGTTCACTTTATAATCTATTCTAGGTGTCAGCCTATGTCTGCAGTGGTAACTGTCATTTATTTATTGAGGGCTTCATGTGTTCCAGGCACCAGAATAGACACTTTGCTTACAGTGTCTTACTCCCCGTACCTCGAAGCCAGATGCAATAATAGACTTGAGAGCCCTTTGGAAACTCCAAAGCTCAGACTATGTGTAAAGGGTGTCTCCCCAATGGTGGCCTTCATGGATTCACTGACTGGACACCATCAAGTCTGGAAGGAACTTTTATTCACCACACATGGGAGCTAACTGAGACCAAGGGGAAGTGGGACCTGTCAGAGCTTGTGGCTGGTCAACAGAAGCCCCCCAAAATTATTTCTTACAGGATCTTGGGAAACCAAGCAAGGACTAAGCCCAGAAAGTTAAAGGAGCGCTCCACAGCTCACCCAGCCATGGGCCCCCCAGCAACATGGGCTCTCATGCCTGCCATTTAACTCTGCAACACGACTGCCCCACAAATAAACCATCACTACTCCAAGATTGTTCTCCACTCCCTTCAGATTCTAAGTTCTAGGCCAGAGTGTTCCTGTCAGGGGCAGGCAAGAGGAATATGCGGTGCCTCACATTGCAGGGGAAGAGCTGCGTCTGCCAGTGAACCTCATATGGTGGGAGGATCTCCCAATCAAGGAAGGAGATTCAGGTGCCTGGCACTCAAAACAGCCAGTGTCCATCACCAGGGGGACATTCAGGACTCGGGATCAGGTGTCCCGACCTTCTGTTCAATCTTTTGTTCTACCACCCCTTCCTTGGCCATCCTTGTGCCATGGTTTCTTTAAAAACAACAATATCTTTTTTTTCTTTTTTTTTTTGTACTGGTTGTACACAGAGAATTTTTCTGGAGATGCAATTACTACCTGAAAAGAATGTTGTAATGGGTTGTGTTTGAAATTTTGCCAAGTGACAACAAACTGCTCCTGGTATCAAGTCATTGATGCTACTAACTTATCTGTCACACCACCCCTCTGGGCTGCAGACCCTGCCATGCCTTGCCCCACATTTACATCTTAAAATACCCTTTCTTGGGGCACCCTGGTGGATCAGGTGGTTAAACGGCTGCCTTTGGCTCAAGTCATGATCCCAGAGTCCTGGGATCAAGCCCCACATCAGGCTCCCTGCTCAGGGGGGAGTCTGCTTCTCCCTCTGACTCTCCCCATCCTGTGCTTTCTCTGTCTCACCCTCTATCTCTCAAATAAATAAATAAAATCTAAAAAAATACTGATGCTTTTGTTTAATTATTTTCCTTTTACTTCTCCTTTATATTATAATTACAGCCCTTTTTAAAAAGAGTTTAATTTTTTAAGATTTTATTTTTTCATGAGAGACACAGAGAGAGAGAGAGAGAGAGAGGCAGAGATACAGGCAGAGGGAGAAGCAGGCTCCATGCAGGGAGCCCAATGTGGGACACCATCCTGGGTCTCCAGGATCATGCTCTGGTCTGAAGGCAGGCACTAAACTGCTGAGCCACCCAGGAATCCTAGAGTTTATTTAATTTATTTGAGAGAGAGAGAGAGAGAGACAGAGAGAGAGAAAGCAGGGGGAGGAGCAAAGGGAGAGAGAGAGAGAATCCCAAGCAGACTCTGTGCTGAGCTCAGAGCCCAACCCAGGGCTCCATCCCACAATCCCGAGATCATGACCTGAGCAGAAATTTAGAGTCAGAGGTCCAACCAACTGAGCCGCCTGGGTGCCCCCATCACATTTTTTAAAATTATGTCTATAGGTAAGTTACTATAAATTTCACTTTGAGGGAGTCAAGAATACATTACTACTTATGGAAAACATATTGCTTACAGAAAAGTGTTTCATCTAAAAACCATTGCTTTAGAGGTAGCAACTTATGATAAAATAATGGAAAACAAAAACTTTTGTATGTATCTCCCTCTTCACTACTTTTAATTTTTTTTAAATTCTGTTTAGTTTCTTTATTTCCTTTTCTTGGCTAATTGGCTCCAATTTATTCTTAGTCTCTACTGGTTTCCAGGGCTTTTTTTTTTTTTTTTCCTCTCTTTTTTTCCCCCAGGGCTTTTAAAAGCTCTGAAACTATATTTGTCTCTAGGAGATGTTAAATTTTCTCCAGTCTTTTTTTGCTCCAGCCTAGATTTAATTAACATGTCTCTGTGGACTTTCTGGTTTTGAAAAGTAGTGACACTTAGTCCTTTGTACCTGCAGGGACCTTGTAAACTCGCCAAAGCTTGGAAGAGGGAAAAAAAATCACAGCTACCCCACATACTACCCATCAGGGACAGGAGTTTCCAGCGTTTCTTTTCTGGCAATAAGTTTCCTCTTGAAGGAGAAGGCTTCCCCACTCATACCAAGTATGTGGCTATTTGGTTAGAAGCTGTTCACAGATTACTTCCACTTACTTGTTCTTACTAATCAACCAAGATTCCTGTTTATTTTCTTGCTTGCTTCTGATTTCTAAAGAAATCACACTCCACTTTTAGTGGATTTACTTTTAGGATTTACTTTAAAAACTAATACACTTTACAAAATCTGCTTTATTTTATTGTAAAATAAAAAAGCTATAAAGTAAGTCGCTTGTGGTCATTTTAGAAGCAATAGAAATTAATTTACCTTGGAAACTGATGAGTTTTGAAAAATGGTAGCAGTAGATAAAAATTCCTACTATGTAACTTTCTATATAGCTAGTTCAGTGGCCTCAAGAGCCTGTGTATTTAAGGATCTGAAATCTGAAATTGAAGCTATTTTTTGAACGTCCTTAAACTCATAACAAAGAAGTGCGGTGTTCCAAAACTGAAATGCATCCTGGTGGGATGTCAATTTTGCAGCATCTGAATTGCTTAATTAGAAAATAATAGTGTTCAGCCTCATTGATGTGTATAAAAATACAGATAAATTATCTTTTCTTATATAATTTCATTTTATAGACATATTTAGATTATATCTTTTCTTAGATATAGATAGATAAATTATCTTTTCTTATGTAACTGGGGATCCCAAATCCTCTTGGGTTTTAGAAAAGGTCCCCATAGTCTTTTGGATAGAGTATAAAATAGCTCAAACTTGGTTCTTAGCTATGCAAGAAACCTGATTTTCTTCAAGCTGGTATTTAACCCAAATAGTCTAAATCTGACCCACCCCACCCCCCAAAGGCAGTATTGTCTTTTGACTCCCAAACACCTGAGGAATCCTGGTAAAACAAAAGACCGGTTTCCTACCTATCTGGTAAGGCACCTAACTGTTAGGCTTCAATACATACTAGTTATCCTCTCTTAAAATCTTGTCAGTGATCTAGATGATCTCCTGAAGTCCAGGGGGAAGATAGAGGGCTAATGCCTAATAGGAGATAAACATACCGATTTACTTGTTTGCTGATTGTTTGGGTGGATTTGAGGAAAAGGAGAATCAAATTTTTGTAAGTTTATTTATTTATTTATTTAAGCAATCTCTACACCCGACATAGGACTCACACTCCAACCCCAAGATCAAGAGTCGCACGCTCCTCCTCTGACTGCGCCCGCCCGGCACCCTGACCCCAGTTCTCCTCTTCAACGTCATCTCCTGTTGGTAGGACAAAGCCTCACCCACCCACCAGTGATAGTAACACATGCTGTTCCCTAAGGACTCTGTGTTCTTCTGAGCATTTATTGCTGTGCCTGGAATAAATTTTTTCCACTGTCTCCTCCTTTACACTAAACTAAAGTTCTCTAGGAAGCCATTACTCACTCTGTGAGGGCCCAAGTAATGACTTTCTCCTCCTGGCCTCCCTAGGACCTCCTACACTGCCACATCACGTGTTATAATTAGTCCTCAGGGTTGCCCCATTAGTCTGTGAGCTCTTACAGGGATTGAACAGATTTTATTAAAATCTGGATCCTCAGCATTTAGTACAGTGCTAGACATCTAGTAAGTGCTCAATATGTATGTTTTGGACAGATAACATTCCATGGGATGGTTCTCTCTCACACAGCCTAGATGAGACTTCCTTAAATTCATTCCAAGTCCCTTTATTTTCTGCGGAAGGTTATCTTGAATGTCTGTGAGGATTTTGTCCCCTGGAAAGATACTAATAAATAAAGTGACGTGACTGGTCTGGTTTGTTTAGGTCTCTTGAGTTTTGTTTATACGGCGCCATTTGACAGAACTTGATTGCTCTGAACAGAGAAAATAGAATGTGCTGAACACACATTCATGCATCCAAGGGAACCCATCAAGACATGGACCTTGTGGGAATGGTCAGATGACTGTTGGCTCTTCCTCGTTTATTTTATTCCATCCCTAGACTTTTATCATATTGGATCTGATAGCTATATATAGATTCATTTGGGATTGCTTATGGGTACATGGCTTTGTGGCAGTTTTTTAAAAGATTTTGTTTATTTTGGAGAGAGAGAGAATGAGGATGAGTAGGCAAGTGGTAGGCAGAGGGGGCAGGAGAAGCAGGCTCCCCAGCGAGCCAGGAGCCCCATGCACAACTCATTCCCAGGACCTGGGGATCACAACCTGAGCTGAAGTCAGATGCTTGACCAACTGAGCCACCCAGGCGCCTGGGCCTAAGTTTTAAATGGCCAAGAACATTCCTAGACTGTTTTGTGCAATTATTGCCTAACCATTTTTATGGTAGTTTTTTTTTTTTTTTTTTTGATTATGTGTAATGTGTGATTGTTTCTATTTTGGTTTTTTCTTTTGTTTTTTTTTGTTTTTTTTTTTTTTTATTTATTTTTTTTTCTTTTGTTTTTAGTCATTTTCCAAATTGGAAGTAATTGGCCTATCCCTGACTCATCATCTGGGATTTGGCTATTTCTCTGACATTTGCTGAATGTCAGGAATTGTTTTTGTTCATTCTTCTTTCATAATTTATTCCAGATATTTTGCTGATTGAAATAATTCTTTCAAATGTGAAAGTAGTAATTTTTTTAAGATTTTATTTTCAAGCTATCTCTACACCCAATGTGGGGCTTTGAACTCATGATCCAAGATCAAGAGTCACATGCTCTGTGGACTGAGCTAGCCAGGCACCCCAAAAGTTATTTGTTTAAGTGTACAGTTGACCCTTGAACAATGCAGGTATTAGGGATGCCAACCTCCCGCACAGTCAAAAATCAAAATGTATAACTTTGACTCCCCAAACACTTTAACTACTAATAGCCTGCTTTTGGCTGGAAGACTACGGACTACATACACAATCAACACATATATTATATGTTGTGGGTATTGTATACTGTATTCTTACAATAAAGTAAGCTAGAGAAAAGAACATGTTATTAAGAAAATCATAAAAGGGAAAATATACTTACAGTACTTTACTGTAAAAAAAAAATGCGTAAGTGGACCTACATGGTTCAAACTTAGGTTGTTCAAGAAACAACTGTATCTTATTCACAGTTGTGACTATGGGCACCTAGACTAGTGCTTGGCAATATGTGGTGCTTAATAAAGATCTTAAATGGATGAGTGAATACTTTAAGTCAAACCCTTTTTTAAATCCCCCAAGTCCTAGTATTGGTTATAATGCCCACACAAAATGATTTTTTCCTGTCATTGAAATCAATAAAATGCTTATTGTGATTTTCATAGAAACAAAATTATCAAAAATGTGTTTTCAACATTCTCTTAATGAAGATTTTTTTTTAAGTGAATTGGCCCATTCAGTTTCAGTCGTATAATCTGAAAATTGTTTTTTAAAATGTGACAATAGAGACACCTGGGTGGCTCAGTGATTGAGCATCTGCCTTCAGCTCAGGGCGTGACCCTGGGGTCTTGCAGGAAGCTTGCTTCTCCCTCTGCCTGTGTCTCTGCCTCTCTCTCTGTGTCTTTCATGAATAAATAAATAACATCTTTAAAAAAAAAAAAAAGAATGAAACGTGACCATAGTAATTCTGTATTTAGATAGATTTTGATTCTAAGACTACTGCTTGTGAAAGGATAATCCGTTTTGATCACTAAAGCTGTTATGAGCCTTCGTGTTTTCCATACCTGAAGGTGATTTACTGAAGTACCTGATACCTCTGTTACAAAATTCACTTGAGTTTGCCAGGAGGCACCATGAGGCCCCTCAAGGGCGATTCCAGGAATCCGGCCCCAGCATGTAGACAGTAACAAAGCCGCTGCAACCAGTCAGCATTTAGGGAAATGAAGCCTTATTTCAGGAAGCCATGCTCGGAGGCAGCAGGCAGACAATAAGGTCATACATCATGAGTTACTGAGAGGATGACTCACCAAAAGTCCCTTTCCAAACCTTGGGACTTAGAGGAAGTAAACACCTGACATATGTCACGAATAAAATATGTAAGTGTTATACTTTACAGTTTGTGATTGTAGAAGCAGGAAATTCAGAACACAAGGGAGTGTAATTTCGGTACAGCACAGCCCCCAGCAACATGAAAATCACATGTGTATGTAAGTGGATTACTACCGAACATACACTACATATTTAAGTACTTAGTATATTATTTTCTAAGATAATATGCTAAACACGTATAAAGTTAAGATTCCCATCATAACTTAAATTTTAATTATTTCGATTAGTGGAGATACTTTCGACATAATTATCATCACTTACACTAATCTCACAGAATCGTCATGAAATGATTATTTATTATTAATTATTTATATGTTAAATGATAAAAATCATGACACTTATTGAACACTTCGATTATGTCAAACACCATCTAAGGGGTCTACACGGAAACTGTTATTTTACTCTCATTTAAGTGCTGTTATCCCCATTTTACAGATAAACTAAGAGCCAGGAGGATTGAACCCCTGCCTTCCTGGCAGCAAACCCTGTCCCCCTAAATACTGTGATCTTTAGCTACTCCCCTCAGGCCTGTCCACTGGAGTGCCCACATTGGCAGCTGCCCACAGAGCTTCATAATACACCTTGCCCTGGGGGCCCTTCTGTCTTCCCCACTCTTCTGCTGTGTTTCCTGGGACCACCTACTGCATTAGTTTGCTGGGGCTGCCATAATAAAATACCATAGTCCGGGTGGCTAACACAGCAGCAGAAATGTAGGTCCTCACAGTGCTGGAGACGAGAAATCTGGAATCAAGGTGTGAGCTGGTGTGGTTCCTTCTGAGGCCTCTCTCCCTGGCTCGCAGATGGCTACCTTCCCCCTTCGTCCTCCACAGGGTCATCTCTTCATGTATCCACATTCCTGGTATCTCTCCGTGTCTGTATCTCCTCTTCATTTTTTTTTTTAAGATTTTATTTATTTTTTTATGAGAGACAGAGACAGAGAAAGGCAGAGACACAGGCAAAGGGAGAAGCAGGCTCCACGCAGGGAGCCCAACGTGGGACTCGATCCCGGGCCTCCAGGTTCAAACCCTGGGCCGAAGGTGGCGCTAAACCTCTGAGCCACCCGGGCTGCCCTGTATCTCCTCTTCTTAGGAAAACATCAGTTGTGCCGAGTCTGGGTGGCTCAGTCGGTTAAGCATCTGCCTTGGGCTCAGGTCATGATCTCAAGGTCCTGGGATCAAGTCCCACTTCTGGCTCCCTGCTCAGTGGAGAGGCTGCTTCTCCCTCTCCCTCTCCTGCTTCTCTTGCTCACGCTCTCTCTCTCTCTGTGTGTGTGTGTGTCAAATAAATAAATAAAAAACATCTTTTTTAAAAATAAAATAAAATAAAAACATCAGTCATATTGGATCAAGACCCACCCTGAAGTCCTCCAGTTAGCTTAATCACCTCTTTTTCTCTGAAAATGTTCAAAATTCAAGGTACCATATCTCTAAATACGGCACCTCACATTTTGAGGTACAGGGTTAGGACTTCAACATCCAAACTTGGGAAGGATATGATTCAGCCCATAACCTCTACTAAATCAACTACTCCAAATGAAACTTTGTTCCAGGCGTGGCTTCTCGGGAACACAAACAACTACATAAAACATGAAGGATCCTGTTTGGCACACAGTATTCCATGTTTCTTTAGTTTTTTGTAAAATGCTGCTGTACCGGCAAAGGACTCTCTTAGTTTTCATTTACATTAAAATGCCTTTATTTCATTTTTATTCTTGAAGGTATCTTTGCCAGATGTAAAAGTGTAGATACTTTTACTAGATATAAAATAGTTATGAAATTCCAAGGTTTTTTTTTTCTTTCAACACTTTACATATGCCAATTAATTACCTACTGGCTTTGGGTAAGAAGTCAGCTATTATTATGTATCATTCTGTTTACAATGTGCTGTTTTTCTCTGGCTGCTTTAAAGATTTTCTCTTTGATTGGGGATTTCAGTGCTTTGAAGAGGATGTGCTTAGGTGTGGTTCTATTTGTACTTAATGTGCTTGGGAGTTTGCCAAGAATCTTGGATATTTCACCAAATTTGGAGACATCTCTCTCTCTCTCTCATTATAGGACTCTATTTACAAACAATGTGAGACTTCTTGATATTGTTCAACAAGTCACTGGGGCTCTGCTCATTTTTCTCCAGGGTTGCTTCTGTTTTTTTCAGATTGGAGAACTTCATTGACCTATCTTTAAGGGTACTAATTCTTTTCCTCTGTTATCTCTAATCTGAAATTAAAGTTATCCAGTGAATTTGTTATATTAGGTGTTTTAATATATAGTTCTAGAATTTCCATTTGGCTACTTCTATCTTTTCTTTCTTCCTTCCTTCCTTCCTTCCTTCCTTCCTTCCTTCCTTCCTTCCTTCCTCTTTCTTTCTTTCTTTCTCTTTCTTTCTTTCTTTCTTTCTTTCTTTCTTTCTTTCTTTCTTTCTTTCTTTCTTTCTTTCTTTCTTTCTTTCTTTCTTTCTTTCTTTCTTTCTTTCTTTCTTTCTTTCTTTCTTTCTTTCTCTCAGTATGCTCCATGGCCAGTGGGCTTGAACTCAACTACCTTGAGATCAAGACTTGAGCTGAGATCAAGAGTCAGACACTTGGGGCACCTGGGTGGTTGACCGTCCAACTCCTGGTTTCCACTCAGGTCATGATATCAAGATTGTGAGATCTAGCCCCACATCGGGCTCCATGCTCAGTGCAGAGTCTGCCTGAAATTCTTTCTCTCTCCCTTTCCCTCCCCCTCTGCTCCCACTGCCCACTGCGCATGCATGCACATGTGCACACTCTCTCTCTCAAATAAATAAATAAATAAATAAATAAATAAATAAATAAATAAATAAAATATTTAAAAAATAAAAGAGTCAGGTGCTTAACCAACCGACCCACTCAGGTGCCCCTGTTTGGCTATTTAATTCCTGTTTTTCTGCTGGGATGTCCCATATGTTTGTTCTTTACAATTATATTTTCTTTTATATACTTAAGTATATTATAGCAACTGCCTTTAAAATCCTTCTCTGCTCATTATAATCAGAGACATCCTAGGGTTGCTGCCTATTGATTATCTTTTTCTTTGAGTACTGGTCACACTTTCCGGTTTCCTCCTTGGTAATTTTGGATGGTGTGCTGGACATGTGGAATGATACACGGTAGAGACTGAACTCCATTATGTTCTCAAGAATATCAATTTTTCTTACAGAAGACAGCTGGGCGGAACGTGGGCTCCCAACTCTGACTCCTCTATGTCACCTGGCCACTGAAATCTTGGCTCAATTCTTTGAGGCTTACAGAGGCTGCTTGGGTTCTTCCCTGCACCCACATGGGGCAGGGGTTAACCAGATGCTCGTGCAGTTTATATTTGTCAACTGGAGACCCCTCGATGGCTCTCCTCTTTCTGGATTTTATTCCTTCATGTTCCTGCTGCACTTGCTCCAAGCACTGATTCTGAACATTTAACCTGTAAGATCAGCAGTTTCTGAGCCTCAGCTACACTGCATGGTCCTGGCAGGAGTCTGCCCTCAGCTAGAGTCACAAAAAATGGAAAACTCACCGGATGTCCTTTCCTTCTTCCAAGTGTCAATTCTCTCTACTGTCTGCCTATTTTGGCCACTTTTCAGTGCTTTCATGCAGTTGTTTTATTTTTCACAAAGCTTAAACGTGTTACCTATGGAACGGTTGATCTGATACAAGCTACTCAACCATTAATGGAGGTGGAACCTCATTTTTTTCTTTAACCAAGAAAAATCTGCTCCATATTGAGACCTCTGTATTGTATTTAATTATACCAACCCCGTTGCTCCCTACCAAACTACGCTTTGATTTTTTTTCACCTTTTAGAAATAAGACATTTGGAAAGAGGACATCCTCTCCCCTCATCTTGGTCTCACTGAGGCTGTGGGAGATGAGATTGGAGCACACTATAAATGTCTTTTTAAAGCAGCTTTATTGGGGTACCTGGCTGGCTCAGTCAGGTAAGCGTCGAACTCTTGATTTCAGCTCAGTCCAGCATCAGGGTTGTGAGATCAAGCCCCACAGGCTCTGCCCTCACTGGGGAAGTCTGCTTCTCTCCCTCTGCCCTCCCCCTGCTCACCCTCTCTCTCTCTCAAATAAGTAAATAATTTTTTTAAAAAAACATTTAAAAAAACAGCTTTATTAAGATATAATTTACATATCATACTATAATTTTTAAGGATGAATAATACCTGAGTAAAATGTTCCTAAACAACTTTTTCAGTAACTGCTGTATTACAAATGGAGAGGGAGGGTTGGCTCCTCCCACCCAGGGAAGCCTGGGTGGCTCAGTGGTTGGCTCAGGGCATGATTCTGGGGTCCTGGGATCGAGTCCCGTATCAGGCTCCCTGCATGGAGCCTGCTTCTCCCTCTGCCTATGTCTCCGCCTCTCTCTCTATGTCTCTCATGAGTAAATAAATAAAAACCTTTTTAAAAATGGAAGGGGAAATGGGCCCCTCAGCTCTGACTCTCCAGTACAATTATTGTTGCTATCATCACGCTCATTCAAAGATATGTGCGGTGGCAGTAAACAGATACATGGCTGACTTTGAAGTCTGGAGTGATTGGGCTTAAAGATGGAAAAAACAGAGATTCTGTATCTAAGGAGTATATTTGAAAGCTGTCTCACATCAAGCCCTCCTGAGATAAGAAGGAATCATACCTGCTTTTTTCTATTTAAGACAGTATATAGGATATTTCTTTCTCTAACTAAGCAGCTAAGTTCCTGCCTGGTTGTTCATTTTCTCTTTTGAATGCGTCTTTTTCTTTTTTCTTTTTTTTTTGTATTTTTTTAATTGGAGTTTGATTTGCCAACATATAGCATAACACCCAGTGCTCATCCCATCAAGTGCTTCCCTCAGTGCCCATCACCCAGTCACCCCATACTCCCTCCCACCTCCCCTTTAGGGAGTCTCTAGTTAGGAGACTCTCATTTCCCAGTTAGGAGTCTCTCATGGTCTGTCACCCTCACTGATTTTTCCCACTCATTTTCTCTCCTTTCCCCTACAATCCCTTTCCTTATTTCTTATATTCGTCGTATGAGTGAGACCATATAATGATTGTCCTTCTCCAATTGAACACATTTTTTTCTTAATATCTCTGGTCTTAATTAATTGAGCCAGAGAAGTCCCAGGAAGTCACACATGGCTGAATTCTCCATCATCAAAACAATACTTTTTTTTAGAGTTTCCAAAAGGAAGGCACTTATTATTTGGAACATTTGGGGACTGACAAAATCTAACTTTACCGGATCCGGCGATCTGCAAGTAACCTCTAATAATAGATATTACTCACGAGGTAGCTTAAATGTTTCCATCTCCTGGGCTACTTTCCTGACTCCGCTCACCTCACAAGCCTGGCTTAGGCTATGGCTTGCATGTTCTCTGTGCATGCTTTCATCCTATGACTTCCTACATTGCATCAAAATGCCCTATTTACCTCGTGTCTTCCGTATTAGGCACTCTGCTCCTTAAGGATATGCTCTTATCTCTCACTTCACTTTGATTCCTTGGCTTTTAGGTCAGTATCTGAAATAAAGTAGATCCTCAATACACGTTTGTTAAATAAATGAATGACTGTGCCCACGCTGCAACTAATGTAGGGAAATTAATTACCATTACAATAAATAAACAGGACATATCTATAAACATTTTAAGAGAAAGATTTTAGAAACAAATACGATTCTACATCAACTGGAGTTGACCTTTCCACTTGTGCTTCCAATGATACTTAGTAAGTAAACTTTAAAAGACATTTCTGGACTAAGTCACAGTAACTGTGGGGTTTGCCATCATTTAACAGATTGGAAATCCAAGACTTGTCCCTAAAATGGAGTTATTTTTGAACTGTGCCTTCTTCACAGTAGAAAGAATCCTATTAAAGTCTTTAGGAAATGTAAAAAGATATATATATTTATTTAGTCCAGATACCCTTCTTGTATTACCCAAAATGCACTACATAATTAAACAAAATGGTTTCACCCTCAGAATTGTGTCACTTATTAGAAAAGAGACAGTGGAATGTATGACTGGACACTTGGTTAATTTATTATGAGTTTAATTTTGGAGACTTATCAGCTCTAAGAACTAGCTGGCCTCAGTTTACTACATTTTGGTTTTTTTCACAAAGGTGTCATTGCTGAGTTAAGATTTTGCCTTACATCCTGGAGAAAAAAATACACCGTTGATGAGACAGCAACCCCTTATCTACTGTCACCAGGTCAATAAGAAACCAGTATTAGCAGTAGCACCAAGATACTGGGCTTTTGATGGAGGAAGGGGTGGAGTCAATAGATACAGCCTGAAAACAGGATTATTTTCTATTCTGGAAAGAACTTAATCCCACCCCTACAATTTCCAAAAGGTTTATCTCTAAAAGATAGGATGCTCTCTGTTCCCGGACCTAGAATAGTATGCCAACTACCTTCCCACTAAACTTCTCAGTAGGGGGACACCAGGGTGGCTCAGCTGTTAGGCGTCTGCTTTCAGCTCAGGGCCTGATCCCGGGGTCCCAGGATCAAGTCCCACATCAGACTCCCCTCAGGGAGCCTGCTTCTCCTTGTGCTTGTGTCTCTGCCTCTCTCTCTGGTCTGTGATGAAGAAACAAATAAAATCTTTTAAAGAAAAATAAACTTCTCAGTAGAGAACCTGGATTTCACAGACTCTGTGGCACAAATTCACTTTCGGGGTAGAAAGAGAAGTCCTCTACAGAAAAGGGGGAGGAAGGCAAAGTAAGATACACAGGAAGAAATGCTGACAAAAGAAACAAATGGTCTTGTGAAGGTTGACAAGTCAGAAAGAAAGCAACAAAGAGAAAGAGAAGGAATTATAACTCTATCCTGGATTAACCATAGATATTACTTTACACACCATTGGAAGATGATGGAAAGACATGTTTTCGATTCTTCCAGCCATTACAAGATGTGTGTCAGTGTATGGATTATGTAGCAGGGGAATCCAGCTGGAGTGCCAGACCAGCTAGGGTTAAATTCTTACACGGCCATCTGTTAGCTTTCCCAGAGCTTCAGTTTCCTTATCTATAAGTAGAAGTGATAATAATTCCTGCTTTGTAGTGTTGTTTTAAGGGTTAAATGAGATAATTTACAGGATGACACTGCACAATGTTCAACAAATGTTGGCCATTATTATTTTTTTTAGCTATCCTGCCATATGGTTTATGATCATTTATAGTCCCTTTGTGTTTTGTTTCATTTTCTCAGAAGTGAAAAGGGGCACAAATCCATGAACTAAAGGTTTTTGAAGGCAAGGTGTATGTCTTCCTTATTATGGTATTGCCAGTATTTACCATAGTGCTTGCTGCACAAATGGGAAATATTTGTTGAGGGATGGAGGAAAAATTATTACAAAACATAATTTTAATTACACATGATATGGGTTGAATTGTGTCCCCTCAAAATTATTTTTCTTAAGATTTTGTTTATTTGTTAGTTTATTTGAGAGCAAATAAGGAGGGGGGCAGAGGGAGAGGGAGAGAGAGAGAATCTCAAGCAGACTCCCCACTGAGCACAGAGCCTGACACGGGGCTCCATCCCAGGACCCTGAGATCATGACCTGAGCTGAAACCAAGAGTCAAAGGCTTAACCCATCCAGCTGTCCGGGTGCTCCTCCCCACCCCCAAATTCTTATGTTGAAGTCCTAATCCCCAGTACTTCAGAATGTGATCTTATTTGGAAAAATTGCAGATATAATTAGGATGAGGTCATACCAGAGAAGTGTAGGTCCCTAATCCAGTATTATTGATAGCTTTATTGAAAGGGTAGACTTGGGGGCAGACACATACACCAGGGACAACATCCTGTGAAGATGCAGACAGGTATGGGGTGATGTGTCTGCAAGCCATGGATCACCCACGATCGTCAATGGACCAAGGGAAACCTGAGGGGAGGCACAGAACAGATTCTCCCTCACAATCCCATCCTGGCAGAAGGAACCAACCCCTGTCCGCCTTGAACTTAAATGTCTAGTGTCAGAACTGTGTAGTCTTCCTGTTTCCGGCACCCAGTTTGTGGCACTTTGTTACAGCAGCCTAAGGAAATGAATTCAATAAGTTAGTTGCATCATCATCTTTAAAATAACTGTGTATGTTTATTTATAAGTATAGTTCTTGGTGGTTTGAATCTCTTCTGAAAGAGAAGCTTTAGTTAGTATTATTTTGCATAAGCAAATGTTTTTCAAACCAAACATAATCAAGAGCAAAATGAAATCACTTTTTGGGTAGGCACAATTCTAAAAAGTTATCTAAGTTTTTTGGAAATGGCATCATATTGCTAAGCTCTATGCCAAGAGCCATGCTCAGTATCTGACATGACAGCTGGCCAAGCGGGTAGCTACAGGAAGCAAACTGAGGTCAGCAACAGAATAAATCTCATTGTTTCATTTTACTGGAGTCCAAGTTCTGTAATCACCTCTACTGCTTTTATGAAAACATTATAAAATGTTTACAGAGCCAAGTATCACTAGTAAGCAAATCTGCTTATGGCACTATTTCTTTTGAATTCTCATGTTTGCTACCTCCATCCTTTTTGGAAACAGACTAGAGTGACTCAAAAAAAGAGCCAGTCAGAAAGGAGACCTAAGAGAATATCTGGTTAGAGAGACATGGTTAAGTTTAGCACTCACAAAGCCTATATGGTCTCTCCCTGAAAATTCACTAATCTGCTGCTGCCAGAAAGACATCATACTCTAGCCCAATCCAGCCAATACATCATCGAAGCAAAAACAGTGACACAGTTTGGCTTCCTTGATACCTAAGACACTTGCAGAGAGGTATGCAGACAATATGATTCTAAGAGTTTTTAAAAGTCGTGTTTTATATTACTCAAAGTTTTAGCATGAATAGGAGGAATTTCCATGCTGTCCTGGTCTTTTTTTTTTTTTTTTTCTGTCCAGGTCTTTTTTTTTTTAAATTTTTTTTAATTTTTTTTAAATTTTTTTATTTATTTATGATAGTTACAGAGAGAGAGAGAGAGGCAGAGACACAGGCAGAGGGAGAAGCAGACTCCATGCACCGGAAGCCCGATGTGGGATTCGATCCCGGGTCTCCAGGATCGCGCCCTGGGCCAAAGGCAGGCGCCAAACCGCTGCGCCACCCAGGGATCCCCTGTCCAGGTCTTTAGCGCACAAAAAGATTCAAAGTTTCTGAGAAGATTCACTTTGCAAATATTCTCACACACTGATTATATTAGCATTACAAGAATGCTAGAAGGAGGAACATATTATTTAAAACTCACAGTGAGGAAAAGAAGTCATGTTCCATGGCTGGATGAACACTTAGCGTAAGGAAACGCTTTGCCACAGGAGATGAGATGAGTGATCAAGAATTCAATAGAATCAAGAAGTTGGACATGAAGAATGTTAGCCCAAGGAGCTCCAAAGAAACATTGGGAGGATTCTGGATGTCCCACCAACTGTGAGATGAGGGTTAACTCAGTTTTTGAAATAGGTCAAGGGCAGAGTTCATCAATTAAGAGGACTTTAGATGCAAGTGACAGAAAACCCTGGCCCAGTCTGACTTAAATTATAAGATAGTTAATTATCTCATATACTTGTAAGTCGGAAGGGCAGAAAATATGGAGGAGGGGTTGGTTGACATTAAGGACTTAGGTGCTTTCAATACCTTCACTCTGACATTTCCAGCTGACAGCAAAATGCAGTTCCTGGCAATACATCCCGATATAATATCCAGAGGCAGGAAAGAGTCCATTTCTCGGAATCTCCTTTTTATGAATGAGGAAATCTTTCCAAGAAGCAACCCCAGCAGACTTCTGTACACATCTAATTTGCCAGAACTGTATCACACACCTGCCGTTAAACCAATCTCCTGACCAGGGAGATTGCTTCCACCCAGAAACACCGTAATTGGCTTAGACCAATCAAGATTTACTCCTGGATTGGGAATGAGTCATCTGCACCTGAGTCACAAGGCGGGTATGGGTGGATACCTAAAAAAAAAATCAAGATTTTGGACATACACTGTAACCTCCACCAGTATTTGAGTCTCAGGGAAAATGATACATTGTAGGATATGTAAGAGCTATGCTCACACATGTATATGGTTTGTAGTTTGTGTGTATACACACACACACACATATATATACTAAGTATAGTATATTCTATATTAAGGCTAGTTTGATTATTAGTCATAAATAATGGTTTTAGTGGTTCTCACAAGTTCCTTTTGCTTTATGGGAAGAATATAAACAGAGACTCAAAGGTTTTTGTTTTTTTTTCAGCATAAAGGACTTAGAACCCATTTAGAAAAATGTGTTCAGTTCAAGGCATCACATTTTATGAAAACTGACAAAAGTAGAGTGTATCAAAGAAATCCTGTACTGTGAGAATTAGAAGAATAAATTCGGGCTATTTAACCTGGGGGGACGGGAACACTTGGAGAATAGGAGTCTTAATTTATTCAAAAAGTTAGTATGTGGAATACAGTACAGATATATTCTGAGTAGTTCCACAGGTTAGAAGTAGGACAACTGGCTGAAATTACAGTGAGACACCCTTCAGGTCAAATGAACATGGACAGCTCACAGCAGTGCTATTGAGAAATTCTTGCTTTGGTGGGAAACCAGATCAGGTCAGAGTGACTTTGTAACCTACTGTAAGCTGGCACCCTATTTCATGGGCTGTGATGGTTAATTTTATGTGCCAACTTCGTTGGACAACAGTATGTCCAGATATTTGGTTGAACAATATTCTGAATGTGTCTGTGAGAGTGTCTATAGAGGATATTAATATTTCAATCAGGAGACTAAGTAAAGCAGATTACCTGCGCTAATGTGGGTGTGCTGTATCCAATCAGTTGAAGGCCTGAGTAGAACAAAATGGATGACCCTCCTGCACGGAACAGGGAATTCCTCCTACCTGATTGCTTTGAACTAGGACATCAGCCTTTTTCTTCCTTCAGAGTCAAATTGAAACACTGGCTCTTCAGGGCACCTAGATGGCTCAGTCGGCTAAGTGTCTGCCTTCGGCCCAGGTCATGATCTCAAGGGTCCTGGGTCCCTGCTCAGTGGAGGGAGCCCAACTTCTCCTCTCCCTCTGACCCTCCCCTGCCTCTCATGCACTCTCTCTCTCTCAAATAAATAAATAAAATTTAAAAACAAACAAACAAACAAACACTGGCTCTTCTTGAATTTCCGGCCTGTTGGCTTTTGGCCTGCAATTTATATCATTGGCTCTTCTATGTCCCCAGTTTGCTGACCACAGATCTTGAAGCTTCTCAGCCTCCATGTTGTGTGAGCCAATTTCTAGATAAGATAGATAGACAGATAGATGGATAGGTAGA
The DNA here is from genome assembly GCF_053574225.1 of Canis aureus. NCBI lineage: Eukaryota > Metazoa > Chordata > Mammalia > Carnivora > Canidae > Canis > Canis aureus. The sequence goes on from NC_135631.1 coordinate 46,259,604, forward strand.
TAGATGATAGATAGATAGATAGATAGATAGATAGATAGATAGATAGATAGTTATCTGTTATTGGTTCTCTCTAGAGAACCCTGACATACATGGATGGACAATTTTTCACAAAGTGAGTGTCTTTTCTTCAGTTCTTACAGATGAATGATTCATGTTCTGCAGATTATCCTTTCTACTTATTGCTGGTCTGGGGAAAACTAGAATTCTGGTTCAACTTTGATTTTTATTGATCCATTCATCGTTGTTGAGTTCTCATTAGAAAATGGAAACAGGGAGGCTGGCTCAGTCAGTGGAGCATGCAACTCTTGATCTCAGGTTTCTGGGTTCAAGCCCCAAACGGGGTGTGGAGATTACTTAAAAATAATTTTTTTTTTAAAAGTGGTAAGGAAAGAAAATGGAAACAGGCTCCCGAATCCTTTGCCCTTTCTCCAGAGGTCATGGTAAAACAATTTTTGAGAAATTCTCGGATCTAGACCACTTCAAAAGTTTCCTAGAACATCAAAATCCCATTATTATGTTAATTTATTGGTTCCATAATTTTTTTCTCTTTGAGACTTCCAGGTTTACTTTTTTTGTGCTCAGAGAAAAAGGAAATTTGAGCAAAATGAGTCAGAAGTAGAAAAGAGAGAACAATAGATTGTATTTTAAAATGACCAATTCAAAAATATAGAGATATTTGGGATTTAGACTTCATATTTCATTAAATGAATTTCCAGCAATGAAAAGAATGTTATTCAATATTCACTTGCAGTTTTTATTTTAACATTAGGAAATCACATACAAAAGGAACAAAGGCTGTTACTCTCACTCTCTTTGACAGCAATTACTTTGTGCTCACAGCAAGAACAAAAAGAAAAAGTGATTCTGTGCTGCATAAATGTACTCTACCTGGGTGATTTCTTCCGAGCATGGAGGTAGAACCAGGTGAATGGTGGGATACAGACAACATCCCAGTCGCTATATTTGTGCAGACACAGGGGTATGCCCTGTATTTTCTCTCTAGATTGAGAGGCAAATTAGAAGACCCAGATATCTAAAAAATTCAAAATCTGAGAGAGCATTATATGGTGGCTCTGAGAAGCCATATAAAACCGTTTAGTGATTTGCAATCTACAGTTAATCAAATGTAGTTGGCGCGACTATGTGTTTTGCCAATGAATCAAGAGCAGAAATACGTCATGTTAAGAGCCAGTGCAGGATGCGCCGGGGTCTCTGAGCCTGCGGTGATTGTAGAAACACATGTCACTTGGTGCCTCCAACTGCTGAGTTCCTAAGGACAGCGAAGAGCAGAGAATGCCAGCAATCTGGCACCAGACGTGGAGCACAGGCAAGCAATAAACTTTTGTGATGTTAAGCCGCTGAGATAGCAAAATGTTCTGTAACTGCAGTATAGCCTAGCTAATCTTGATTAGTACAGAAGGCATTTACCTCAGTAATTCTCCCCGTGATTCATTCATGTAAAAAGTTGATATCTGGGGTGCCTGGGTGGCGCAGTCCAAAGCAAGCATCTGACTTTGGCTCAGATCATGATCTCCGGGTCCTGGGATGGAGCCCTGTGTCAGGGTCCTGGGTATTGAGCCCCATGTGGGGGTCCTGGGATGGAGTCCTGGGTCTCTGCTCAGCAGGAAGTCTGCTTCTCCCTCTCCCACTGCCTCTCCCCTCACTCATGCACTTGCTCTCTCTCTCTCTCTCTCTCTGTTTCTCAAATAAGTAAATTAAATCTTTTTTTAAAGGGTTGATATCAATCTAAGATAAGATGTAACTGTACACAAAGTAGATATAATTCCTACCCTCTTTAGCGAGTAAGAAATACAAACAACTGATTCCAATACACAGTGATAGGTGCTAAGCAAAACCCAGAGACACAAAGGGAGCATATGCCTAGGTCACCTGCGGTAGTCAGGGAAGGTGTGGAAAGTTCTTTTAGATGCAGTGACATCTAAGATGAGATGTGAAAGGAGAATAGAAAGTAGTGATGAGTCGTTGTGAAGTGATATGAAAGAGGAGCTAAGGGGAAGTAGGAGGTTGGAGGGGGAGGAGAGAGATTTTTCTCCAGGGACAAGAACACCACGCGGGGTGGTACTAGACTTCACTTAATGCAATCCCACTCCACCCTCTACTTCATCTAGGCTGAACTGAGATCACAACATACTCACTGAAAAGAATGTGAAGCAGTTATTACACAGCGGTGTTCATCACCAACAAACAGCTGATTTTCAGATAATGCCATCTTTGTGCACCCGGGTTTGTGCAGTTATTTGAATATTTTACTGCACTAGAACTTTATATTTTGTAAAAATTAATGAAAAACATTAAAATAATAACAACATTAAATGTTGTTATTAACAGTATAACTGAGACAAAGGCCAAAAAAGTCATTAGGTTTTCCTCATGTTGTGAATCTTTAAGCCCCTAGATGGGCTTGTGGAAGTTGATTTCCTGTGAGTTCAATGAAAGGAAAGAACTATATTTAAGCACATCTAGAAAATACTGGAAATTTACCGTTGACAGTTGTGTTTCAAACATAAGATACAGTGACACAGGAAATGGAGAGATGGTTAAAATTATGGATTGATAATTGCCATCCTTAAGGATTCCCATGACTCAAAATAAAAGAACATGGTGCAAACAGAATAGGGGTGCACCTCACTGATAAACCTGCTACCAAGAAAAAGCTGAATTCAAGTTTCTCTCAGTACTTTTCCAAAGTTTGTAAGACATTAACAGAAATGATCAATACTCTACAAAATATACATCAACTTCTTTCCAACATGAAAATGAATTTTGTCTATTAAATGCCACCTTAAATGGGAGAACTGGAATGTGTGGTAAGAAATTTCTCATATTTACTATTTGCAAATGTCTTATCAGATAAAGGGCTAGTATCCAAAATCTATAAGGACCTACCAAACTCAATATCCAAAGAACAAATTATCCAATCAAGAAATGGGCAGAAGACACGAATAGACATTTCCCCAAGGAAGACCTACAAATGGCCAACAGACACATGAAAACTGCTCACCATCACTTGGCATCATGGAAATACAAATCAAACCCACAGTGAGATACACTTCACACCAGTTAGAATGGCTAAAATTAACAAGTTAGGAAACAACAGATATTGGTGAGGATGCAGAGAAAAGGGAACCCTCGTACACTGCTGGTAGGAATGCAAGCTGGTGCAGCCACTCTGGAAAACTGTTTGGAAGTTCCTCGAGAAATTGAAAATAGAGCTATCCTATGACCCAGCAATTGCACTATTGGGTGTTTATCCCAAAGTTACAAAGAGTGATCTGAAGAAGCACCTGCACTCCAATGTTTATAGCAGCAATGTCTGTAATAGCCAAGCAAATAGCCCAGATGTCTGTCAACAGATGAATGGGTAAAGAAGATGTGAGATATATATATATATATATATATATATATATATATATATATATATATACACACACACACACACACACACACACAACGGACTACTACTCAGCCATCAAAAAAATGAAATCTTGCCATTTGTAATGACATGGATGGAAGTAGAGGGTATTATGCTAAGTAAAATAAGTCAATCAGAGAAAGACAATTACCCTATGATCTCACTCATATGTGGAATTTAAGAAACAAAACAGAGGATCATAGGGGAAGAGAGGGAGGAATAAAATAAGATGAAATCAGACAAACCATAAGAGATTCTTAAACATAGGAAACAAAGTGAAAGTTCCTGAAGGGGAGGGGAGTGGGGGGATGGCGTAGCTGGGAGATGGACTTAAGGAAGGCATGTGATATAATGAGCACTGGGAATTATATAAAACTGATGAATCACTGAACTCTACTTCTGAAACTAATAATACACTATATGTTAATTGAATCTAAATTTAAAAAGAAATTTAGAAAAGAAATTTATCACCTTTAATGTTTAACCTAGGTTTTTTTTTTTTTTTAAGATTTTATTTAGTTATTCATGAGAGTCACAGAGAGAGAGAGAGAGAGGCAGAGACAGAAGCAGGCCCCATGCAGGGAGCCCGATGTGGGACTCGATCTCAGGTCTCCAGGATCACACACTGGGCTGAAGGTGGCGCTAAACCGCTGAGCCACCAGGGCTGCCCTTAACCTAGGTTTAAAATATATTATGTATGCCTATGGCAGGAGTTAAAAAATAAAGCCCTTGTACAATAATTAGGAATATTCTAGTATTTCTATTATAATCTGGTATAATATGTCTTACCTCTTGCTTATTTAACTTTCACACATTTTGGGGGACTATAGTATGTACAGAAGCAGACAACTACTTGTATTCTAGGAGCTAGATCTGTGTGTGTGTGTGTGTGTGTGTGTGTGTGTGTGTGTGATGAGGGAAATGGTAAGTGGGTAAGTGACCGGAGATGAGACTATAGATTGTATAAGGCTGCATAAGACACACAAAGGAATTTAGCCCATCCTGAGATTACTGAAGTATTGAAAGGGTTAAGGCAGAGGAGTTATATGAACCTGTTTGTCTCCAGAAGATCATGAGGCTTTCAGCGTGAAGAGTGGATATAGGGGGGAAATACACTGAAGCCACTCATCTGTACTGCAGTAATAGTAAGCAGGTAATAGTGGTTCGGATTAGGAAGGTGGAAGGAGAAATGGAGTGGAATGGATGGCTTTGAGATATACTAAGGAGGAGAGTTTAAAAGCTTGTGGTGATAGAGTGGATGTTGAGCAAGAAGATGGAAAATGGAAAGTAAACATTTAGATTTCTGGTTTTGGGCATTTGGGTGGGTGATGGCATCAGCTCAGTGTGGACATTCTGCGTTTGAGCTGGATTCCTATGAAACATCCAAGAGATAGGGTGTTTCCAAGAACGGAACCAAAGATGGAACACTGGGAGCACCAACACAGAAGGCATGAGCAATAGTGGAGGAATTCTCAAGGGAGTTGAACAAGGCAGAATCAGAAAAGGAAAGTTACAAATGCGAATGGTTCACAAAATTCTGCAGCTGTATCCTGATGCTGGATGATACCTGTCTTGTGTAGTTCTAAATTGGTTAACGTAATATAGTTCCACCATCTCAGAGGCACCACTGCCAATGTCATATATGCTGCAGTTACTCCTCAAAACAGATGTGTATTTACTCTGTTCTGTAACTTCTGATTCCTTCACCCCAACACCCGACATGCCTAGTCCATCTTTTTTTCTTCCGGGATCCAATGTATAAATTCAATATTGCATGTATTGTGCATAACTCTTCTAAAGGATCTTATTTTGTGTACTATATAGTATACATTGCCATATAATGTAAAAAGACAATGCAACCAACTGTCATACCAACTAAAATACCAAATAAATTTTTCAACAGTGAGTCTTTTAAAAAAAAAAATGAGTTTCGAGCTCAGGAGTGAGCTAATGGCAAGAAGTCATCTATATACGGATAGTAAAACCATGGACACGAATGAGATCATCCAAGAAGAATGTGTGGACTAGACTAGAGTGATAAGAGCCTTAGACTTCCTTAGAATGACAAAATTTGAACAAAGACAGAAGGACCAAGGACAACAAGGAGTGGCCAGAAAGGAAACAATGAAGTATGGTATTATAGGAGTTAAGGGAACAGATTGTTTCAAAAAGAAAGGAATGCTCAACAAATTCAAATGCTATTGAAACATCAAAAAGTTGGAGGTATCATGGGGTGCCTGGGTGGCTCAGTTGGCTAAGCATCCAACTCTTAATTTTGGCTCAGGTCATGGTTTCAGGGTCATGAGATCAAGCCTTGTGTTGGGTTCCACAGTGGGCATGGATCCTGGTTAAGATTCTCTCTCTTCCTCTCACCATTACCCTCAAAAAAAAAAAAAAAAAAAAAAAAAAAAGAAAGAAAAAGAAAAGAATAAAAGGACATCATGTAATAGGGGTTATATTGGAGACTTTATCAGAGTAGTTTCAAAGTAGTGTTGGGAATGAAAGCCTGATTACAAATAGTTGAGTGACTTGGAGGAGAGGAAGGGGAGATAGCAAGCACAGAAAATTCTCTAGAAAATTTTCTTTAGTGAAAGGAAGGAGAATCTGAGTAGAAGCTAGAGGGAGGGAGGATATGAGGGAGATACTTTCGGCAAATGAAAATACTAATGGCGAGGAACCAGTAGAGTGAGAGGGTGAATACAACAAAAAGAAAACCATTGATGGAGCTAGGTGCTCCAGTAGACAGGAGGAGTTGAGATTCAGGATGCAGAAAGAGTGATGATCTTCTACTGTGGGAAGAATGAAGAAGGAATGGATATGGTTCAAAAGATGTGGGTTTGATTATAATAACTAATACGCACTATCTCATGTAATTTTTAATTCTTTTAATAAACTATACAGTATTTTTAAAAATATTTATTTATTCATGAGAGACAGAGAGAGTGAGAGTGAGAGAGAGAGAGAGGCAGAGACACAGGCAGAGGGAGAAGCAGGCTCCATGCTGGGAGCTTGATCCCAGATCTCTAAGATCAGGCCCTGGGCACTAACCGCTGAGCCACCCGGGCTGCCCTTATACAGTTTTTTTTTAAAGATTTTATCCACTCATCCAGTTGAGAGAGATAAAGAGAGAGAGGGAGGGAGAGGGAGGGAGAGAGAGAGAGAGCATGAAGGGGGGGGGAAGCAGAGGGAGAGGGACAAGCAGAATCCTCGCTGAGTATGGAGCCCAACACAAGGCTTGATCTCACAACCTTGAGATCATGACCTGAGCTGAAATCAAAAGTCAGATGTTCAACTGACTGAGCCTACCAGGCACCCCCAATATAAGCATTTTAAAAGGCAGGGAATAATAGGATTTGTTCTACCTACCAGGTCCCTCCTGACTTTGTAAATACCTTCTGTTCTGGCCTATCCACACCTCTACCCTTTTCCAGGACAAATCAACTTATGATAGTATAATTCATTTTAATGAAGTATATTAAAGACTAAATTCATAGTCTGCATGAAGATGTGAAGGCATTCTGTGTATACCCTGGCCCCCTCCGCTGCCACACAAAAGAATACACTATAAATTGCTGCTGGGTATCTGATAATTCCTCTGGAAAATAATCCAACTTATAAAATTGAACAAAAACTAAGATGGGCAGGAGTTTTCACAGTCACAGAGGCTGACCAAAGGCATATTTTCACGGAGTTTGTCAAACTATATCAAAAAGCCCTTTAAAATATAAAATTGGGTTCTTCATTTACTAGGGATGAAAATGCACAGTTTTATTCATAGTTAACAAGTATAAAAATTTGTTTAAGGTTGAAAGACTATAGAGAAACCTATAGAGAAGAAGAGAAAATAAATAGAACCAAGCTTCTATTACTTCGTTCCAAAGAATATATCATTTGAAAGATGAATCCCAGCAACTGATGGCTTCCAAACGATGAATACTTAATTACACAACAATAAGAATTGATTTTGGAACTAGTTTAATGATAGGAGGACAATATCAAATATAGTGAATCCTCTCATGCACCTTAACTATAACTGTATCTTAAAGAAAATGAAGAAAATACCATAAAACTACAAGTCCAAAACATACCTATTAAGGTATGTTATCAACATTTTTTTAATGTATCAGGAAAGACGAAAAGAAACAACATAGAAATACTCTCAGCTCTACAAATTCAGAGCTTCTATGACCAAAAAAAAAAAAAAAAAGACTGAGGATTCCATTTCTTTACATACTTTTTCTCTACACAGAAAATGCCTATATCTAACAGTCTTATCAATCTTAGCACATACACTTCTTGCCACATGCCAGGTACTGTTCTAAGCACCCTACAGGTAGAAACTCATTTAATTTTAAAACCATGTAACAGAGGGGCATCCACCTGGCTGGCTCAATCTGCAACTCTTGATCCCAGGGTCACGAGTTCGAGCCTTATGTGGGGTATAGAGATCACTTAAAAATAAAATCTTTAAAAAAATAAGTAAAAATAAAACCATGTAAGAGGATATGGTAAAAAAAAAAATTATTTAAAGTTGCTATTTTTCTCTCCTACTCTATCATATGTAATCAGTAAAAGTCCAGTGAAAAGATATTTAACTTGGACTTACAAGATCTGAGATTGATTCTGGCTCTATTTACGGTTCTGGGGTAACCTTGGATAAGTTACTGAAACCAGAGCTTCCCAAACCTGACTGATGATCAGAATTCAAAAGAGGGTGTTATAGTTTATATGTTATATTTTTGCATTTATGTAACTATGTATGTAAGGCTTCACCCAAGACTTTCTAATTGACTTTGTTTAGATTGGGACTTTCCTTTAAAGTGGTATAGGTGATTCTGATGAGCAACAGCACTTGGGGACCATTCATTTCACAGTCTTATCATCTAATTCCCTGATGGAAAAAGTATGGAAATATGTGGCCCTCAAGGGTGGACATGAAGTGGTGAACTATAATAAAAGCCTAAGTTGTCAGACCGCCATTCCTTACACATTCTCAACAGAGTGACCACAACAAGAGTTATCTAGAATATTTAAGTCCAAACAGAAATATTAGAAGTGGTATCACACAAGTGACTGTCATCTACAGTACCTGTATAGGCCTACCCTTCCAAGGCCCGATGTCAATAAAAATGAAGAAGGAAACTGAGGCAACGGCCTCACTAATTTAAATTAGAAAAAAATCTAAAACAAATGATCTTTACCTGAATGTGCAGAAAACACACGTTAAGTTTTGGAGGGGATTATATATATGGGTATTTTTTCTTCTTCAACTGATCATCACAATATACTTTTTATTTTCATCCCTAAAATACTTTGAATATTTACACCTGACGTCACGAAGGATACGAAGATGAACAAACCAAAGTTTTTGGTGAAGACACAGGCATAAACATAAGAATAGTAGCTTAAGTTTAAAAAAAATTAAGCCTGGCTGAATTTTAGATTCTGCAATCAATCATAAGCCAGAAATGTCCATATTATAAATACATCCTGGCACAACTGTCATATCAAGCTGGTAACCACGTATCAAGTACTACAGGGAACAGTGCATTTGAGGCTCAAAAGTCTGACTTTGACTCTGCTACTTGACAATTTGTAACCAGTCTTTAAGTCTGCTGAGCCTTTTTTTTTTTTTAACAACGTGTGCCTCACAAAGTTGTTGTGAATACAAAATGAAGTAATATGTTAAAGGTATCGTGGATATTATAGACAATAACATGTATTTTGAGTTGCTTCTCCATCAATAGTGACAAATTGCTAATAACCAACTGCTTTCTTATCTGGCCAATACACCCAGAGGGTTTTGTTGTTGACAGTTGTTACTATATGTGTAGTTAATGTACCTTCATATTTTTATAAATTGGCATATGTGTATAAAAATATGCATATTACATAGCCATGAATGTTTAAATGTGTTTACATATGCATATACCTTTCAAAAAAGAAATAATGAAGCTATTAATCTTTTTTTAAAGATTATTTGAGAGAGTGAGCAAGCAAGAGAGCACAACCGGGGGGGGCGGGGTTGGGGGGGAGAAGCCGACTCTCCACTGAGCAGGGAGCCCGATGTGGGGCTCTGTCCTGGGACCCCGGGATCATGACCTGAGCCCAAGGCAGACACTTAACCAACTGAGCCACCCAGATCCCCATAAATCTACTAATCTAATGGGCAAAGCTTCATCTACTGCAGGGTAGACATTGGACAAAACCTCATAGGCCTATACATTTTTTATTTTGTATTTCTGGTTAATCAATGATGAGAATGACAGATAATTCACAGGAATGCTTCATGTTTCAGACAAACATGTAACTGCAGGTAAAACTTTTTATTCTATAGGGACATGAGTAATGCTTTCATAGAAAATTCCAGTTAAATGACTGCAGTAAACTAATGACTAATTCTAAAACAAGATTCTGACAAAAGCATACCTACCTGTATATGTCCAAAACACAGATTAGCTATAATAGCAGTGAACATAAGAATTAGTTACTAAAATCTTTTACTCTTTACTTATTCTATGTTTAATAGACAAGGTTTGATCATAAATAATGAAAATTAAACACAGGAATAAATCTAAGCCTATCTTTTTTGTTGTTGTTGTAAACTTAAGCCTATTTCAAAAACAGAATCCTTCATGTTCTTGAAGTTGCCCAGGCAGCAAATTTAGGAATGCTCATGAGTTCTACTGGATATTAGTGTTAATTATTAATAATATATAGTTACAATTATACCCTTTCATCCAAGTACCTCAAAGAGCTCTTAAAGCATTAATTTGTTATTTCTTATAATATCTCCGAGAGGCAGGCCAGTAGAGGGTTATTATTATCTCTATTTTACAAAGAAACTAGGGCATGGAGAGGTTAAGTGACCGTGCTAGGGTCATATGGTGAACAAAGAACATAAAGGGGCCTCGAGATCATTGTTCTCATTTCCAGTTCAGTATGGTATCCATTAGCTGGTTGTTAATACACCTACATGTATTTCCACTCTAAGAAAACTGAGAATAATATATTTGAATAATCTAAGAACTAAAGGCGAGAGTCCCTCGTGGTTTACATTCAAAAGTGCCAAATAAAAACCCAGTCTTTGGTTTGCTGTTGCAGCTCTTATTTATAGGGGTTTTGTTATTTGCAGCTTTCCGAAGTCTTTGCTGAAAACGACCCATTCTATTTCTGCTTTCAGGTAGGTTAGCTTGGCTTTCAACAGCCAAGAAGCAGTTGAGACAGGCTGACTAATCAACTCGAGGTTGACCGTCATTGTGTTCCCATTGCTCACTTTTCTGGAAGTCGACCTCCTGGCTCTCCATTCGACAGGTATTTGTGCAACCTCCCGTCACAATCCTTTGTGGCTGCTTTAAATAAGCTGTTTATCGCCAATGATTAAACTTAAAAACTTTTTTTACGTTAACAATGGCATTCCATCTTAGGAGTTTGTGCTGCTACACTAGCTAACATGGCCATATTTGGGTTTTCTGTAAGCCTGACCTTTCTAGTCTTGACCAGGGAGACATTTGGGTGTTAGCATGTGTGGATGGACATGTACTACCAGACGGGGGATTTAAAAAGGTGATTATTTCAGCAATCTTCCCACAAGAAGGTAAGGAAAAGGAGTGGTTTTGAGACTGTTCAATGAGAGGAGACTGCAGTGGGCTTGGAGGTGGGGATGCGAGCCTGTGGTGTCCCTGACCTCAGCCCAGAATTTCCCCAGAGCTCTAGACACAGGCGGCAACTGCCAGACCGCACTCAATGGGCCAGGTCCAAAATGGCACTCCCTGACCCCATCCCCGCCATTCCCTATCTCATTTTGGTAGATCTTACCCTCACCCTCCTCTAAAAGCAAAATAAGGCATCATTATTGGTACTTCCAGCATCATTATTGGTACTTCCAGGCATCATTATTGCTTCTTCCAGACATCATTATTGCTTCTTCCAGGCATCATTATTGCTTCTTCCAGGCATCATTATTGCTACTTCCATTCGCTTACCGAGAATCTGCCCCCAGCAACCAACTGCAATTGGACGCTCACCGCTACCCACACAATGGCCCCATCCTTTCCCTAGACTTCTGCGCCGGCCCCTCGTGCACAGGCCCAGAGGCCCCACTCCTCCCCTAAAGCTGTCCAGGGTCACTCCTCTCCTCCTTGCCTCACCGAGGAGTGAAGACATTTGGTCCCTGCGTCTCCATCACCTTTGTCCCCAGCAACCCAGGCTTGACCTTTTTAAGTCCTCGAATCACTGCCCACGCTCCGACGCGCGATTCGCCGCGTGCCGCATGTCCTCTTTGTGGGGACGTTGGATGCGCCCGCCCCGTCCCCGGTGCTGGTGCTGGGGGGGAGGGGCGGGGGGCCCTGACCTTGAAAGACCCGAGGCACCCGCGGGTCGTCCGCTCCGCCCTCCGCAGACCGAGGCCCCGCACTTCCGAAGCCCGCCAGCCGGGCGGCCACCCGCCAAACCACCTCCAGCCCCCGCCGCCGGGAGCAAGATGGCGGCCTCCGCGTCCCCTCCTTCCCCGCGAACCCCGCCCGGGCCCCACAAGAGAGACGAGGACGCCGAGATGCGGGCACCTCCGCGAGGCCTGCGGCGACCCCCACCTCGCCGGGCGCGGGGGGCCTGGGTAGGGCCGCCCGCGGGGCAGCGCAGCGGGGCGACGCCGGCCAGTCCGCGCCCCGCCGGCCATTGTTCTCCAGCCCCGGCCCCCGGCCCCCTCCTCTCGGCCCACGGACCGGAAGTAGTTCCCCAGCCGGCCCCGCCCCGCTCCCCGGCGCCCCGGAAGTGATCTGCGGCGGCTGCTGCAGAGCGGCCAGGAGGAGGGTGGATCTCCGGAGAGCGGAGCGCCCCGAGTCCTCCTCCTCCTGCTGCTGCTGCTGCTCCCGCTCCTGCCGCCCAGGCTCCGCCGCCGCCCGTCGGACTCGTCCTCCTGCCGCCCGCGGCGGGGAGCCTCCCAGACGACAGGGGCCGAGCTCTGTCCGCCCGAAGCCCGCGGGGCGGCGGACCGGCTTGCGGTGCAGGTGAGCGATGCCCGCCCGGGCCGCCGCGGGAGGGGTCGGGGCCGCGGGGCGGCGGCGGCGGCGGCGGCGGGGGTGTGTCCGGGCGGCGGCGGCCCGAGGCCCAGGCTCAGGGCCGGGACGCCGAGATTGCACGTCCCGCGTTCCGCCCGGGAGCGAGCTGCGGGACGAGCCCGGGCTGGGAGCCGGGGCCGGGCGAGCGCACCGCCGGGGGCCGGGGGCCGGGGGCCGGGGGCCGCGAGCCGGGGGCCGGGAGCCGGGAGCCCAGGGCCGCGAGCCGGGAGCCGGGGGCCGCGAGCCGCGGCGTGGTCCTCCCAGCCCGGCCTCTCCGCGAGCCGGCCTCGTCGGAAGGTCACCCTGCATCTCTGGCCGCCGCGCCGAGGTCCCCGCCTGGGCGGTGCCCGCGACCCGGGGGGACCCGCCGGCCCCCGCCGCAGTCCCCGCGCTTCACTCCGCCCCTCTCCCCTCCTTCCCTTTCCTCCACTCCGCGCCTGTACTAGAGCAGTTGCTTCTGAGGCATCTCCGCCAGGGTTTTGTGCCAGTTAAAGCAATGGCTTTTTCAGACTGAAGTCCTTAGGTGCTCCGCCTTGAACTGCACAGGTCTGTCTGCCCCTATTAGCATCACCTAGCCTGTAAAGCGAGGGAGAGAATATAGGTTTTTTTTTTTTGGGTTTTGTTTTGTTTTGTTTGAGTGAGGGGGTAATTCCTCTTGGAGATTTGTTCCTGAAGGAGTGGAAGATGTGATTTGTGGTTTGCTTTTAGCCTGGGTGTCTGTGTGTAAGTGGGCAGGGATGACAGCACAGAGAGGTGGCAGTGTTGTTTCAAGGTTTAGGGAGAATTAGGGAGTTAACTGGCCTCTGCTGGGAAACCTGAATGTCCAGGCTTGTGCGAGCTTATCCAGGTGTCTTCGGGGTTGTGCGAGATCTCCAGTGCCACGCCCGACGTGTCAAGCTGAAAAGCACCCAATTTGCAGATTGTGGTCGCTGTGTGTGTGTGTGTGTGTGTGTGTGTGTGTGTGTGTGTGTCGAGGGGTGGGTGGGTGGGGGGAGGAGGGAGGCCTTTGTAAAACATGTGCCCTAAGTTAATTTTTGTCCTGAAAGTACATTACAACTTTGGTCATCACGTTCCCTTAACTCATATAACAAAATTTGTTAATAAACTCGCAGTGGACGGCCTGTTTTTTGTTTGTTTCCAGCTCCTTTATTAATATATTTAAATGTGTATCTTACTCGTTTCTGTGTCTGTGAATACAGTATTATTGTAAAATGATTCTTGTGACTCTTCAGACATTATTTTTAGGCTTTGAATTTTTTCAGGGCAGGAACCGTGTCTTATGCATCCCTGTTGCTCACAAGTGATTACTGGAACATAGGAGCTCTCCCGTATTTCTTCACTGAATGAATGAATGTGGAGATGATGCCACAGCTGCCTCAGGAGTCATTTATTTCTTGGGTTTTCTGTTGTGTTCCAGTTTCTTGGCGCAAAGACTATGCTTTGTCTTAAATGTTTTTTTGGCGTAGTGAAAGGACAATTCAAGAAGAATCCTTTGTTGTCCTTCCAAAACTATCCTCCCCTGGAAGGTTAAAATTTATATTTAGGGTGTTGTGATTGGGCAGTGTATTCCAGTCTTCAATAATTGCCAATTAAGCAAGTTTATCCAGGGTTATTATTATTATTATTTTTTAATATTTTATTTATTTATTTATTCATGAGAGACACAGAGCGAGGCAGAGACAGAGGGAGAAGCCGGCTCTGTGCAGGGAGCCCAACACGGGACTCAATCCTGGGTCTCCAGGATCACGCCCTGGGCTGAAGGCGGCGCTAAACCACTGAGCCACCTGGGCTGCCCATATCCCGGGTTATTAAAGAGATTTCCTAGTGATAGTTTATGTTTGGAGGTTGATAACCGTAACTTATCTTAACCAAAAAGAGGAAATTGGGAGTCACCACTGTTTGGAAAACCGTTGATACATCCCAGAATTGCTTATAGTGGCTTATTTCTCCCCTGGGTATGTGAAATCCTCTCACATCCTGATAGGACCTTGGCATGATTTACCAGTAGCCACTTTCACATTTCTTTGCAGAGATCCAGATGTTCCCTAATGTGTCTGCTGAATATGCAGTTATCTGTATCACTTATTTTAAAGTAGTTTCGTACAATCCTTTCTTTGCAGGGCTTTCAAGGGAAAAAAAAGGGCTAATTATAGGGAAGAATCTTGTTTACCATTTGTGTGGGGGAATAATTTTTGTCTGTAGAAGGTTGGGTTATTTTCAATTTAGAGATCCACCCCCCCACCCCCTCCCCCCCCCCAAAAAAAGTGCTGATACCTTCTTTCCTTTCCGAATGTCTGGTTGTGGTCCTGTACTGGTTTTCCGAGCTTAGCTTCTGCGGGATATGAATGAATGTACCAGAATCACTTCTTGTATATATGTGTGTATCAGTGTTACCCACACTTGTAATCCTTAGTAGATGGGTGGCAAGGACAATCACTTTTGATACAGTATATATTTTTAGTGGAGAAAAACATTATGATATAGGGAGACAGTTTATGGTTTTTCTTGTTTTATAAAGTGTTTTAACTCTTAGACATAGTGGGAAGTCTGCAGTTTCTTATCTCAGCAACATCACCACTGTACAGAGGTCAGATTTCTCTTTTTTAATTCAGCAACCGTCTTGGTAATAACAATCCGTATACACTGATTGCCTGCCACACACTGTGATAAGAGCTTTAGTTCTATTATTTTTAATCTCCACAGGACCTCTGTAAGATAGGTAGTTTTTCCATACTTCACTAAGGCTAAGTGAAGTGATTGGCTAGAGGCTGGAAGCTAGTATTAGGAGAGTCTGGATTTGAAAGTAATGATTTCTGAGAGCATTGCATATTGCACTTAATCCTAAAAGGCTCAGGAAAAACAAGTTTCTGATTGAGCTGAGCCTCAGGAACATCGATCTAATGATCTCAGCACTCTTGACCATCAGGTGGGCCCTGGGGTTACCCTGTTTATCTCCAGCTTGCCTACAGATACCATCCACTATGTGTGCCATGATGAAAAAGTGGTTGGGTATGATTCAGATAGGTGTCCTGGAGGAGTAGAGTATTAGGAACTCAGCAGTTGGTGTTGATTACTGCTTTTTACCTCTGAAATACGTGAATGCTCCCTACTTGAGGGGACTTTGGAAAACCTATTTTGTAGTGACCTTTTCTGAAATCTTGTTTTTAGTTCTTTCACTAAATGACGTGGCGGGGGTGGGGGGGGTTGTGGGGGTAATTGTGAAGAATGGTAAGAGAGGTAGAGGTATCCTGGGTCTGTTTTTACCATTTCAAACCATATGTCATTTTCTCTTTGGGTTTAATATAGAGGCTTAAAGG
This sequence comes from Canis aureus, assembly GCF_053574225.1. Classification (NCBI taxonomy): domain Eukaryota; kingdom Metazoa; phylum Chordata; class Mammalia; order Carnivora; family Canidae; genus Canis; species Canis aureus. The sequence goes on from NC_135631.1 coordinate 46,275,413, forward strand.
CGACAGAGCTCTTGTAAAGGTCTAATTTCTGTTCAGTGCTGGAATTCTCTTTACTCTTTCCAAGCCTGTGCAGTTTTTTTGAAATATGCACTTTTAATGGGCTTAATTTGAAGAATGTGTTCATCTCTTGGTTAAAAAAAAGAGGGGGGAAGAAAAGGTATGTAGCTCTAAGTAAAAAATGGCTCATTCTCCAGCCCCCATTAGTTACACTTATTCTTTGTTTTATTCTTTAGCTCTAAGACACCTCTCTTACTACCTTATTACACTTAAAAGGATTTGGTTACAATATAGAAAAAATGAAATTAAAGTTCTATGAGTTTTAAGAGTCATGTGAGTAAATTTTAGAAGATAATTTGAATCTTTGATGTGATTATACCTGAAGGTATAATTCCTCAACATCAATAGGGTAGTCTGTGCAAGCCCAAAACAGCAAGCTTACATAAAAATATTAGGATACTATTCTTAAAGGCCTTCAGTTAGAATTCTCTATTAGATTTAACACCCCTGGGATCCCTGGGTGGCGCAGCGGTTTGGCGCCTGCCTTTGGCCCAGGGCGTGATCCTGGAGACCCGGGATCGAATCCCACATCGGGCTCCCGGTGCATGGAGCCTGCTTCTCCCTCTGCCTGTGTCTCTGCGCCTCTCTCTCTCTCTCTGTGACTATCATAAATAAATAAAAATTAAAAAAAAAAAAAAAAAAGATTTAACACCCCTAATGCTTGACACACATAATCTTTTTGAAGTCTGGGTTCCAGTTGGGTTGTTGAATTCACTTATTGAAACTAAATATCAAGGTTTGACAATGTCATGTTGGAGGATAAAACATAGCAAGATTATGAAACGATTTTTACTCCCAAAGGCATCACGAAGGGTGGGCAGAGACCTCCATTTTCCACAAAGATCATGATTGTAGTCTTCCAAGCCACGGGATCCCTGCTTTCTAATGCGGTTGAGTAGCTAACATAGTAACTCATTGAAGTGAAGGTTGCCCACTGCTGATTGCAAATGCCTTAGTTCAGCCTCCCTGTCTAGATCTATTCTGGATTACTGCAGCAGTCTGCTGGCCTTTTGTTGCCCACCCCACCTTGATCTCTTCTCCACACTTAGTTAAGGCAGGCGTGATGCTCCCTTGCTTACAGCCCTTCTGCAGATCCCTTCTTGCCTATTAATAAATCCAAACTCCTTTAGTCCTTCATCTCATATACAAAACGTCCAAGACCTACTCTTTACCTAACTCTCAAGCCCCATCTCTTCTCTTCCAGGATATTCTGTTCCAGCAACACCAAGCTTCTGCAATGCTAGTGTTTTCTAGTGCCCTGTTTTCTCTTGTGGTTGTAGCTGTTTCTCCTAACCCCAACCTCATACATGCTGGCTTGTCTTCCAGCACTCAGAGTAGGGTATACCTCTCCAAAACCAATCTTGATTAGATCCTTTTTCTTGATCTCATCCCTCAGAAACAAAAAAACAAAAAACAAACAAATAAAAACCCCAACAACTTTCAGGTTGCTAGTTGCTCTTTTTATGGGCTGCCATAAAATCCAACATAGGACTTTTACCACTATGGGCAATGCGTTCATTAGTCTATTATAAATTTGTTGACCACAATCCACAGTAACTACACACATAACTCATAACTACACACATAAATATACTCTTAAAAGCCTTCACAGGGCTTTATCAGAAGTTCCCAAACTTTCTTAGTTCATGACATCCTTATCATATCAATAATTTTTTCACAACATCCCTAGATCAAAAGAAACACCTAACGGTTTATTAAATAGGCCCAAACAACTTCATAAGTATTTACTTCCTAAAAATCTAGTAGCTATTTGAAAAAATAATAAACAAAAATTAGATAACTTTCTTTGTTAACTGCATATTACTCCATGGTTTATTCAACCAGCCTCCTGTACTTGGACATTTAAGTATTTTCCAATATTTTTCAAATACAAATGACATTATAATGAAAATCTTTATGTATCTGTGTCTTTGTATTGTTGGAGGTAAATATTCAGGATAAATGCATATATAAAATTTTTTAGATATTGCCAAATTCTTCTCCTTAATGGAGCTGTACTATTTGGAATACTACCAGCAGTACGTAAGAGTGCCATGGCCTCGCCGGCCGAGTACCCTGTCAAGCTTCTGAATTGCAGCCAACCTAATAGGTGAGAAATAGTATCTCAGTATAGTTTTAATTAGTGAATTAAACATTTTTTGTATATCAAAGGGCCATTTTTTACATTTAAAAAAATAATTTGTTCACATTACTTGCCCACTTGTTAAATAATTTTTGGCCTTTTTTCCGCTCAGATTTAAAAAGTTCTCTATATTTAAGAATGTTAACCATTTAACTTTGATATATGTTGCAAGTATTTTGCCCAGTCATCTTTTGTCTTTGCTTCTGGTGTCTTTGGACATGCAAAAGTTTGTTTTCATGTAGTCAAATATATTGTTATATTTATTACATCTGGATTTTTAGTTATCAAAGAGCCTTTCTTTATCTGGAATTCAGTCATGTCTTCTTCTAGTGTTCATGTAGTTTCATTTTCCACATTCAGTTTTCTGATCCATTTGGAGTATATTTCTGTAGATTATGTGAAGAATGGATGTAATGTTACCACAAGTGCCATTTTTTTTTAAATCTTTGCTCCCTTTATCATACACTAGATTTCTGTATGGAGTTGGGTCTATTTTATTCCATCACCCTGACTGTTTTAATCAGAGAGGCATTGCATGTGATTTCTTAGCTGGTAGACCTAGTCCCCATTGTAGCTCACCCTCTTCAGTATTGTCCCTGCTATTCTTGCATATTTTATTTTTCCATATGAACTTCAGCATCAATTTGTCCATTCATTAAAAAGCTCATTTCTGTTTTTATTGAGATTGCATTGGACTTACGATTTAACTTAGAACTGATTTCTTGATGATATGGAGACATCTTAAGATGTCTTAACCTAGAATAAGCAATGTTTCTTCATTTTTTAAAATCTCCTTTGTGTCTTTGGGGAATGATTTATAGTTTTCTTCATATAGGCTTTGAACATTTCTTGTTAAATTTATTCCACAGCATTTTATCGTTGTTGTTGCTGTTATATAAATAGAATTTCTTATACATTTTATTTTCTAACTGGTTATTATTCATTATATGAATATTGCAGATTTTTGCATGTTTTCCTGCTGTCTTGCTAAATTCTTATCATTTGAGTTATTTTTTTTTTTTTAATTTTTATTTATTTATGATAGTCACAGAGAGAGAGAGAGGCACAGAGACACAGGCAGAGGGAGAAGCAGGCTCCATGCACCGGGAGCCCGACGTGGGATTCGATCCCGGGTCTCCAGGATCGCGCCCTGGGCCAAAGGCAGGCGCCAAACCGCTGCGCCACCCAGGGATCCCTCATTTGAGTTATTTTTATCATTGCTTCTTTTAGGCTCAGATATGCTGTCATGTCACCTATAGAGATTTCAATCCTTTCTTTTCCAACGGTTATGCTTCTAATTGTTTATCCTATCTAATTGCATTGATTAATATCTCTAGAACAGTGTTAAACTGCAGTATAACAAGTCTTTAATAAGAGCGATTCTGATTGCCTTGTTATTTTTTTCTGTGGATAAACAGAGATGTACATTGTACTAGATATTAACTTAGATATGGTAATGCCTTTCAGAGACTGCAGTCCTTTGCTGTCTCTGTAAGAGATTCTAAATGGAGATGCCTATGGTGAGAGGCAGGAAAGATGGACTTTGCTAGTGGGCAAAGTACAAAGATAAGCAAGGTAAGGACTGATCTGTAGTTTCCCAGTTCACACAGCAGGTCCTAAGTTTTGTTCTTATCTTGCCACACAGTTCTGTTGAACTTCATTTCAGTCATCTCTCAGCCAGTCATGGATGCCACAGGGTGACCTCATTTTCTCTAGACTAAAGCTGCCGTGGGTCTATGACAATCTGAGGGCTCCCTTCTAGGCTTTTGCAGCCTCAGGTGGTTTCTTTATGTTATAGACACGTAAATTAGGCTTACCTTGTATTGATGTGGTTATGGCTTGCTTGGGTTCTTGGGTCAGTAGTTCATATGGCAAGGCAGGTTTGTAATTAGACAAGTTTACGCATGGGGGTGACCTAAAGTACACAGATGTGGGGTGGTTCCAGACAAGTTTGTAGGGCCTGGAACCTCTTCTTTCTCCAGAATTCATTTTTGAAGACTTAGTCCTCTAGCTGAAAGTGTATGTTTGTGCGGAATCAGGTGTTGGACATCAGCACACATTCCATCTACATGTCAATTAGGATACACACCAGTGCTGTTTCCCAGGTTCTAGAGGCTGCTTTCATTCACTGCCATCTAATTCACCCCAAAAGTTAGCATATTTTCTGTAGATTCTTATAATTTCACAATTATCTAGGTCCATTTGTGAACTCCCAATCCACATGGTGTTACCTTTGTCATTGTAAGTACTTCCTTTCCCAGGAGTGCTGGGAGATGGGATATTATTAATTTCTTGCCTGTTACGCTGAGGAGCTCCTCCCCAGAAGTTTCTACAACTCTTGGTCCATGGCCTGTTTGCCATCTTCACTGTCCCAGGAACACTTGTAGGTAGCTGTAATCTCTTCTTTTCCCTAGGTTGAAGAGCTCTCACTCACCAGGTGAGTAGTCTATGGCCATCTGCACTTTCCTAGGACTGTTGCCTTTTTCTCTCTGGGCCATGTTGCCTCACTGATATGCAGTTCAGCCTCGAGGGGGTGTAGGGATTGTCCTGCCTTGAAGACCCTCAAGTCCCACCCTCCAGTACACTGATGGCACCTTGATAGCAGAGCTTGGGGAGGAAGCAAATTTTTTTTGTTCCTTTTTTTTCAGAAGGAAAAAAAGTTCCTTCACAGGGAAAGTAATGAGGTAAAAAGGTTCCTTCACCTATCCTCGTCTTTTAAGTCTGAGGACAGTCTGTCTCCCCCCGTCCTTCTGCCTAAGACATTATGTCTGTGACAAAAAATCCTCATTCCCTGAGGTCTTTGGTTGCTCTAGTCTTAATGCTCGGATTATTAGTGACTTTTCCTACTTTTCCCTGTTGGTCTGTAAGGTGTCCCTATTTCCATGTCTGCATGCTACAACTAAGATAATTCTATGTGTCTGCTACTTCATTAATTCTTATTTGCTGCTTGTGGGTTTTGGTAACTTTCTTGATCACTCAGAATAAACAAAACTTGGCCATTTGCTCTGTTTATCTCTTCTTATTATCTTTGCTTTGGCTCAGATAATAAAACTCATTCTTGTCTTTATATTTTCTTTTGTTTTTTAAAGTTTATTTGGTACAGCTGTTTAAACTGTACAGTAACTTGTCATTTATATTTTTAATTCTGTAAATTGTCTTTTTATGTCATTTGCTTATTTGTGGGGAATGTAGGGGCTGGATTTAAAAAATAAAGGATTTATTGAAATGTAACTCCCATGCCATAACATGTATTCTCTTAAAATATAATTCAGTGGTTTTTAATATAGTCACAGAATTGTGACTGGCAACCATCGCCACTATCTGACTATCTGACTTTTTAAAAAGATTTTATTTATTTACTTGAGCGAGAGAAAGAGAGAGAGCAACAGAGGGGGAAGGAGAGGGAGAAGCAGACTCCCTGCTGAGCATAGAGCCCGATGTAGGTCTCGATTCCAGGACCCCGAGATTGTGACCTGAGCTAAAGGCAGATGCCTAACTGAGCCAACCAGGTGCCCCACTGCTGTCTCATGTAAGAACATTTTCATAACACCAGAAAGAAACCCCATGCTCATTAGTCATCACCCCTGATTCCCTCCACCCCTAGCCCCAGGGAACTAATAATCTACTTACCATCTGTACAGATTTTCCCATTCTAGACATTTCTGGATTCCATAAATGGAATCATACAACATGTGGCCTTTTGTGTTTGGCTTCTTTAACTCAACATAATGTTTTCAAGGTTTGTCCAGGTTATAGCATGGATCAGTACCTCATTACTTTTTAAGACTGAGTAATGTTACATTGAATGGATATACCAGATTTTGATTATTCATTTATCAGTTGATGGACACTTGGGTATTTCCACCTGGCTTATGTTGAATAATGCTGCCATGAACATTGAGGTACATGTTTTTGCATGGACATGTGTTTTCATTTCTCCTGTATGTGTGTGTATGTGCGTGTGTGTGTGTGTGTATAAATATATATAAAAACTGGTGTTCCTCAATTTTGTGTATATATATTCCATATATATATATATATATATATATATAAAAAACTCAGTCGTGTTGTAACTCCATGTTTAACATTTTGAGAAAACTGCCAAACTGTTTTCTACCTACTGTCGGTGTATGCGGCTTCCTAGGCTCTCTGCATCCTCACCAGCATTTGTTATAGCCCATAGTTTTAATTACAGCTATCCTAGTGAGTGTGATTATCTTCTTTCATCTGCTGGAATACTTTGTCTGAGCTGCCCAGTGTATGTGAACTAATGTACATCTTAGTGTATTATGTCTTTTTCTTCTTAGACATTTTTAACTTGAGGTCCAATTTCTGGAATGTTTTCTTTATTGTAAAAACAATAAACGTGGCTTTTTGTTTGAACTTCCAGGTGAACTTTGCTTTTGATTCATAACAAGATTTCTGTTTTCCATTAGTGTGTCTGATGAGTTTCAAGCTGTTATAACTTTAAATTGTTATCAAGCACACTGTTAAAAATTGTGACATTAGAAGTAGACAAAATACCTTAAGTTAGAGAGTGAAGGGGAATCATTCATAATGAACACTGACAGTGTTTTGAAGATTTGTTGGTGCAGTGTTGACTACAAAATTGAGGAACACCAGTTATATACAAGAGTAACCAAAAATTACTAAGTTTAATCCTGTTTGTATTCCTGTTCTTACCAGTAAGTTTCAAAGTGTAAGTGACTAAATTTTTTTAAATTGAAACTGTGTGTGTGTGTGTGTGTGTGTGTGTGTATATATATATATACAAATCATTTGCCACGGGGCTTTTTTAGACAATTGGAATAAAAGCTAAATGTTTTCTTAATTCTTCCACATGTCTAGCTAGTGCAGAAGCAGAGTAAATAATTAAAGACAATGATAGTCACCTTCATCTTCATTCTACAATTAAGCAGTGAGAAACTCCTTCTGAACCACAAGAAGCAAATAGAGATACTACAGATATTAGGGTTCTCTCAGTTTTAAGAACCAGAAATCCAGTTTAGACTGTCTTTATATATACTTTATATATACTTTATATATATATATATATATATATATAAAATCTCATTTGATCTTTCTATCAGCCAAAAGATATAGGTGGGATGAGTGCTCTTTGGGATGGGAAAATTTATTGACCTGCATTCAACAGTGTTTTCTTGGATATACCTATAAACCTAAAGATTTCCACATCAGCTAGTAACTATGTTGCTTTGTCTTAAACGATTATTTCAAGAAGTATTGGTTAGCATTAGTATGTTCATAAAGCTCTGACTTGCTAAGTCTCTCTGCATAATTATTTTATACTTTTAGTTCCCATCTGTTCCCTGTTATTATCTGTATGTTAACACAGTTATAAAATAAAGATGACAGTCTTTATATCTCAACTATATGCCTCTTTCTGAAATGCGTAAAGAACTACATTGGTGATTCTTTTACATTTGGTTACATTTTAAAATAAGAGAGCTCCTTCCCACCCCCAACTTTGTATCTTGAAATATTCTAACTTACAGAAAAGTTAAAAGAGTTTTATATCGAACACTTGTATTTCCCAGTCACCAATTCCAATTATTTTGCCCCTTTTGCTTGATCTTTTTAAGTATAGATGTTTTTATTTTTCTCTACTGTTTGAAAGAAGGCTGGAAACCTCAGGAAACTTCACCTCTGTATATTTTATCTTGCATCTTCTGAGAATGAAGGCATTCTCCTGTATGGTCATAATGCTATTTTAACACATAAGGAAATTAGTAATAATTCCATAACATCATCTAATATGTAGCCCAGATTCAGATTTCCTGGCCTAGTTGCCACCCAGTGCCTTTAATAGCTGTTTTTCCTCTGATCCAGGGTCTAATCAAGGTTTGTGATTTGTGTTTCCTTATTATGTCTTCTTTACCCCTTGATTTCATTTTTTTCTAGTAAACTTTTTTGAGGTATAATTTACGTATCATAAAATTCACTTAAGTTTATAGTCATTTTTAGTAGCTGGTTGTGTAACCATCACCATAATCCAGTTTTAAAACATTTTTGTCACTTCAACAAAATTCCTTTGCTCATTTGTAGTTAATAATCCCCATTTCCACCTCCAGCTTCAGGCGACTATTAACTTAGATTCTGTCTCCACAGTTTTGCCTTTTCTGGGCAAATGGAATCATTCCAGAAATAGTCTTTGGGTTTTTTTTCTGCTTCATCATGTTGTGGCATGGGCCCATAACTTTTCTTTTCATTGGTGAATGGTAGGTAAGTATTTCATTAAGTGGATATACCACATTTTGCTCATGTATTTACCAGGTGATGGGACATTGGGATTGTTTCCCTTTATTGGTTTTTATGAATAATTCTGCTATGAACATTCATGTACAAGCCTATGTGTGGACATATGTTTTCATTTTTCCTGGGTATATACCTAAGAGGAGAAATGCTTAGTTGTATGGAATGTTTATGTTTAACCTTTTAAGGAGGTGCTAAACTGTTTCCCAAAGTGGCTACATGTTATTTTGCATTTCTACCAGCTGTGTTTGAGAGTTCTGATTTCTCTGCATCTTTAACAGTGGTTATAGTCTTTTTAGAAATTATTATGGCCATTCCAGTGGGTATAAATTGGTATCTTGTAGTTTAATTGCATTTCCCTAATGATTGATGGTGTTGAGCATCTTTTCATGTGCTTATTAGCCATTCACAAATTTTCTTTGGTGGATTGTCTACTCAAATCTTTTTCTTATTTTTTTTTTTTAAACTGGGTTATCTAACTTGTTATTGAATTGTGAGTTCTCTATGTGTTCCAGATACAGTTCTTCATCAAACATGTGATTTGCAAAGATTTTCTCCCAGAGAACACTGTTTTGTTTTTGTAATGATGTTAACCATGAGCCTTGCTTACTTTTTCAAATCATTTGCCACGGGGCTTTTTTAGACAATTGGAATAAAAGCTAAATGTTTTCTTAATTCTTCCACATGTCTAGCTAGTGCAGAAGCAGAGTAAATAATTAAAGACAATGATAGTCACCTTCATCTTCATTCTACAATTAAGCAGTGAGAAACTCCTTCTGAACCACAAGAAGCAAATAGAGATACTACAGATATTAGGGTTCTCTCAGTTTTAAGAACCAGAAATCCAGTTTAGACTGTCTTCAGCAAAACAGAAGTTTGGTGTTCTCTCCCTCCTCCAGCTCTACCTGTTTGTTTCCTCATTCTGTTGACTGACTCTTCACATGGTGGCCACTTTCATCTCCATATTCAGTTTTTCCCAGCTCAGTGGAAAGAGCCAGTCTTTCTTCCTAGCCCAGGGAATGGAGCACTCTGGCCAGCCTGCGTATCTTGGCCACTTTTGAGAGAGGCAGAGCATCCAGATTTGCTGTCCTGTTGTAATGCAGTAAAGAAACGATGGTTCCCTCCAAGAGAAGGGATGCGGGGCAGACAAACCGTATGTCTGCTACTTTAGGGGTAACATGCATTTTTAGCCCACTTTTATGAACTTAAACCAAAAGTAATACGTAGAAAGTTGACATCTGGAGCTTTTGGAAAAAAATCACATTTGTTATCTGATTAATTTTAATGCTAAATGAGCCTTTACTGGTAGTACTTTTCCTTATCTAAACAAACGGATGTGATATCAGTTTTAAAATAAAACATTCCATATACCTGTTTCACTCTCCAGTGGAGGTGGGAAACAACTAACATTAAGAGTGGTAACTTGGGGAAAAAAAAAAAAAAAACAGTGGTAACTTGTAACTTGGTAATCATGTCTGATTTTTCTGTACTTGTCTTGTTCTTTCATGTAGTTTTCTTTAGCTCTCTGAGTGGGGTTATATCCAACTGTCTTGGAGTTCCTACATTCCTACAGATTGCTGAAATCAATTTTTTATAATTAGTTTCCTTCCTCTCCTCTTTCATTTACTTGGATTCTCAAGCTCTGTCAGTGTCCATATGTTGTATGATTCATCTTCAAAGTGATTTTTTTTTTTTAAGTAAAGATAGTTCCCAATTCCTTTTCATGACATTGGGTGTATGATGTATATGGGGAGGGTGACGATGCTGTTGATGTAGTTATGATTTTCCTGCTCTAAAAAGGAAATAATTTTTATCACTTAAAATGTTTCTTATCTAAAGTCTTGATAGATATAACTGCTATATAAATACTGTCATGAAATTAAACAAATAACTCTGGATACTATTTGGCTCTTGTGTTGCTTCCATACTTTTCCAGTACTCTTTAAGATTTGTTTTCAGTATGAAAGTTGAATGCAGAAATGAGAACTTATGGTTTGGGGGCTGTCTGTATAAAATGTATCATCTATAAATACAGTGAGAAGAATGGGCCTTGAAAGATTTTCTAATGTATTCTTCCATTGTTTGCAAAAATCTCCTCAAAACTACCCAACCACTTGCCATTGCTTAAACACTTGCAGTGATCTTGTGGAAATCTGGGTCATTTTTGGATGTTTTCATTTAAAGATTCATTCCTGTTTTGTACTGAAGTGTATTATCCTGTGACTTCTCTTTGTGCCTGGTTTGTTCTCTGAAGAAGAACTTATTACACAAACCTATTTTGAGCCCTTGTTAAACAGTACATCTGTTGACAGAATCGAGAACAGTCATTTTACAGATACCTTTCTTCAAGTAATTGAAGATGGCAGTGATACAACTCCTTTGCCAGCTTCCCCATCGCCTGCCTGCTCAGGCCAAACATCCCTCATTTCTTTAGTTAGTTCCTGACTATCTTGATCACAGGCTTCCAAAAATAAGACAGTAACAGACACTTATTTTGAGGTCAAATTTTACAACTTAAAATCTGAAATACATCGAAAGAGGAAGGATGAAACTAGAATCTGTAGATTCCTTCTGTGGCCAGGCCCTGACCCTAAGCAATTTCAGATTTATTATTTCCATGTAATTATCCAGATTCACTTAGATGAGGTAGATGAGGAAACTTAAAGGCAGTAAGAATCAGGAAGTAAAGCTTAAAAATAAAGAAATAGAAAAAACAGCATAGCTTTGAACATCCAAAGTAGAAATGTGAGGTCCTGGCACTAAAGGCTGTTAACATCTGATGTTCAAGAGAATAATTAGGCCATCTTTCAGAACTCTTACTTTATATCTAATTACAGTAAGCCTGGTAGTTTGCGTCCAAACAATTTGTAGGAGTGAAGGGATGCTGCTGAAGGCAAGCACCGCAGGCAGTAGTGATCAGTGAGGGACAACTGTGAAAGGAAGGCAAGAGGCAGAAAGACTTAATAACATGACCATATGAGAATTCAGAGTTCCGCATTCCAGGGCAATTCATAATAGCTCCTAAGGGCAGGAGAATAGTTGCTAGTTATGATTCTAGGTTATCAAGGAATTTAAAAAAAAAAACTGTTCAGTTAAGTTGAAGAATTTGTAAGACATACAATTCTGAACTCAAAATCTTTGTTGAATACACTTTAAAAATTAAAATACTATCCTACCTGGATACTACTTCTGATGGCTAAATTGCTTGTTTCTCATCCATTATCCCCTTTACTAAAGTCTCTTGATTATTTTCTTAATGTGTTTATGTTAAGCATTTAGTAAAATAAGGCACTCAGTAAATAGTAGCTGTTCATCTGTTGATGATTGATTGCAAGAGGTAATCTGTACAGTTAGAATTTGTCATTTCCTATAACTTTAGCTGAATAAGCAAGGTTCTTCCATCTTGGATGTGTTACGGTTCATTACAATTTGTCTTCCTTTTGTGGGTTAGCACATTCTGGTCCACTTCCCCTGCTTGTTAGACTAAGCAAAAACAGTTCAAATTTTCATATAAAAATGTATGTGAGTACTTTTAAAATTACCTAGTTAAGAGTTGCATTCTTTTGGATTAGGAAATAAGAGTACAATGTTGTATTACTCCAAAAATACTTTAGGTTTTATCCTCCTTCTCCTTTTCTTCCAAACCCCAGCTGTTTTGGTTGCTGTTTTGATGTAAGTAGTCAGCTGCCCTTTATTCTTATAAGTTTCAACTATCTCTAATTTTACTACATCTTTAAATCTTTGATGCACATATTGACAATTTATTCTTCAAAGAAAGATTAAAATGTATAGTGCCAAAATATTGTGGGATTTTTGGCTTTTGGTTGGTTAAAACCTAGCAATCTTATCAGAACATTGCTACCTTTGAGAAGTATAAAATCATAAACTTATCTCTGCTTTCAGTGAAATTTTAGTAACTTCATATTAAGAACAGTTTGTCATGCAGTATAGAATGTATTTCATTACGTGACAGATGCGTGAAAAATGTGGGGAAACCAACCTCTGTTTATAAATTACTTTGTGCTATTTCTTTATGTTGATAGATTAAGAAGTATGATACATCCAGACTTTTCAGTAACTTTCCTAAAAGTGTGATGTGCTCTTTGGCATCTTGTACTGAGACTGTGGGGCACCTGGGTGTCTCAGTCGCTTGAGTGTCTGCCTTCAGCTCAGGTCACGATCCCAGGGTCCTGGGATCCAGTCCTGCTTTGGGCTCTCTGTTCAGTGGGGAGCCGGCTTCTCCTTCCCCCTCTGCTCCTCCCCCCAGCTCATGCTCTCTCTGTCAAATAAATAAATAATTTTTTTTTTTTTTTTTAAGTACTGAGACTGTAATTGTAACATCATTTGGATTCAGAACTCAGGACTCATTTTTTTGGCTTACTGTCAGTATAAAATATTTTCACGTAAAGTGAAAGTTTGGGCCAAGGATAAACAGCAGCAGATTTCCTTTTTGTAGTTTATTTTTGCTAGATTAGTCAATAAACCTGTTTTAGGTCTGTGTCACAATGTGGAAGGTGGGGCAGGAGGGTTTAGAAGGAAGCATTCCCTTCTTTTTCTGTGAGAGAGAGCTTATGAGAGTGGGGGAGGGTGGAGGAGGTGGGGAGAGAATCTTAAGCACACTTGGGGTCCAGAGCAGAGCCCTCCATGGGGCTGGATCTCACGATCCTGAGATCCTGACCTGAGCTGAGCTCAAGAGTCACACATTTAATTGATTGAGGCACCCAGGTGCCCCAGGAAGCATTTCCTATTAAGGCAATCATATGAAAGTAATTTTGAGATAAAAGTGGTTAGTAATATGTGTCTTCTTCATTCCAAAACTTGGACAGGTTGGCAATAATGTTTCATAAATGAAAGAAGAAAGGGAAGATTGATAGTAGTTGAGGGTTTTTTTCCCTTTAGAAAATTATAATTTGTTTATTCTTTAACATTTGAAGCTGGTAGACATCCATTTATTGTCCGTAGAATGAAATGTTTTGAAGAGAAGTATAGAAGATTTGAGGAGAGACCGTATGGTGTGGTGACATGAGCGTAGGTTTCATTTAATAAAGTACTTGTTGAAGAAGCACCTGTTGTATGCAGGTACTGTGCTGGACGCATAAAAGGACAGGCACTCAACCTAGGCTTAGGAACAAGGGGTTTTCTGAAGTGACCACCAGGAGGATGAATAGGAATTTGGTAAAAGAAATCAGGATTGGGTTGAATTGGCCATTGGGGATTCAGGACCAGGGAATCAGATCCATGCCATGGATTTTGAGAGAATGTGGCATATTCCTGAGGGCTAAGGAAGAGCATGTGAAAAGGCCCTGGGGAAACGGAACGGTTGCAGACAGATCACAAGGCCCTTCATCTCAGGCCCCTGGGGAGCCAGCAAATAAATTTAGGAGCATTATGATCAGGTTTGTGTTTTGATCATTCTCTATACCAGTGCTTCTGAAATTATCTTTGGTGAAGAACTATTTTTAAAATTTTCAATATGTATCAGACTGAGAAGATTTTAAAATACAATAAAGATGAATTACTTAAAAAAGAAATTTTAAGAACAAAAGCCCATATCAAAAGTTAGAACAGACATAAAATTATTTCTAAGTTTCACTATAAGTTTCCAAAGATATACTCTCAGATTTGTTCTTTCCTGGTCATTAACTAGTTAAGTTCTGGCTACCTCTGCTACAGAGGAGTTACCTCCTTTTGATCATATACTCCATCTCTATAGAATTCTAGAAACTCCCATGTGTATATTTATTTTTAAATCACACACATATACTGCTGTGTGGTTATACAATATACATTATGAATCTTAAAATAGAAAGTAATGGGAGGTTATATAAGCTATTTTAAATTTAAAAATTAAAAAAATGAAAAAATTTTAATAGTATAAAATTTTTTCGGTGATACTAAAACATTGCTTAGTGAAAGCACTGTGGTCAAATGTGCTTTATTAAAACTTTACAAGTCTTGGTTCATTCATAGAATAAATAAATAGTATATTATATCATCATGTTGCATACTGTTTCTCCAAATAGAAATTTTACCTCAATAAAGGTGGAAAAAGATAAGTAAAAAAACAAGTATTATTTAGGTGCCGAGGGACACAGTAGACCATAATATATACCAAAAAAAAAAAAAAAAAAAAAAGTCTCTGCTTATATTATCTTCATTCTAGTGAAAATCAACACTTTGTGAAATGGTGATTCAAAGGCTTGGTTTTAGGTGCAGTCTGTTTTATGTTTGTTTTCATGCATGTCCCATTTGAGATAGATGCCTCTTTAAGATGTAGATCAAAATTAGGAGAATGATGTTGATTGTATCGGCTTAATGATAGTCCTCAGTTTTTAATTTTATCTAACAATTAAAGGACAGATTTTTAGTGAAATTTGTCTTGCTGATTTCCGTGTTCTCTGATGTCAGTTCTTGGAAACTCATCAGAATGAGTTTCCTTTTTGGTGTGTATTTTTGGTGTGTAAATGTTTTCAAAATCCAGTGAAACTACAGTTTTAAACAGGTTAGAAATTTTCAAGCTGGTGGTCAGGTGAGATTATCTTTTAAAGTGGGTACATTTACGTTCCTAACAGTAAAAGCTTGCTGAACTCCTGATGTATCCGTTCACTGATACCATGTTGTCTTAATTACTTTAGCTTTATGAGAAGTCTTCATCGTCAGTAGAGTAGGAATCAGTAAAGGTTTTCTCAAGGGGTCTAAATGTCAGCTCTAGGCTTTGCAGGCCATATGGTCTCTGTTAAAACCACTCATCTCAGCTGTTGTAATAAAAAGCAGCCATAGTACATAAACAGATGGGAGTGGCTATGTCCCAATAAAACTTTATTTACAAAAAGAAGCATTTCGCCATAAACCTAAAACTGCCCTAGAAAATAAAGTCTATTAAAAAGAAAGGTGACTATCATAAGTAAATTTAAAAATAAAAAAAATAAAAATAAAAAGAAAGGTGGACAGAAGAAACAGCATCACTTCTATGTTGTTCCTATGGAAGATGCATAATCTGAATCTCATCATCAGACAAAACTCAATTAAGAGACATGCTATAAAATAATTGGTTAGTAATCTTCAAAATTGTTGAATTTATGAAAGTCAAAGTGTGAGGAATTGTTCCCAACTGAAAGAGGGCAAAGAGATGCAACAACTAAATGGAACACATGATTCTAAGCCAGTGCGGAATCTTGGATAGGGTCTGAGGATTCTATGATAGGACTGTGTTAATGTTCATATCCCAATGGTGATGACCCTATTATGACCCTATTATGGTTTGTAGGGGATTGTTCTTGTTGGAGATAAACTCAGAACTATTCAGGTGAGACAAAGCATCATATCAGCAACTTACTCTTCTCTCTCTCCCTCTCTCTCTCTTTCTTTTGAAAGAGAGAGAGAAAACAGGGGAGGGGCAGAGGGAGAAGGAGAAGGAGAGAGAGAGAGAGAGAGAGAATCTTAAGCAGGCTCCATGTCCCGTAATGCAAGGCTTAGCCTCACAACCCTGAGATCCTGACCTGAACTGAAATCAGGAGTCAGAGACTTAACTGACTGAGCCGCTCCTGTTTTGTGGGTTGCCTTTTTACTCTGTTGATAGCATCTTTTGATGCACAAAATCTTTCATTTTATTTTATTTTATTTTATTTTATTTTATTTTATTTTTTATTTTTTGCACAAAATCTTCTAATTTTCATGAAGTCCATTTTGTCTATTTCTTTTGTTACCTGTGCCTTTGCCATTGTAGCCAAGAACCCATTGCCAAATTCAATATCGTGAAGCTTTGGCCCTGTTTTCTTCCAAGAGTTTTATTGTTTTAGGTCTTATATTTAGGTCCTTGATCTTGTAATTACTTTTTAAAGTAATTGAAATATAATGTTGTAAGTTAGGACCACATTTTCAGCAATTTTGCTAAGTTCACTTGTTAATATTGATAATTTGATTCTTTCGGAATGTTGCCTATAAATAATCTCAATTTTGCTTTTTCCTAGGACAAAGCAAATCTTCTGCCTTTTATTTCTGTTCTTGCTTTATTGCACTGACTAGAATTTCCAGGACCTTACTGACTGGCAGTGATGATAGTAAGCAGTCTTGTCTTATCCTTCGTCTTATGGGGCATACATTTGCTATTTAACCTGTAAAGTTTTTGTAAATATTATTTATCAGTATAAAGAGGTTTCTTTCTGTTTCTAGTTTGCTAAAAGGCTTTTCTTATGAATGAATGTTGAATTTTGTCAGATACATATTTTTGCATCTGTTGAGATAATCATATGATTTTGTTCCCTTTTGTGAATTACACATCAATTTGTGAATGTGAAACTTGTATTCCTCAAATAAATCCAGTTGGCTCATGATGTACTTTTTTTTTTTTTTTGATGTATCGTTGGTTTTGGTCTGCTAATAATTTTGAATGTTTTTATATCTGTGTTTATGAGAGATTGGCCTGTAATTGTCTTTCTTTTCCTTCTCAGGTTTTCATATCAAGATTATGTAGGTATTACAAAATAAATGGGGATATGGTTCTTCTTCTCTTCTATATTTTAAGGGTCTTCTTTTTATAAAACGAACCATATAAATGGCATAAAATTTTGTGCATTTCCAGTTTCAGTTTTGTTTCACACTAGCTGTGAATTATGCAGAGAATAAAGTTCAGATGTGGTCCTATGTCTGCTTATCCTAGAATCCTCCTCTTATTCGTCCTACTAGTTCCATCAGTAACATATTTACATAGTTTTCCATGTAACACGTTGTTTTTATGAAAGAAGTAATTTAATTTCAGAGGTTTCTTCTCTGGTACCTCTTGCTTTTTTAGCAAATAAAAAGCAGCTCTTGTGTGTTATGTTATTCTAGAATCCAGAAAATATTTTAGCTGACACATTAGAAACTTTTGCACTTTAGTCTAACCTGTCCAAGAATATTGTTCATGTTAACCCTAAAACCTATATGATTTCCAGCAGTATTTGCATTTTAATTTTGCCTTTTGTTATTTGTGTTATTTTAGATGTTTTTACTGTGGCAGGAAGAACAAGTATTAGTAGAATATCATGTGGATTTTGCTATTAGGTAAGAAGCCTTAACGGATGCTTGTGAATCTTTATCATTAAGTTCAGAGTAATTATATGAAGTCTTGATTCAGCATTGCATTACTGTAAAGATGACTAAAAAACATGGAGATTTTCTTCTTGTTCTAGACACTTAGTTTTTAAATACCTTCATAATTCTAATTGTTTCATACGACCATTCCATAATCCTTTTATCCAAAAATGAATATGTTTTAGGATTTGGAATTCTTAGAATTTAAGAAAGATAATTTTATACATATACTAAATATTTCATACTTTCATAATTTGGTGTAGTACCCATTAATCAAATAATATTTCTACAGCAAAATGTATGACTGTTCACACTAAATAAATCAATAGTACAAATAGTCTCTTGTTCAGTTTAGGTTTGGCCTCACATCAGTTTGCACCATACTTACCTGGAAAAAGTTTCGTTATTCAGACCTTTTTGTATTGTGATACTACAGCTCACTGTTGGGTTAACAGTGAGGAACAGCAGTGAGGGTTATTGTATATGAGTTAGAGTCCGCTGATGTCGGCATTCCCCTTCCTCTCAGACCCTAATAGGGCATGCCACTGCCCAGAATAACACTGTGAATCGCACTCTCCCTTACAGTTAACTGTGGCCACGTGACTAATTTCTGGCCAATGAGATCAAGCAGAAATGATTTGTGAAACTCCAGGAAGGGGTCTTAAAGTTGAGAAGTTACACACCTTGGGTGCCTGGGTGGCTCAGTCAGTGAAGCTTCTGCCTTTGGATCCTGAGGTCCTGGGATGGAGCCTCGCATCCGGCTCCCTGCTCAGCGGGGAGCCTGCTTCTTCCTCTCCCTCTGCTGCTCCCCCTGCTCGTGCTCTCTCTCTGTCAAATAAATAAAATCTTTAACAAGTAAAAAAAAAAAGAGAGAAGGTTGCACACTTAAACTTACTTGTAATGACTAGGAATCCTCTGTGGGGATAGTGGCCCCCTTAAAAAACGGAAGCATGCCGACTGCTAAATCATTTGGGAGCCACATTGTCAGCCGTGGATTGCCTATCTCTGTATACTTATATCATCATGGAAATTAATTTCTATTTTTAACTGTTATTTTGGGTTTTCTGCCATTAGCAGCCAGACATAAACCTAACACAGAATTAGATACATAAATCCATATTACCATTTCCGTCTTTGATTTCAGTTTGGCATTTGGCCTACTCTCAGATCTGATTTACTGTCCTTGTTTTCTTGCATGAAACTGATGAAGAGCTTATATTAGAAGTAAAAATGAATTGACCCTCTGCCATTGTCTTGTTGCTCACCTGCGCTTGCATGAATGTTTTCAATTCATGGTGTCTATTCGGGAAGCTTTATTAAATTATCTATCTGGCAAAAATGTTTTAGGTAAAAGATAATATTTTTTGTCTCTACCTACCTGGGTCATGTAAACTAAAATACACCCTCATATCCTGACAGTTAGTGAATAGCTATGAGAGAGCACTGCTCTCCACCTCTCTGGTTGCTCACTCTTCCCATAGGTCCGACTGCTCAAACTCCAGATGTACCTTCTCCATTTGACAGAGGCCCAGTGAGGATGCCAGTGTCAGGCAGTATGTTGGCTATTAGTAAAGCTTAATTTCTTCCTCATTTTTTAAAGGTTAGAAACACATGTAAATACGAGTTCTAATATTTTCCCATATTCTGGTGGCTCATTTTATATGCATGCTAGGGTGCACATAAGCCTACTCTCAAGGTCAGTGTTCTAGAGCATGCGCTGGAAGGGGTCAGGCTACCAGACTGGGATGATATGACTCTTAGAACAGCCCAGGTTGATAGGATAATGTCCTAAATAGGATCAGGGGGATTAAGAAAAGCAGCTGGATTTGAAATACTGAGGAAGTAGAATGTGTAGGGCTTGAGTGGTTAATTACACATGGAAAGTTAAGGAGAGGCATCAAGAATAACTAGTTTCTGGTATGAGTCCTTGAGCCTGAATGAACGAGGATGGCATTCATTGAAATGGGGCAGATAGAAGGAAAAACAACATCATTTGAGTTTCAGTTGTCTGTGAATACCCAAATAAATATGAGTAACATATTGGAAACAGATGGGCTTTGTTCACATCCCCACTCAGTTTGTTAATGTCAAAGATTCATAATCTCTTACACAGTCTTTTGAGTCTTGTTTTTTGCACTTATGTGATCCCTGCCTTATAAGGTCATTTGATAAATACTGCAAAGTACTAGAACACTGCAGGTATTCATCCACAAAATTTAGCTTCCTTTCCTTTAAAAATAAGTAGAGGGATCCCTGGGTGGCGCAGCGGTTTAGCGCCTGCCTTTGGCCCAGGGCGTGATCCTGGAGACCCTGGATCGAATCCCACATCCGGCTCCTGGTGCATGGAGCCTGCTTCTCCTTCTGCCTATGTCTCTGCCTCTCTCTCTGTGTGTGACTATCATAAATAAATAAAAATTAAAAAAAAAAATAAAATAAAATAAAAAAATAAAAATAAGTAGAAAAAATATAAGTAGGAATATGTATTAGTTTGCATTAAGAAATATAACTGAGTGTCCCTGTTTGCTTATGAGCAGATTCTTTTTAATAGGAAATCTACATAGCCTCTACCTTATGGGGCTTATTCTGGGAATTCTAGAACTACCCTTCAACCCATGACTCTAGCTATGAAGGTAATTTTTGTAAATATAGTAGAGGTAGAGTCCAGCTAGTTGTCTTTCTGATAAAAATATTTCATTGGTTTCTGTTGCTATCTCAGATATGTTGTGCCCCTGTAATTAAAACTTTTGGTGTGTGATACATTGGGAATAGTGTAGGTTTGGAATTTCATAAACCTGTATTTGAATAAATGGTTTAGCCATTATTAGCTGTGTGACCTTGGACATGTTACATAACTTTGGGGGCTCATTTACATGATCTGTTACAAAAATCTAAACAAAGAAAATTCCTGAGGTGCTTAGGTGGCTCAGTGGGTTAAGCATCCAACTTCGGCTCAGGTCATGATATCAGGGTCCTGGGATCAAGCCCCATGTCGGGCTCCCTGCTCAGCATGGAGTCTACTTGTCCCTCCCCCTACTCCTGCTATCTCTGTCTCTCAAATAAATAAATAAAATCTTTAAAAATAATAAATAAACCAAGAAGATCTACTTTCCTGTTACTATGGTATCTAACATAAAGCTTTGGACATTTAAAGCCCTTAAATAAGTGTGTGTTTCACCTTCGAGTCACCAGCTTATCAGCTGCGCTGATGTTTTTCCTCTACAGCATGACATTTTTTCCAGGAAGTCAGCCTTACACTTCCCTATCAACACACCTTTATAGAGGCTGTGGTCAGATGCCTGTGGGTGTGGAGAGTATCTGTCCCTGTATACATGGTCATCAGAGAAAAACTAAAGACTTTAGAGGCTAGTGTGTGGCGGAACCTAGAACCACCGACTCATATTCTAGTCTTTTTTGTGCTGTAAGTTACCAGGGACTTTGATTATGTTTAAAAAACACTATGAAAGTAGGAAATGAAAAAAAGTTAACATACCCAATTTGTTTTACCAGTAAGTTTACCATCAACTTAGAAAGTATTTTTTTTTATCTCTTTTCACGGTTAACTCACTCATTCAATAAATACTACTTAAGGATCTACTCCTGTGTAAAATATATATATAAAATAATGGAGGTGTGACACGATAAACAAAGAAAAATTCCCTGCCCCCATGAATCTCATATTCTACGCAGAGGAGGCCTCAGTGATGTGAGGGAGTAAGCCACGTGTTTATCTCCTAGTTAGAAGGGATGGCAGGATAACTTAGGACCTTACATTTCATTGTAAGACTGTGTTATTCAGAGTAACATGGAAATTCTTCTCAGGAGTAGATCTATTTTGAGGGTAGAGCTTACAGAATTGCCAGCAGATCAGATGTGGGCTGTGAAAAAGGAGGCAAAAATGACTCAAGGGTTTTGGCCCGAGCAACACAAAGAATGGGGTTGCCGTTAACTAAGATAAGGGGAGAACAGAGAGGGAGGCAGGTTGAGGTAGGTGATACTAGGAGTTTAGTTTTGGACATTTGGGAGTTTGGAACACAACCAGTTGAAGATATTGAGTAGGCAGCTGAATGTAAGTCTGGCTTCAGGGGAGTGATAAAATCTGGGGTTATAAATTTGAATGTTGGGATTCAAACAGCGGTTGAGCGCCTGGGTGGCTCAGCGGTTGAGCGCCTGCCTTTACCTCAGGACATGATCCTGGGGTCCTGGGATCGAGTCTCACATCGGGCTCCCTGCGTGGAGCCTGCTTCTCCCTCTGCCTGTGTCTCTGCCTCTCTCACTGTGTGTATCTCATGAATAAATAAATATTAAAAAATAAATAAATAAATTTGGGTGTCATCTCATACAGAAGTATACTGAGTGTGGTTATGAAGGAATGACTAGAGACAGAAAACAGAGGTTCAAGTTGAACCATGAGATCCACCACACTTTGAACAAAGGAGATCGAAAGGGAGCAGCCATAGAAATTTAAGGAAAAACAAGTGATTATGGTATCCTGGAAATCAAAGTGTTTTAAGAAAAAGGGAGTAATCATCTGGGCCAGCTGCTGCTAAGTGAAGTATATAGTGAAGGTTGAGAATTAACAGTCAGGCTTAGCAACATGAAGATCATTGATGATCTTAACAAAAGCCTGGTAAGAGTAGGCGAGTGGAGGAAAATTAGGGAGTTGGAGAAATGGAATCAGGATTGAGAGTGTTTATTTTTTGTGTTTTTTTGTTTTAATTTTGTTTTTTAAGAAAGAAATACGTGATTACATTCAGTAGAGACAGACAAATATACTGGTTTTCTGGGCCTCCTGGAGCAATATCTGGAGTCAGCTTAAGGGCATGGGATCTACTGCACTAGTTTGGAGCATTGGTCTTACTAGTTGTCATTTATAGCAGGTTGGCAAGCCACAGCTCTGGAGCTAAAATCAGCCTGTTATTGAAATAAAGTTTTATTGGAATGCAGCTATGCCAGTTTATTTAGATATCATCTGTGGCTGCTTTCAGGCTGTAGTGATAGAATTGCAAAGTTGCTACAGAGAAGCCTAAGATACTTACCGTCTGGCTCTTTGCAGGAGTTTGCTTAGATTTACGGTAACTGAAAGAAGAGATGAAATATGAGTGGGAGAGGGGAATTAGAAGGTAGATCTAAGTAACTGAACATTTTGTAAGAGGTATTCAAATGTCTTTTCTGGTTTGGGTCAGATGAGAAGGAAATCAGAACTCTGCATTTAGAGCAAAATGAGTTACAGCCTAGGTGCTTTTTTTTAAGGTGGGTTCTTAGAAGGACCACAGTCTCCAGGGGTGTAAGCTAACCATCTAGGCAGCAACTGCTATGTTACAAATGACCCCAATTTCAGTGGCTTTAAACAACCAATATGTATTATCTTCCAGTTTCTGTGGGTCAGGAGTCAGAAGCAGCTTAGGGGTATGGTTCAGACCCAGTCTCTCCCAAAGCTGCAGTCAAGGTGTCAGCCAGAACTGCCATCACCTGAGACTTGGCTAGGTCTAGAGGTCTGGCTTCCTCTCACACTCGCATGGTTGCTGGCAGGAGGCTTCCACGCCTGGCTAGGGACTCACAACGTGGTCCCCCCACTGCACCCCACCAAGAGACAGATGAGAGAGAGTGCCCAGGACAGAAGCCTTAATCTTTTAACATAGTTCTGGAAGTGACATGCCTTCACCTCTGCTGTATTGTAATGATCGTACAGCTCAACCCTGACACCTTAATTGGAAGATAGGACCAAAGGGTGTGAGTACCAGGAGGTGGGGATGGTCGGGGGCTAACTTGGAGGCTGACTACACAGACTCAGCTTGAATGTCTAGAGAACTATGTCATGTGCCTCCAGCTTTGCCAGGTGTGACCAGTGTTTTCATTACTGCCCACAGCAGCTATTAGTGACAGTTTGATTATATTAAAGCCCAGCCACAAACACGGTTTAAATATTTTTTCTGTTTTCCTAAGCTTTTCTCTTTTCTGGTTATAGAAGAAACATTCATGATAGAAAACTGGAATTCAGATAAGTAAAAAGCTCTGGAAATTAAACACTTCTCATGTGCCTCTGTTTAGATTACTCCTACTGAGATTTTACTTTGCTATCTGCTGTTTTTCCTATTTGTACTAATACGTAATCTGTTTTCATACTTCACATTATTTGTGAGCTGCTTTCACATATTTTGTGAATATTTTTCAACGGCCTTCAGTACTCAGTGTCATTTTTAATGATTGTTTCGTAATCCCATTTTATGGCTATCCATAATTTAATTCTTCATTTTTTTTACTATTATGAACAATGTTACAGTAAATATTTCTTTTATACAACCCTGATTATGATATCCTTTTTTTCAAGTATCAGTTCATACTAATAATTCACATACAAATTCAACAAAAGCAAAAACTGTAGGTATAAACTTTGTTATATATAAATTAGTTTTTAAATAGGATCATGATGAGGTTTCTGTGTTGAGGGTCCAGAGATGTTATTAGGTTCTCAGAAGTGGCTGGGATATTCACGTCCTCTGTCAGTTTGCAGAAATAGGTCAGTGACTATAAACTTATCCTACATAAACTTACCTTACAGACTTATCTTACCATAACTATAAACTTATCTTACATAAACCTTGAGTTGTATATAAAAGCATGGTACATCTAATGCCCCCCAAACTCCTAAATCTTATATATGTAAGGTAAGCACCAAAAAAATGTTTGCAGAGATTTGCCACTTGCTATAGTGATTTTAGTAAATGACTTCAGTATCAGCAGATTGAATTGCTTTGTAGTCAGATGTTATATAACATTGACATGTTTATATTAATTTATTAAGAAAATTGCATGAAGTATCTGCTGAACTTAGAATTATCTCTGACTATTCCATTTCATTTTTTTCTGAGGCTTTTTTTTTTTGGAACACTAATCTTGAACAAACTAACTTAGCTTCTGAGACCAGTGTTTAATTTGCCCATAATGCATAATACATTGTAATTCCAAGTAATACAACGACATCTTATCAGATGTGGGAGTAGGCTGTCTGTCTCCTTTTGCTGGCTCTCCTTTCTCTGCCCCTCCCCTCAATCAACAGTTCTTAACCTGGAGTTCCTTTTCTTGTTGGGGAAATGTCTCAGGATTTTACCAATACTGATGACCTGTTCTCCAATCATTTTCTAGAGTTTAGTTTCTTTTTCAAAAGTGTACATATGTATTAGTTATTTGCTAGATACTGTGCTAGGTGCTAGGATTTCAGAATTGAAAACAAAAAGCTCTTTGCTGTTTAAAAGCCCCCAGTAATTAATGTGGTGAGAAGCACTGATAGAGGTTTTGTCCAGAATGCTCTGGAACCAGCAAGGATTTACCCACTCAGGCCCAGAAAGCAGTCAGAATGCTTGACATGCTTCACAGAAGAGGTTCTGTTTAAACAGCTTTCTTTACTTTTCTTTTTTTCTTTCTTTTCTTTTCTTTTCTTTTCTTTTCTTTTCTTTTCTTTCTTTTCTTTTCTTTCTTTCTTTCTCTTTTCTTTTCTAAGATTTTATTTATTTATTCATGAGAGAGAGAGAGAGAGAGAGAGAGAGGCAGATACACAGGCAAAGGGAGAAAGAAGCAGGCTCCATGCAGGGAGCTTGACGCATGACTCGATCCCGGGTCTCCAGGCTCAGGCCCTGGGCTGAAGGCGGCGCTAAACCGCTGAGCCACCCAGGCTGCCCTAAACAGCTTTCTTTACCCACATTTCACATCACCCTGTTAGGCCAAAGTGTTGTCATTGAAAATGTTTTGATCAAGTTGTATGGATCAGGAGCTTTTTTTCACCCTTAATTTAATATGGTATCAAATATGCATTAAATTAGTCACCTTAGAAATAACTAAAAAGTATATTTATAGAGTAAGAAGCAATTTAAGTTTAATTATCTGAATCTCTACCACCCTCTTTCCTACTCTGAATCCTTTTTTCGGAGTTTATAGACAGTTCGTTCATTTTTTTACCATAATAAGTAATCAGAAAGAACTTTCCAGTGAGCCAAAATTTGCCTTTATCTTTTCTTCAATATTTTTAGTTTTAAATTCTAAACATTTTCTCCCAGTCTGTTGCTTATCCTTTCATTTTCATTTTTTTTAGATATTATTTTTAAGAGATCTCTACACCCAAATGAGGCTCAAGCTTACAGCCTCAAGATCAAGAGACACACGCTCTACCACCTGAGCTAGCCAGGCACCCCTCATTTTCTTTTTGAAAGGGAAAAAAAATGTTTAAAGTATGAACTCAATCCATTTGATACCTCTCAAAAGATGCAATACTTTTCTTCATTTATCAGTAAAAGAAGTTAGAAATCAGCTTTAAGAAAACTCAGCAAATGGTGAACAAATCTCCTTGGAAGTCACAGTCACATACAGAGAAGAGAGGAGGGACAGATCGGATACCACCTGCCTTTATGAGATTCATCAAATACTGGCCCTACTCAAGGGTGGACAGAAAAGTCAGCTCTCAAAAAGGAATATGTGAGGCGTTTACTACACACCTTCCTAAGAGCACTTGGGCAGGAGTGGGGTGGGGAAGACAGGTTTTCTAAACTAGATCTAGGAAATGGAATCAGTCATCTTCTACACCTTAAGGGCTGTCCGCTGGTTAATAACTTTGTTTTTTTTTTAAAGATCAAAGAAAAACCAAACACCCCCAAAATGGAAGAGAAACAAATACCACCAAGATATCCCTGGTTATTCCCCAGAGCAGAATCAGGGAGCAGCTTCAGCAATCCAAAGTAGTCCGTTAACAGTCATCACAAGTATGACTTGCCTTTTAAACAATGACAAAAAAAAAAAAAAATTTTTTTTTTTTTTTTTTTTTTTGGAAACAACAGATCAAAAACTAGTACTGATCACTTTTCTGGCAATACAGAACTACTCAGAATTAATTAGTATCGGAGGCAAAGGGGCCAAACCGATGGGCCTAGTCTCACACAAGTGCATGTGGCAAGGTTCAGGGTATTATTAGTTGTGACTGGAAAGACAGATTTTAATTTTTCATCTTTAGTCTGATTTAAAAATGGCTTTAGTAGGATGTTACACCAGCTGTGCGGCAAGGGCTCTGGAGATAAGTTCATAGTGGCACACACCAGGAGCTCCTCTGGTTCTGGCTGTGGGGCAGCCAGTCTTGCATGGTCAAACACATTCTTTGGGCCTTTCTGTATGAGTTCAAAGCACTCCACATACTTGATAGCCCTCAAGCAGTCTCTGGAGTGATAGGCTTCTCTTTGTACTTAAAGCTTCTCAGTAGTAGAGAGGTCATCTCTGAGATCAGTTTGGGTCCCAACAGGCAAGACAGGAGTCTTTGCACAGTGGTGAATTATCTCAGGCACTCAACTTTTCTTTCACATTTTGAATGAGGACAGAGAAAACAGTGAAAAACATAAAGTCCAAGAGTATGTGGCTCTCCACCAGTCATAACCATGACTACATAATTGTCAAAAACAGTTGGTACATATTCAGATGGAAATATGCCATGTAGGCTATCAGGAGATATGTCTTTCCAGCGACACCATCGCCCACAGCAATGCACTTGTTTATTTGTCTACAGTACTGAGACAGTTTTGTATCTATTTTGAAAATTTCAGATTTTGTGTTGACCTCTGCTTCTCCACTGGGACCTTTCTATAGAATCTTTCACTTTCTTCTTCCACCTGCATCATTTTTTTAAAGTAACCTCCACACTGAGTATGGAGCTTGCTTAAAAAAGTCATGACCCCAAGATCAAGAGTCTCGTGCTCTACCAACTCAGCCAGCCAAGCCCCCCTCCTTTTATTTTCTTAACTGTCTTTTATGTTTTGAAGGCAGAAAATACTTCTTAAAATTTTTTTAATTTGAGTATAGCTGATGCACAACAGTATATTAGTTTCAGCTGTACAGCATAGTGATTCAACAAGTCTGTGTGATGCTTTGTTCACCACAAATGTAGCTACCACTTGTCATCATTATGGAATGAATAAATCACAGGAATAAAAGGCACACCATAGGAATATAGTGGATAACGGTGTAATCATTTACTTAACTGTCTTTTAAGAGTGGAAGTTTCTAATTTTGTTGCCCAATTTATCAGTTTGTTCTTTTGTGGATTTTGCTTTTGGTATTCTAAGAAATCATTACTTAACCCAGGGTCACATGCCTAATCCAAGGCCACATGCCTAATTCTATGCTTTCTTCTAGAAGTTTTGCCATTTTAGGCTTTACATTTAAGAATGATCCAATTTGGGATGCCTGGGTGGCTCAGCGGTTGAGCGTCTGCCTTTGGCCCAGGTCCTGATCCTGGATTCCTGAGATCAAGTCCTGCATCGGGCTCCTTACAGGGAGCCTGCTTCTCTTCCCTCTACCTGTGTCTCTGCCTCTCTTTCTGTGTCTCTCATGAATAAATAAATAAAATCTTTAAAAAATAATAAAAACAAAAAAAAGAATGGTCCAATTTGAGGTAACTTTTGTATGGGTATACCTTTTTTTTTTTTTTTTTTTTTTTACATATGGATATCGTAATGGTTCCAATATCATTGTTGAAAAGACCATCCTTTCTTTTAGTACATTGCCTTTTGCACCTTTCTCAACAGGTGTCAAAAACTGAAGAACCCACTTTTCCACCAGCAGGTGAATGGATAAACTAGTTGTAGTGTATCCATACAGTGGAGTCCTGGGCTTAATAGAAGGAAAAGAAGGGTTGCTGATACAGGCAACAACAGGGATACATCTCAAAACTATGTGGAGTGAAAAAAAAAAAAAAAAAAACTATGTGGAGTGAAAAAAGCCTGAGGGATACATACTGCATAATTCTAGAAACTCTAGAAAATGCTAATTAGTCTATATGGAAAATAATATATCTAATTCAATGTATTAAGGAAAGTGGCAATAGAAGGGGAGATTACAATGGGTCAGATTTTTTTTTTTTGGGGGTCAGATTTTTAAATAGGTCCAGTTTATTATATGTTATACCTCAATAAAGCTGTTACAAATAAAATTTTAAAAATTTTATAGAATAACACTATAAACTTTTTTTAAAAGATTTTATTTATTTGAGAGATAGTGTGAGCTAGAGAGGGAGCACTAGCATAGGTGGAGCGAGAGAGAGAAGCAGAGAGCTCAGTGTTGGGCTCGATCCCAGGACCCCAGGATTATGACCTGACCTGAAGGGAACACTTAACCGACTGAGCTACCCAGGTGCCCCCACAATAAACTTTTGTATCTAAATTTTTCTTTCTTATTCCTTAATTTTTTCTTCATACTATAGCCTCCATTTTCTTCTTCTTACTAAAAAATGGTGTATAGGTCTCGACATAGCATTCAGAAAATGTGATCATAGTAAACTCACTTCAGGTATACCTTCTACTTCTTTATTTAAGTCCTTATGTCATGCCAGTTTCTATAGAGTCTTTTGTCTTTCCTTGGTACCATTGTTCAACTACCAACAACCCACTTTGTTATCCATTTAACTCAAACTCCCCTAAATGTCCACACATACTTCACTAGTAGAAACTGAAAAATGCAGAGGGTCAAGATACATAAGGTTTAAGGGGAGAAGTGTAAAAAAGGAATGATCAGGGGCAGATGACAAAGGGAGACGGTATTACAGAACTTAGATTTTAACCTTAGAGCACTATGGAGTCTTTGAAAATTTTAACTAACCCATGTCAAACTAATTTCCCTTTTAATGTGATAAGTGTGGTTACATAAAAAGGCAGGCAATATTAACAGTAAGGGGCTTCGTATCAGTCGCTTTGGTATTTTAGTTAATATATAGTTTTTTGGGGTGGCAGGGTCAAAGCTCTTCTTCCAATACTTTAATTTTTCCCAGGCTTTGTACGTTATAGTTGCATCCCATCTACTGAAATATGACTAGCAATTCAGAGTTCAGAACTAACTGAATTTTCCTGCTTCTGCTTCTTGGGTTTATGAGAATAACAACTATATTTAAGCTTAAGAATTTAGTCTACTGGAATAAAATACAGGCTTCATGTATTCATCCTTACTGTTTTTCAGTATGAAATCTTAAAAAAAAGGGCATGTGAGAGGTTTTAATATTTTATTTTTCTTCCTTTCAAACTTTGAGTCAACGTTCACTAATTTTGGTTAGATATGATTCTCTGTAAGGCACTACTGATTCTTGATGTCAGCAAGAGATGGCAAGAACCCAGAAAGGATAAAGGTAATTTATGAGCAGTAGCCAGTTTTCTGGCAACTGGAATGCTTTGTTGCAAAATAAAGTTTATTATTAAAAGTTTCTTTGTCTTCATACAGCACCTGTCACTGCCCGTGTTTTTCAACACCTGGCTTAACACAAAACTACTAGAGAGCATATGAAACCAGTTCTTCAGGAGGTTAGTTGAACTCAGCCCTCCAGTATGATGGATTGGTGGCTGTGGAAGCCCAGAAGTAGGTACCAGTTCCTGGTAAACACGCTCAGCCCATCCCTTGACCTGAACCCTGGGTTTTGGGATAGAGTGAAAAAATGAGGATTAGAATACTGGCTTCAAAAGTCATTTGTGAATACACAGTGATTTCATGTCTGCTCTAACCACACTGACACAGACACATAGTTTCTGCTGGTTCATACCATCCTGGGTCAGTTCCAGTTTTACCTCTGCCACAACTTTCTGCGGAATTTCTTGTAAGTGACTTAATTTTTCTTTCTTTTTATGAAAGATGAGAAGAGTAGACTATTTTAAGACTTCCTTCTGTGGGTTTTCAGTGACATTCTATTTACTTGACTTAACATCTCACAGTGAAACTTTGAGGTAAGAATGAAAATAACTTGTTAAACCCTATCATGTGTAAAATTGGAAGAAATAGGCTAGTATACTGAAGGGGATATTGTATTGGATGAGGTCCCTAGGTAAATCTCACTTTCTGAGGGGGTTGGACCTTCCAGATGTTCTCTCTGATTATCAGATTGTCCTCTATACTGAAGCCTGTGAGTCTTACATGATAATGAGATGCTACAACTTTGCTTCTAACCCCCAGTTTGAATTTAGGTGCACATATTTAGTGTTCTCATTTTAATATATTTTGAATTTTACCTAATGTCTTCTTCTCTATTCTGTTGATTACATGGGTTTTCGCATTTGGCTTATTCATGTGACCATATTTTATTTATTGTATTCTGGCATTTTTAATATTAAGCTGTTAATATTTCTGGGATAAAACACATTTAACTGGAAAAAAAAACCCATACTTAACTGTAATGTGTTCTTCTTTACTAAGAGATAAAATCCAAGTATTTGTGTTTTATGAAATGTCTCTTTATTAGTGAAATTGTAATGAGACCTTTTTTTTTGTATGATTATTGCTATTTTGGTACTACTGACTTTTATTACCCAAATGAAGTGTTTTGGGTAGCTTTTCTGTGCTACCCATGAGAATTATCTTTTCATGTTTAAGAGAAATTACCTTTAAAACTGTCTGGGTCCCAGGGCACCTAGGTGGTTCAGTGGGTTCTGACTCATGATTTTGGCTCAGGTTATGATCTTGCCATTGTTGGGTCAGGCCCCAAGCCCCACATTGGGCTCTGTGCTCAGTGCAAAGTCTGCTTCAGATTCTTTCTCCTTCTCCCTCCCCCTCTGCCACCCTCCACTCGTGCTCTTGCTCTCTCTGTCTCTCTCTCTCAAATGAATAAATAAAATCTGTCTCAAATGAATAAATAAAATCATCGTAGAGTACATATAAAACAAACAAAAACTGTCTCGGGCTCAAGCCTGGTGGAGAGATCATTCTTGCCAGTTTCTTCTATAATGATAGTAAAGTTTAGATGGTAAACACTTAGGATCTATATTTTTTAAAGTCCTAGATTCATACCAGCAGTGTGACTTTGGACACCTGTTAAAAACTCTGTGTGACTGAGCTGTAAAATGTGGGTAATGGTTTTAATGTCCTTTAATAGTCTTGAGATTAATCAAGTAGTTGAAAAAATGTCTAATATAAATACTCAATAGATGAAAATATTTTCCTCCAATGTTATTGTCTTATCTCCAGGTATTTTTTTAATTGTCCTTCTCCCCCCCCCCCCTTTTTCCTACTTTCCTTGGAATTTTTCTCCCAGCTTCTTTCTTTATTTTTTTTTTTTAAGATTTTATTTATTTGACAGAGAGAGAGAGAGCACAAGCAGGCCAAGTGGGGAAAAAAAAGAGGCAGACTCCCATCTGAGCAAGGAGCCCCACACAGGGCTTCATCCCAGGTGCCCCTCTCCCAGCTTCTTGAACCATGTTTGGCTGAATGCTCTGTAAGATAGTCCTAGAAGAACATAAAAATTTAAAAATATTAACCTTAGGTAATAGGACCACACAGGTAAACTTTCCCTTTGTCCCTTTACTCTCCCAAGTTTTATATGATGAGTACATGTTACTTTATAATCATCATGAAAAACTGAGTGAAGGAGGAGCTCATGTCTCATGTATGTGTATGCATGTGTGCATGCACACGCACGTATGTGTGCACAGGAGGGTGATCAACGCTAATGATAACATTAAGAGTACTTAACAGGGGCGACTGGGTGGCTCAGCGGTTGAGTGTCTGCTTTTGGTTCAGGGAGTGATCCCGGGGTCCTGGGATCAAGTCCTGAGTTGGGCTCCCCACAGGAAGCCTGCCTGTCCCTATCCCTTGTCTGTGTCTCTCTTTCTGTGTGTCTCTCATGAATAAATGAATAAAATCTTTAAAGAAAAAAAAAGAAAGAGTACTCAACAGCATTTGCGATAACCCTCAGAAATGAGTCTGTAGTAAACAGATTTGCAATGGAGAATTTAGTTGATAAATACTCAAGTTGTTATTAAACCTAAGTTCAGATTGGATATTTCTTATATTCACTGTTATAATTAAAAAAAAAGAATTTAAAAAAAAATTAAAAACAGTGATATCTCCTGTCTTTTTGCTGTGCCATACTTACACAGTAAGCATCATAGAGCACATACCAAAAGCTTAATGTGATTAGATGGATGCCTGGTGCCATGTATAATATCAAGTCAGAATTTTAGAGGTTACCAGTTTACATTTTCTGTTATTATTTAAAAAGAATTGGACATAAAGAATTGG
This sequence comes from Canis aureus, assembly GCF_053574225.1. Taxonomy (NCBI): domain Eukaryota; kingdom Metazoa; phylum Chordata; class Mammalia; order Carnivora; family Canidae; genus Canis; species Canis aureus. The sequence goes on from NC_135631.1 coordinate 46,307,982, forward strand.
CTGCTGGCCCTCCCCTCTGCCCTGCAGCTACCTGCTGCCTTCTCTTCATCCAGCATAGCCCTACTGCACTCTGACCACCCCACATGCTGTCTGGGTTCAATATGGCCTTCCATCCAGGTCTCGCTCTGCAGCCTCCTCCAGATCCAGCTCATGGTGGACCCTTGTGGAAATAGGGTCTTCACATCCCATCCTGGGAATCCCCAAAGTCTTTAAGAGAAACACCAACAGCAAAAAGATGAATCTGGGAGTTGGTGCCTACCGAGATGATAATGGAAAGCCTATGTGCTCCCCAGCATCCAGAAGGCAGAAGCCCAGACTGCTGCAAACAATATGGACAAAGAATACCTACCCATCGTGAGACTTGCTGAATTTTGTAAGGCAGCTCCAAAACTAGCCCCAGGAGAGAACAACTAAAGGTTGAAAAGCAGCAGATATGTCACCCTGCAGACCATTTCTGCAACTAGGGCCTGAGGACTGGAGCCAATTTTCTGCAGAGGTTTTTTTAAGTTCAGCCGAAGTGTCTTTCTGTCCAAACCACCCTGGGGAAATCACACACCCATCTTCAGGGATGCTGGCATGCAGCTACAAGGTTAATTGATACAATAACCCCAAGACTTGCAGCTTTGACTTTACAGGCTCTGTGGAGGACATTTTGAAAATGCCACAACATTTTCTCCTGCTTTCCTGTCTGAGCCCACTGCCCCATGGGAGTGGACCAATGCCATGAGCCGTAGAAGGAAGTGGCAACAGTGATGAAAAGGAACAGTCTCTTGACGTTCTTTGACATGGCCTCCCAAGGCTTTGCCAACAGTGATGGCAACAAAGATGCCTGGACTGTATGCCACTTCATGGAACAGGGCATTAATGTTGGTCCCTGCCAGTCCTATGCCAAGATCATGGGCCTATCTGGTGAGCACATGGGAGCCTTCACTGTGGTCAGCAAAGATGCTGATGAAGCCAGAAGGGTAGAGTCACAGTTGAAGATCTTGATCTGTCCCATGTATTCCAGCCCTTCCCAATCAGTGGAGGCCAGATTGCTTTGACCATCCAGACCAGCCCTGACCTACAAAAACAGCGGTGGCAGGAAGTAAAAGGCTTGGCTGACCAAGTCCCGATCATGTGGACTCAGCTGGTCTCCAGCCTCAAGAAGGGAGGGCTCCTTCCACACCGTGACAGCACATCACTGAATGGACTGCCATGACTGCCATGTTCTGTTTCAGGGGACTAAAGCTTGAGCTGGTGGAGAGGCCAAGGAGTTCTTCATCTGCATGACAAAGGATGGACACACCCCTGCGGCAGGGGGCTTCCTTGCCCAAGCCTTTCTCCAGGTCACTGAGTAATTTCCCTGTGAGAGGGACCAGAGCCGACCTTCCTGTCTACAGCCTCCACTGTTGTGAGATTCAAACGGAAGAAGGAGGGTGGATGGTGGCAAGCAGGTCATTCTTTCAACCACAGTACTTAAACACTCAACCACTGAATAAGTTTCTCAGAAAAGAACATGTAGTGAAATAGGGCAGAGGCATCTGTGGTGGGTGTCTGAACTTTGTGGCTCAAAACCAAGCTCCTGCTCATCCTTTAACTCCAGCTATTCCAGAAGAGCTTACAAAAAAGACATGGCCCAAAAAACCCCATCGATCATGCCATTGTGAAGTTCCAGAAGCTTTAACTGCAGCACATTGTGGTGTTGGGGACACCTCTGTAGATCCAGCATGAGAATAGCACCTGTGAGAGGCATTGCGGGAAGACCTGGCTCTAACATTAGCAGGCAGCCTCGTGTTTGTCCGCTCGTGATTGAGCAAGCTTATCCACACACCTCGTTACAGAAATCGTGTTTCATGAAAACCAGCAAGTGTGCTGCCGCTGCAGCCAGGGAAATAAAAGATGCTGTTTCCTGTCTTATTTAAGAAAAAGAAAAAGCTCTGCTGTTTAATGCTTTCGGGCATTTTAATGTTCTTCTCTTCTCCCTTCGTGTTGCTGTTCTTTCCCTTCAGCACAGAGCTTTATAACCAGCCTCAATTTTCATCCTGTTCTACTGCTCGATTGACCATCAACCCCAGCCTATAGGGGTTAGTTCAGCATCCTCTTCAGTGATTGTCTCCTGTCGGGATGCTCCCTCTGCCTGGTTGGTCCTCTTCCTCCATTCAGTGCAGTAGTTCAGTCTCTCATCTCACATCAGCAGCAGGCAGGGCAGGGCAGCACCAGGGCAGAGGAGTATCTGGGCTTTGGTTTTAACCTGTGTGTGCTGCCGGCTGGACTCAGGCTTCACCCTTTGGAAAGATCACCACCGTCTGCTCCAATCATGTAGACTTATTACAGCCTGGTTTCTTTGTTATAATAAAGTTTCTATAGCCCCCGCCCCCCAAAAATAAAAAGCATTGGCTATTCAACCACATTTCCATAAAATAGAAACTCAGCAAGTGATCAACTAAAGACTATAGTAGAGGTTAGTTGGTACAAAGGGAATTTCTCTTTATTGCTGTAGAGTTCATCTGTCCTGTTTCATGGGGTGCCTGGGTGGCTCAGGCAGTTAAGCATCTCCCTTCAGCCCAGGTTATGATCCTGGAGTCCAGGATCTCCCCCTCTGCCCGCTTGTACATGCGCACTCTCTCCCCCCCAATAAATCAATCAATCAATCGATCAATCAATCTTTTTAAAAAATAAATTCCTGGTTTATAAAAATAGTTTCAGTACTTAATTTGCAGAGCATGACTGATCACTATGGCCCTTATAAATTCTTACTTTTAGCCAACCTCAGTGCTATGAAGAAAACATTTTAAAAAAAAAAATCACTTCAACACTTCTCTATAGCAGTGAAGACTATTGGCTCTCCTTTCTCTTTTCTCCCGCTTGTGCCTCACTCCTACTCCTTTTCTGTGCCAGATATTGCCTAATCTTAACTTTTTCCTTATTTATGATGATTTGGCCACTCATTTCAGGAAACCTATTTAGTCTTAAAATTGGTACTGAATAATTGTTTTCTTTAAAACTGAGGCTGATTTGGGGGTGCCTGGATGGCTCAGTTGGTTATCTGCCTTTGCCTCAGGTCATGATCCCGGGATTGAGCTCCGTGTCAGGGCCCAGGGATCATTCCCTGTTCAGTGGGGACTCTGCTTGTCCTTCTCCTGCCTCTCCCCCCTGCCCCGACACCCTAACTCGTGTACTCTCAATTGCTCTCTCTCAAATAAGTAAATATATACATAATCTTTTAAAACTGAGGCTAATTTTAATTAGATGACTTTGAGATTTTCATAATTCCTGAATTTGAAATATTTTGGGATTTCAAATAAGCCAACTGAGGATTTTAACTCAGGTTGTAGTGAAAGCCATAGGCTCACTCATCTGTATCCCCAGCTCCCAGTGAAAACACAGAGGAAAATAAAATTTACAGACAGAAGTTTGTAAATTCATAACAGCATTGAGAATGAGAACAGATGGAGTGACCATCAGCAAAGCAGAGACTTTCCAGGTTTTAGAAGACAGAAAGCAGATGGCATCGATGGGTGAACCAGGGTAGAAGAAGCCCCAGGCCGGCATACCCATGAGGAAAGCTGCAAGTGGAATCTCTTCTTCCCCATAGATTGCTGAAGAGCCTTTAAGCTGAGGCCGTAGGAACAGAGCAGAAGAGATGATAGGACAAGGTATTATATATGTGTATATTAAGAGCTAACTGGATATCCTACCCACATACCAGCCCATACAAGTGTTGCAGTAACATTGGTTCCTGTGCTAATTTTGGAAATCTACTTTTGAAAAAAGTTTCTTTTTAAACTCTCATTTTGAGGAGGACTGGGAGTTCCAGTGAAAGTGTTAGTGACTGAAGGTAACCTCTGCTTGTTTTGGTTTTTGGAGAAGAAATCTAACCTGGCAACCTGTTCCTTGCCCGTGAACCTTGAAGTGAGCTCCTCTGAAAATGCCAGTGAACGTGAAGTCTCCAGATCTGTCATGGGAAGGAGATCTAGTCACCACCAGAAAAACCTGCTTTGCTGGACTGAGGAAGCTAGAGGAAGAAAGCCTAGCCAGTGGTGACTTGAAATTAAATAAAATGTAGTATGCTATTATTGCCAGATTAGTATAGGATGTAAATTAACAATTCACAAAATAACTAAGTAAATGGAAAAAATATTCACCCTCTTCATGTAATCAAAGATGGAATAGAAATAACGAGATCTTTTTTCTAATATAAAAGCAGATTTTTTAAAAAGAATTCTGATTGCTTAATAGGAATGTTGTGAACAGTTAATTATACAGTCCTATTGAAAAGGAGTTGAATATTATGTCTGCTAAACCTTAAACAGTCCATTCATTCATTTCTGTTTCTTGGAGTCTACCTCATGAAAACATTTTAAATGTAGAAATAGATGGTCATTCATCGTTACACTAAATAATTCTAACCGGCTATAACATTTTATATTACAGGTCTTGGTAAGTAAGCTTCTATAATACATCTACAGAATGACATACTAAATAGCCATTAAGAATTATAGCCAGGAAATCAATAGAACAACCCAGAAGAACAAGTATGACTTAAGTGGAAAGGGATGCAGAAGGCAAACTTGTGTGTTTATAACCTCTTCCCATGGTGTCTCAGTACTTGATTGTGAGATCCTTGAAGTCAGGGATCCAGACTTGCTTATCTTTGTGCCCACCCACTACTGCCCCCCACCCCATGCCTTGGCATGGTACCTGACCCTCAGTAATTATATGTTGGCTCAGAAGATGGGCATAGGAAAAACAGGAAGGAAATCCAAAAGTAAGCCAAAAGATGAGAGAAGCCACTTTACACAGAGAGAGCTAACTTACTAATGAAACATGCATTAAGAAGTGGAATTTAACAGATGTCTTCATGTGCACTTAAATTCCTTAAAAATATTTCATGTGCTAATGATTGTTTACTGTTAAACTTTTTGTCAGTATTTCTTCTAATATCTAAGGGGTTTTTTTTGAAATTTATTTCAGAGAGATCGAGAGAGCATGCGCATGTAGGGGGAGAGGGACAGAGGGATAGAGAAAGAAAAACTCAAGCAGACTCTGCACTGAGCACAGAGCTTGACCCTGGCGCAATCCTATAACCCCAAGATCATGACTGGAGCCAAAACCAAGAGTTGGTCACCTGACCATGCCACCCAGGCACCCCTCTAATACTAAGGTTTGATATAAGTCTTATTTAGTTGAATAATTTTTAAGCAGGATTATTTAGATATAATTAGTTCAATTATTTTTTTCTGGTTGCATTTTTTAAATTAGCAAAGCTTCCATAGACAGTATGAAGTTCATAAGTCTATAAACAAGAGAAACTATAACAGTATATATTATTTATATTTATATACACACACACACATATATATATTTAATTTATAGCTCACACACAGTAGAACCTAAAGCAAATATAAGTTGCCCAAATTATACTTTTTTGTTAGAGTTGTTAAGCATCCAGGCTCTGAATATTTTTTTTTATCCAATTTTGTAGCTGGTAAATTCAGTAAATAACACTTAATGTATTTAATTTTCAGATAAGTAACATTCTCATGGTTCAAAATTCAAATGATTACTTTCTGTTGTGTATCCTTCCAGAGTTAGCATAGGAATACAGAAGCAATATGTATATTCTTTATAATAATTATTTACTGTTTTCCTAATAAACTACATAATCTTATTTCAGAAGCACATTTAGGTGTTCAAAGACAGATGTTAAAATAGCTGTAGATAGTGATTTACAGCTATTTTACTCTTTTACCTTTCGGGTTCCACCCTGTTATTTATTTCTCAGCATTACTGAATCAAGACATGAGGTGGTAACAAAACCACTGAGGCCAAGGTGAAAAAAAACACTTATACTTGGGCTATACTTAGATTCTTATTTTAAATTATTTTGATCTATTAAAAGATCAGTATTGATTTTCATAATTTCCTTTCATGAATTCTCAATACCTACCCCTCCCCACCACAAAAAGCTGCTTGTTCCTCTTCTTTTTTCTTACCCATGTCCATTCTAGGCAGAAAGTTTGGTGATTTGGGTTGAACTTTCCTTTCCTTCACCTCTCATATCTAATCTGTCCCCATATTGAGTGTCTCTTGAATCCATCCATACCCTCTCCCTGGTCCACAGTCAAGTCCACGTGGGCCTGTAGCCTTCCAGCCATCTGCCTGCCTCTGAGTCATAGTCTCTCGCTTCAAAACTCGTGGTGGGTCTCCACTGCTTGGAGGACAGGAATCTAAATCCCTAGTACATCCCTAGTACATTTTCTTTCTGTTTCTGCCCCTTTTTACTTCTGGCTTCATCTCTCACTCTCGCTCTGGGAGTCACCTGGTCAGCTAATGCTTTGTCTTTCAAGTCTCAGCCTTCCTCATTTGTTCCAGAGAATTTTTGTTAGTTTTAACTGCCGCAAGGGCTTTACCTTTGTGGTGCTGTTAGTAATTTTGCCCTGGGCTGAATATATGCTGCATATAAAGGTAGGATCTTCTAAAAAGATGAATGTTTATTTCCTATACTTACCATATTAGACATCTTACATAATGCTGTTTTGTTCATGTTAACTTTGGCTTTGCAAATGAGCAGAGACCCAGGGAGATAAAGTAATTCGAGCCTTTGTGATTTTAAGGGTGTAATTTGATATCTCTCATGTTTGGCAAGTCATATAAATTTATTCAGACAAAGCAAAATGTTAGACCATCTTTAAGCAGTTTCCAGCTACTGTACCCTTATAACAGTATTATTTTCCTTAGTTCAGTCTTTATTGTAATTTTGTATCCTCCTTATTCAGTGCAGCTTGAATTGGAAAATATTATGTCGTTACATTTCAAAAATAAAACAGTGCCTCAGGGACTTTCTAACTTGGATATTGATCTTTAGAGCTTGATTGTATACTTTAAAATGAAGATCTCCTATGAGTTTAGGGCGTCAGTTACTACTAATGTTATTTATTATTTCACCTGGACTTCTTCCACCTTCTCTTTTTCATAATGACTAATTAATAAGGTTTTGCTTATAAATATTCAAAACAGTAGTTTCTCTTGTCACTTAAAATTTGTCATAGATTTATTGGAATTCCAAAAGTATGAAATAAAAAAAATGATTGGACTTCATCAAAATTGAAAGCTTCTTCTCTTCCAAAAACAGGTAAGGAAAATAAAAAGATAAGCTACAGATAGAAAATATTTTCTTATAAAGGCTTTTATACGAGAAAATATAGAGAACTCTTACAACTCACTGAAAAAACAAAAACCCAATTTTTAAAAATGGGCAAAAGATTTGAACACCAAAGACATATAGATGGTAGACAACCACATGAAAAGATGCTCAATATGATTAGTTTTTAGGAAAATTATAACCACAGTGAAATACTGTTACTCAAACTATTAGACTGACAGTTCCCGGATAGAAAGCAACTAAAAATCACATACATGTTAGTGGAAATGGAGAAGGGCATAGCAACTTGGAAAACATATTTAAACATGAAATTACCATGCAGTTTAGCAGTCTCTTTCCTAGATATTAACCCAAGAGAAGTGGAAACACATACGCATACACATATATGCGCGCACACACACAAACTTGTATGTTTATAGCTTCTTCATCTTTAACATATTTTAAATGGAAACAACCCAAATAAATGTAGATGGAGAAGCAAATTGTGCTACTTCCAGACAATTGAGTACCATCCAACATTAAAAAAAGATGTATGCACCACTGGTACATGTAACAATATGGATGTATCTCAAAAGCCATAGCTAAGAAAAAGAAACCAGGCACAGAAGTCTATATGTATAATATGGTCCATTTATATAACGTTCTGGAAAAGGTGATAGGAACTAAAGTTGGATCAGTGGCTGCCAGGGGATGGGGTCAGAAGGGAAGCATGACTGCTAAGGGGTAAGAGGAACCTTTTTGGGGGAATGGAAATGTTACGTATCTTGATTGTGGTTGGTTACATGACTATACATTTATCCAAATTCATTAAAAAGGTGATTTTATTGTATTTAAACCAAACTGCCTTTGAAGAAAAGTTAAAGCCAGGTTTCAACATCAGAAATTATCTTCACAATTTTTTTAAAGATAGATAGTAGATAGATAGATAGACAGATAGATAGATAGATAGATTTGAACAAGCAAGAGAAGGAGCAGTGGGGATGGGCAGAGGAAGAGAGAGAAAAAAAAAGAAGCAGACTCCCTGCTGAGCAGGAAGCCAGACATGAGGCTCACTCCCGGCACCCAGAGATCATGACCTGAGCTGAACGCAGATGCTTAACCACCTGAGCCACCCAGGCCCCTGTATCTTCACAAAATTAAGGGTAAAGAAAACTCTAGGACATAGATCAGAGGACTCCTAAATCAGGTCCTTTGTCTTTTGATTTAGTGGTCTTTTTTTTTTTTTTTAATAAATTCTTCTATATTAAAAAAATAGTATTTTTCATTACCAGATTTTGTGCCTTTACCAACATACAATCTTCTTGCCCCCAAAACAGGATCTTATTTTCATTTATTTGAGTCACCCTTTATAAAGTTACCTAGGTACATTATTAAATTCTCATGTATATCTTAGACCATTTTGTTAATCTTTTTTTTTTAATTTTTTTTTCAATTTTGTTAATCTTATTCTGTTATGTACCCTTTGTGAAAGCTGTTGTAAATTCAGGCTTTTCTTCCATTTTATATATAAACTTTTTTTTTAAAATTGTTAGACATTTGGTTGTTTCCCGTTTTGGCTACTGTGAATAAAACTGAACATTCTTGTACAAGTCTTTGTGGACATATGTCTTCATGTCACGTACCTAATTGTAGGAGTAGAACTTTGGGTCGTAGGATATGTATATGTTTAGCTTTTTGAGAAATAGCCACTTTTGAAAATGATTGTGCCTTTTTTTTTTTTTTAAGATTTTATTTATTCATGAGACACAGAGAGAGAGAGAGAGAGAGAGAGAGGCAGAGACACAGGCAGAGGAAGAAGCAGGCTCCATGGAGGGAGCCTGATGTGGGACTGGATCCTGGGACTCCAGGATCATGCCCTGGGCCAAAGGCAGGCGCTAAACCGCTGAGCCGCTGAGGGATCCCCAATTGTACCATTCTTATACTTCCATCAGCAAAGCATGAGTTCTCATAGTTCAACATCCTTGCCTACATTCAATATTGTCTTTTTAACTTTAACTTCTAGTGGGCATGAAGTAGGATATCCTTGTCACTTTAATTTGAATTTCCGTCTGATGTGGAGCAACTTATTATGAACTTTTTGGCCAAAGAAATAACCTTTTATGAAGTATTTATGAAGCTCAAGTATTATGCCCAGTTTTTATTGGGTTGCTTATATTTTTTCATTAATTTGTTGGAGTTATCTATTCTGGATGCAAGCCCTTTTACAGACATATATGTTGTGAATATTTTTTCCCAGCCTGTAGCTTATCATTTAATTTTCCTAACAATCTCTTCTGATGAGCAGAGGATTTTAGTTTTAATAGTTCAGTTTTTCAGGTTTTTTGTTTGTTTGTTTGTTTGTTTTTGTACTTAATATATTTTGTGTCCTCTCTAAGAAATCTTTTTTCTCCCTCAGGGTCTCAAAGGTATTTTCCTATTTTCTGAAAATTTCATATATTAGCTTAACATTTGAGTCTTTCATACATGTCAAATTAATTTTTTGGTGTAGTGTGAGACATGCATAGAGGTTCTTTCCTCCCAAGGTTTATACAATTGTTCTAGGACCATTTGTTGCAGATTGTCATTCCCACCATCTAATTGCTTTGACCCCTTCTCCCATTATACATTCTAACTGGTTCTTTGAAAGAATTCTATTTTGGGGGATCCCTGGGTGGCTCAGCGGTTTAGCGCCTGCCTTTGGCCCGGGGCGCAATCCTGGAGCCCCGGGATCGAGTCCCGCGTCGGGCTCCCTCTTCCTGTGTCTCTGCCTCACTCTCTCTCTATGTCTATCATAAATAAATAAAATTTTAAAAAGAAGAATTCTATTTTTTATATAACAAAGTTATTAATAGAATCATCTATCCTTTGAAATCTCGTTAGAGCAGTTTTTTAGTTGATTCCTTTGACTTAAATGTTACCAATTAATAATGATCATTTACTCCTTATATCTCTTTCTGATGTCATCAGGTGCTACTTTCAGGACAATGCAAAAGAGTGATGGTACTGGGCATTCTTATCTTATTCCTGACAAAAGCGTTAATGGAAATGCTTTTATAAAATGCTTTTATCGTGAAGCATGATGAGATTTTTTTAGGGTTTAGTTTTAAGGTCACCAGTTTCTGTATTAAGTGAGTACCAATAAATTTCTACTTTACTATGTTTTTATAAGTAGTGAACTTTGAATTTTATCAAATATTCTAGACCTTATAAATATACTAATACAATTATTTTCATCTATTAATATGAGGAATTATATTGACCTCCTAAAATATAAAGCTATTCTTGCAATATCTGGTTGAACCCCACTTGGTCACTTTGGTTTATTCTTTAACATGCTGGATTCTATATGGTAACATTTTTTATTTAAAGTTTTGCCCTGTATTCACATGATAGGTCAGTTAATCTACATTTCCTTTAGTCTCTTTGTTAAGACTTCATCAGTGTTAATCTAGATCTCTGAGGATAATTGGAAACATTCTCTGAAACATTAAATAGTATTGATAATACCCGTTCTTTATTTTTTAAAAAGATTTTATTTATTTGAGAAACAGCGAGAGAAAGCGCACAAGCAGGGAGGAGTGGGAGAAGCAGGCTCCCCGCTGAGTAGGGAGCCCGATGGTTAGTGGGGCTCTATCCCAGGACCCTGAGATCATGACCTGAGCCGAAAGCAGCCACTTAACTGATTGAACCACCTGGGTGCCCCAATTCCTTCACCCATTCCTGAAGTGGCTGGAAAATTGTACCAGTGGTATTATTTGTGCCTGGTATAAACCTAAATAGTCTTAAATCCCTTTCAAAAAAGAATAGTGTGTCTTGTTTCCTTGCTCAAGTATACTCTAACTCTTCTAAAATTGTTAATTTTATACTAAATTCCTGGTGGGGTTTTTTTGTTTTGTTTTGTTTTTGTTTTTACTGAGCAGATACTCTTAATGCAGATAGGGAGTGTCATGGGTGAGTTGTTTGTATGAAATACTTTACAGGGCCGCCTGGGTGGCTCAGTGGTTGAGCATCTCCCTTAGGCTCAGGTCGTGATCACGGAGTCCTAGGATTGAGTTCCCCATTAGGCTCCCTACTGCCTATCTCTTACTTCTCCCTCTGCCTATCTCTCTGCCTATCTCTCTGTGTGTCTCTCATGGATGAATATAAAATCTTAAAAAAAAAGACTTTTTAAAAAAGATTTATTTATTTATTCGAGAGAGACACAGACAGAGGGAGAAGCAGGCTTCATGCAAGGAGCCCGACACTGGACTCGATCCCAGGTCTCCAGGACCACACCCCGAGCTGAAGGAGGTGGTAAACCGCTGAGCTACCCGGGCTGCCCGAAAAGAAATACTTTTTTGAGAATGAGTCACTAATTTGACGTCTACCTACTTGTGATTAGTAATGGTTTGATAGGAACTAAACTTTAGTGATCATAAACCTTTAATGCAGTTTTGAAATTGGAGGGGAAGTAAATACTTCATTTAACCTCTTTATTACAAGGAATCTCTCATTAAGAAGTTCACAGCTGATATTTTTTTTAGACTAAAACCTAATAATAAGTGCCTTTATTAGGAAAGTCTAAAGACAATAATGAACTCTGGAAATATTAAGATTGTTAGCATTTTCGGTTTTGGTGGGCAGAGAGTGTTTGATATCTTACTTGGTAAGAGTATTCTCTATTCAGTATTGGAGAGCTAGATTGATTGATTGTTAGAAAGTTTCTTGAAGTTGAAAATACAGAGCAGAATTTGGATTGAAGATTTGTGGTCTGAAGCACCTTGACCCCCTTTCTGTAGGTGGTAGGCTGAATAAACCCAAGATATCTATACCTAATCCCTGGAATCTGTGAATGTTACTTTCTATGGCTAAAGGAACTTGATTAAATTAAGGCTATTGAGGGGCACCTGGGTGGCTCAGTCAGTTAAGTGTCTGCCTTCAGCTCAGGTCATAGTCCTGGGGTCCTGGAAACAAGCCCCAGGTTGGGCTTCCTGCTTACTGGGAAGTCTGTTTCTTCCTTTCCCTTTACCCCCTCCACTCTTTTTTCTCTCCTTCCCCAAAACAAAAATCTTTTTAAAAAGTTAATTAAGGATCTTAAGATGGGATGCTTATTCTAGAGAATTTGGCCTGAAGTGTAATCACAAGTATCCTTTAAGAGGGAGGTAGAGAAGGTTTTGACTACAGTAGAAGAGAAGGCGATATGACCACAGAAGCAGGGATTGTAATGATTCAGCCAAGGGATTTAAATTTTTTTTTTTTTTTTTTTTTTTTTTTTGCAAAGGGATTTAAGACCGTTTAAGGGCCAAGGAAAGCCAGTCTCTAAAAACTGGAAAAAGCAAAGAACAGATTCTTCCCTGGAGCCTCCAAAAGGAATCTGCCCAACTGACACCTTGATTGAGCCTTAAGACTCATTTTGGATTTTGGCAACCATAACTGTAAGACAATAAATATATGTTGTTTGAAGCTACTATAGGTTTGTGGCGGTTTGTTACAGCGGCCACAGGAAACTCCAACAGTGTGGCTACCCATCCACTAAACATCAGCGGCAAGGCCTTGACCTGTGGAGTTCGACTCCACAGCCCCAGCCCTGAGAACAGTGTCTTTGTGGAGGAAGAGAGAGAAAGAAGGAAGGCAGGGAGGGAGGGAAAATCAAGGAATTCATATTTCACACAAATATTTTGAGCATGGTATAGGTGTCTGGTTTCTGAATGAAGCAGAAAAACAGTAAGGTTGAAAACTTGAAACCCACCCATAACTGAGTATGTTCTGTAGTCTTATTCTAGGATATCACTTTGAAAAAATTAAACAGTAAAAGGTAGAAGATAACTGAGAAACCAAATACACCATTTGAAATTCAAGGATTCTTGTCTCATTAGTTGAGGCAGGGAAACGAATCCACATACATGGAGATGTCATATTTTATTTAAAATGTAGATTCAGTCCCCCAATTCCTAATTTGAATGAAAGTTCCAACAAGGTAGTTAATTGCACTTGTGTCAAGTGAGTGCAAGAAATAAACAAGCTTATATTATTTTATGACTAGTTCTTTGCTTAAAACATATGTACACATGATACAAAAACCAGAATGCACAAAATGGTATACATTACAAGCCACTGTCCCACTTCTATCCACCAGTGACTTCCTTTCCATCCTCACTGGCAACCGTGTTGTTAACCACTGTTTTATATCGTTTCTGATGTAATAAACAAGTGAATTCCTAAAAAAGCCTTTTCCTCATCTGTGCTTGTTCTGTATCTTGTCTGTGTCTTTTTTTTTTTTTTTTCCCACTTTAACAGTATGTTTGAGCTCCCTCCGTATCACTGGGTAAAGACCATCCTTGTTTTTTGTAGTTAGGGTTACTCCATGCATTCAGTTTACACTTCACTGCAATGAATGAATGTGCCTATTTCTTTACACCAGGGATAAACTTTGTAAAAGGACTAGAAGTAAACATTTTAGACTTGTGGGCCACATACATTCTCTGTTGCATATTCTTTGTTTTGTTTTGTTTATAAGCCTTCAAAAACATAAAACCATTGTTAGCTCAGGGACCATACAAAAAGTGGGCCAAAGGAGCTATAGTTTGCTGACCTTTGCAAACTTAACAACCTGATGGGTAAAACAATAGTGTCCCAATGTATTTTATTTGTATTTCTCTTATCAGTAGAGCATATTAGAGCCATTTATATTTCCTTTTCTATGACTATTCCTATTTTCGGCCCATTTTCCTATAATTATTGTTCTTATTTATAGTAACATTTTATATACGGAAATTATCTCTTTGAAATGAATTGCAAACATTTTCCTCAGTTTTGTCTTTTACTTTACTCATAAAAGATTTTGTTCACTAGAAATGTTTTGAGTAGTAAAATTTGTTGTTTTTTTTAAGATTTTTTATTTATTTATTCTTGAGAGAGAGAGAGAGAGAGAGAGAGGCAGAGACACAGGCAGAGGGAGAAGCAAGCTCCATGCAGGGAGCCCGACGTGGGACTCGATCCTGGGTCTTCAGGATCATCAGGCCCTGGGCTGAAGGCGGCGCTAAACTGCTGAGCCACCGGGGCTGCCCGAGTAGTAAAATTTGTTAGTTATTTGCTGATGAGTATTATGTAATACTTTAGGCCCTCCCATTCTGAAATTATCAAACAACTCTTTCAGGATTGTTTTCTTTCCCCTCTGGTGTTTTGTGGTTTTTTGTTGTTGTTGTTGTTGTTTAAGATTTATTTATTTGAGAAAGAGAGAGAGGGATATAGGGAGAGAGAATCTCAAGCAGACTCTCCATTTAGCGAGGAGCCCACTGCAGGGCTTGATCCCACAACCCTGAGGTCAAGACAAGAGCTGAAATCAAGAATTGAATGCTTAACCAACAGAGTCACCCAGGCACCCCAGTGCTACTGTGATTTTATCATCTAAATCTTTGATCCGCTTGACGTTTATATTGGTGTGAAGAAAATGAATCCAACTTTATTTTTTTTCCAGATAGCTCACCAATTGTCCCAAGTCCATTTATTGAGATATTCTCCATGCTTCCCTCCCCACTTCCATTTGAAATGCCACCTTTTTTACACACTATAGTATATATTCAGATCTATTGCTGTATATTGTTCCATTGATCTATCTAGGCAAGGTTTTGCTTTTGAGTTACAACTCCCGCACTGAATTGCTGTGTGATCATATTTCATTGAGGAACTATAGATTCAGTAAAATAAATAAATGATCAGATCTGTCTGCAACCTTCACCCATACCCCTTCTTTTCACTTCCCCTCACCTCTGTTACAAAGAAGAGGTGGCCCTCCTCATGCATGACCCATCTCCACTCCTCTGGCCCACTCTCAAAGGCACTTTGCTCCTAGAAGCACCCTCTCTCCTATATCATTAATTTCTGTCTCTTTTATTTAGTTATTTTTGAAGTATCGTTAACATACAGTGTTATGTTAGTTTCAGGTGCATAATATTCAGCAATTCTATACATTAGTGCTCATCACATTAAGTGCACTCTTTTTTTTTTTTTTTTTAAGACTTAAGAGTGTTCGGGGGGGTGGTAAGGGGCAGAAGGAAAGAGAGAGAGAATATTAAGCATGCTCCATGCCCAGCACAGAGCTGGACACGGGGCTCCGTCTCATGACCCTGAGATTATGACCTGAGCAAAAATCAAGAGTCAGACATTTAACCAACTGAGCCATCCAGGTGCCCCAGTAAGTACACTCTTAACCCCCTTTGTCTATTTACTCATCCATCTCCCACCCATGTCCTTTTGGGTGACTACCAGTTTGTTCTCTGTAGAAGAAGAGTCTGGTTCTTTGTTTCTCTCTTTTTCTTTATTCATTTGTTTCCTAAATTTTACATTTGAGAGTATTTGTATTTGTCTTTATCCTACTGATTTATTCACTTAGCATTATATCCTCTGTGTATTCATATTGTTGCAGATGGTAAGATCTCATTCTTTTTATGGCTGAATAATATTCCATTGTGTGTATTTAGCACACGTTTATCCATTTATCTATCAGTGAACACTTGGCTTGCTTTCATATATTGGCTATTATAAGTAAGACTACAGTAAACATAGGGGTTGCCTGTCTTCTTGAATTAGTCTTTCGTTTCCTTTGGTAAATTCCCATTTAGTGGAATTACTGGATCATACAGTAATTCTATTTTTAATTTTTTGAGGAACCTCTGTACTGTTTTCCAGAGTGGCTGTGCCAATTTGCATTCTTAAAAACAGTGAAATGAGGGTGCTTTTTTTCTTCACATCCTTGCCAACACTTGTCTTACGTTTTTTTTTATTTTGGCCATTCTAACAGGTGTGAAGTAGTATCTCAGTGTTGTTTTGATTTGCATTTCCCTGACACAACTTGTGATGTTGAGCATCTTTTCATGTGTCTGTTAACCATCTGTTGTCTTTGGAAAAATGTCCGTTCAGGTCCTCTGCCCATTTTTTTAATCAGATAGTTTGGGGGGTTTTTTGGTGTTAGGTTGTATAACTTTTTTGTATGTTTTGGTTTTTAACCCCTTATTAAATACAGCATTTACAAATATCTTCTCCCATTAAGTAGGTTGCATTTTGTTTTGTTGATGGTTACTTTTTGCCTTTATTCCCTTACCTCAGGAGACACATCTAGAAAAATGGTTCTACAGCTGATATCAAGGAGATGGCTACCTATATTTTCTTCTAGGAGTTTTCTAGTTTAGGTCTCACATTTAAGTCTTTAGTCCATTTTGAGGGGTTCTCTTTTTTCCATTTTGAGTTCATTTTTATGTATGTTGAAGAAAGTGGTCCAATTTCATTCTTTTACATGTAGCTGTCCAGTTTTCTCAGCGCTATTTGTTGAAGAGACTGTATTTTCCTTTTTCTCTATTCCTGCTTCCTTTGTTGAAGATTAATTGACCATATAACCATGGGTTTACCTTTGAGCTGTCTGTTCTGTTCCGTCTATTTGTCTGTTTTTGTGCCAGTACCACACTGTTTTGATTACTACAACTTTGTAGTAAATCTTGAAATCTCCAGATTTGTTCTTTCTCAAGATTGTTTTGATTATTCAGTGTTTTTTTGTGGTCCTATACAAATTTTAGTATTCTTTGTTCTAGTTCTGTGAAAAATGTTGGTATTTTTATAGGGATGGCATTAAATCTGTAGATTGCTTTGGGCAATATGGATGTTTTAATAACATTAGATCTCCCAATCCATAAGCATGGAATATCTTTCCATTTGTGTCATTTTCAATTTCTTTCATCAGTGGTTCATAGTTTTCAGAGCACAGGTCTTTCACCTCTCTGGTTAAGTTTATTCCTAGGTATTTGTTTGTTTTTGAAGCAGTTGTAAATAGGATTGTTTTCTTAATTTCTCTTTCTGATACTTCATTATTAATGTACAGAAATGAAACATTTCTGTAAGTTAATTTTGTATCCTGTAACTTTACTGAATTCATTTATCAGTTCTAGTAGTTTTTTGTTGGACTGTAGGATTTTCTATATATAGCATCATGTCATCTGCAAGTAGTGAAAGTTTTACTTCTTCCTTACCAATTTGGGTGCCTTATTTCCCTTTCTTGTCCTATTGTTGTGGCTAGAACTTCTAGTACTATGTTGAATAAAAGTGGTAAGTGGAAATCCTTGTTTTGTTCCTGATCTTAGAAGAAAAGCTCTTAGGGATCCCTGGATGACTCGGTGGTTTGGTGCCTGCCTTCTGCCCAGGATCCTGGGGTCTCAGGATCAAGTCCCGCATTGGGCTCCCTGCATGGAGCCTGCTTCTTCCTCTGCCTGTGTCTCTGCCTCTCTCTCTGTCTCTTATGAATAAATAAAATCTTTAAAAAAAAAAAAAAAGAAGAAGAAAAGCTCTTAAATTTATTGTCATTGTCCCCAATACAGGTAGTATTGATAGTTATGCAAGTACTAGTTATGGAAACTAATATTATTACCATTTGGGCTGCAGCTGCTATAGGCCAGCCCCCTGCCCTCACTAGCATGGACTAGATAGACTCCTCTGCTCTTGCTCCTCCACCATCCGCTCTCCACACACCAGCCAAGCTAATCTTTTCAAGATATAAGTGAAATTATGTCACTGTCTTGCTTAAAAACTCCCTGGTGCTTCCCATTAAAATTATAATAAAACTCAGACACCTCTCCATGGCCTGCAAAGCTTTTTGTCAGTTGGCCTCCCCTTCCTCTCGCTCTCCCCACCATTACTCCCAAGTCTCCATGTACTCTGGCCTCCTCCAGGTCCCTAGAACATGCCGAACTCTCCCATTTTGGGTCTTTGCACTTGTCATTCCTCTGGAATGCTCTTCCCTCAGAGTTGCCTGGTTCTCTCATAAAATTCAGGTCTCAGCTCAAATGCTACCTCTGAGAAGGAGTCATGCTTGACTAGCCTGGTTCAATTTGCCCATCCCTTGCTCTTCATCTTGTGCCTGTCATCGTCTTTATTGCATTTAGCACTATGGAATTTTCTTATTTATGTATCTGTTTGCCTTCAGTTTTAGGTAGGCACAGGCTTCAGTTTGTTTACCATCAAAACAACATATAAACTAGGGATTGGGAGCTAAATTGTAGAATGCCAACTTTTTGAAATGGGGAGAGAGGAGCGTCTCCTCCGTGGGAGCTTCTTGTCTTGCATTGCCTCTTGAAAGTATGGGATATGCAGCTCATAATTATTAGGGACTGATTGCACTTTGGAAAAATATCTCTGGGACTTTTCCTTCTTTATATCTAAGTCACTATTTTATCACATTTAAATATTTTACATATTTAAATAGTTATATGAAATAAATGTAAATATTTATATACTTCAAATATTTAAACAGTATTTTAAATTGTTCTGGAAATAAAAGTGTTCTCAGTTGGTGTGACTGCTAAATGTTTTGCTTTCAAAACACACACAGCTCTTAGAGTATACTTAATTGTTTTAAAAATAAGACAGTAGGTACATAGTCATGAAGTTACTTACAGCTAAGTAAGGATCATAATGGTGGGAAGTCATTTTCTGATTCATGTAGGAACATCATGTTCCATCAACTGCTTAGGCTTGGTAGACTTCAGGCTTTTAGTTCCTTACCTGAAATATGCTATTCTTTTTCAATTTCTGAGCAGTGATAGTCATTCATAATCTAATGATCATGTCCTTGGTACCCAAAAAAAGGGAGGGCTCAATTCTTGTTTGTTAAATCGATCAAATTGCTAGCCTCTAAGTATAGATTCTTTACAGTACACTTGACAGCGCAAGCTGCTTCTGCTAAAATGTTTGTTACAAAATAAGAACAGGATCAGAAATTGCATATATAGTGTCAGCTCAAGTTATGCTCCTTATAGATTGAAAGCAGTCTCAAAGTATAACATGTTCATGTTGCTAAATAGATAAGATTATGGATTGCTGTTTTTTTTTTTTTCCTTAAGACTTTTCTGTTTAGGGGGCACCTGGGTGGCTCATTCAGTTAAGCATGAGGCTCTCTTAGTTTCAGCTCAGGTCATGATCTCATAGGTGGTGAGATCAAACTCTGTGTGTTGTGGGAGACTCCTCAGCAGGGAGTATGCTCGAAGAATGTCTCCTACCCTACCCCCACTCACCAGCACGTGCTTTCTCTCTCTCTGTAAGATAAATAAATCTTAAAAAACAACAGCAACAACCAACTCTTTTGTTCGGGCAAATAGTCATAAGGGCCTGATTTCTGGGCACAGCCCAAGAATTGCCCAGCTCTTGGGTGCCTTTAAGCCATTGTGTGAGGCAGAGACCCACAGCAGACTATCCTTGCCCATACCTGTGATTGAATTTCTAGTAGCAATGATGGCTTTATTACTAGTACAGTCTAAATCACTCCCCATGGTTGTCAGACTGAGAACATTTATTTGTTCATTCAACACTTGTGTACTGAATGGTTGATTTTGCCAAGCCATGGTAGTCACAATCAACATAAAGTAACCCAAGCAGACATGACCCCCTGCACTTGGGTTGCTTCTGGTGTATTAGGGAAGAAGACTCATAATAAGCAACTAACACATTCAAGTAGTTTCAACTTGTAATAATGGTTGAGAGGGAGAGTATCAGATGGTATATGAGAGCACAGGGCAGGGGAGAGCCTAACTGATTTAGATTGAGAGTTTCAGGTAAGGCTGAGACCCCCAAAACTGAGAGGTCTTAGCCAGACAGAATGAGAAGATGCCAAAAGGCAGGGACCAGGGGATCCCTGCGTGGCTCAGCGGTTTAGCGCCTGCCTTTGGCCCAGGGCGCGATCCTGGAGTCCCGGGATCGAGTCCCGCGTCGGGCTCCCGGCATGGAGCCTGCTTCTCCCTCCTCCTGTGTCTCTGCCTCTCTCTCTCTCTCTATGTCTATCATAAATAAATAAATCTTTAAAAAAAAAAAAACAAAAAAAAACAAAAGGCAGGGACCAAGAGGCACAGAAGAGTACGTGAAGGACTACAGGAGGCCGGGTGGGGGCCCGATGCAGCCGAGCTGGGAGACACTGGCACAGGACAGAGAGGCAAGCAGGATGAGATGTGGTTTCCAGGAGCTGCAGTTTGGGAAAGCTGTGCTGTGACCAAATAGTCAGAAGATGCCGGGAGGAAAGGCTGCTGCAACCCAGCCCCCTCGAACCTCTAATAACAGAAAGTCTCCTAGCTCGGGCTGCACACAGGCTGGCTGCTGCCACCTTACGGCCTCTTTCTAAGGCCTGGTCCTGGGTGCCCTTGGCACACGGCGGCACTCCAGCTTCTGGAGGAACCTGGTCTTCCCACATGGAGCATGTAAAAGTGGTAAACAGACGCATGTTCTGAAGAAAATGAGGGCATGCAGGATCCAGGTATTTAAGTTAGGTTGGCCCTCCATTCCATGATGTCCCATGGGAGGTGTGATAGACAGCATTGGATTCTGTCTGTAATTCTACTGCCAAGTTCCTGGGATGAGATTTCTTCATTTATAAACTGACAGTGAGCGAACCTTTCAATCAGCAACCTTTTTTGGAGGAGGGCAGGGTGCAGGGGAATCAGTTATTTCTTACTAGAATTAGAAGAACTGTCTCTTTTATTATTGCCCATAAAGGTTAATGTGAGAACAAAGTGATTGTTGAGACTGTTTTCATAATCTGTGTGATTCTGTTCAAATACATTGAATACTCCATTATTGTCTGCATGTGGTTGCATTGGGAAATCTTCACTTTGGGTCACAGCTCATTACTGAAAGCTAGCTGTTATAGGAGAAATGCCCTTGACTTGTATACTTGTATCATCATGGTGTTCTCTGATAAGTGGTTCTTCCTCTAAATGAGCATACTTTGCTGTCTGTTTAAAATCGCCACAATGATTTTATGAAAATGAAAACTAGTATCTTGAAGCCCAAGGACACTGTATCTCTTTCCTACACTTGGAACTCTGAAGAAGATTGTACTGGCTGGTACTTAGTTTTTCATTCTTTCTAGGTTCTTCTTCATCCTTTGCTGAAAATCACTCTGTGACACAAGATGGCTGCAAACAAGCCCAAGGGTCAGAATTCTTTGGCCTTACACAAAGTCATCATGGTGGGCAGTGGTGGTGTGGGCAAGTCCGCACTGACTCTACAGTTCATGTATGATGAGGTAAGTGCCGGTTTTATAATGGGTATCAAAGTTCGGGCTGTAGAGAGTATTTCAGTAGTTTAGTTTTGGTGCTCTTTTAAATGTATACCTGAATCCTTGAAAGCTACTCATTGTATTTCCCATTTTTAAATTTAGAGCCAGCATTTGTACACATCTTGACTTAACAAATCAATAACTCAAGATCCTTAAGAACTTACACTTTAAAAACAAAATAAAACTGGAAACGGTACCTATTTTTAAGCAATCTAACTTTTTGGCTTTTTCATTTCAAATGTTTAATGGAGGTTCCCATCTTGAATTAATAGAAGTGGTAGATATAGTATCTAATCGAGACTTAAAGTTAGCATAATAAGGTGTCCTGTAGTAACTTTAACAGTAATGATTTTAATAATAGTGAAAAAATCAGTAGTATCTGGCATGGCAATACACTCACCATTAGGTAAAAAGCTGTGTCCCTAAAATATAATTAAGAGAAGGTTACAGATTTGTGTGCCTGTATTTATATCAGACTTTACCGCCCAGAGTTAAGGTCATAGCCTATATACAGCAATATATTCTTTCCCCAGAAGACTTTTGTCAAGCCTAAATAATTTAAGAGTTGATAATCTGGTTTAAGCATTTATTCTCAATTCTTCCTTCCAATAGAGAAGCAAGGTTTTATGGTTACTCTTTTTTACTTAATCCTCCAAACAATCCTGCATGGTAGGTGATATCCCCATTTTACAGATGAGAAAACAGGACCTCAGAGAGTTTTCTCAGCCTGCCCAAGAGGAGTGATCTCTAATGAGTAACCAAAGCCTGGTCTCCTGATAACAAATCCTGCAGATCTTACCACCCATTGTCTCCTTCCATTGCCTGTTCATCAGCATTTTTGGCACACACAAAAAAAGCCTAAATCTAATCAGCTCTCTTGCTCAATGGTGACTATAATAAAACATTTGGAAAGAAAGAAGATTGAAATGATACTTGAAATGAAATTGCTGATTTAAGTGTTCAATCTGTTTTCCATACTACTCATTTTAATAGATAGTCTTTCAAAGTAATCGCTTAGTCAGGCCCCTTCTTAACAATAAGGAAGAGGTCAAAAGTAAGACTATTCACATACCTGATGAGTGATAAAGGGCTAAGCTCTCACTTAGTATTCATAAATATTAATATTCACAGTAGTATCTGGTATCAAAATATGTGTCTTTGTTAAATCATCATGTGTAATACTTATAAAATTAGTATGTAAATATGGGTAGACTGTTCTGTAGCCTTTATGGTTACAAATACACTGTGTTCGTTTTTTTTTAAATAATTACATATTGAGTATCCTCCCTGTACCAGGTAGATCGGGGAGCTAGAGTGATGAGTAAAATAGTCAAGGTCCCTGCTCCCAGGGGTTATGTTCTAGTAGGGGGATATGGACATTGAGCAAATAAATAAGAAAATATCAGATAAGGAAAATGAAAATATTTATAGGAACTAATTTTAAAAACATGCAAAAGTATGTATACATACACACATGGTAGCAATGATACACTGATCAAAAATATCAAGGTGAGATTTACAGAGTTGAAGATAGATGGAGGAATGTAAAGTTGTTTAATAGTACTGTTTAAAAAATGAGGCATGTAGAGAGCGACCTCAAGGTTTGTGATTTGCTGTTCTACTAAGTAAATAGCATAAGCCACTTTATTGAATTGGTTCATTTTAGAGAAGAGATTTCACAGCAGCTTTCAATTGACTCACTTTCAAGTTATTTCTACAATTCTGGCATGAAAATTTATATAGAGAATCACATTGAAAGGAGTTGTTATATATTTGATTAAATACACAAATAATCACTTTTGCAGGTGTGGTGTTTTCAGGAAGGGAAAGGCACAGTTTTCAAGCTGTAAACAATCTAGACTTCATCATTCAACCCTTGCTTTTTATAAAAGTGGAAGCCACCAAATTATCTAAAATGAAATATAGAATAGTGTAATTTTTACCATTGGGGAAAGCTGAAGGAAGAGTACATGGGACCTCTCTGTACTGTTTTGGCAACTTCACATGAATCTATATTTCCTCTCTTCTAGTTTGTGGAGGACTATGAGCCTACCAAAGCAGACAGCTATCGGAAGAAGGTAGTGCTGGATGGGGAGGAAGTACAGATCGATATCTTGGATACAGCTGGGCAGGAGGATTATGCTGCAATTAGAGACAACTACTTTCGGAGTGGGGAGGGTTTCCTCTGTGTCTTCTCTATTACAGAAATGGAATCCTTTGCAGCCACAGCCGACTTCAGGTATGGCAGGGACTCATGCCTTTGCACCAGCATACCATGCAGTGGTGTCGTCCCCAGAAACAAGTGGACAACTAGAGCTTGTTACTTGTTAGTCTTTCACCCTGTGTGTAGTTGTGCTTATTCCGTCTTTGATGGCAGTCTGTGACTCCACCCACGGTGTACTTAGACTCAGATACTCGGAATACCTCGAGTAATCTTATAGCTGTCGCAATGCCAGCTGTATTGGAGCGTGAGTTTGTGAGCCTCAGTACCAAAGGTCTCTTATACATTTCTGAAGTATTTCTCTTTGCAGTATAATACTACTGCTGCCGTAATGGTTGACATTTGGATCACATCATAGAGCTCTGACCCAGATTGTAGATCTTTCTGTGTTAGTCACCAGTTTTACAGCCCCTGTGTAATGTTCAGCAGGCACATCGCCATCCTCCTCACAACACAGATCCCCTGACAGCACACACTGATTTTTCCTTTAAGATTTTATTTATTTATTTGAGAGTGAGGGAGAGCACAAGCAGGGGAAGGGGCAGAGGAAGAGGGAGAAGCAGACTCCCTTCTGAGCAGGGAGCTGGATGCAGGACTCAATCCCAGGACCCTGAGACCGTGACCTGAGCCCAAAGCAGCCACTTAACCAACTGAGCCACCCAGGCACCCCTGATTTCTTTTTCTTTTTTTTTTTTTTTTTTAAAGATTTTATTTATTTATTCATGATAGTCACAGAGAGAGAGAGAGAGGCAGAGACACAGGCAGAGGGAGAAGCAGGCTCCATGCACCGGGAGCCCGACGTGGGATTCGATCCCGGGTCTCCAGGATCGCGCCCTGGGCCAAAGGCAGGTGCCAAACCGCTGCGCCACCCAGGGATCCCCCTGATTTCTTTTAATAGAAATAATACCATAGATTGGCACACGAGGTTGTGTTATATAGTATTTTTTATATCTTACCATTTGCTTAATCAAAATCTGTCATCCATGTGGTTTGCAGGGGTGCAGTTGGTAAAGGGGAGAGAGGTTCTAAGAGAAATACAGCATAAATAAGTTCTTGAATAGTCTCAAATATTACGTGTGTAATCAAAAGTATCCCTTTTTTTTAAGATTTTATTTACTTATTTTAGAGAGAGTATGAGCAGGGGGAGGGGCAGAGGGAGACTCCCAAGCAGACTGCACTAAGCATGGAGCCCAGTGCGGGGCTTGATTTGACAACTCTGAGATCATGATCTGAGCTGAAACCAAGTTGGACACTCAACTGACCAAGTCACCCAGGCCCCCCCCCCCAAAAAAAGTATTTTTTAATTATATATATATTTGTTTGTTTGTTTGTTTCAAGTTTGCCTTGGTATGAGGGATGCAAAAGAAGCGAGCATGTAGTGTATCTTTTTCTTTTTTTAAAGATTTTATTTATTTATTCATGAAAGACAGGGAGAGAGAGAGGCAGAGACATAAGCAGAGGGAGAAGCAGGCTCCTCCATGCAGGGAGCCGGATGTGGGACTTGATCTCAGGACCCTAGGATCACACCGTGGGCCAAAGGCAGGCGCTCAACCACTGAGCCACCCAGGCACCCCTGTAGTGTATCTTTTAAAGATTGATACAGCCTAGCTGTAAAAACCATAAAACCAAGAGCAAGGTAGTAACAGAGTAGGAGATGTAGACAGTGCTCATTACAGGGATCCAGGAGGCTTTTGTAACATAGGTGAGCCAGAAGGATAAGAAGGATTTCCACAGACAAGGAAAGAAGTTTTCTGGAGGTTGAGCAAAAACTGAACCTGGCTTTATATAAAGCTTCTTTTTCACATATACTTGAAAGTCCCAGAACTGAAGGAATTTAAAAGAGCATTCTTTGTAGAAAAAACAAAAGTCATTGAGAAACTTTTAAAATGCAGATTAATTTATAAAATTAATTTTGTTGGTTTCTCTAAGGAAAGAGTCATATATGATAAAGTGCAAAGGGTGGCAGGCCCTGGTAACTTATAATCTTGGGAGACATGTTGAAAGTTAATTTAAATGTCGGTGCTTATTCACTCATTTAGCAAATAACTGAGTGTTTGTTATGCAGCAAGTCCTGGTCTAGGTAATGGGATAAATGTTGTCACCATAGTTGCCAAAGACAAAGTGGTATCTCAAGGGAATATTTTTCCACCAAGAGTAAGAATCTTAGGCACTGCTGTGACAGAAAATAAATGAATCATTCATTACTCTTCTATTGTACCTCCGACGTGTTCCCCTTCCCATAAATAAAAATAGTCCCAGTGACTCAGCAGCAACAGGAAAACATTTTTGAGACCATCTGAATGGTTACACACCATGCGGTCTCACCCACAGGGTGTAGCACCAGTGGCAGGGCCTCTCTTGAGCCTTCCTGGGCCTCCCATCACCGAGGCAGAGCCCCCGTTTCCTCATCTGCGTGAGCGGTACGCTTGCAACAGCACCACTAGCACACTTACTACCCTCTCAGAATCACCTTGATTTGTGTGCTTTTTCTGACAAGGGGAAAACTCTTGAGAGCAGGACCTGTTTCTTAGCCAAGTATCTCTAGTACCCATATTTGGCACAGTTCCTGGCATGTATCATACAGGGCATGCTTAGTAAACATTTGATAAAAACGTTTGATAGAAACATTAGAGGCACACCTAGGTGGCTCAGTAGGTTAAACATTGGCCTTCGGCTCAGGTCATGATCCCAGGATACTGAGATGGGGCCCCACATCAGGCTCCCTGCTCAGCGGGGAGCCTGCTTCTCCCTCTGCCCCTCACCCTGCTTTTGTACTCTCTCACGCTGGCTCTCTCTCAAATAAGTAAATAAAATTTAAAAAAAAAAAGAAAGAAATGTTAGAAAACTCTCTTATTTTTTTTAGTTCGCATGTCAAAAATGAAGAAGTTGGACCAGTTTGTAAAGGTACTTTCCTATTCTAAAATTCTATAGTTACCTTTAAATTCTATTTAAAGGGAGCATCACATTAAGTAAAATGTGAATGAAGACTAGCATTGCCTTTCTCTGACATCCAGAAAGGTAGCTAATTAAAACCAACTAATTCACTCTAAGAAATAATGTCTTCTCATCCCTGAACCTAGGAAGTCCATGGGCTTTCCACGGCCATATTTGTGGTAGCATTCATCACACAGTAACAGGAAGTATTGGTCTTCCTGAAGCCCCTGATGCAGAAAACCTAGTAGGTATTTACTAAGAAATAAATTAATGACTATGTATACATATGACCAGAAGTACTAGAGTCAAAGAAACCAGAGTCAGTCTCTGGTAGTTAGTGAGATCAAGTCGTAAGTCTATTGTTGACATCTTCGTTGAGGCTGTTGATCACAAAGGAACCTGGTTAAGAAGGTAACAGCACAGGGATCCCTGGGTGGCGCAGCGGTTTGGCGCCTGCCTTTGGCCCAGGGCACGATCCTGGAGACCCAGGATCGAATCCCACATCAGGCTCCGAGTGCATGGAGCCTGCTTCTCCCTCTGCCTGTGTCTCTGCCTCTCTCTCTCTCTCTGTGACTATCATAAATAAATAAAAATTAAAAAAAAAAAAAAAAAAAAGAAGGTAACAGCACATTGTTGTCACCAACACTGGAAAAAGATTATGACTGGCCAATGTCCTCTTCACAAACACGTAAATTTAATAGGAGTAATGGTGGTGTGGCCATGGTCTTTGCAAGAGGTCACATGAGTGGAGGAAAACATCACAGCCCTCCTGTCCTGTACAGCACACGTCCCCCAGTTCCTGGGCCCAGCTGACCTGGTTCCTTCCTCATAGGGTGGTTAAGGTAAGTACAGATCAGTGAAAGATGGAGGTGACTGTGTGGTCCATAATCTGCTCATGCTAGAAAACTAGGAATTCAGGTCCAGACAGCTGCCTATAAGCGCTGAGTCTGTTGGAATGTTTACGACAACATCGGTAACCAGGTGAATGAAGGAATACTAAAAATAACACTGCCTAATACACAGTGCTCACCAGCACCAGGCGCTGCTCTCAGTGAACAAGATAAACAAGACGAGCTGGATACTAGCGAATTTCATAGATTCTAAAACACACATTCTTTTACATCTTATCATCTCTTAAAATCAGGCCCATGTCTTCTAGTAGAACATCTTTCATTATGACTGGCAGCAGTTTTTCTTAGTGGTGCATAACATAACGCGTGCAGTTAGTGACATTTAAAGCCCATGGCCATTGCGAGCACTCAGTAAAATGCTAGCAGCAGTGGAGGTGGTGGTGGTATTCAGGCAATGCTGTCAAGGAAGCACAGAATAGACAAATGTGAGATTAAGGCTTGGCAAAGATTCGTATTCCGTCTCAAACATCACGAGAGATCGCTGCAAAGTCCGTGTCCTCTGCTAATCTGTCATGCTAATAAATAACCCCATTACTCATCTCCTTTTCTCTTAGTCTAAAATATTGTTCCTGTAGTTTCAAATCCCTTAATAATTTCAAAGGAGGGGCGTCAGTAAGATAGCCAGAGAGTGTTGATTTTGGAAGAAAAGGTCTTTTTCCAGCAATCACTAAGAGCAACTATCATTCGTTGAGGATTCACTGTGTGCCAGACACAAGTCTAGGTACTTTACATTTCATCCTCATAGCACCTGGCTGAAGAAGGTTCTGTGGTTAGCCCCATTTTCCATGTGAGGAGACCAGGGCAAAGAAGCATTTTTGCCCAGAGTCACATGACTGGGAAGGGCCGAGAACCATGACACCTTTAAAACTGGTGATGGCCCATAACTTCTCTCTAAACACAACATCTGGGCAGCCCGGGTGACTCAGCAGTTTAGTGCTGCCTTCAGCCCAGGGCCTGATCCTGGAGTCCCGGGATCGAGTCCCATATCGAGCTCCCTGCATGGAGCCTGCTTCTCCCTCTGCCTGTGTCTCTGCCTCTCCCTGTCTCTCTGTCTCTCATGAATAAGTAAATAAAATCTTAAATAATAATAATAATAATAATAATAAACAACATCTGTACTCGAGAGATGTCTGGCCTGTGTGGAGTTTTTAGAAACATTTAGTGGGACCGGTGATATGAGGCAATCCTCCCCCAATCCTGTGACCCCAGTTTAATCATGAGAGAAACATCAGCCAAATCCCAACTGAGAGGTTTTCTACAAAGTAGCTGCCCAGCATGTCTCAAAACTGTCAAGGTCATCAGAAACAAAGGAGGTCTGGGAACTGTCAGAACCACGTGGAATCTGAGGAGATGTGATGACTAAATGTCATGCGGGATCCTGGACAGGATCCTGGAACAGGGAGAGGACATTAGGTAAAAACTAAGAACATTGGAATAAAATTCGAACTTCAATTAATAAAGACGTCTCAAGAGTGGCTCATTAGTTGTGATAAATGTACCACACTAACGTAAGATGTTGCCTGTAAGGGGAACTTGGGTGCGAGGGTATGGGAACTCTAGCGTCTTTGTGACTGTCCTACACATCTAAAACCATCCTTCCAGTAGAAGTTGATTTTTAAGAAGCATTCAGAGAAAGTTGCATTTGACACTGGGTTTTGTGCCTCTACTGCCGTATTTATGTTCTCCTCGCTAGTGCATATTTCCTTCATCTGTGAAGTGAGTATGTAATTCAGGTGATCGATGGTGGAATAAGGAGGAAGCGTGGCTCATTTCCTACCATGCATGAGCTAGTTGCTATTGTAAAGAAACATGTAAACAAATGCTAATTGCAGATGGGTTTTGTTATTTTGTTAGTATAACATGGGGTAATTTTAATATTTCTTTCTTATTTTCTCTTGTCCAGGGAGCAGATTTTAAGAGTAAAAGAAGATGAGAATGTTCCATTTCTGCTGGTTGGTAACAAATCAGACTTAGAAGATAAAAGGCAGGTTTCTGTAGAAGAGGCAAAAACCAGAGCTGACCAGTGGAATGTTAACTATGTGGAAACATCTGCGAAAACCCGAGCTAATGTTGACAAGGTAAAGGGTGGCCCTCCTTACTGCACATCATGTTAACAATAAGTTGATTCGCTTTGTCTCAGCTCCACTGTGTCTAGAGATTTGTGAAACTTGCAAATGGTGATTTAGCATGTGCTGATTTGTATCCGCCCTGAATGCTCCAGTGCAGCACGTGAGGAATTTCCTACTTCACCTTGTCCTCAGGTTCCCGAGAGACACCGAAACATGAGACTTTTTTCCTCGTGCTGACAGGATTCTGACCTGAATCCCTGCCTTTTTAAAAATTTTTTTCTTAATCCTGATCGGCTGGATAATTTAAAAGGCGTGGTAGAAGTCCTCTGAGCTAACACCTGCCCAACCCCATGCTGGTTCTCCGAAGTAAAGGTGCCTCCCAAGACAGGAGCCCCAGAGAAGAGGGCTTCGAAATCTATTACTACGCTTCCACTCCCCACCCTGTTTTTTCCTCTATCCCATCTTCCACCTTCATTCAGGTGGCCCTTCCCTGAGTCCTGCCTCCTCTCTAGGAGCCAGCCCAGTTGCGTTATTTCATCCTCCTGTCGGAGACGCACATCTTCCAGAAGACTGCCCATCAGCTGAGGCAGGGGCAGGCTCCCTGAGCCCTGCAATGGGGCCTTTGCCAGCCCCCGGCATCTAGGCTGTGCCGAGTGCCTCTCAACTCTAGCTGTAGAATTGTCTCTGAGACTTCACAGACACGGATTCCTGGGTCTTACCCGCAGAGATTTTGATTCATGTGCTATGAGTGGGAGCTGAGAATTTGCATTTTCTGCAAGCTCCCCAGTGGTGCAGACTGCGGCCCTGGCGAGGGCGGGGCTGGGTATAGGCTATTTTGGTTACTCTGGCTGTGTCACGAGCAGACCACCGTTTACTATGCTCTGAGAACCACTGGGCCAAGAATTTGGACGGGTCCCAGTGGAGGTGGCTTGTCTCTGCTCCACAGTATCTGGTGCCTCAGCTGGAAGCGTCTCCGCTTAGGTTCACAAGACTGTTCACACGTGTCTGAGTCAGCCAGTTGATGCTGGCTGTTGTCCAGGGACTCCTCCGTTCCTCACCATGGGACCTTCTCCACGTGTCGTGCTTTAGGCGTCATGCTGAGCCCGGGTGGCTCAGCAGTTTAGCGCTGCCTTCAGCCCAGGGCGTGATCCTGGGGACCCGGGATCGAGTCCCATGTTGGGCTCCCTGCATGGAGCCTGCTTCTCCCTCTGCCTGTGTCTCTGCCTCTCTCTCTTTCTCTGTCTGTCATTAATAAATAAATAAAATCTTTAAAAAACAAAAACAAACAAAAACCCGTCCCTGTAGCAGGGTGGCACGGTGAGCGCCAGGGGCAAGCGTCACAAGGGAAGAACCAGGCAGAAACCACATCACCTTTTATGACTTAGCCTCGGAAGTTATGCAGCATTATTTCCACGTTGTCCTGTTAACTGCAGTGGTCACAGAGTCCCGCCCAGGTTCAGGAGGAAGGGGAATCCACTCCACTTCCTGATGAGGGTGGCAAGGTGCTGGAAAAGCGGGAAGGGGGTTGTTGCTGTGGCCAGTTTGGGGAAATGTAGACTGTAGTCAGGGGTCACCTCTCCAAAGCAAAATAACATTAAATGTGGCGGCTTATAAATACTGTCATTTCACGTACCACAACAGCCCGAAGAGTGTAAATGCCAGATAAAATACCTCAGTGGCTAAATAAAAGTAACTTACAGCAATTATCCAGTTTCTAGAATTAGGTTATATTTGGTTTCTTGCTAAGGAAATAATGTTAATAGTTAGAAGAGCACATACTCATTTGTGTTTATAAGATGCAGGCACTGTAGCCAGCACTAACCAGGTATCTTTAGCCCCGTAAGGTGTAAGTACTCTTCCCATGCTCACTTTTTTAGATGAGGAAACTGAGATGCAGAGAGATTACATACCCAATTCAAGTTCAAAAGGCCTGTGATGGCATCTGCTGGTTCTGGGTGTGGCCGACTCAAGTGCCTGTGTCATCTCCCGACTATTTACAACACACAACAGTTGGAGTACCTGTGGTATCTCCCAGGGCGTATGTCACCCACTATGAAAGCCTGGTACAAGTTTTCTGGGGTAGTGAGTGTTAATATTGTCTCCTTCTATTATATTGGGTAGTATCTTGTTTTGTCACAGAAAATAAATGCTCAACTCCCCTACGAGACATTAAGGGCTCATGCCGTGTCCTCATCTGGATTCCAAATAGACCATCACATCGAAGTTTCAGAGGCAGATTTTGAGTCCACCCTGTAAAAAGCTTCATGATCATCTGAGTGGTCCAGCCAGGGCCTCGCCTGTCTCAGAGGCCATGCCTGTCACAGGGGAGTCACCCAGAAGCAAGGGTCCACCTGGCAAACCTGCTTTTAGACTCACTGGGTGCCAGGTTCACTTCATGACCTTGTTAGTGGCCTTCTGGCTAAATGTCCTGGCTCTTTAATGCATAACTCCAAGATTGCTCTTAATTTTTAAGGAACACCTTGGAGGAATGGAAAGACATTGAACAAGTAGATGTCAAAAACGAGAATATGATTTATTACATAAAGAGCCAATTTTATGTTGGGAAAAGAATTTTAGAAGAAATGTACTGTATTTTTAATTTTTTTTGTCATTAAAAACGTGAACACCTGCTTATTGTATAAGAGAAATTCGTAGCAAGGAGAAAATGTGAGTCACTCTTCACCCAAATTCCACTCCACTCCCCTTCCTTTAAGGTAACCACTACTAACTTAAGTATGTCTTTCCAGACGTTTATCTGCATTTAAAGACCAATATATAGAGTCTAAGGGAAAGTTTGTGTTTGCTTGTGTTTCCCTGTATAAATAGGATTTTTATATATAGTACATTTATTTATATAAATACACACATATATGTTGTATATATATAAAATATTTCTGTGTATGAAGATCATCCATTTCTGTAGTTTGCTTTTTAAATTTTATAACAGGCGCTTGGGTGGTGCAGTTGTTCGGGCGTCCAACTCTTGATTTCAGCTCAGGTCGTGATCTCAGGGTCATGAGATCAAGCCCAGTGATGGGCTCCATCCTGGGTGTGGAGCCTACTTTAAAAAAAACCTTCTGAAGTTCACTCCATAGTGATCTGTGTGCATCAGGAAGCCACAAGCAAGTCCTCTGATACTATATGTAGCTAGTTTGGAAGCTTTCCGCCCGAGCTGGCCAGCTGTGCACTCCAAGCACAGACATTCTAAAATCGCCTCAGGGAAGCCAAGATGCAAGGAGTGAGGGCAGAGACCCCAGGGGTCGTGTTACCCATGTGTTTCAGTCTCCTGCACTCTCTGTGGGCTTGCTTTGCTCAGTTTTTCCCTGTTCTAACCATTCACACCCCTTTGTGTGTTGGTCCTGTGTCCGTTTGACTTAAGCCATTAGTCTCTGGTTGCTTCCTTGCCTTTTTTCCCCCCCCAATAGTTTCCTTGCCTTCTGATTTACTTTCTGTTTCTTGCTTCAGATCAGGAATCAGCCGTTTATCTAAGGAACACTGGTTCTCTTGGGAGGAGTGGTGTTTAGCAGCAACAGCCTGAGGACTAATGTGCTTACTGCTGTTGGGTTGTCGTTGCTTCATGGCCTTTCAGTGAAGTGCTGGGAAATGCGTATGATTGAAAGAAAACAAATCATGAGATCATACTGTTACTGCTAATTCAGTTTTAGCATTCAGGATTCTCTACCTCTTTGACTTTATATCTTACTTAGATATAAGAAAGATGTATCTTCTCTCTTACACTGAAAATCGTCATTCCTAACCCACATAATTGCTCATACACTATCCTGCAGCGTATATATAAAATTCTTCCAAAAGAGTAATACCACTGTTACTATCAACCACTAAATTACAAAGTGAAGTTTAAGATTTTTCTTGTTTTGTTTTTTTGTTGAGGTTTTATTTTTTATTCTTGTATATATACTTGTATATATCTTGTATATAACTACGAACATGTAGTTAGTCTTGTTTTAGTCTTGTTTTAGTTTGACTTTCAGTTTTGGGCAGCTGCTTTTTTGTGTTTATTTTCGTTTTTTAAGCTGTAAAACATTTACATTTCCAAAGTAGAAGTTGTATGACGAGGTATATTCAGAGATGCCTCATTGTTCCGTGTCCCCTGTTCTCTTCATCCTGAAAATAATATTGGTGTTTGGTTTATCATTTCATTGTTTCCATTTCAAATGCAGGCAAATCCACATAACTCCTGTTCTGCACACATGCAGGTAGTTCTCTGCTATCCTTGATAGCACCTCTCTTTTCCAGTTAGTGTTTCCTTTAGACAGCTGGAGGAATGTTTGAAAAGGCCCAGCAGCCGTTCCATAGCATACGTTTGCTTACTTACAACACTCAACAATGCACAAGCTAACTAGAGTTTTTTAAATCTCTGATTTCAGTTGAGTGAGTTCTTAATACATCGGTGTGATGTCACATCTTATTTCATGCTTATGAGAAAAATAAAATAGAAATTATAACAATTTTTTTAAATTCAGAATTTTAGAGTGTAACCCATGAAAGTCACTCTTCCAGGCATCGCACACACACACACTCATGACTGAGCAGTGTGAGCCCACGTCCCTGTAGACCTGTCTGCCCTCAGACATTTGTTACTGACATTTAACTTTTGAGTTGTTACACTAGTAATTTTTAAATGATTATGCGAATATCTCTCATTTGCCAGTTTCTAGGCATCAGAATTGATAAATTCTCAGATATGTTGAAAGAAATTGTTTTCTTCGCATCTGGTATCAAAATGATAAAGGAAGCACTTGTTTTCCTTAGCTTTGTTTCTAAAAATGGAGCTGAAGAAAAGCAAGTCAAGTTATTAACTAGATATTATATGTATATCTATATGTAAACTATAGTTATTAACTATAAATTTTATTAAATTAATTACTTTTAAATGTGAATTAGTAAAATACATTCATTCGTTGTAAGTTACTCAGATGGAATCCACTGAGCTTTAACTTTGGAACTATCATCATTTGTAGGGCTTTGGTCTTTTTTTTTTTTTTTTCCCCCTGAAAATTGGAATGGGAAGATTAGGTTAATGATGGGAACAATTTTACCGAAAAGTGCAATACAGGGAAGTTCCCAGTTTTCCCAGTACCTTGGGGAAGGAGTCTCTGGGGTTTGTTGTTTGCTTGTTTGTTTGTTTGTTTGTTTGTTTGTTTTTAACAGTGATAAAATATACTTTTATTTACTTTCTTGAGTCAGAGGGTCGTAAAAAAATTATTGCTAAAGTAGATATCAGGCAAATAGTAGAAAGGTACTTTAGAAGTCCAGTTACCTTGACCTTGGAGTTTATTTAAACTAGGAGGAAAGGTCATAATGTTTTCATGCAATACATATTTGGTTGTGACAACCGTGACAACAAAAGGATTATGGGATGCTGCACTTGTGATCCATAGAATACACCAATATTGTAGATTGTACATAATTTAAAGAAATGTCTCAAGCACTGTTTGAAATACTGTAATAGCCAATACATAGAGGCATGCTTTCAGGTGGGCACAGGAATGCGGTTTAGAAAAGAAAGAGAAATATCACACTGGAACTACTCAATTTCTTCAAAATCACTGAGCAAGAAAAGCAACATTGAACTTCCATACTGATTTTACACAACTTTTATACAGTACCTTGACTTAAATCCAGAGCAAAAGTTAAGACTCTCTTCCTCTTATTTTTGGTAAACAAGTGCATGGTAAACTTAGATGACTTTTCCCCCTGGATTTTACCTGGGAGTGGCCTTTTTAATGTTTTATTTAAAAGAGGCCAGGTTTGGCGCTTTTATACTGATGTCACCAATGTTAATATTTCTTGGGATCTCAGGAAGATTCATATTCTTTACAGCTGATACAGCACTGCTGGAGCTCCCGCTAAGCCAGCCTCAGATTTCTCCAGTTTATTTTGTGCATCAATTTGTGTAACAGTCTCATTCATGTTGGTCTCCAATACCATTTCCCCCCATCACCATTTCTGCAATAATATTGTGAACCTTATCACATGGAAAATTAAATCCAGTTCACATTTTCAAAACACTTGTCTAATATTTCCACAAAGACTTGAATTAGATCTAAAATGCCAAGTTCACTTTCTGAATAATCCACACAGAAGACAAAATACAATGTTGCATAATGTCTATACATCAGTTTGTTGTCAGATCCTCCGATTAACAGTCCTCCGTCTAGGAAATTACAAACATTTCCATCCCTCTTAGCTACCAAATGGAATGTCTCCCTGCTGATGTGCTGTTGTGTATCTTCACTGTCGGCTGGTAGGACTTGGAGAGCCGTGGCTTCCCGTGGTTGTTGAAGCTGAGGATCGCCTTGATCATGGCTGAGCCGGGCGGACCGGGTGGGACTGAGTGGGGGCCGGGCGGGATCTCAACGGCGATCCTTCCCCGCCGGCCCCCTCCCACCGAGTCTCTCTGGTTTTGTGTCATCTTCTCCTTGTGCTCCCCAAACAGGAACCCTTAAGTCGTCATTCTTAGCTTATTTCCAAGGTTTGCTGCTTTGGTTCCAAGAAGTACCAAGCTCATTTGATATGTTGGTTTTATTTACCCTGTTTTCTTCTTTCTAGGTATTTTTTGATTTAATGAGAGAAATTCGAGCCAGAAAGATGGAAGACAGCAAAGAAAAGAATGGAAAAAAGAAGAGGAAAAGTTTAGCCAAGAGAATCAGAGAAAGATGTTGCATTTTATAATCAAAGCCCAAACTCCTTTCTTATCTTGACCATACTAATAAATATAATTTATAAGCATTGCCATCGAAGGCTCAATTGACTGAAATTACTTTAACAATTTGGAAATTGTTATGTATCACTAAAAGCATGAATTGGAACTGCACTGAAAGTCAAATTCACTTAAAAAAGAAATTAATGTGGCTTCACCAAGAAGCAAAGTTCAACTTCTTTCATAATTGCCTACATTTATTGCAGTCCCGAATGTAGCGTGTGGGCTTGTGTTTTGCGGGCAGTCTTTCTGGAACTGTTAGAGCTGAGACGGGGTGGGGGGAATGGGAGGAAAGGCTACTTCCTCTGGTTTATTATAAAGCTTAAATTTTATATCATTTTAAAATGTCTTGGTCTTCTACTGCCTTGAAAAATGACAATTGTGAACATGGTAGTTAAACTGTACCACTTTTTTTAACCATTGTTATGCAAAACATAGAAGAAAAGTTATTGGCATGATTGTTGCATATAGTTAAATTGAGAGTAATTCATCTGTGAACCTGCATTAATTACCTGGTGATTAACGTAGAAAAGTGGTGTAAACTTGTACATGGAAATTTTTGAATATGCCTTAATTTAGAAACCGAAAAATACCCGGTGACATCATTCTGGGTGTGTCCTCACTGGTGCCGGGGGCCTGTCGCCGCGTGTGTCCTGGTGAGAGAATGCTTGCTTGGTATGAAGTACAACTTTTGTATAGAAGATTCTTGAAAAATAACCTGTCTGCTAGGAGTCTGTCCAAAATTTAAAATGTGTGCCATACTCTGGTTCTTGAAAGTAAGGTTCCAGAGCTCCTTGATTGCTTTTAATTAACTGTAAGGTAGTGTGAAATGAAGGGCCAGCATCTACTTGTAAGATAATTTTAGACTGTGAGGATTCAGCACAGTTCTGTTTCAGTGAGCCCGTTTTTCTTTAAGACGCCGGTCCCTGGAAATCCCTTCCACAAGTGGTGAGCCTGTGTGAGGTTGTTGGTCTCTCCGGAACGGGGCACACGGAGAACGTCACTAGAGCCGAGGCCCTTTGCACTGGAACACTTGGGGAAAGCCTGGGTGCTTGCCACCTGGCCATTTCTCAGTGTGCGCTCAGGAGGCTGCAGTTGGGCTCGGGGAGTGCTCGGGAGTCTCTCTGGTCCGCGTTCATAATGAAGAATGCCAGAGCACGGTTCCCTAGAGTTAACAGCCGGCGGGCAGCCTGAGTGTAGTGCGGAAAGCACGTGTGGCACACGCAGGCCAGACGTTAGCTTGTGTCGCCATTGTGTGGTGTGCCCACTGGGAAAATTCTAGCATGCTATTCGGGGACGTAGTTTCAATGGGAAATACACCACTGTCAAGAGGTTTCTTTTCTTCTTCGGACTGGGACTAAGGCAGTTGATTCAACAAAGTTCGTCTTTCTTTTCGCTCAGTCCTAATTTCCACAAGTCAAAGGTGTGTTCAGGCATTCCAGGTAACAGGTGTGTACGTAAAGTTAACAAAAATAGGCTTTTTAGGAACTCTCAGCTCTTTAGATATTACATCTGACTTGTCATGTTAAATATTTGTCCTTAAAGGGTTTGAGATGTACATCTTTCATTTCGTATTTTTTCATAGGCTATGCCATGTGCAGAATTAAAGTTGCCGATGTAACACTGGCCCGGCGGGCCCAGCGATCTCCACGTGTACTCATTGCAGTCTTATTTAACCAGGGGTCCTAACCACTAACATTGTGACTTCGCTCTGAGACCTTTCCTCTCCTGGGTACTGAGGTGCTATGAAGCCAACTGACAAAGATGCATCACATGTCTTAGGCTGATGCCACTACCCGATTGGTTTATTTGCAATTTGAGCCATTTAAAGACCAATAAACTTCCTTTTTTTTAAATGCTTGTGGTGTTACTTGATGTTTATAATATATATAACACGTAGCGTTCAGCTTTATCAACCTGGGCACCTTGACCAGAGGTCTTAAAACTGCTAAATCTCAGGGCTCCTGGTGGCTCAGTCAGTTATGCATCTGCCTTCGGCTCAGGGCATGATCTCGGGGTCCTGGGATCGAGCCCCGTATCCGGCTCCCTGCTCAGCAGGGAGTCTGCTTTTCCCTCTACCTCTGCCTCTGCTTGTGCGCTTTCTCTGTCTCTGTCAAATAAATAAAATCTTAAAAAACAAACAAACAAACACTAAATCTCGAGCTCTCAGTTTAGGGTTTGCTTTTGTGTAACCCCAGATTTCCTAGACAGCAGCATCATTGGTCAGCGGCAGCCCAGGCTCAGAAGCAGGCAAATCCTATTGCACAATTACGTGGGAGATACCCTGGGTGGTCCCGAAGGTCACGGTGTGTGCTGTACTTTCAGAATACTCCCAAAGTCCCGAATGGCTAGGTGACGGTTTTATATGCACCTTCTAATCAGAATGATCCTCATGTATCATTTAATTTCCAGATTGTGGCAGGAGTCCCCACCCTGCTGTCATTTCATCAAGCTTCAAATCATTCATTCTGTCTGGCGTCGCATGTCCGGTGGGAAATGGTATATTAACTGTCAGCCAGCCTGGGTTAGAACCGATTGGCCCCGTACTGACTCAGCACTGCCTTGCAAAATCCAGTTGATCTTAATTTCTTAATTCATAAGCACATGTAAGTTATAACTGATGTAGTTTTAACCTCCCTCGCTGGACCCATCTTTTTTAAAGTATTTCTTTTGGGGGGGGGAGAGAGCACAAGCACACGAGTGGGATGGGGGGCAAAGGGAGAGAAGCAGACTCCCCGCTAAGCCTGGAGCCCAACATGGGGCTCAATCCGACAACCCTAGATCATGGCCTGAGCCCAAACCAAGAAGAGTTGAACGCTTAGCCGACTGAGCCCCTGGGCCCACTTTTAACACCAGTATGGGGCATGATGCTAAATGTACACCAAATAAAGGTCAGGTTAAGTTCCGGTCCTAAATCAGAGCGTCATGTCTCAAAATTGTGCAACAAGAACGTAAAATGTATTTGGCAACCTTGCATCACTACCTGTAGAATAAAAGCCTCGAAGTGTTTACCAAAAGCGCCTGCGA
The DNA here is from genome assembly GCF_053574225.1 of Canis aureus. NCBI lineage: Eukaryota > Metazoa > Chordata > Mammalia > Carnivora > Canidae > Canis > Canis aureus. Next base: position 46,347,062 of record NC_135631.1, read on the forward strand.
GGTTGTCGAGGTTGTCGAGGTAGTCGAGGTAATCCTTTGGATTGAATCCAGTGGTTGAAGCCTCCTTTAGCCGCTGACTTGGGAAGTCAGGATCGGCGGGTAAATAGAGGGTTTCCTGCGTGCTTTTCGTACATAGTGTGTCCACCTCGTGGGCACGGGCGCTGCTGGGAACGCAGCAGGGGAGGGACAGGCACCAGTGCCATTCCGGAGACCCATGCTGCAGAAAGGAGCTCTGCCCCTTGCGGAAGGAGGGGAAGTCAAAAAAAAAAAAAAAAGATCAGGGCTCCTTACTCTGGGCTACACCCCCTATTTCTTGATTGTCAACAGGTAAAACAATCACAACAATAAGGGGCGCCTGGGTGGCTCTGTTGGTGGAGCATCTGACTCTGGAGCATCCGACTCTTGACCGAAGCTCAGGTCTTGGTCTCAGGGTCGTGGGTTCGAGCCCCGCGTTGGGTATGGAGCCTACTTAAAAAAATAATGTTATGATAGCAAACCGCGCATCCTCTATGCCAGACACCGGCTATACGTGTTGGAATTTCATATTCCTCCCATGAGGCCGGTGCCATCATTACCCCCTACTTTGCAGACGAAGGAACCGCCAAAGAGCAGTGAGGTCCCGTGTCGGGGCCCCAAAGCCCCAGGTGGCGGCCCTGGGGCGCAGGGGGCGGAAGGGGGGCAGGGTGAGGAGCAGAGGGCAGGCTCGGCGGCCGCACGAAGGTGGGAGCCCCCCGCCCCCACCCCCGCCCCCACCCCCACCCCCAGGCTTCCCGGGCCGGGGCCACGCGTGCTGATGACGAGCGTCCTGGACGGGACCGCTCGGGCTGCCTGTGAGCCGGCCGGGCGCTGGGGCGCAGCCTGGTTGCCAGAGACAGGCGCCCCTCAACCCTGGGGGCGGCCTCCCGGGCGCCTGGAACCTCAGGAAGGAGCGGCGCCCCTCTGGGGGCGGGGCCTCGCGGCTGAGCGGCTGCCTTGGGCCCAGGCCGTGACCCCGGGTCCCGGGATCGAGTCCCGCGTCGGCTCCCCGCATGGAGCCTGCTGCTCCCTCTGCCTGTGTCTCTGCCTCTCTCTCTCTCTCTCTCTCTCTCTCTCTCTCTCTCTCTCGGTCTCTCATGAATAAATAAATACAATCTAAAAATAAAAGCTCAAAAGCCCCAACAGAAAGGGCCGAGGTGTTCAGGTGCCCGCAAGCACCCAGCACCGACGCTCCCTCCCCCAGGCCGAGGAACACGAGTGGGGTGAACCGGAGGGGAGGGGGGTGGGAGCCACCGCCTCCGGGGCGCCCGCCGAGCTCGCCCCTGGGGGAGGGTGCAGGACCCCGGCCCCGGGCGCGGTGGCTCGTCCGTGTCCTTTCCGGGTCCCGCGCTCCGTGGGTTTCACCCGCCGGGACGGGCAGCGACTTGCGCGTGGGACCCCGCCAGGCCCCGGGTCACGGCTCGGGCACTGCGCCCCCTTCCGGGCGCCGCCGGGGGTGCTCCGGGGAACGCGGGCGCGGGCGGGTCCCCAGGTCCCTGGCTGCCTGCCGGGGCCGCACGCGGGGCGCCACGCGTTCTTTCTTTTATATATTTTTTAAGATTTTATTTATTTATTCATGGAGACCCGGGGGGGGGCAGAGACCCAGCGGGCTCCTGCAGGACGCCCGCCGCGGGACTCGATCCCGGGACCCAGGGTCACGCCCCGGGCCGAGGGCGGCGCCGACCCCGCTGCCCAGGATGGACTTCGAGACGCGAGGAAGGTCCTCGCCGGCCCGGGCCACGTCCTGTTCGGCCCGGATCGAAGCGGACAAACACCCCCTCCCCGGCCGTGTGCCTCGTGTCGGCGTCGGGGACCGAGGAGCTGGGGGGCCTGCGGGAGGGCGGGGTTCGGGGAGCCCCGGGCTGCAGCCCCGGAAGCCGGGCGCCGGGAGGGGCCTCCGAGGGGGAGCCGCAGGGGCTGGGAGGGGGGCGGCCGAGGTCGCGGGGAGCAGCCGAGGTCGCGGGGGGGGAGGGGCCGAGGTCACGTGGGGGGCGGCTGAGGTGGCGGGGAGCGGCCGAGGTCGCGGGGGGAGGGGCCGAGGTCACGGGGGGGGGGCGGCCGAGGTCGCGGGGAGCGGCCGAGGTCACGGGGGGAGCGGCCGAGGTCAGGTGGGGGGGCGGCTGGGGTCGCGGGGGGGCGGGACCAGAGCAGCCTGCCGGGCGGGCTGGGCCCTGGCCTGGGCTCCCGACCTCGAGGGTCAGGAATTCCTCCCCGGGAGGTCGGAGGGCCCCGGGGGAAGGACAGGTCACAGGAAGGACAGGGAAGGGCTGCTGGTTCCTCGGCCCCCCTGGAGCACCGCGGGGGGCAAAGGCCGGGTCCTTAGCAGGGGCCTGCGCGAGCCCCCCCTTCCTCCTTGGCTGAGCCTGGGGCCGTCCAAACATGCCACATTTTGACGTCTGGTTTGCGGGAAGCTACAGCTGAGCACAGCGGAAGAGTCTCATTCCCAAAGAGTTTTTTTTTTAAGTTTTTGGTTTTTAAGTAATCTCTACACTCATCACAGGGCTCAAACTTAAAACCCGGAGATCAAGAGTTGCACGATCACCGCCGCAGCCCGCCGGGCACCACTGCCCGCCCCAAGAATTTTTGTAAAGCAATCCGAGGAACCAGCTCCAAGAGTTCGTGGGGTTGAACGAGCCGGCCCCACTTCATAGACTGAGTCAGGTGGCCTTTTGGGAAGTGGGGGCTGGCTCATTGACTCAGACACCAAAATAGAATGACCTGCCTCCACCTTGATCCTCCATTTCGGGGTCACCTTGCAGTCACAAAGGCAGTCTTTGGAGGGGCCCACACATGAGGGAAGGGGTGGAATGGGCACATGCCCCACTGTACACACATCACACCTTGCCTCTGGCTGCTCTGGCCGCCGGCCTACAACACGCCTGAAGTTCCAGAAGGAAAGTGCCGGACCTCTCAGTACACGAACAGATCAGTTAAATAAATTGTGAAACCGGAGTCATAGTTGTTTATTCTGAAACTGAGGTTAACACTCAGGGGCTGTTTCCAGCGCAGGACCTGGGAAGGCAGCTCAGCTCGAACGGAGGTGGAAACACGACTACGAGCAACTGCTTGGGTGTCTTTGCTCCCCTGCTGGGAGAGGCCTCAGCTGGGTCATGGTTCTGAAGCCAAAGATAAAAGTTTCCAGGAAAGAAGGCACGAGGAGCCTTCTGAGGTCATCAGCCACGTGGGCCTCGGAGGGCCATCCTGTGATGGTCAAGGGCTGCACGTCCCAGCAGCAGAGGAGCGCACTGTGCTTCTAGAGTGGAAACTGAAAGCCAGGAAGCAGGTCCCTTTTGTTCCAAGACAGGCTGTTGGCTCATCCATCCATCCTTCCATCCATCCTTCCTTCCATCCATCCATCAAACATGATTCTTCATTCTTCCCCATCCTTACCCTTCCATTCTCATCCAAGCTGGATGATTTGACCTAAGCTATCCCGACAGCCTCCTAACACTGTTCCCACCCCTGTTCCCCTGCTACCCCCCACCCAGTCCATCCTGGATACAATAGTCAGAGCAGAGGTCAGATCCCATCAGGTCCTCCCTTCACTTAAACCATCTCATTGACTTCAAGTCTTTTTTAAACATAGAATTCCAAAAAAAGATGTAGCAGGCTGGAAACACACCCCTCCCAAGATGTCCACGTCCTCACCCGCAGAACCTGTGAATACATCACTACCTTACCTGGCAAAGCAGACTTGGCAGATGTGATTAAGTAAAGGCTCTCGAGACGGGGCATCATCCTGGATTATCTCAGTGGACCCAGTGTTACCACAAGGGTCCTTAGAAGCTGGAGGCAGAAAAGTCAAAGTGAGAAAACGAGTAGGACAACAAGCTGAGAGCCAAGTGACTCAGGGCCCTGGCCCCTGGACATGAGCCACCCTGGATGATAAATTCAATGAGTTGGCAACAGTTGCTTTTCCTTATCATCCTGCCCGCCCGCACCCCCCAGGGCAGCAGAGGGCCTGGTACAGATTAATGTTCAGCAAGCACTTGTCGGGGCGGATGCGGTTGGTGCAGAGAGGAAACAGCCACGAGGATCCCTCAGACTGGAGAGGAGACAAGTTCTATGGACGAAGTCAAACAACGTGGGAAGCGCTATGGAAGTGTGAAAAAGTCTGGTGAGAAGAAAAAGTGGAGTGTCCCTAAGTCACTGCTATCCTGGGGCAGTGTTGTCTACTTAGCCTTTTCTTGCAGAAAACCTGAGTCATTCGTAAGAGCAGAGCGAAGAGGCCGATAGACACCCACCCACACGCTGTCATCTTCCATCCGGGTTCAATAAGTAGCAACATTTTACCAACCGGTTTTCATCTTTTTTCCCAACTACACTTTCTTTTCTGGACTATTTTTCTCTAAGATTTTATTTATTTATTCAGGAGAGACACAGAGAGAGAGAGGCAGAGACACAGGCAGAGGGAGAAGCAGGCTCCCTGCAGGGAGCCCAATGCGGAACTCGATCCCAGGACCCCAGGATCTCATCCTGAGCCGAAGGCAGATGCTCAACCAGTGAGCTACCCAGGTGCCCCATTTTTCTGGGCTATTTTAAAGTAACCCCAAGAGATTATACCACTTTACCCAAAAGTACTTCTCTTTTGTTTCTGAATATTTTCACTTTTTAAAAAAAGAGTTATCCATTTATATTTTATTTATGTTTTTAAGTAATCTCTGCACCCAACATGGCTCAAACTCATGGCCCTGAGATCAAGACTCATATATTCCACCAAATGAGCTAGCCAGGCACCCCCATCATTTCTGAATATTTTAGAACAAGTTCCAGCTATTATATCATTTTACCTATAAACACTTCAGCATGCACCTTCAGTAGGTAATTTTTGTTCATAAAACATGATATCACACCTGACAAAATTAATAATGATTACTTAATACTGTCTAATACCCAGTCTATATTCAAATATTGGCTGTTTCCTCCCCCTAAAAGTCTCTTTTTGGTTTGTTTCCATTGGGATCCAAGTACAGTCCACACATTGTATTTTATTGCACGTTCAAGTCTTTTCTTTTACAAATTTTTATGTTACAATAATTTTAGATTTACAGGCCTGTTGCCAAGATCTGACATCCTGTTTTTCATTCTCTCAGCCTCTCCTGATGCTAATATCACCAGGGCACGCTGGTCACAGCGAATAAATTGACACTGGTGCACAACAGTTAAACTGCAGACTTTGTGGGGTCGCACCAGTGTTCTCACTTCTCCTATTTCACGTTCTAATCCAGAATCCGCACTGAACTTAGTCCTCATGTCTCCTCTGTCTCCTCTGTTCAATGACAATTCCTCGTAGAGAGGAGCTGGAAGTGTGTGGGTGCAGGCCCCGTGGCACAGAAGGCCCAGTGAGAGCTGCCCCCTTACCCTCGGCGGCAGCGTTTCTGAACCCCACTCCTCTCCCCCACCCTCGGACTGCCTTCTTCATTGCAGCTGGTAGGCAATTGGCCTACAAAATAGTGTGCCTTACATTCAGAAGATGTGGTTTTCTTGGTTGTTGGCCAAGGTGTGGGGAAAATGCACATCTTGGAGGGCGATTTGGCAGGATCTATGAAAATACAAAAAGCATGGGGCACCTGGGTGGCTCAGTCGGCTAAGCATCCAGACTCTTGATTTCAGCTTAGGTCATGATCTCAGGGTTGTGGGATCCAGCCCCACATTGGCTCCATGCTCAGCGCAGAGTCTACTTGAGACTCTCTCCTCCTTCTGCCCCATCTCTTTCTCTCTGTCCCTTCCTCTCTAAAATAAATAAATAAAATCCTTAAAAAAATATATATATATATATATACACTACATAAAAAGATAGAGCACATACCTTAATGTTCACAACATTCCCTTTCTCTATATCTTGCTAAAGAAACACTCCCACGCATGCCCAGAGGCCTGTATGAGGTGGTTCACTGCAGCACTGTTTGCTGGAGAGGCACTGGGAACCACTTGGAAGTCGAGGAGCAGAGTTGTGGCTAAACATAACATAGTCCTACAATGCAGGGCTTTTACAATAATGTGAAGGAACAGACTGGAGATATGTATCAACACTAAGAAAGTCTCTAAAATATCCTTAATTCAAAAATGCATCTGTTGCACTGTGATACAAACAGTACAACCTTTTTGTCAAACTGAGATACAAAACAGCACCATATACATTCTGTGAGTTTGTGTATCTTGAGAAAAGTATTTTTAAAAAACCTAGATGCGATATGCCTCAAATCCATAATAATGGTCATCCCTGGGAGGATGGCGGAAAAGGAAAGGATTTGGGGGTTTAAACTTTATCAAACCTGTTTTACTATTTTTAAATAAAGAACGCATTCATGGGCGGCACCAGGGTGGCTCATTTGGTTGAGTGTCTGACTCTTGATCTCAGCTCAGGTCTTGATCTCAGGATCATGAGTTCAAACTCCGTGTTGAGCGTGGAGCCTACTTTAAAAAAAAAAAAAAGAATGCATTCATGTACTACTTACATGGTTGAAACTAATTTTTTACAGTATATGATTGCACATATCCAACAAAGGCCTTATGTCAAGAATACGTAAGGAACTCTCAAAACTCAACAGTTACAAACTCCAATTAAGAAACAGAGAAAAGGCATAAACAGGTATTACACTAACTGCCAAATGAACACATGAAAAGATGTTCAGCACCATTAGCCATTAGAAAAATGCAAATTAAAGGCACTGTCAAGATAATGAACAGACAAGTCACAGACTGGGAGAAATATTTGCAAAAGACACAGCTGTTAAAAGACTATTATCCAAAACTACTCAAAGAACACTTAAAATTTAACAATAAGCAAGCAACTCAATTTAAAAATGGGCCAAAGAGCTTAACAGATACATGCAAAGGGCAATAAGCATATGAAAAGATGCTGTACATCATAAGTCATCAAGGAAATTAAAATGAGATCCCACTACCCACCTATTAGAATGGCCAAGACCCAAAACACTGCCCATATTAAATGCTGCTGAGGATGTGGAGCAAAAAGAATCCTCGTTTGTTGCTGGTGGGAGTGCAAAATGGAACAGCCGCTTTGCAAGGCAATTTGGTGGTTCTTAGAAAACTAGGTATCCTCTTGCCATACAATCCAACAATCGTGTTCCTTGGTATTTACCCAGAGAAGTTGAAAACTTACCTCTACACAAAACCTGGACTTGGATGTTTATAGCAGCTTTATTTTTAATTGCCAAAACTTGGAAGCAGCCTTTATGTCCTTTGGTGGGGGATGGATAAATAAATTGTAATCCATCCAATAATGGAATATTGTTCGGCTCTAAAGAGCTAAATGCATGCCACTAACTGAGGGAAGCCAGCCTGAAAAGACTACATATTACATAATTCCAACTAAATGACATTCCGGAAAAGGCAAGATTATGGGAATAGTTAAGACCAATGGTTGCCAGGGTTTCAAGAGGAGTGATGAATGAACATGCAGAGCACAGAGGATTTTTAGGGCAGTGAAAAGATTCTGTGTGATGCCATAATGATGGATTCATGTCCTTATACATTTGTTAAAACCCATGGAAGGTACAACACCAAGGGTGAACCCTAATGTAAACTGTGGATTCTGGGTGCTAATGATGCACCAGTGTAGCTTCACCCATTGTAGTAAATGCACCACTTTTGTGGGGAATGTTGAAAATGAAGGAGCCTATGTGTATAGGGGCAGAGGGTATATGTCTCTTAATTTTAGTGTGAACTTGAAACTGCTCTAAAAAATAAAGTCTATTTTAAAAACACGCGGAGGGACGCTTGGGTGGTGAAGTCAGTTAAGCCTCCAACTCTTGATTCCAGCTTAGCTGGTGATCTCAGGGTCAGGAGATCAAGCCCCGTGTCCAGCTCCATGGTCAGCACTGAGTGTGCTTGAGATTCTCTCTGTCTCTCCCTCTGCTCTCACTCCACTGCTCTTGCGCATGCTCGCTCTCTCTCTCGTTCTAAAATAAATAAATAAATAAAAATGCGTGAGAAGAAACCTTTTTACTGGCAGACGACATTTTGTATATAAAAAATCCTAAGGAATCCACTGAAAATGATTACAACTGATAAGTTCAGCAAGATTAGGGAGTACAACATCAATATACAAAAATCAATCAATATACTAGCAATGAATAACCTGAAACTGGAATTAAGAAAAACAATTCCAAGAAAAAAAAAAGCATTTACAATAGTGTCAAAAGAGTAAAACACTTAGGAAAAATTTAACAAAAGCAATATAACATGTATGGTCTGAAAAATTTTAAAAAATTGTTGAAAGAAATTAAATATGACCTAAATAAATGGAAAGACACCCTGTGCTCATGGAGTGGAAGACTTAATATTGCTAAGACGGCCATACTTTCTAGAATGATCTACATAGTTGATGTAATCCTTATCAAAATTCCTACTGATTTTTTTTTTTTGCAGGAACTGACTGATTCTTCATATGTAAAGCCAAGAAATTCAGAGTAGCCAAAACACTGTTGCAAAAGAACAGTCCTGATTTTAAAATGTACTACAAAGCTGGTGCAATCCAGACTGTGTAGTGTTGTCATAAGAATAGACAAATAGATCAATGGAATAGAATCAAGAGTCCAGAAACAAACCTTTATTTACACTTACCGTCAATCTATCTTGGAAAAGGGTGCTAAGACAATTCAATGGGAAAGAATGGTCGTTCAATAAAATGGTGCTGGGACAACTGGGTATCCATGTACAAAAGAAATCAGACTTCTTATTCATACCATACATAAACTTTAACTCAAAATGGATCAAATGACGTAGCTACAACTACAAATCTCTTTTCTAGAAGAGTCCTTCTTTTCTAGAAGAAAATACAGAGATAAACCTTCATAGCCTTAGACTAGGCAAAGGCTTCTAGGCTATAAGACAAAAAAAAAAAAAAAAAAAAAAGAAAAATGTATAGATAAATTGGACTTCCTCAAAATTAAAATCTTTTGTGCTTCAAATAATACCATCAAGAAAGCATAAAGAATGGAAGAAAACATTCGCAAGTCATAAATCTAAGGGACTTGTATCTAGATTATATGAGAACAGTCACAATAAAAAGACATAATCCAATTTAAAAACGGACAAAGGATGCAAGTAGACATTTTTTCCAAAGAAGATTTGCAAAGGCCATCAAGCACAGGAAAAGATGCCCAATGTCTCTAGTCATTAGAGAAATTCAAATCAAAACCACAGTGAGGGGCACTGTGCCCGCACAGTCGGTAGGAGTGTGTGATTCTTGATCTCGGGGTTGTGAGTTTGAGCCCCATGTTGGGTGTAGAGATTATTTAAAGTCAAGTCTTTCATTTTACTTTTTAAAAATATTTTAATTATTTATTTGAGAGAGAGAGAGAGCAAGAGCAAGGGGAGGGACAGAGGGAGAGGAGAAGCAGTCTCCCCGCAGAGCAAGAAGCCCAACATGAGCACTCTGGGATCATGGCCTGAGCTAAAGTCAGACACTTAACCAACTGAGCAACCCAGGCGCCCCCAAAACAAAATCTTTTTTGAAGAAGTCCACAGTGAGGTCCGACTCGTCACCCACCCGGATGGCTAGAAGCAAAAAGACAGACAATAGCAAGTGTTGGTGAGGATTTGGAGAAGTAAGAACCCTCATCCACTGAGAATGGAAAATAGCACAGCTGCTTAGGAAAACAGTTTGGCAATGTTACAGGGTTCCTTCTCCTTCAGTGCCAGGGCTTCTTGGTCACAGGAAGAGTGAAGAGGCCGACCAGATGAAGATTGGTGGGCAGCAATGCAAAGTTTATTGAGCGATAGTACAAAGCTCCCAAAGAGGGAGGAGACCCAAGAGGGTTGTCCCCAGAGTTCCTAAGTCTAAGGGTTTTTACGGGCTTGGGAGCAGGCTGGTTTAATCTCATCAACCCTTTCCAAGCGTGTCACCCCATCAGGTTTTGTCATCTACCTATCACGTGGGCAAAGGTGGATGGCTCCTGCCAGGGTGAAGTAAAACCCTTTTAAGGGTGGTTTCCTCTTGGGGTGCCTGGGGGCCCCTTGTCCCTGCCTGCCTTTCTTCCAACTATCCTTCATTAGCAGTGTCTGAAACGGTTAAACAGAGTTATGGTATAATCTGGCAATTCCATTCCTGGGTATATACCTAAAAAAAAATAGAAACCTACATCCACACAAAAACTTGTATGTAAATGTTCATAGTAACACTATTCACAATAGCCCAAAGCGGAAATAGTTAATTCATAATTGTCAATCAGTTCGATCCATAAAATAGCCAATCAGTTCAATCAATTCATCAGAGCCAAAAGTGGAAACAACCGATAAATGGATGAACCTTGATGACATCATCCTCGGTGAAAAAAGCCAGGTACAAAGGACTACAAATACATGATTATAAATATATGATTTACATATTTATTTATTATTTATATATATTTATAAATATAATTTATGTATATATATTTATATATTCCATTTGAATGCATTGTCCAGAACAGGCAAATCCACAGAGACAAAAAGCAGATTAGTGGTTGCCTGGGGCTGAGGCTTTGGGAGAAATAGAGACCAACTGCTGATTGGTGGGAAGTTTCCTTTCAGGGTGACGTAAGGGCTCTAACTTGACGATGGTGATGGTTGCAGAACTCTTAGTATCTTCAGAGCCGCTGAACTGTACACTTTAAATGAGTGGTTTGTGAATTATATATCACCCACACTGTTACAGTTAAAATAAAGACTGTGTACTGTACAAGTCCATTTATAGAACATTCCCCGTCTAGAAATGGGTGGGTGTGAACACAAAGAGGTAGCGGGAGGGAGTTCTTTTTTAGTGATGAAACAGATCTATATCTCAAATACAGGAATTTCTATACAGGATCTATACAAGCTGCAAACACAAGTGAATTCAGGGTGTTTTTTTTTTTTTTTTAATTTAAAAAGTGACGAAAAGTGAGTAAGGCCTATAGAACGGTAACAGGCAATGCCAATCCCCTGGCTTTGAAACTGTGTCACACCCAATAAGATGCCACTGGTGGGGGAGGGGGGTGAGGTGAAGGGCACACAGGACTCTCTGTACTAATTGTGCCGTGTCCTGCGAGCCTATAATTATGTTGAGGTAAGAATTTTAAAATAAAATAGAATTTTCCGAAATTGGAATGCTCTCTCCTGAGAAATGATGATTTCTCCATTGCTAGAGTTGGAAAAAGGTTGTGTGACTCTGTACCAGGCTGGTAAGAAATATCATTAGTTCGTCCTAGGGCTGGCGATCAGAAAGGCTTTTCTAGAGCAAAGTTTGGATCTGTCTCTCTACAAGCCAAGGGACCCGGCCTGGATTTCCTGGCCTGCCCACGTGACCTGGAATGTGGAATTCTCCCAGAAGTTCCTGGAAGGACCAGCTGCCCTCAGTGCTCCAGGTCCCAAAGCTCACTGTCTCCCAAGGCAGACACAACCCCCCAGGTCAGCTCTCTCTGAGCAAACCCAGCCCCAACCTCAGCTCTTACGTAATGAAGCTGGGGGTAGACAGGGAGCCGGGGAGAGGCTCTTTCCAGAAACATCTCTGATAAGACACAGAGCAACTTCCAGCTCCAGGAGCCATTTGAAGATAGTGGCCAAGTTTTACTCACTTTTTAAATTTTACCCCATTAAAAATATAAATAAATAAATAAATAAATAAATAAATAAATAAATAAATAAATAAATTCACCCCATTGCCTTATCCAGAACAAGAGAAATGGCTTCTGGAAGAAGACCTCTTAATTTTACTCTCAGACCCCAATGGGTCTCAACTCTGCTACACATTCCAGCTTTGAAAACATTTGCTATTTCCAGTTCCACACCAGAGCAGTCAAAATAGATTTTGTTCTTGTTTTTCTTGCTTTCCTATTTCCCGGCATCCTCAATGTCATTCTGACATCACTCACCCCCAGTGGTGAGCATCTGAAGGATGCTTCCCACAATGACAAAAGGCAGCAGCTATCAATCCCCAGGAGGATTTGGTTAAATGTGATTGATGTCAACTCAATAACCAGTTTTCGGCTTACCTAAGCTTCCATCAATTTATTCCATCTATTTTACTTTTTTAAGTTTTTATATATTTATTTATTTATTTGAAAGAGAAAGAGAGCCATGGGTTTCAGGTAAAGCATGAGTTAAGCGGTCTCATCTGTTTCTGATTTCAATGGTTAGGGTCTATAGGGGAGCAAGGGGGCTTGCCCGCATGTGTTCCTATGTCTCATTGCACCTTCTTGAGGCACCGAAGATGTTTTGCAATGACCGGAACATTCCAATGGCCAGCTCAGGAAAGCCCCAGTAGCAACGGAATGCCTGGAAGACCACACCCCACACGTCCCCTGCCCTGCCCTCGATCGCATGCTGAACACATACCCCCCACCCTCACCTGGGATTCCTTGCTCTCTGCCCTCTCTGTCGCACCTGTCCCAGATGCCAGCACCCCAAATAGGTCTCTCCCTTTCTCTTTTCCAAACTGTTGTCTCTTGAGTTATTGGCTTCTCTTGCAACAAGCTTATCTGAGTTTGGTCAGCCACAGTGTTGGCAAACCCAGCCAGGAGCTAAGCTTGGATCTGTCCAGCTCCCGGGATTCTCCAGGACAGGGCAGTTCGCCTTGGCAGTGCCAGGGCTCACCCGCTCACGTCCTGAGTTAGTGCCCCTTATAGACCGTTGGTAACAGAGACACACGGAAAGCATAAACCCCAAAGAGCAAAAGTTGTACGGTGAACAGGAAATCTACTTCCCACCTTGGATCCCCAGAGGCCACCCTTGGTCCCAGCTTATGTTCCCTCCTGGACAGCACACGCCTATATTCCTAGTGGAGATGCATTTTTAGAAGACAGAACTCTCGTGTGCTTTGGTGTGTTGTGTATGGTTCTGGAAAAGAGGATAAATTTAGGATATACTGCACTGTGTCTACTGCACAGTGTGTATTTGCATAGTAAAAGCTCCGTTTCTCAAACTTATTTGAACCCAGAACTGCTCTTTTAGGGGAGATTCCTTTTTATTTTTTTTACCTTATTTTTTATTTTTATAAATTTTTTATTGGTGTTCAGAGATTCCTTCTTTTAAAAAAATTTTTATTTATTCACTTGAGAGAGAGTGCACATGTATGAGTGAGAGCACAAGCAGCGGGGAGGCTCAGAGGCCCAGAGAGCAGGGAGCCCAACACGGGACTCAATCCCAGGACTCTGGGATCATGACCTGAGCCGAAGGCAGATGCTTAACCGACTGAGCCTCCCAGGCACCCTTGAGGAGGACCCGTAAAGGCATCTTCTAGTACTGGCAGTTTCTGACACCGCATATAGGCAAAGGCTCATGCCAGCAGGGTCATAGTTGATAAATTAGCCAGCGTGTCCTCATTCCTGGCCATTCCTAGGCCATCGTGACCTTTCCCCTATTAGAGCATAAGCTGTAGCCTCCTGGGCTCAGAACCCCAGAGAAAGGAGGAGGCCAGCAGCAACACAAAAATATCCATCCTGTATTTCTGGCTCGCAGATTACATCTTGGAGGCAACAGGACGAGAGATAAAGGTTTTGAGTTTCAAAAGCCAAAGCCCCAAGGGACTCAGGGCAGGCAGCTTATGGCAGAAACCAGAGATTTGGGTGAATGCAAGGGAGTAATTTCTTCCCTGCCCCGGGAGACCCTCTGCACTGAGGAAGGGATCAAAAAGAAGCACAAAGGGAGACGGGGCACAGCTGAGTGGCCCCGAGAAGGGGAGTGGTACGGGCTGGACTCCCCATGCAAGTGTGGAAATCTAGAAGCGAAAGGACCCAGGCTTATCTCCCCCTTGGGAACTCCGAGGGGAACCCAAACCCCACGGCCAAGCCCCAAGTCCAGGGTGGCACAAAGTGTATTCGCTGGAACAGGATTCTGCTGCAATGGGTTTCTCCCCAATAAGGGATTTACATGCTTTGAAAAAAAATTTTTTTAATTTAATTCCCATGTAGTTAACATACAGTGTTCCGTTAGTTTCAGGTGTACAACATAGTGATCCAGCATTTACCCGCACCGCCCGGTGCTCCCCACTGACAAGTGCACCCCTTAGGCCCCTTCCCCTGGGACCCCACACCCCCACCCATCTCCCCTTAGGGAACCATGAGTCTCTTCTCTAGAGTTAAGAGTCTTTTTCTGGGTTTGTCTCTCTGTTGGTATTTTTTTCCCCCTTTGCTCATTTGTTTTGCTTCTTAAGTCCCACATATGAGTGAAATCATACAGTATTTGTCTTTCTTTGACTGGCATATTTCATTTAGCATGAAACTCTCTAGGTACATCCATAAAATATGGAACCCCACAAATTTGCGCATCATCCTGGCTCAGGGTCCGTGCTAATCTTCTCTGCATCATTCCCAATATAGTTCTAACTTTTAGTGTAGCAAAGCAAAGCCTGAAATTTATTTCCCCTTAAAAGTAAAAGTCCAGGTTGGCTGTCCAGGGCTGGAAGCGTACTCCACGCCACGTAGCACCCAGGCTCCCCTATGTTGCTGCTTCGTCTCCCGTGGCCTCGACATCAGAGTCCAAGTGCTGGGTGGCAGGATGGAGGAAGAGACAGTGACAAAGCAAAGGGAACCCACAGGCTGTCACCTAAGAAAGGTCTCTGGAAGCACCTGCATATCTCCAGCACGGCCACTCAACAGGACGTAAGTCACCTGGTATCATGGGTTGAATCGTATCCCTCAAAAGGATACGTTGAAGTCCTAATCCCCACACCTGTGAGTATGACTTCATTTGGAAATAAGATCTTTGCAGATGTAATCAGGTTAAGATGAGGTCATTAAGGGTGGACCCTAACCCCATGTGATCGATGGCCCTGTAAGAAGAGAGACACAGACAGTGGGAGACACGTAGGGAGAAGACAGCATGTGATGCTGGAGGCAGACTTTCCCCCCCAAGCCGAGGAACTCACGGAATGCCAGCAAGCATCAGAAGCTGGATGAGGCAAGAAAGGATTCCTCTCCTAGCACCTCCACAGAGAGGATGGGGTCCTGCGACACCTTGATTTCAGACTTCTAGCCTCCAGTACTCTAACACAATAAATCTGGTTGTTTCAAGCCACCCAGCCTGTGGGACAAAGTGGACAATAGGGAGGCCACGGTGGCTTTCGAGGGGAAAATGATGTGAGGAGGGTGGTTCTACGGAGACCGTCTCCCCCTGTACCATTACAATACTTAGCGGCTGGTGTAGAAGCCAGTGGGGGCTGGATCTTGAAGCACCCTGAATAGCAGGCTCTCGAGTCCTCTGAGGGTGGGAAATACCCACAATGAGATGCCCTCACCATCAGCAGATCTTTCTAGGCTCCTTCCGCTTGTGTGTTACACAAATGGGCCAAAGACGGCCTCCACAGGTCAGTCCCTAGGCTGCTGTTCCTTGGCTGTGGGCTGAGACCCATCAGCTCCAAAGCCCACCCCCTCCCTGGGGCAAAACTCAAATTTTTTACACATCCACTTACTTCAAAAATAGCTCAAAGAAACCATTTAAAGCTGGCCTGCTTTTGCACACTTTGCAAGACACAGCTCACCCCATATCTGCGAGCCAGAGAGAGGACAGTCTGATAGTTATAAGACCCCAAGCTGCCCTTTGACCCAGGCACTCTCCACCCTGCTGCTGAGCATCAGTAGCTAGACAAGGAAGCCCCCTCTGTGAGTCCCACATCCCTGGGGGCTCCCCTGCCTGCCTCTGCTGGATGGTGGCTCATTGAGCTCACTTAGAGCTTCTGATGGTTTCATGCTATGAGAGGGTCACCGCCCCCCACCTGCCCCGCCTCCCGAGGGCAAACTTGTGTGTTAAATCTTGTGTGTTACTGCCCCTCATGGTCATGTTTTCCCTGGGCCAGCCCCCAAACTCCTTGAACCTCGACACCATACCCCTCTTACTCTTTCCTGAGACGGCGGCTCAGGATAGGGCTGAGGCTTGAACTGAGGCCTCATTCTTCCTGGGTGAATCTTCCCATCTGAGGCCAAAGGGGAGAGACTGTTCTGGGGCAGAGAGGATGGACACTACACAGGGGCCCGGAGAGTTGGCCCTGAGGCCTCAGTCCCTACCTAGTACCAGGGAAGGGCAGTGTGGGGGATATGGTCAGGATGTCATCAAGAAAGGATACACTTGTTAGTGAAAAGCCAGACACACACACTTGCTATCAGATTTCTTAAAAAATGATGTTATTATTTATTTGAGAGAAAGAGATAGTGAGAGAGAGAATAAGCCCAGAGAAAGGGGAGAAGCAGGCTCCCTGCTGAACTGGGAGCCCAATGTGGGGCTCAATCTCAGGACCCTGGGTTATGACCTGACCCCAAGGTAGATGCTTAACTGACTGAGCCACCCAGGTCCCTCAGATTTTATTTATTTATTTGAGAGAGAGAGAGAGAGAGAGAGAGAGAGCGAGGTGCGGGGAGGGGCAGAGGGGAAGAAGCAGAGTTCCCGCTGAGCAGAGAGCCTGATGCCAGCTCCATCCCAGGACCCTGGGATCATGACCTGAGCCAAAGGTAGATGCTTAATGAACCCAGACACCCCTCTTATCTTAAAAAATCTTAAAAAAAAAAAAAAAAGCCAAATGCATAGAAACACAGAGTAGAAAAGTGGCTGCAGGAGCTGGGGTGTAGGAGGAGATAGGGAGAGTTGGTAAAGAGATATAAACTTTCAGCTCTAAGATGAATAGGATCTGAGGAGCATTATAGTGTAAAACATGGGGATCCCTGGGTGGCTCAGCAGTTTGGCGTGGCCTTAGGCCCAAGGTGTGATCCTGGAGCCCTGGGATCAAGTCTCGAATTGGGTTCCCTGCATGGAGCCTGCCTCTCTCTCTCTGTGTCTCTCATGAATAAATAAAATCTTTTTAAAAAATGTAAAACATGGTGACCACATTGAAAACACTGTATTGTGTTACTGAAGTTTGCTAAGAGAGTAGACTGTAAATGTTCTCACATAAAAAAGAGAGAGAGAGAGAGAAGACAGACAAGCATGTGAGGTGATGAATGTGTTAATTAACTACGTGGGGGGAATCCTTCCACAACGTGTATGTATATCAAATCTCTGCGATGTACACTTCAAATATCTTATAATTGTAGGTGCCGATTATACCTCAACAAAGCTAATTTTTTTTTTTTTTTTTAAGGGGAGGGTTACCCTCTTTTAGGGCCATGTCTGGCCATGATCTCTTCACTGCCTTCAGCACAAAGGGCCACTTTCAGCGCAGTCCTGGTCTCGAGTGGAGAATGCAGGTTCGAAGGCCGCCCCGAGTGCCATCCCCCGGAGGGCAGGAGCCTCCTGTCTCCCGCACGGCCGCACCTGCAGTCCTTGGAGCTGGGCCTGGCTCACAGGTGGCCCTTGCACGCGCGGAGCAAGGGACGCAGGGAGGAAGGAGGGGCTTCCCTGCAGGGAGCCTCTGGAGCTGGGTTGAGCCGGGTTCTGTGGCCTGCTAAGGTACCTTCTGGGCCGAGGAACCCTTGACAGGGACACCGCCTTCCTCACCCCAGCCACAAATACCAGGGAGGAGATGCCTGCCACGAGGAAGGCGCACGCCGGCCTCCGCGGCTTAGAGACCCAGGTTCTTTCGGGGTCTGCGGCAGAGGAAGGAGACGGCGGGCATTCAGGCTCCGTCCTTCACCGCGGGGCTGGCGGGCGCCCCCGGCCCCCAGGCGTCCCCCGCCCCGCCCCCCCCTCCCCTCCCCCCCTCCCCTCCCCCCCCTCCCCCTGCGCCTGAGCCCCACCTTCCCCGCAAGTCAGCGACCCGACTCCCCGCCCAGACCTCTCCGGCCCTGCTCCCGGGGAGGAGCAGGAGGGATGCGATGGGGGGGCGGTCAGTCGGGAGAACCCGAGAGGAGGTGCCTGCAGGACGTCCGGGGGACCGGGAGCCCTGCCGCCCCGCGCCCCCTTCCTCCTCGCCCCGCGCCCGCCCTCCTGCCCAACCCCCAGCCCGAGGCGCCAGCCCCGACCGCCCACCCAGCGACTGTTGACGTCACGAGGCTCTCGCCATCTCATTGGTCGAAATTTCTCTCCCCCTTGCGTGGGAAGGAGGGGAGCTGTGGTCCCGGGTGACGCGGGCGGCGGTTTCCATGGCGACTGCCGCGGGGCCGCGAGCCAGGAGCCGACCTGGGCCTCCCCCGGCTCCAGGAGACGGGGTCCCCGGGGCAGAGGCGGCTGCGTCCGTAGGGCCTGGAAGCCGGAAGCCGGATCCCCCCGGCTCGGGCTCGGGCTCGGCCGCGGGGTGGGGGCGGGGTGGAGATGGGGGTGGGGTGGGGCTAGGAGTGGGGGCGGGGACCGGGTGGGGGCGGGGGTCCCCAGCCTGCAGCCCCGCTGCGAGTGCGCCCCGCCAGCTTTGTTCTCGCTGTGGCACGTCCTCTGCGCATTTTTTCCTTATGTGGAACCAGAGGGAGAGGCCGAGACACAGGCAGCGGGAGATCCCGAGCGGGACTCGATCCCAGGACCCCAGGATCACCCCCAGAGAGAAGGGACTGGCTGTCCGCGCCGCTGCGCCGGCACCTGCAGCTTCACGACGAGAGCGTCCCACTAACCGGGAGGCGGGCATCCCAGACCCAGCTCTGCCTCTGGCCTCCGTGGCCGCATCTGTAAAATGGGGATGTTGGGGTCCGGGCCGCGGCTTCGGGGTGCAGGGGCATTGGAGCCCTTGCGGCTTGGCGCTTCCAGCGGGGGTCTCTCACCTGCCAGGTGTCTTTAAGGGGTTCGAGATGAAGCGACTTGGCCCGGCTGGCACAGCTGGACGAGTGGCTGAGTCAGAACACGGGTCATTTCCAGCGCTTCTCGCCAGCAAGGCACCCCCTGCGGCGCCTCATTTGCAGACAGGACGGTGAATCCCTCCGCGGTGGGGTGTCGCGGAGACTGTGAAACCACGGAGAGAAGATGCCAAGCCCCTGGCTCTTAAGAAATGGTCATTATGATGTCTAATTTTTAGTAAAGAAAATGGATTTTTGTTAAATGTGTATTCTGCGTGGGGTCCCCAGGCTCATTCTGTTAACTGTTTGACCCTTTGGCGGGTGTGGCTTCCGGTGCTTTTGCCTCCCCCAACCCTCACGTCTTATTCCCAGGGACTCAGCTTGCTTCTCTCTCCTCCTGATCATTTCATTATCCCCTCCACCACCCCCAGCTGTACCCCAACTTGCTGCCATCTCATAGATTTACTGGTTCCAAAGAAAAGGCATAGACTTTGCCATAATTCATAGTTTTGGGGGTTTTAAAGATTTTGTTTATTTATTCATGAGAGACACAGAGAAAGAGGCAGAGACACAGGCAGAGGGAGAAGCAGGCTCCATGCAGGGAGCCCGATGTGGGACTTGATCCCAGGACCCTGGGATCTCATCCTGAGCTGAAGGCAGATGCTCAACCACTGAGCCACCCAGATGACCCTAATTCATAGTTTTGTTTTTCACACAGGAACACAGAGAAATAATGAACCAATGCACTTATGCAGCTTAAGAAAATTATGCCAAGATGTCATGTGACTGCTCTGCTGGGCACTTAAATATTGGCCTCGCTCTGGTCACGGGCCTAGTCTCCCTTTCCACCTCCAGCACATCTGTGCAGACGGTTCCCAAATCTCTGTTGCCAGCTCAGGTCTCTCCTGACATGTGGACTCAGCTGTGTACTGTGCAACGTCCTCAATCTTTCATTCAAGAACATGGAGCTCCCCACTTCTCTGAGTGGGGCTCAGGAGCATCAAGTCAGTGAAAGACAAGCCCCCATTCTGACCTAACAGCCTGGGAGGGGGTGGACCAGGCCAGAGCCCACCTGCCTCGGCAGGCAGGAATGAGGGATGATAAGGAGGAGAACTGAAGCCCCCTCTGTGCATTTTGCTTAGTCAGATGCCTTGAGACCCACTAGATTCCATGGTCCCCACCTCAGGCAAGAACTGAAAGTAGACGGGGCGCCTGGGTGGCTCAGTGGTTGAGCAACTGCCTTTGGCTCAGGGTATGATTCTAGGGTACCCTGATTGAGTCCCACATCGGGCTCCCATGGGGAGCCTGCTTCTCCTTCTGCCTGTGTCTCTGCTTCTGTGTTTCTCATGAATAAATAAATAAATAAATATCTTTAAAAAAAAAAAAAACTGAAAGTGGACCCCAGAGGAACAAAGCTGGAGAGAGCTAGTGGGGTAGGGAAATCTTTGGACGTGCTGTTTCCTCCTCCTCCTCTAGTTAACTTAGACCTTCCAGAACTTGAGGCTCACAAAACCTTGTATGAAAGGGCCGCAGCTTACCTATGTGCACCCATCTCCCACGGATCCCCTTCTCTTAAAAATTACCATGAAGTCCTAGCACATGCTCTTGGGTAGAATGAATGAGTAGAACATTCCCGCTCCTCTGTCCCGCCCCACCACCTACATCTTCACCAGGCTCTTTGCAGCTTGTCCTTCTGATCTCAACTTAGACGTCACTTCGTCCAGGAAAACTTCCCAAACGTCAAAAAATTGGCTAAAGATAACTGACGGATGCATATCAAAGTGAAGTGACACTTTGTCTAGGATTTGTCTTAAAATACGTTGAAAAAAGTAAAGAGGGCTAAATGACCAAGAGTGGCCAATTTTTGATACTTAAATTGGGGGATTATTGTATGAGGATTCATTATACTATTCTCTCTTCCTTTGCATATATTTGAAAGGTTACCAACTAAAAGAGAGAGGGAGAAAGAGAGAGAGAGAAGGAAAGCACACATACACTAATACACAAAGTCTTGGGTAGGAGTGATAAGGACAGACATAGACCCTTTTGCCTTTGGCCAATGTCCTGTTCTGTGTCTCATGAGTGATTAGCTTAGAACTGTTTGTCCCCTTGAAACTAGATAGACACAGAGATGAACATTCCCCGGTTAGCTGGAGACTTCCCCTAACTGCCAAACAGCCCCACTGTTAAGTCCCCCACCCCTGCAACCTGTCTCCTTCCCCCTGCAGAAGTCTAAGGCGAACCGCCCTGCCTACACACTCTGACCTTCCGGTCCCGGGAGCCGTCCCTAATGCAGTTGACTGACTGACAAAAGTTTATCTTGTCTGTTCTACGGTTTCATAGTATTCCTCTGCATCATAGATATTGTGCTGAACTGTGATCGCCTGTCTGTCTGTCTGTCTGCCCGCCTGTCTTCCCCAGCGTCAAGCACAATACCTGGCATAGAGTAGCTGCTCAAGAGCTGTTTGTTGAAAGTGGCCATTCTTTGACTGTTCTTTCTGGTCTAGCCAAGAGGGTTCTTCTCTTCAGGCCTTCCTAGTTTGGGGAAATAATGGGTCCATATGTTTACTACAGAAGGCTTATCTTTCTGTTCTCTATAATAAGAAAATGAAATCTAGCCCATTTAGAAGTTTTATACTTTTAATAAATTGAAAAGAAGGGAGGGCCAGATCACAGTTCTGTATTGGGTTTTCTAGACTTTCTAGTCTTTTCCAAGACTGTTTTCACTGAGGTCAGTAACAGCTGACAGTGGATTTCAGCTGGGGCTCACCTGCAGTTTTAAAAAATACTGATGCCTGGTCCCCACCCCCAAAGATTCTGGTGCAATTAGCCTAGCGTGCAGCTGGCCAATGGATTATTTTTGTTGTTGTTGTTTTTAAAGATTCTATTTATTTATTCATAAGAGACACACAGAGAGAGGCAGAGACATACACAGAGGGAGAAGCAGGGTCCCTGTGGGGAGCCTGATGTGGGACTCCATCCCAGGACCCCAGGGTCATGACTTATGCCAAAGGCAGACATTCAACCGCTGAGCCACCCAGTTGTCCCTGGCCAATGGATTCTTTAAAGTTCCCCCAAGTGATTCCAATGTGCAGCCCTCAAATTGAGAATCACTGTTAGATCCGAGGCATCATCAGGATTCCCTTCTGCTCAAGTGGTGGAAGCGGCCTAGTGGGACAATGGAGTCAGACTCCACTTGGGTGGCACATCCCTGGGATTGGCAGTGTGACCAGCAGTCTCAGTACTGGCAGCCCTAGACAACTACACCCAACCCAGTGTCACCAATGTCGACGGGTGGCAGGGAGCCATCTCTGGGTGTTTCAAGGTCTGGCAGCTCTGAGCTTATCACCAAGAGGCCTGGCTCGGGGAGACTGGTCATTAGCCAGAGCCCGAAAGTGGCTGAAAGAGCTGGATGATGAAGAGACGTAGCAAGGCTGCGTTGCCCAGTCTAAAGGGTTGACACCTGGAAGGTCGTCTGCCTCACAGGTCGCGATGGGGAATAAACGAGTGCGTGCAGTGAAGTGGCACCAAGTGGGATGTAAGCCTTAGCTACGATTACTGCTGCGTGGAGGGGTGAGCAAGTGGGGGACCTGATTCAGTGGATAAAATAGGAGCCCCCTGCCCCTACCCGTGGGGTCTCCTCACAGGAAGCTGTTCACAGCGACTTTGTCTCTAGTTCCTCGTAATGAGAACACGGCAGTGTTTACGCAGCCTAGGTGAACTTCGGTTTCGTACGGCATGTAGCTGTCTTTTACTAACGTGCTTCGTGTTCTGGGGAGCTTCGATCATCGCATTTTCCTCCCTTGGAACATCAGCAAGACGCTGGGGTTTACACTAGGACTTGCCATGTTTGAGAGGGCATTTCATTCTTTCTCTCTTTTTTTCTTAAGACTTTATTTTGAAAGGATGATTTTATTGTATATAAACCAAACTGCCTTTAAAGAAAAGTTAGGGCAGCCTGGGTGGCTCAGCAGTTTAGCGCCGCCTTCAGCCCAGGGTGTGATCCTGGAGACCCGGGATCAGTCCCACGTCGGGCTCCCTGCATGGAGCCTGCTTCTCCCTCTGCCTGTGTCTCGGCCTCGCTCTCTCATGAATAAATAAATAAAATCTTTTTTAAAAAATAAAGAAAAAAATAAAGAAAAGTTAAAGCCAGGTTTCAACATCAGAAATTATCTTCCCAATTTTTTTAAAGGTTTTATTTATTTATTAGAGAGAGAGAGAGATAGAGCAGTGGGATTGGGCAGAGGGAGGGAGAGAGAGAGAGGGAGGGAGAAGCAGACCCCCAGCTAAGCAGGAAGCCTGACATGGGGCTCAATCCCGGGGACCTGGGATCATGACCTGAGCCAAAGGCAGCCGCTTAACCAATTGAGCCACCCAGGCACCCGAGGCTGACACTTTAGAGGCAGGGACCGTTGGGCGTGCCGTGCCCTGTCCGCGTGAAGTCCCTGGGTTATGGGTCCTGGATGGAGAGACACCGTCAAGGAGCCAGCAGCTCTGCTCCGGGATCCTGACCTCTCTGCCACCTTGGGTCTGCTGTGTCACCAGAGGTCCTCCCCAGCCCTTTGGGCTGCTGACCCTTCAGATATCAAACTCGGAGCGCAAGTGCAGTAACTGCACCTGTTGACACGGGTGAACAAGAATATTCTGCTCTGGCCCGGTCATGTCATTTCTTTTGCCTTCCCAAAGGAAAGGGGTCCGGGAACTGTCAACAGTTTTGATCAAAAGCTGCTAACACAAGTCAAAAAACAACTTCACAAGAACAGAAGAGACTGTAGGCTATTTCTTATTTCCCTGGAAACTGAGCGTCTGTTGAAAGGATCCTTGTATCTGAAATCGAAATTCTGAAATTAAGAGCCCTGACTATGGGCAAGGCAGTGACATTTATTAGTGTCTTTGTGTGTCACCCATTGATAAATGCCTTACAGATACTGAAATATTTAAAATCCTCTAAATACAATTATCTTCAGTTTTGTTGGCCTAAAAAAGGAAGCTCTGAAATTGAGGCAACACCTCCAAGGTAGCGTGGTTCATAAGTGGTTGAGCCGGGAACGCCATTCTGGATCTATCCACAGAGTCTATGTTCTTAAGGGAGGCAAGTCATCTGTTTGCTAATGGCTGGGCCATCTTGACGTAAATAAAATGACTAAAGGTCTTTTTAAAGATATGGGTTTTTTGGGGCACCTGGGCAGCTCAGTCAGGTAAGTGCCTGGCTCTTGAGCTCAGCTCAGGTCTTGGTCTCAGGGTGGTGAGTTCAAGCCCCACGTTGGGCTCCATGCTGGGTATAAGACCTACTTAAATAAACAAATTTTTAAAAAGAAAAGAGATGGGTTTTATAGGAAAGGCAGAAAATAGATTGAGGCAAATACAAACGCAATCAAATAATCATCCCTTGTCCAAAGTTACCACAGAAAACATTTTAGTGTTATATCTGAAAACATCAGTATATCTACCAGCTTTTGCCATCTGAGCCTTTGTAGTGACACTTTTTCTAGGTCAATAAATGTAGATCTGTGTCACCTATGGTTGACTGGATAGTATCTCAGTGTATGCATGTTTCCTAAATTATTCATCTGATTCCCCTATCATTAGACATTTAGATTATTTCTTATTTTTATACTTTAGAAGCAGTGCTTTGATACATTTCTTTGTACATCTTTGGATGATTTTATTATTCTTTCCTTAGGAAAGAAAATCATAAAAGGGAAATTGCAAGGTCAAAGGGAATGCACATACTTCATAAAAGACAAACTTACAGATTAAAGTATATCTTGTAGACAGAAAGGGCACACATCATCAGTGGATAGTTTGATCTAAACTCAAGTGGAAGGGAAGGGGAGTCGGGGGATGGGGTGACTGGGTGACAGGCACTGAGGGGGGCACTTGACGGGATGAGCACTGGGTGTTATGCTATATGTTGGCAAATTGAATTCCAATTTAAAAATATACAAAAAATAATAATCTCAAAGGGAACATACTTGTGCAAATTCCACCCAAACAGGGCAGCCTGGGTGGCTCAGCGGTTTAACGCTGCCTTCAGCCCAGGGCGTGATCCTGGAGACCCTGGTCCCTGCGTGGAGCCAGTTTCTCCCTCTGCCTGTGTCTCTGCCTCTCTCTCTCTCTCTCTCTCTGTGTGTGTGTGTGTGTCTCATGAATAAATAAATAAAATCTTAAAAAAAAATACCACCCAAATCAAGAAACAGAAAAATATGAACAACCAGTACAGCTCTCATCCCTCCCCCCACCTTTTCCTGTTCTCACCTTTCTGGATGTAACCTTTTTTTTTTTTTTTTTTTAAAGATTTTATTCATTTATTAGAGAGAGAGAGAGAAGGAGAGCACAAGTGGAGGGGAAGGGGCAGAGGGAGAGGGAGAGGTAGGCTCCCCACGGAGCAGGGAGCCAGATGTGGAGCTCAATCCCAGGACCCTGAGATCATGACCCAAGCTGAAGGCAGACACTTAACCAACTGAGTCACCAGGCGGCCTATAACCACTCTTGACATTTAACATCAAAGATTTATTTTGGCTCTTCTAGCTTTGCATAAATGGACTCATACAAGTGTGCACTCATTTGTGTCTGATCTCTTTCACTCATTATTATCTTTGTGAATTTATTCATGTTGTTGGTTCAGCAGCAGTTCATTCATTTTTACTGATGTATTTTTTGGTATATTCTAATAGTGCAGTTTTAAAAAATGTATATTCGAGGCGCCTGGCTGGCTCGGTCAATGAAGCATGTGACTCTTGATCACGAGGTTGTGAGTTCAAGTCCCACATTGGGTATAGAGATTGCTTAACAAAATATTTAATAATAATTATACTAAACAAATAAAAAGTGTGTATTCATGTGTAACCATCATGCCAGGAGCCTCTCTTGTGCCCTCTACCCGTCAATGTTTTCCCCGAGGTAACCCTTCTTCTGGTTTTGATCATGCTTGATTTGTTTTGTCTATTTTTGAACTTTATATATAAATAGATCATATAGTATGTGTACTCTTTGATGACTGCCTTAATTCCCTCATCGTTATTTCTCTCCAATGCACCACATTGTTGGGTACAGCAGGACTTCTTTCTCTATTGCTGTATAATTTCATGAATATACAATGATTTATTTACCCATTCTACTGCTGCTGGGCTCTTGGATTATGTCTAATTTCTGGTTATTATCAATAACGCTACATGAACATTCTTGTACATGTCTCTAACATTTGGAGGGGAAATGTCCCTCTTCAGTAGTTTTCCTTTTCAGAATTCTTGGGCTTTGTGTGTCATTATACCATGTAGATATATTCTTTCCTACCATTTGGTAAAAAACCTCAGAAAAGTTAACTGTTAGTGTTTTGATCTGGATAACGCAGAGCACAGGGTTAATTTAGTATCATAATTTTGAGAATTCTCATTCAGTGCTCATTTTATTTAAAGATTTTATTTTTAAGCAATCCCTACACCCAAAATGGAGCTCAAACTCACAACCGTGAGATCAAGAGTTGTGCACTCCACCGACTGAGCCAGCCAGGCACCCCTCATTTAGTGTTTATTTATTAAGATCTTTATGTCTCTTGGTGAAGTTTTTATAATTTCCTTCACATCATTTGATGCATTTATTTTTCAAGTTTATGCCCCGGTACCTTAAATCTTTGGTTGCCTTTGTAAATAGGAGCTTCTCCCAGGGAGGTCTTTCAAGGACACTGTGCCAAAGAAATAAATGAGTACTGCTTAGAAACTCAGTTATCTTACAGAAATTTTACTTGTCTCTTTTGTTTGTAAACAACCATTTAGAATGCTCACAGGGACTTAATAACATGTCCCCTTGGCTTTTAATTGCATGGTGGTAAAAGATAACATAAAATTCCAGAGAAATCTGAAATTGCTTGGTGGTGTTGGAAGCTTTCCCAGTTGGGGAGTTGCTGCAGAATTTCTACTCCAGCTGACGGGGGAGGTCTAAAGACGGGGTCGTTTCACCCATACTCCCTACATGCAGGAACTAAGGCTGAGGAAGGCCATAAACCAGACAGATGATGTCAAACGCATGTACAGAGCTTTCAGTTTCCACAGGGGGAGAGATTCCGGAGGTGATCCAGTGAAGGTGAGAACCTTCCAGACCAGCCACCACCTGGGAAGTGGCCCTGAGGTGGGAAGAGGCTGAGTGCACTCAGGGGGAATGATGCTGGCGGCCCGGATGCAGTGGGCAAGGGGCTGTCCTGAGATGAGGCCCAGTCCTGCAGGATCACGTGGAGGCAGTGCCCTCCCCACTCGGCTGACCTGAGGGACCCGGGGGGTGGCGGAGGGCTGGAGGCTGGAGGTGGGTGGGCAGGTGGTCCTGGCTGGAGGTGGGTGGGCCCGGGGAGACTGAGTCAGAGTCCCAGGTCTGCCCCTTCTGCCAGTCGCCTGCCTCTCTCTGCGGCCAAAATCGAGCAGAACAATCTGGCGCTTTAGCTTCCTTCCCAGTGAAGTAAAACACATAACTGGTGAAAGGACCATTGAGGGAGAAACACATAAAAATACTCTTTCAGGGGCACCTGGGTGGCCCAGTGGCTGAGCGTCTGCCTTTGGCTCAGGTCATGACCTCGGGGTCCCGGGATTGAGTCCTGCATCGGGCTCCCTGCATGGATCCTGCTCCTCCCTCTGCCTGTGTCTCTGCCTCTCTCTCCGTGTGTGAATAAATAAATACAATCTTTCTAAAAAAATACTTTTTTAAGCATCATAATGGCAGATTACACTGATCGCCATGCCTAATTTTATTTAATAGGCAGCAAGCAGGAACACTTCAGCCTTTGGTTTCTCCCTCTGTTAGGCATGTTAGTCTGCGAGGGTGCGGGGAGAAGCTGCTTCTTAAAAGGACCCTTTTGAGGGAAAGAAGAAAAAAAATGAGTGGGAAATACCAGAAAGGGAGACAGAACATGAGAGACTCCTAACTCTGGGAAACGAACAAGGGGTGGTAGAAAGGGAGGTGGGCGAGGGGTGGGGATGACTGGGTGACGGGCACTGAGGGGGGCACTTGATGGGATGAGCACTGGGTGTTATTCTATATGTTGGCAAATTGAACACCAAAAAAAAAAAAAAAAAGGACCTTTTTGAAAAATGGGGAATCCCTTTGTGATGGGAATAACTTCCCCCTCTAATTTGATGCAGTGAGTTAGTGATAAGCATTCTGTTTATTTTATTTAAGATTTGATGTATTTATTTGGCAGAGAGGGCCCTGATGCAGTTTATCTGATCTCAGATAAACTTCCTGGGGAGTGGGGTGGGGGTGGGGGTGGGGGTGTGGGGGGTGGCTATTTAGAGAAGCAGGAAACGGATAGGCAAGCCCCAAGGACCAGGTTATGTGGGCCTGGAGGGAAAGGTTAGAAACAGGCCTGCCCACCCCACCCCCCGACCCCCCATCATCTGTGATCCCTCCCTCCTTCGCTCAGCTGCGTGATGGAGACGCTGGACACTGAGGATGCCATCAGGTTTTAGGGCCTGGTCGAGGTAGCTCAGTGGTTCTCAATGTCAGCAGCCCCTGTTAAAACACAGATTGCTGGACCCCACCCCAGAGTCTCCCCAGAGTCACCATAGGTCTGGGTGGGAGCCCACAAAACTCCACTTGCAGCAGGTTCCCAGGTGATCTGGTTCTCAAGTTGGGAGAACTATCCAGGTAACCCAGACCTGGTCTGGCCCTGACCCGAGGCACTAGGAGGAGGGGCTGCCTGGAGCCCAGGAAGAAACTTTGTTCCTTGCAAACATTGTTTCTTGTGCTTTGCAAACGGAAGGCTCTGGTGGTGGGCTGGCCTGACTCCTCCTCCTTTTTATAAAGGTAATTCTGAGTCTCCAAAAAACCCCCCTTTGACTGAAAGCCTTGTGTGAACTGGAGAGCTGAGATTCGATTCTAGTTATTAATGTGCTCAAACCTGAAATTGTAAAATGTGCTGGTTTCATCAAAAATCATTATAGCCCCGACCTCAGGGTCACGCCCACACCAGGATCTCCACGATGCTGCTTATAAGGCAGGTTTTGTTGGACTGAATCTTGGGTTGGGTCCATTTCCTTGGACAGCCCAAGGCATCTGTGAATCTCTAGCATTTGTTGGGGGGTGAGTGGGAGAGGCAAAAAGTCATTCTTCCGGTTTCTGGTCTGGACTGTTGGGTCATTAAGATCCTCCCCCTTGTGCTGGGCCCTGCTTCCAGGCCGCCCCATCCCCGTCGCTGGGGGAGCCTCACTTCTCCAGGAGGCCACATCTGGGCTGCCAGGCCCCCAGCTGTGTGCCAGGCGCCACCTCCTGGCCTCACAATTTTGTTACTTTTCTCCCCATTGTGTTAATCAGGTCCTCCCACGCCCTTTTAGTGTCAGAAGGGAATGTGGTTCTCTTGCATCCGAGAAGTTTCAGTGTCTCTTTAAATGTCTCAACCACTTGTGACTTCACCGTTCTGGTGGTTCGGCAGGAGCTAGCCAGACACAGAGGCTCGGGGCGTTTGGTTTGCAAAAGTGAAATGCAGATTGGGTGGCTCTCTTCTGGCTGGAGCGTGACATTTCCCTGCAAGGGCCACACCCCCGAGCCCCCGAGCCTGAGGGGGCCCTGAGGGGGCCTGAGGTGTGCACCTGCCCGCAGAGGGGGCCTGAGGTATGCACCTGCCTGCAGCTCACGGGTCCTGTCATGGCTCCGTGCAGCAGCCAGCAGCTTTCTGCGTCACCTGGCATTTCTTGAAAAGGAAATCACGCATAAGCACGTGTGAAATTCCCATTATGCTCCGAGAGTTCCCTGCGGTATCAATTGCACGGGCTAAATTGGGCGCTTTTTGTAGCAAACCTGTGTGTCCTGCTATAAGACTCTACCGCAGTCGGGAAGGATGTGCTGATGCGGAAACGCCTCTAAAATTGTCAAGTGATACGCTGCAAGGTGCAGGAAAATAAAGCGCCACAACACCCTAGGTGGGCAGAGAAAGTGTCTGTGGGCTCAGGACGGACAGACCAACCCGAGACTTCGTCTGAGCTCCGCCGAGCCGAGCTGGGTGGCCCCCATCACAGCATCCTGCCCCTGCGGTGCGCACACCTGCCCGCGGTGACCAGTAAAAGATAGACTGAGGCCGGGGATTATCTGAGCAGGCATCATTTGAATCAGGCAGTACCAGCAGAGAGTGGCCGGGAGCACTCCGTGGGCAGGAGCACTCCGTGGGCAGGAGGCGGCGGAAAGGTCCTTCTGGAGAAGACAGGCGAGCAGAGCAAAGCAGTGATTTGATGAGAGGTAGCTTGAGTAGTTGCCTTATTTGGGATAGATGAGTTGGCTGTTTGTCCTTAAATTTGGTTTTCTGGGATTCTGGGTGCACTGACTCTGGCTTAGGTTTGGGGTTATTCACGTAGACTACCAAGGCATTAGAGCCACCTCGGTCCATGGCTTACACTGGGGTCCACTCTGGCCGCCGTCACTCCGTGGGTTTGACGTGTTTATAAGGATCTGCATCCGCACTTACAGTATCCAGCTGAGCAGTTTAACTGCCCTAAAAATCCTCTGGGCTTCGCTCAGGGCCATCACTCCCGCCTCCCTCCTCCCCGGCAACTGGAACATCGTTGTAGAGCTTGAATCCCACAGATGAGCCCACCCAGATGAGCTTTTTCACTTTGCAATTAAATTTCCAACACGTCTTTCCATGGCTTTGATGGTTCACTTCTTTTTAGCACTAAGTAACACCGCATGTTGTAACGAGGGGTTATTTATCCATTCACTTATTAAAGATTCCAGAAGCTTCTCATCTCCTCAAAAGGAAACTCCGTATCCACTAAACACTCGCTCCCCATGCTTCTCTCCCCGACCGACCGCTGGCCACTACTGATCTACCTTTGGTCTCTATGGATCTGCCTATTCAAATGTAATCATCCTTTACTGTCCTGACTTTCTGGTCTTTAATTCATTTGCCATGTCCAACTTCTCTAGCTTCTCAGCACTTTCCTCTGCAAAGTGTGAGACTGTGTTAACATCCCTTGGAGTCTTTGCATTTTAAACCCATATGAACATAGCAGGCATAAGGCAAAAAGCAAATATATATATATTTATATATATATATATATATATTTTTTTTTTTTAAATCATATTCCTGGGCCTGGCTGTGACCCCTTCCACCAGCACCACCTGGACCATCCTTAGAGTCACCTGGAGAGTTTCATGAAATGCAGAGTCCACCTGTCCACCAGGGAAGTCTTACCCAGGGTGTCTTCGATATGGTTTCACCATATGTCCTTCTGTTTGTGCGCACTGTGGGCACACTGGGGCACAGCTGAAGGTGGTGTAAGAGCCAGCCCTGGGGTGCAGCATTGAGGGAAACACGCATGTCACCCCTTTGCCTCACCCCAGTCAGGGTCCTGCTCTGGGGTCTCCTAAAATTGTGTGGGAAAATTGTGTCTTCCTAGGGAGAGGGAACCAGTGGCCTGCATCCGAAAAACACAGGTCACACCTCTAAGGCCTCCTGGTTTAAATGACATGGGTTTTCACTGTTACCTTTTTAAAACTGCTATCTTTAATTACAAGTCACAGCCCCAAGCCCCAGCGAATCCACACCTTTAGGCCTAAAGATGTCCAAGAACTCTTCACAATTACTGATGTTAAATTTTCTCAAACGGAAGGTTTGTAAGATCCTGTCTTAGTTTCCAAGGGCTGCTGTAACCAAGGTCCACAAAGGTGATTTGTACAATTGCCTCAGTTTAGGGGCTGGAAGTCTGAAACCAAGGTTGCAGCAGAGTCGTGCTGCCTCTGAAACCTGTAGGTAAACCTTCCTTGCTTCTTCTAGTTCCTGGCGGCTGGGGCACTCCGTCCCTCCAGTCTCTGCCTCCATGGCCACATGGCCTTCCTCTCTCTGTGTCTGGGTCTCTGCATCTTTGTCTCCAAATATCCCTCCTTAGAAGGACACCAGCCACTGAATTTAGGGCCTACCTAGATCTACTATGACTTCATCTCAACTTGATTCCATCTGCAAAGACTTGACTTCCATATAAAGTCACATTCATAGGTTTCTGACAGACGTGAATTTGGCAGGGTAGGGACCCTATTCAACACAGAACAGATGCTTTCTCGATTCAGTTGTATACCTCTTGGTTTTTCATTTGACTTGGATTCACTAGCTCCCCCTAGCTCCAAATGAACTGGAGTCTTGTGTAAAGATTTTAATGGATGTTGCCGACCATCTGACAGCAGTTTAAAAAGAACAGAAAATTATATTCCTCCGCAGGTGGAATTGGCACAGCAAGGTCTCCATGTGCTCTGCTCCCCTACAGAAATGCACACACATAGGGGAGCATCCTTTAGGGTTTTACCACTTGTGCCCACTTGTACCTTCCAAATGTAGGAGACTGTACACCTTGGGATGAGGTCGTGACACCGGGGCCCAGGATCGAGTTCCGCATCGGGGTCCCCACAGGGAACCTGCTTTTTTCCCTCTGCCTATGTCTCTGCCTCTCTATGTCTCTCATGAATAAGTAAATAAAATCTTAAAAAAATAAAAATGCTATATCAGGGGTGCCAGGGTGGCTCAGTTGGTTAAGCATATGACTCTTGATTTCAGTTCAGGTCATGATCTCATGGTTCATGGGATCTACATCGAGCTCTGCACTCAGAGGGGACTCTTTCCCTCTCCCACTCCCTCTACTCATGCTCTCTCTCTCTAAAATAAATAAATCTTTTAAAAACAACAAAACCCAGAATACTGTTTCAGCTTACAACCTCTTATCACCTGCCTCTGAACATCAGATGTTATTTGCCTTTGTACTGTGTTGACTTTTTTTTTAAATACTGTGTTGACTTATGGTGAAAAACAGTGGCAGTAAATTTGTTGGTGCCTCCGTATCAGTAAAGGCAGAGGCACCAAACTGTATGTCATGGTGGCATTCTTCATCTCCATGCACTGGCGGTTGTTAAAAGCCAATATCATGTAAGAATATTCTTGGGGCAGCCTGGGTGGCTCAGTGGTTTAGCACCACGTTTGGCCCGGGGTGTGATCCTGGGGTCCCGAGATCGAGTCCCACGTCGGGCTCCCTGCATGGAGCCTGCTTCTCCCTCTGCCTGTGTCTCTGCCTCTCTCTCTCTCTCTCTGTCTGTCTCTATGAATAAATAAATAAATAAATAATCTTAAAAAAGGAATATTCTTGATAACGCAGTAAAAAGTCACTCATTATGTCAAATCTTATTTCTTGTATACACGCCTTTTTAATATCCTATGTATGAAATAAGTATGCATAAAGCATTCTGCTGCATCCTGCATCCAATGGTTGTCCAAGAAGAGAATTTGAACCACTGTTTGAATTGCAGACTGTACTAGCTGCACTTTTCATGGAGCACCCTTTTTACTTTCTGAAAGAACACCTAACAGACAAACTACATTTTTCACACTTGAATATTTGGCAGGCATTTCCTCCAAAATGAATGAAGTGAGCCTGTCATTTTAAGGACAATGATTGACAGTATTTGTTGGCAGTGATACAATTTGAATTTGCAAGTAAAAATTAAAGTTTTGGAAAACTTGTACCCACCAGTGTGAACTTGATAGTTTCCCAACATTTAAAGATTTTTCTGATAAGACCTGTAGTCATATTAACAAAGAGGATTTTTTTATACTACATAATGAAATGTGTCACCTTTTGTAAGATTTGTATAACTCAGTTAATCAATATTTTCCAAATGATCAATGCATGATGTTGCAAAAAATGCATGGGTAAAAGATCCATTCAAAATGCAAGATGGAGAGGCACATAGTCAGTTGTCTGTTTTCTGCACAGGTCATGATCTCAGGGTCCTGAGATTGAGCTCCGTATTGGGCTCCCTATTCAGCAGGGAGTTTGTTTCTTCCTCGCTCTCTGCCACTCCCTCTACTTGTGTTTGCTCCCTCTCTCTGTCAAATAAATAAATAAAATCTTTTAAAAATTCAGGATGGATTTTAATGTAGCAGAGTATGAAAAGTACAATAATATGGTTTCAGGTTCCACGTTGCAACCTAGGAGACTATCACTTGTCAAGTTTGGGGCAGTGTCAAAAATAGCTATGATTGTCTAAAGGCATTATTAAAATTCTCTTCCTCTTTCCAACTGTTTAACAGTCAGGATGAATTTTCTTTAAATACTTTTAAGAAAGGTGAGCAGAAGCACTGCAATAAACTGAATGAAGAATATGAGAATCAAAGTGTCTTCTATTAAACTAGACATCAAAGAGATTTGCAAAAAGAAGAAAAGTAAAAAAAAAAAAGCAATTCTCCTCACTGAATGTTTTCCTGCTTTTAAAAATATTTAATTTTTTAATTTTTAATTTACTTAACATGTAATGGGTTTATTATTGTATTGCTGTGGTCACCCCTTGGAGATATATAGATCCCACACCCAAAATTTGGCTCAGCATCACACTTATACCAAAAGGGCATAAAGCAATTTATTACTCACATAATGAGGCTTTCTGGGAAAAGCAGGGCAGATTCTCAAGATATTTTATAAATGGCTTGAGAAATCAGGGAGAGGTGACCGGCTTGGAGTTTTATGATGGTTAGGAGGAGGGGTTGGAGCAAGCATTCCCTCATATGGGCCAGATCTTATGTGGTCTGAATTTTTTGTTGACACCAAGGGAAGGAGCTCATGAGCTTTCTTACTGCCTTCCCAGATGTGGGCAAGATGGAAACATGAGGAGGAGAGATTGAAAGATGTCAGAACTCAAATATCAAAAATGAAGTTGGACTGATTATTTTTAATTTAAGATTTTATTTATTCATGAGAGGCACAGAGAGGCAGAGACATAGGTAGGAGAAGCAGGCTCCATGCAGGGAGCCCAATGCAGAACTCGATCCCAGGACCCTGGGATCACGACTTGAGCAAAGGCAGTTGCTCATCCACTGAGCCACCCAGGTGCTCCAGTTGGACTGATTATTAAAATTCACCCCTGATATTTGACTGATGACTGAAAATGCCACAATTCCTTTAATTGAATTTGAACTCATAACAGCTAAGCTACTATTATGCTCTGTGCAACCTGTAGCCTGAGTCTGGTAGGGAGCTCAGTTGAAGACCTCATTCAAGGCACGTGTATTTGGCAAAGTGACATGTGTGCCTTGGTCACTATCAGTAAAGTTTGGAACTGCAAAGAAGTGTTTTGGTGAACCCTCATATTGTGGTTTTAGTATGTACAGAGATATGTGTGACCTTGGTTTATAATTTGGGTGTCTGTTAGCAATAGATTTCCAAAGGTCTTTATCCATAGGGATGTAGCCTTGGATAAGGAATCGTTGCTGCCATTGACTGGACCAGATGGCTGACCACTGGCAACGAATAGCCCGAGTACCTGTTAAAATGTGCAGATGGGGTCAGTTGTTGGCCAGGGACCAGCGCTAAGCTGACTGCCTGTAGTATAGCTAATTGTGCCAATTCCTTGTGTCCATCCTTAATAAGGATGTCCCAGTAAAGGGATGGAAAACAGCAACTCTCCAGCAAGCTCCTTCCTGTGTAATGATGATGATATTGTCTGGAAAGTGTTCAAACTCCCATTGCTCTTCCCTCTATTGATCCCCAGAGGCTCCCCAGGTAGTCAAGGGGTCCTCCAGCATGGTAAAGGCTGGCAAAGGGTGAGACATATGATCCGGGCCTACTTCAAAGAGGGCCTCAATCCAGGCCCTAAACACTAATTATCAAAACTTTCCACTTGGGTTGGTCACATCTATATAACAGAGGCTTGATAGGACAAGCAAATGCAGCACAAAGTAGCACAGTTCAAAGGGCAATCTCCTCAGCTGGCAGCAGCTCAAAATACGTGCTGGGCAGTGGGCGGCAGAGCCAGCTTGCAAGCCAAAGCAAGAGAAGAGAGACTCTCAATGATAGTCACCACCTAAACACGCCATTCATTGTGACAACTGTTGGGCTCATCCTTCTTCCTTGGAGTGACCACAACAGCTATTAATATAAAAATTAATAAACTAATATATATTTTTATTTTTATTTATTTATTCATGAGAGACACAGAGGGAGAGGCAGAGACATAGCAGAGAGAGAAAAAGGCTCCATGCAGGGAGCCCAATGTGGGACTCAATCCCCAGACTCCAGGATCACGCCCTGGGTCAAAGGCAGACACTCAACCACTGAGCCACCCAGGCGTTCCAATAAGCTAATATATTCCAGGCTGGCCCGAAGGTAGTGAGTTATCTCAGATGATTGTTCACTGTCAGTTACAGATTGAACTTTTTGTTCTACTCTTTCCTCCCTCTCACTACACTTGACTAGATATAGATAGATATAATTTTTATTTTATTTTATATTTATTTATTATTTTATTTTATATATTTATATTTTATTCATATATACATCTATTTATTTTT
The DNA here is from genome assembly GCF_053574225.1 of Canis aureus. Classification (NCBI taxonomy): domain Eukaryota; kingdom Metazoa; phylum Chordata; class Mammalia; order Carnivora; family Canidae; genus Canis; species Canis aureus. Next base: position 46,382,993 of record NC_135631.1, read on the forward strand.
ACTTTATATATTTATTTATTATTAAAATAATTTAATAATTATTTCATTTTATATAATTTTTTAAATCCTCAGTTCTAATTTCTTTTTTTTTTAAGACTCCACTCATTTATTCATGAGAGATACAGAAAAGAGTGAGAGAGAAAGAGAGAGAGAGAGAGGCAGAGACACAGGCAGAGGGAGAAGCAAGCTCCATGCAGGGAGCCTGATGTGGGATTCAATCCTGGGTCTCAAAGGATCATGCCTTGGGCTGAAGGTGGTGCTAAACTACTGAGCCAACCGAGCTGCCTTCAGTTTTAATTTCTAATACAGCAAATATCAACAGATATATTCCACATAAGCAAAAACTTTGGGAGGTCCTATCTATTTTTTAAGGCTATTGAAGAGATTCTGAGAATCATTGGCATTATATGTATAAAACTGAAAGAAAAGTCTCACAGAACAATAGTTTCCTGATGTTATTGTGATGCACCCTGATGTTTTCTTCTCTTTCTTAATCTATTTCATCCTTTAAAAAGTACCAGTCATGCCCACGAATAGTTCTTTTGCTAAAGCTTAAAAACATTGAAATAAAGCATGAGGATGATGCAGTGTAATTTTTGGCAGGGGGGCATTTTTTACTTAAATTAAACATGGTTGTTGATGGAGACAAAAGTATCTAAGCTCAAACTGCCCCTTTGGATCATGTGTTCATTCCTAAATGGAGTTGAAGTTACTGTAAAGTTAATGAAGCTCAGGCTTTAAGTCTCCTCACCTACATGGGTCTCCTCTTCTAGGGCTCTGTACCTATTTTGTATGAGTCATCTGGAATTATTTTTCTTAAAAATAGCCACCTAATCTGTACAATCTTCAGACCACACAAAATCTAGATTCATGCCTACTTCTAAAACCATTTTTTCCAGTAGATGGCTAAAACTTTTTAAAATAACAAAACTGTCCTTTCCTAGTTAGAAATAATAGTAGTAATTAGAAACACAGCTGCTGTTTGCATTACATCCCTTTAAAGAAATCCACTTGAGTTGGTTATCTCAAGGAAAAGGTAGCTGACTCTAAGGATACACATGTCCTGGGACTAGAGAACCATCCAGAGCAAGTCTGTCCCTTTCTCCAATAGAGGCCACATGAGCTCTCACTAATGGCCTCTCTACTTCTTCCCTGTGAGTCTGTCCACTCTGTCCTCCTCTTTTTACCACTGGGTTTCTTCATACCCTCACTTTGGCTCTGGTCCACAGTGGGCCCTTACTTGGCTCTCACAGCTAGCCAACCCCAGTCTCTCCAACATCAAGGTTGGTGGCCTGCCTGAGTTGGGTCACCTTTGGATTAAATGCCCAGTAAGCCACAGCTGGGGGTATGTGACAGGATCGTGAAACACAAGCCTCAGCAGGGAAGGACATGGAATCTGTAAATAAGACTTTATTCCTTAGCAGAAACTGGTCATTCAAACTTTGAGTTTTTGTTCCATATTCTTAATTAGACTTTAAATTGATTATTTCTTTAAAAAATATATTTATTTATTTTAAAGATAGAGGGGGTAAAAGGGGAGGGGCAGAGGGAGAGAAGAGAGAGTCTCAAGCAGACTATACAGAGCACAGAACCCGACATGGGGCTCAATCCTATGACACTGCGATCACGACCTGAGCCAAAATCAGGAGTCACTCAACTGACTGAGCCACCCAGGTGCCCCTTAACTTGATAATTTTTGAAGTGCCACTTCCAAATACATGTGGGTATTTCACTTCACTTCCCAAAATTTGTTTAATTTTGGAACACAAAAGAAAATTTTTATTTTTGGCATTTTCCATTTTAAAAAAACATCTTTCTTTTGGAGTGTATCGATCTTCCAATTGCCCACCTTCTTGATTTTTTTGCAAATCATTGGAAATTTGGTGCAAGTGAATGCATTCAAAGAAATAATGTGTTGCTTAGTTTTGCTACCTGTCAGTCTTAAAGAATGGTGATGACAGAAGAATCAATAGTATGCATAATAAGAAGTTTAATTATATTCTTAGATGCTGGAGAATTTCATTTTCATCTTGGCCTTTAATTGGTGAGAAAGATACACAAACTCCCTGTGTTAGTCAATTCCAAAATGTCTCCAGTTTCCTTTGTCTCTGGAGACACCCTAAGAGTCTCCAAATGTTCAGTGTATTGTGTGCTACTCCATGTTATTGCTTTGTCTGTTGTTGGTAGTAAAAAACATGTCTCTACAGATGATAATATATATATATATTACACACACAGAGTCTGGAAGCAGAAGCACCACATGAAACACACGTACAAATTTTAAACCCTCTGGATAGTCGCAGGAAAGAAGTCAGGAGCAGAACAGGATGCACGCCTCAGGAAGTCTATGATGGGCTTGGGATCCATAGCTGCCCAGACACTGCCCCATTGTGAAAGCCACGCAATAGACAATTGCCAGACCCCACCCTTTCCCTGTAGCAGACGACCCTGCAGGGCAGTGGTTTTCCAACTGGGGTCCTAGGACCAGCAGCATCAGCATCACTGTAAACTCACCAGGAATGCTCATGCTCGGGCTCCTCTCCAGACCTGCTGAATCAGAGACCCACAGGTAGGGACCAGCAGTGGGTTTTCATAAGCCCTCCAGGTGATTCGGATGCAGGCCAGAATTTGAGAGCCACTGTATGGAGGCTTGCATTTCAAGGTAGAGGGATATGCAGCACACACACACACACAAAGAATACTTGAGACAGGACTTGTAAACCACAACACACTACTTCTACTTTCAGGTCTTTATTCAGGTTGTTTCTCTACCTAGAATATTCTTTCTCTCTCCTTGTCCAGGCTTTTCTGTTAAAACATTACTCATTTTTCAAAGTCAAGGCAGTGCAAAACCTACTTCCTTGGGGCACCTGGGTGGCTAAGTCCATTAAGCTTCTGCCTTCGGCTCAGATCATGGTCCTGGAGTCCTAGGATCGACCCCTACATCGGGTGCCTGCTCAGCGGGGAGCCTGCTTCTCCCTCTCCCTCTGTCTGCCACTCCCCTTGCTTGTGCTCTCTCTCTTTGTGTCAAATAATTTTAAAAAAATATTTAAAAGAAAAAAACAAAAAAACCTACTTCCTCTGAGAAATTTCCCCAGATCCATCCACCCCTCTGAAACATGAGCTCTCTCTTCTGAAGGGAGACCAACAGAACAAATCTTCATCCTAAAGACAGTTAACAGTTAGAAGCTTGATATATCCAGGTAAAAATAGGAATGAGTGTAGGGGGCTCTCTCCCATGATGACTACTAATTGATGCCTCTGGATGGCACTTTGCTTTGCTTTCAATCAGGTTGTGCATGCTCCTGCTTCAAGGCCTGATTCTTCCCTCTTCTGGAATGTGTTTATCTGTGATCACAGATCAGAGGTCAGCAAACATAGCCCATGGCTTATTTTTGTATGGCCTCTGAACCAACAATGGTTTATATATATATATATATATTTAAATGGTTAGAAAGAAAGAAAACTAATATTTTGTGACACATGAAAAATACATGAAATTTACATTTTGCCATCCATAACTACGGGCTTAGTGGAGCATGGCCTCACCCGCTCATTCACGTTGTCCGTTGGCTGCTTTCTAGCGCCAAGGGTGAAGTCAGACAGTTGCAGTGGAGACCGGATGGCCTGCAAAGCCAAAAACAGGTTACTGTCTGTCCCCTCACGGACAAAAATTGCAGACTCTTACTCTAAATAACCTCACTTTTCCCTCCCTCGCTTCATTCAGCTCTCTGCTCAAATGCCACCTCTTCCTGGACCGCCCTACTTAAATAAAACACATGTCATTCCCCCTCCCACACCTGCTTTTCGCAACCATATATGATGTTTTCTTTTTCTTGGTAGCACTCATCTTCAGCTGATGTTATATATTTATTTGTTTATTGTAGGTGTCTCCTCGTTAGAATCCAGCTTCATGAGATCAGAGCCTTTGTTTTGGTTCATTACCACCTGCCCAGATGCTCTTCATCAACATTTAAATAAATGAATAAATATGGTCTAATAAGAATCCCTCCCAGGGCATTTCCTGGTGATTAAATTATTTTATTTTTGGAGGGACAGGGGTCAGTTAAGTGTCATTTCTTTTTATTATTATTATTTTTAAGTGTCTAGACTCAGTGATGGTAACAGAGAAAAGTTGAGATACAGTTTGCCTTAAAAAATAAAGAACATACATTGTGGGATAATTTTTCAATTAAGACCTGGAGACAAAGCCTTCAGACATGGTGGATGTTTATCAAAACAATTCCTCTGGCATGTAAAGAGAATATCCAGAGTTGCCAGTTGGCATCCTAGAAATTGATTTTAACCACTTGTTTTATTTTAAAGAGGTTTTTGGGACTATTTTGTCCCATTCTGGTTCTCTTTTATTTCAAAATTCTTCCTCATTTTAATCCAATTTTACAGAAAATAGAATATAGGCCCCCAAAATGGGTTCCAAGACATAATTGCTGTTTAATTTGGGATAAGAAATTTCCAGCATCACTCAAGAGCCTCAACTGATCTTCCCATGCCCCTTCAATCAGTCAGATCAGTTGTTTTTAAAGGAATAGATCATCTATCTGCCTTTCCTTTCTTTCCCTAGGGCTTATCTTCCATATTAAGAAATGGCCTCAAGTTGACCTTGTGTTGGGTGAAGAGAGCATGGTCACCGGAATCACCCTTCCACTCTCAAATAGAATAAAAGTATCCCTCTGAAAGGACAGATTTTATCATTATGTTAGGGAAAATTATACAAGTAACATCTATCTGGGCAATCTGAATTATGAGATCACAAAGTTATGGTGGTTTTTTTCAGGAAGATACACCTTGTCACTTTTGGGCAAATTATGGCTTTGGTATTAAATTCTGAAGTTCTTGTTTTTTTGTGGGTTTTTTTTTTTTATATGTATCATCCTCTAACCTCCAGAAAATATATGTGGCTTGGCCATGGCTACACAGCCACCTTATGACCCAAGTGTCCTGTTTCCATCTCCAAGGGCTCATTCATGTCCCTTTCCTACGTCCTCCAGCACCTCCTCAAAACACTCCCCTGCATTTTTCTCCTTCAGATCCACTTGAAGGAAAAGATGCAGGCAGACCATCATTGGGTTTCCTCTGTTTCATATTTGTCTAATTGTTGATTAAGAAGTGAGAGAGGCTGGTTTAAATTGGATTCTTTGTTTTAAAGGTACTTCTGGGCTCCATTGAGTGGAAAATAAAAACGAGTACATTCCTACATCAAGGAATGGTAGGACTTTTTGAGATTTGATGACTATAAGAATAAAATGTATGTTCTTCAAAGTACACTAAGCACTTAGGTTCAGAAAATATTTTCCCAAAATACTCTTTGAATGTAAAACAAGAGATCAGTTTGTCCTGGCACAGATATATCTGGGAGGGTTAATGCCTCTGGGCTTGAAGAGACTGCCCCAGGGGAACACAACCCATCTGAGGGCTCTCATGATGGCAATTGATCATTTAGAAGCTTTACAATCCACAGAAAAACAAGAATGAGAAGAAATGTGAACCGGCCACAAATCATGACCCTGCACCAAGAAACCCTTTAGTTTCTGTGCAAGATGAAAATTCTCTGTCATTTGAAAAGGCAGAAAAATAAACATACTAACAATGAAAGTTTGTTTGTTGGAGAAATTGGGAGGAAAATAGTACCCAAGTTCTTTTAGACAGATTACAATCTCCCATAGGTTGGAACAACCAGAGCAAAAATTGAACTTCCATTTATCTACTTGAGTAACATTTAGTGAAATTATTTTGAGGACAGACTTATTTTTTAGTACATACTTTGCAAAAGTAGGATAAGTATGCAACTTCCTGCTGCTACCTAGAGAGTTCAATTGAAAAATAAAATTAGACAGACCAAAATATCTCTCAGAATAAGTGGTGCTATGAATAAAAGAAGAGATCGTAAAATATTTACTGCATGAAAATGAAAAATTAGGTGAGGGCCTACCTATGTTCTGGTTTTAGTCTCTCTCACTTTTGCCACACACAGTAGGCATTTGCTGTTTTGGTACATGTGAATGTCGGGCACCCATCAAGAGGAGCATGCATCGGGTATTCCTTGTTTGTTTCTGGTGCTTTCTTCCTGTTCAAATCTGTAGAAACAGTATTCTAATTCTGCTGTGGAAAACCAGCCCTCTCCCGAGTCTGAACCCAGTGCTGCCTGTGAACCTGAATCCAGCTGTGGGCTCCCAGGACAAGGTGTGCGCCCCAGGCTAAGAGAACCAGCACCTTCTATTTCCCCTGACAACAGTAATTGGTTCAGGAAAGAACACGTGGCCCAAATTGGACCAAAAGGGCATAAAAGACTCAATTCAAAAAAAATTGGCCAGTGACCTGGACCTTACTGGACTCTCTCAGAAGATGTGCATAGGGACAGAGCTACTGCTACCATGCGTTGCTGGTGGGAATGCAAAATGTTACAGCCTCACAGAGGTGAATTCAGCAACATCTGGAGAGGCTGACAACAGAATGCAATTTTATCATCTGTGGTTTTCTTTTCCCATAAAAGACGTTACCGGGGACAATTAGCGAAAATTGGAATAAGGTGTGTGGATAAGCTGGTACTGTATCAACTTTATTTTCTTTTTAAGACTTTATTATTATTTATTTGACAGTGAGAAATTTATTTATTTTCCTGCGGAGCAGGGAGCCTGATATGGGACTTGATCCCAGGACTCTGGGATCATGACCTGAGCTGAAGGCAGATGCTTAACCAACTGAGCCACCCACATCAACATTAATACCTGTATTTTGATAACTGTATTGTGGTCGATATCCTTATTTTTAGGTAATATGCACTAAAGTATATTGACATAAAGGGTCATCACATCTGTAACTCCTTTGCGCCTGGTTCAGGAAAAATTACATTATACACATATAGTCATACACAGAGATAATATACTGAAGAACAGGGTAAAGCAAATGGGATAAAAAGTTAGCAACAGAGGACCCTGGTTAAAGGGTGTGGTATAAGAAGAGATATATGTGGTCTTTGCCTGTGGTTTCTGGAACAGAGTTACTAAAACTCTTGGCATTTTGTCACTTGTGACAGGCCCCCCGTGGAGCATACGAGTTTATGCTAATGAGATGACATATGTTGGGCCCCATGGTTAGCCTCAGGATGGAGCTAGTCACCAGAAAGATCATGTAATTAGAGGGTTGGAAATTTCAGCCACTCCCACCAACCTCTGGAAAGGTGAAGGGGTGGAAGATTAAGCTCTATAAAAATTGTCCAGGCACCTGGGTGGCTCAGTGGTTGAGCATCTGCCTTAGGCTCAAGGCGTGATCCCAAGGTCCTGGGATCGAGTCCCACATCGGGCTCCCCCGCATGGAGCCTGCTTCTCCCTCTGCCTATGTCTCTGCCTCTCTGTGTGTATATCTCATGATAAGTAAATAAAATCTTTAAAAAAAACACAACCTCTTGAACAACAAGGTTTGATGAGCTTCAGCATTGGTGAAAGCATCCACATAGTGGGAACTGTTCTAGTTCCACAGGGACAGAAGCACTTATCCTTGGGACCCCTCCAGACCTCATCCTACATACCTCTTCATCCAACTATTTGCTTAAATCCTCTATAATATCCTTTATCCTAAACTAGTAAATAGAAGCAAATGTTTCTCTGAGTTCTGAGAGAGTGACTCCAACAAGGTCATTAAGCTCAAGAAGAGAGATCCCTGGGTGGCGCAGCAGTTTGGCACCTGCCTTTGGCCCAGGGCGCGATCCTGGAGACCCGGGATCGAATCCCACGTGGGGCTCCCGGTGCATGGAGCCTGCTTCTCCCTCCGCCTGTGTCTCTGCCTCTCTCTCTCTCTGTGACTATCATAAATAAATAAAAATAAAAAAAAATCTCAAGAAGGGGATCATGGGAACCTTTGATTTATAGCTGGTTGGTCATAAACAGGTGGATTGTGGTTGATACCTGGAAACAGAGACACAATCTCGCCTACTGAGCCCTGACATGTGGGATCTGATACTATCTCTGATGAGACACAGGAAGTGAGTTTTCCTTTGCAGAAGATAGAAAGGGATTCTTTACTATTCTCATAAACCTTCTGTAAACCTGTAATTAGTTCAAAATAAAGTATACTGAAGAAAAAGCCCGGGAGGGGGAGGAGGAAGTGGTGGAAGAGGAGGAGGAAAAAGAAGAGAGTTGCCATTGGCAACCGTGTTAAAACCACACTGAGAAAGGCTGTCTCAGAATGGAATAGACCCAGAGGAAGGAGAGCCAGGAGGTGGATCCGGGTGACTTTGTTGGAACCCTGCCCTAAGCTTTAAATTAGTTAGATCTTCCCCTATACTTTTCAGCTTACATGAGTCAAATGATTCCTTTTCATAAGACTTGCTTGTGAAATATGTAATAATTCACCAGATTCCAGTTAGAAGCTACTGCATTTCTTTTGTTTTCCTCTATTTTTATTGTTTAAGTTGTTTTCATGCCTAAATAAACACTGAAACTACACAACAGAGTTCAAAGGAACCTCACCCTGCCGAGTATGAAAAACTAAAAAGAAGGAAGAGAGGGACAGAAATTACCAGAGAAACACAACCATCAAGAATTACATGGACAACTTAGCAACAGAAAAGCAAATAATTTGATTCAAAAATGAGCTAAGGGGCTCCTGGGTGGCTCAGTCAGTTATGCATCTGCCTTTGTTTTTGTTTGTTTGTTTGTTTGTTTTTATTTATTCATAGAGACACACACAGAGAGAGGCAGAGACACAGGCAGAGGGAGAAGCAGGCTACATGCAGGGAGTCCAACGTGGGACTCGATCCCGGGTTTCCAGGATCACGCCCTGGGCTGCAGGGGGCGCTAAACCGCTGTGCCACCGGGGTTGCCCTGCATCTGCCTTTGGCTCAGGTCATGATCCTGGGGTCCTGGGATGGAGCCCCAAGTCAGGCTCCCTGCTCAGTAGGGAGCCTGCTTCTCCCTCTCCTGCTCCCCCTACTTGTGCTCACTCTCTGTCTCTCTCAAATAAATAAACAAAATCTTTAAAAACATGTAAATAAATAAAAAACTTAACTGGAAATAAAACTTAACTGGAAATTTCTCTTAGGAAGAACGGCCAATAGATACATGAAAAGATGCTCAACATCAAGAATCATTAGGGAAGTGCACATCAAAACCACAATGAGATGTCACCTCACACGTATTAGGATGGCTACTATTTAAAAAGTAAACAAACAAAATAACAAGTGTCAGTGAGGATGTGAAGAAATTGGAATTCTTGTGCACTGTTGGTGAGAGTGGTTCAGCCACTACAGAAAATAGTACAGCAGTGCGCCCACCCAACCCCCACCCCCTGCAAGGAGCACCTAGATTTACCATATGATCCAGTATCTACCCCAAATAACTAAAGAAGTATTGAGTAATTGAAGAGTATATACCCCAGCATCTTGAAGAGGGATTTATACACCCATGTCGGTAGCAACATTGTTTACAATGGCCAAAAAGTGGAAACAGCACAAGTATCCATTGACCCCTAAATGAACAAACACAGTGTGTCATATCCCTACAACGAAATGTTACTCAACCTTAAGAAAAAAAAAAAAAAAAGAAGGAAAGTCTGACACATGCTACAACATGGATAAACCTTGAGGACATTGTGTTGAGTGAAATGAGTCGGTCACATGAGGACAAATACCTTGTGAGTCCACTTAAATGAGGTGCCTAAAGTAGTCAAGTTCATAGAAAGTAGAATGGTGGTTTTCCAGGGGCTGTGGGAGGGGATAATATGGAGTGTTTAAGAGGAATAGGTTTCAGTTTTGCAAGATGAAAGCAGTTCTAAGGATGGATGGTGGTGGCGGCTGCACAAATAATATGGATGAACCTAAGGCCACTGAAATGTACATTTTTAAATGATTAAGATGGTAAATTCTAGGGTCATCTGGGTGGCCCAGTGGTTAAGCATCCGCCTTAGGCTCAGGGCATGATCCTGGGGTCCTGGGATCGAGTCCCACCTTGGGCTCCCCGCAGGGAGCCTGCTTCTCCCTCTGCCTGTGTCTCTGCCTCTCTCTGTGTCTCTCATGAATAAATAAATAAAATCTTTCTTTTAAAAAAAGATGGTAAATTTTATGGTATGTACACTTTACCATGATTTTTTTAAACAAGAGTTATAGAAACAAAGAAGTTGCTGTAGGACAAACTAAACAACTTAGCATAGTTCGGACAGAAAATGGCTATGGTAAAAAAAATCACCTAAAGAAAGTAAAACTTTATCAATCCTGAGGGAAAGTAAAATTTCTTCTAAAAATCTAAGATAAAAACCCATGTAGAAAATGTAGCAAAAAAAAAAAATCAGGAAAACTTTAACTAGAAGGGCATTTGACCCTGAGACATTGGTGTTATAAGACTATAAGCATGGGATCCCTGGGTGGTGCAGCTGTTTGGCGCCTGCCTTTGGCCCAGGGCGGGATCCTGGAGACCCGGGATCGAATCCCACATCGGGCTCCCAGTGCATGGAGCCTGCTTCTCCCTCTGCCTGTGTCTCTGCCTCTCTCTCTCTCTCTCTCTCTATCATAAATAAATAAAAATTTAAAAAAAAAGATTATAAACAAAGGATTACTGAACAGGGATCACTAGGCATGGGCTCTCTCTTCTTGTTCTAGAAGTTCTAAGAAAGATTACCTCTGTCTCCGACCTTGTCACTGATGCCTTCAATTTCAGTCTTTGAGGTTTGGTACCTGGGCTTACTTACGGCTTTTTCCCCTGTCCTAACCTTGGTCCTAAATTCCAGCACTACATTACAAGAGCCTATTAAACAGTCTCTACCAGTTCTCGAAGCCAGTATGTCCAACTTTATTATCTCCTCTGGGGCTGCTCCTTTAGATCTTACCATTTCTGCCAATTGCTCCCCGCTTGCCTCCAAATCTTGGAGTGAATCTTCCCTCCTCCACCTCCTGAGCCCCTGTATCCACTTGGTGATTCTGTCCTGGCATGTGTCCCTCCATGACTCTCTTTTCTGTCTGTTCTCCTCACCACCACCCCCATTGCCCCTACCCTATCCTCTGTCGATTGGGTCCTAGATTGCTGTAGCAAATCCAAACTGGCTCTCCTCCTCCAGCCTTTCCTTGGTCCATAGGAAAAAGACTAAACACATGTTGACAAGCACCAGAGAAGCAGGAAGGAAGTGAGGGAAGGATGAGGGACAGTAGGAAGAAAACAATACTGGAAAAATTTCAAGAATTTAAAGATAAAAGCACAAGACTCATCATGAGACTTTTTTCCCCCCATATTCACATGGTCCGAGGGTCAGACTATGGGTCTCCTTGACCTGGCAGCTCCAGAGCAGAGTACAAACTGCAGAGGCTGGAGTCATGGCAGGACAGAAAGTTCCTTTTTCCCTCTTTGACCAGGTTTGAGTTGAAAGGAGTGCAGCCAAAGCTGTAACCAAAAGGAGGCATTATACTTCCGGGAAAATCTCAAGGAAAGCATCACAATCAACAGTAGTAGCCACTGGGTTGGGCTCTAAAGGGAAGGGTAGAGAGATTTAACCAGAAAGCATGAAAGTTGGAGATAAAGTTCTTTTCCCAGAATATGGAGGCACCAAAGTAATTCTAGATGACAAGGATTATTTCTTATTTAGAGATGGTGATATTCTTGGAAAGTATGGAGACTGAAATAAATCATCGAAATGGCATCAAGTGAAGCTGCCCATTCCAGGGGAGTCGTGAAATCTTTCATCATGTAAATAATTCTCATGGCTCTCCTTTATTTTGTATTTTTATTTTTAAAAGATTATATTCATTTAGTCATGAGAGACACAGAGACATAGGCAGAGGGAGAAGCAGGCTCCCCGTGGGGAGCCTGGTGTGGGACTCAGTCCCAGGACCTGGGATCATGACCTGAGCCAAAGGCAGCTGCTCAACCACTGAGCCACCCAGGTGCCCATGGCTGTCCTTTAGAATCAACTAATGGTATCCAAACAAACAAACAGAAAGACTCATCATGAGGAAAAATATAAAAGCTTCCTTCCTTAACAAATTCCATTCCTCAAACCCAATCCTTGTACATATATTTTTACAGATTTTTCCCCCAAAATTTCTTAAAGAAAATAATGGATACTTCCTAGTAGTCCAGCCAGATCACAGTTTATGAGTCATTATGATTAAATAAAGCCTATAAGAATCAGTCCCAGTATCTATATATAGGACATAGTATGTTGAGTCTGGGATTTTATGTCAAAAAAATCTCTTTTTGAAGAATTACCAGCCTTTTAGGAGATAGGAGGTCTTAAGAAGGTTATTATGCACATATTATTGTTTAATAATAATTTCACAAGTTCCGATCTAAATGTGTTCTCTGTATCACCAGGCTGATCCTTCAGTAAAACTTGAGGGAAGGGAGTTCAGCTCAATATAAAAAAATTATCAACAACAATAGTGACTACAACAGAATGGGTTGGGACGCCTGGGTGGCTCAGCGGTTAAGTGCCTGCCTTCAGCCCAAAGTATGATCCTGGAGTCCCGGGATTGAGTCCCACGTCGGGCTCCCTGCAAGGAGCCTGTTTCTCTCTCTGCCTGCATCTGTGCCTCTCTCTCTTTGTGTCTCTCATGAATAAATAATTACAAACCTTTAAAAAGTAAATAAATAAATAAATAAAAATCTTTAAAAAAAAACCCAAATGGGTTGACTCAGAAGGAAATAATCTGTCCCTCACTGGGGGAGTCAAGCTAACACAAGATGAGTATTTCTCAAGAAATTGTAGAATGGATTTAAGCATTAATTGATGGGGAGAAGGAAAGAGAGTCCTTGATCATCGGTTCTCAAAATAGCCAATTATCAGATCGCAGGGAGGGCATCTTAAAATTCAGATTCCTTGGCCTCACTTGTAGAAATTCTGATTTAGTAGGTCTGATTTAGTAGGATAGAGCCTAGCATGTGTATTTTTACAGAAATCCTCAGAAGACTAACATAAATCCAGCTTTGGGACCCATTTTTGTGTTGGTTTCTCAAACTGGAGAATACATGGTCTTCCCCAAATATGCACCCCTCGCCCCTGGATCTATAGACCTCATTTTAAGAAATGTTGGCCCTAATGTCAAACTGAAACAATCCCCCTGCATTTGTGATTTTCTCTTAGTGGAATCATTTTATTGGCGATAAAGACAAAACATATATTTTTTTTATATTTTATTTATTTATTCATGAGAAACACAGAGAGAGAGAGAGAGAGAGAGACAGAGAGAGACAGAGAGAGACAGAGACACAGGCAGAGGGAGAAGCAGGCTCCATGCAGGGAACTCGATGTGGGACTCGATCCCGGACTCCAGGATCATGCCCTGGGCCAAAGGCAGGCGCTAAACCGCTGAGCCACTCAGGGATCTCCCCAAAACATATATTTTAGTAATAATACATAACTGAAAGTTTCATAGATCGCCTTTGATTTCTTGAGGTAGTGTGCTCCCAGCCTGAACATTCTTAGCTTCATTCTATATAGCTATCTTCCTTTTTTACAGATTTTATTTATTTATTTGAGAGAGAATATGAGCAGGGGAAGGAGCAGAGGGAGAAGCAGACTCCCTGCTGAGCAGGGAGCCCTACTGGGGCTGGATCCCAGAACCTGGGATTATGACCTGAGCTAAAGGCAGATGCTTAACCGACTGAGCCACTCAGGTTCCCCTATAGCTATATTCTTAATAGTGAATATATTCACTATATTCATAACCCAAGAATGAATATAGCTGGAGAAAGTGCTTTGAGAAACATTGTACTAGAAGTTATCCAAAGATCCTGAGATTCAACAATCTGGTAACTGGAGTTTCTGCTTTGGGCTCAACTCCTAAAAAAAGTTCTTAGGTGGGATCTGGGGGTGGGAGTGCAAGAGGGGGCAGCGAAGGGGGCAGGTGACCCATCAGTCCTTGAGGACAGGACCTGCGGCTTTTAACAGCCCTGAGTAGCACCTGGCACATGGTAGGCAGTCAATTGGTATTTGTTGCATGAAGGAAGGAAGGCAGGCGGGGAGGACAGACATGTTCATCAAAACCAAATCTTTTGCCTGTACTTGTGGCTAAGCTAGCCACATAAACTTATAAAAAGCCACTTTTGAGATAACCAAGGAAATTTAAATATGGTCGGAATATTTCCTGTTATTAATTTATTATGAATATCAGTTTATTTGTTTAGATGCTACTAATTTATTATTACGTTCATTAGATGCAATAATGGCAGAGCAACGACGTTTTAAAAGATCCTTTCCAGTGACAGATGTGTACTCAAGTATTTACAGGTGAAATTTCACAGGGGTCTCAGGGAAGAGATGAAACAAAACTACAAACTGTGGCTAATTGTTGCAGGTGGGTGGTGTGCAAACAGGGTTTCAGCTAGTGTCGCTGTTCTGTACGTTGTTCTTTGTGTTTCTGTGTATGTACCAAAAAAGCAAGAATGACTTTTGCTGCTAAGGATCCAGCCCAGGATCAGTTATGTCGCATCCCGGGATGATTGAGAAAACGGTCCCTCAGAATACTCAAAGTATTTTCTGTGCGGTTTCTGTAGTTCCTCCTCATTGGCTAAGAAAATTCTTTAGAGAGTTCCAAGACCTGTAATCTAGAGGGGACACCCGGTTGGGAAATGGGGAGGCCGAGTCAGGCCTTACTGACCCACTCTGCCTCAGTTGGCTCACATGTGAAATGAAGATGATGACCGTACCCCTTCTAGGGGTTTGCGATGAGCCACCTGCCCTCCCTGTTGTGTTGGACAATTGTTTTTGCGCGGTTTGAGCTTGGTGGCTCTTGACCAAGGCCAAAACTGGGGGTGAGGGGACAGGAAGCAATGGAAGCAGGACAGCTAATGGGCATGCTCCTCTGGACACCTCTTGAGCTTTCTGTTCTCTCATCCGAGGTCCTTCTATTTTTTTTTTTCACATTAACGTTCTTAGTTTATTAAGCCTCTCATGAAAAATCTGCACAATCACCACAGATAAAGCCACTGCAGAATCTTTACTTCCTCTGTTGTCCAATCTCCAGCTCACTTCTTTTTTGCCAGCACCAACATTGGCTTTTGCAGTCCCCCTGACTTTCTTCATTCTGTTTTTGCGCTCTTTGTGGCTGTTTTCTTGAAGTCTTTTTCTTCTCATACAGGCCATGTCTTGCAAGTCTATGTTTGGGTTCATTTTTTCTTTGCATAATCCAAGGAATCATAAATCATGCCAAAGCCAGTTGTCTTGCCACCACCAAAATGGGTTCTGAATCCAAATACAAATATGACATCTGGTGTGGTCTTGTACATTTTGGCTAGTTTTTCCCGAACAGTCTTAGGTACTGTTGCCTTCCTGGGATGAAGAACATCAATAACCATCTGTTTCTGCTGAAGTAGTGGGTTGGTCATGAACTTCCTGGTCTGGATAGTTACTGTGTCATTCATGATGGTGGCCGAGCTTCAAGCAGCCGGGGAGGAAAAACTCATCCGAGGTCCTTCTAGAACTAAGCCTCATCTCTCCCCTTCTCTCCCGTCCCTAGAGCTGTGCATATGCCTTTCGAGATGTCCTAACAGTGGCTAAGTGGGTGAGCGTCTGCCTTTGGCTCAGGGCGTGACCCCGGGGTCCCCGGATCGAGTCCCACATCGGGATCCCTGCGAGGAGCCTGCTTTTCCCTTTGCCTGTGTCTCTGCCTCTCTCTCTGTGTCTCTCATGAATAAATGAATAAAACCTTTAGGAAAAAAAAAAAAAAAGATTTCCAAACAATGACTAAGGAGTTGAAGGGCAGGTGCTGTAGTGGAAAGCAAAAGCTCTGGCTAGGAACCATGCGCCCCACCCCCCACTCCCGGGCCTGCTTTCCTGCCCTTGACCCCATGACTCTGGCTGTATGATCTTGGTGCTCGAGATTCCTAATCTCTCTTGGCCTCAGCTACTTCTGCTATGAAACCACCGGGGTATCACCCAACAGGGTGGAAAGACTGAAGGAAGCGTTATATGCCCTGTGCCCACCGGATGGCGTGGTACCCAGCCCGGGCCCCACGAGCTAGCGGAAGGGCAGGAAAAGGCTCCACTGGCTGCCTCCCCACGTCCCCCACGACAGCCGCTCAGGCTTCGCAGGATGATCTGCTGCTGGCTGTTGGATGTGGATGATTGGTTTCTCTGAAAAGGAGGGTGGAGAAGATCCAGGCAGGGGTTGGTAAACTGCCCAAGGGCTGAGGGCGGGGTTATAAGTGAGGGAGGAGACTGCTTGCACCAGGGCCAAGGGCACGCGGGGAGGGGAGGCGGACTGGGAAAGAGGGAGAGGGGCCCAGGTGAAACCCCAGTTACCTGTAATGATGAATATACCCGACAAATCAGTAGAAGAAATTTAGATCGTGCTTTCTGTGTGCTGCAGATTATTCTAGGGGCTTTACACATATTAACTCATGTAAACCTCCCAGCGACCTATGAGGCCGGTGCTATTAACCTCTTTATTTTACAAATGCAAAGAAGGTTCAGTAAATTAATCAGGGTCCCTCAGCAGGTGAGTGGTTGGGCTGCGCTCAGACCAGGCCGGCCCCACTAACATTCTCTCATCAAACCACCACATTGGTTTTCCTGTGACCCTGTGCACAAGAAGTCAGGATTACCACATTTTGATTGATCTTTTTTTCCCCTGAAAACTGAGTCATCCTAC
The DNA here is from genome assembly GCF_053574225.1 of Canis aureus. Taxonomy (NCBI): domain Eukaryota; kingdom Metazoa; phylum Chordata; class Mammalia; order Carnivora; family Canidae; genus Canis; species Canis aureus. The sequence goes on from NC_135631.1 coordinate 46,399,584, forward strand.
CAATCCCCTGGTTCACTCAGCTGGCCGGGACACCTGGAGTCTCCAGGATATATATATTTTTTTCCTCCGCCAGGCCCAATTCCTGAACCCCTCCCAGCTTGTCCATCGTCTGGCCTCAGATGGGGTCTCCTCTTTGTGTTCTGGTCTATTAATCGGGGTCCAACGCGACAAATCCCACCACCACTGGGAGTGATCTGCAATAGGGGAACTTATTCCAGGCACTCAATATTTTTGGTGGAAGCTAGTTAGGCTGGTCCTGGGGCCTGAAGTCTGCAAGGCAGGTGCTCTAGAGGTAGAGATGAAGATGTTTGTGAAGTGGGGTAGAGCAAGGACAGACAAACTGACAACCATAAAGCTGGAACCAACCCACTTGTTTCTTTCCAAAAGCCCCCCCCCCCCACGGAAGGAAGTGGGTGTCCTAGAGGAAGAGTGAAGCCCTCCACTATGGAAGTAAGCCCCATGGGGGCTGGAAGGGCAGTGAGCCCAGGGGCTGCCCACACCACGGCAGCCCGCAGATAAGGCAGCAGGGCAGGCAAGGCCCAGGGCTGTCAGAAAAAGCCGAGTTGGGGAAAAGTGCCTACAGAATTGCCTCTTTAATATTCACTCTGTGTTTTGTTGTAGAGCGAAGGTGGGATTATTCCCTGCTGCCAGCCTCTGGTCTGAATGCCTGGGTGGGTCCTTTGCTTTGCTTCAGAACCACCTGCAACTCCTGTCCTTGGGCCTCTTCTGCCCAGAGAAGAGGAAAGTCAAAACTCAGTTATGATCAACAGAAAATCCCATCTAGTCACCACGGCTCTTGAGGAGGTTGGGAAGTGCAGCTAATATTTTTTAGGGTCTTAATTATATAAGCATTATGTTCAAAAACAATTTTTTTTACTTAATTCCTGGATAGTGTCTTTTGAATAGGCCATAATTACGGGAAGTCACATAAAAGACAGCGTAATGATGTCTACATTCTGAATTCCAGGGTAGGTCAAGGCCCAGAGTTGCTTTTTAAAAATATTCTAGTGTTTGGAGATGGTATTGCCTAGATCAGTGGTTGACAAGCTTTGGCCTGTGGCAGAGTCACCTGGAAGGCTGGTTAAAACTCTGGTGGTTGCCCTCTACCCCTGACCCCCCATTAGAAAAGTCTGGGGTGGGGTCTGAGCCCTTGCAGTGCTATATAGTTTCCAGGTAGCGATGGTGCTGCTGGTCCAGGGGCTGCACTTTGAGAACCACTGGCTTTTTGGTTAAGATCATAGCCTTCCAAATTTAAAAAAAAATAATAATAGTGGATCCCTGGGTGGCGCAGGGGTTTAGTGCCTGCCTTTGGCCCAGGGCAGGATCCTGGAGACCCGGAATCGTATCCCACATCGGGCTCCCTGTGTGGAGCCTGCTTCTCCCTCTGCCTATGTCTCTGCCTCTCTCTCTCTCTCTCTGTGATTATCATGAATAAATAAATAAAATCTTTAAAAAATAAAAAAATAATAAATAAAAATAAAAAATAAAAAAAGATCATGGGCTTCCAGGTCAGACCCAGCAGGGTGGGCGCTCAGCTCAGCATCTGTGTGCGACCTTGGGATATTCAACATCCTATGCCTCGGTTTCCTTCTATGTAAAATGAGGATAATAATGGCATGTGCTTTGGGTTATGGTGAGGATTAAATAAAAGAATCCACATGAAGTATGGACACGGTATGTGTCCATGACATATTTCATCCACAAAAATCCTTTATCCACATAAAATATAGATACAGCATACAGTACACACTCAAATGTTCTCTATCATTTTAATTCGTGAGTCAGCGATCATGCTGCAAATGCCCATTATAAAATATGCCAGAGCCACAGACCTTTCACACGTGAACCAGCTGAGTCTAGAAGAAACTGGAGTTTGTTTGTTTGAAACTGAAGTTTTTAATTTAACTTCTTAGTGGATCGTTGTCAAATTCTCAGGCCTCTTCCTGTCTTCTCGTATTTCTCTAGCGATGATCATGCAGCTTGCAAATACCAAACAAATGCATTAGGGGAAAAGTATCACAGAAGAAATGTAGCCAGTTCTTTTACAAAAATCCGTTTTGTTGGAAAAGCCGGCTTGACGCCAGTTTGGGTTTAATTTCCCAGCTGAACAGAAGATGGCAGCACCACACGGGGATGTTGCCGGAGTCTCCTGCTCCCAGCCGCCCCCCTCCCGCCCCTCCCAGATCAGGCTCGCTTTTTGCACGTTGAGCCCCGTTTCCTGGGCCGCAGACCCTCTCTTACCCTTGCATCAGTGGACCGAGAGCCCTTCCTACGGGGGGACTCCGGGGTCAGCTCATGGGTTAAAAGGAAAGTATCCCCTGGGCCGCAAGACTGAGCTGTAGGGCGACTCTGCGCAGGTCCCGTGCCCCCTCGAGCCTCAGTTTCCCCTGTTCGAACCGGGAACACTGGAGGAGAAGCTGTCCGAGGCCGGGGCGTCCGCAGGGGCTGCAGGAGCCGGGCCGGGAGGCCGGCGTCCCCTGGAGCCTCCATCCCGCGCGCTGGTAGAGGCCGGGAGAGCGCGCGGGGAGGCAGGTGCGTGTCTAACAAAGCGGATGACGTCGACGACTTCGCGGCCCCTCGGGAGACTCCTTACGCGGCCACCTGTCCGCCCTCTTCTGTCTCATTTCGGGGGAGACGGTGGCTTTGGGCAGGTGGTTGATGGAATCGAAGCCTAACGGGGTTTCCGTGGACGGAAATTCCTTTCGGAGAAGGATGCTCTGGCGCCCTCCGGTGACGCACCCCGGGGAGGGCATCGCGCCTGGCAGCGCCTCGGTCTCAGCCTCCCGCACCCCAAATCCGGCTTCGGCCTGCGGAGCGCTGGCACTGGGTTTCTGGGTCGCTCATTGTGCAGCTAACCCTGGGATCCTAACCCTGGGATCCTAACCCTAGGATTCTAACCCTGGGATCCTAACCCTGGGATTCTAACCCTGGGATTCTAACCCTAGGATCCTAACCGTAGGATTCTAACCCTGGGATCCTAACCCTGGGGTTCTAAACTTGGGGTTCTAACCCTGGGATCCTAACCCTAGGATCCCAACCCTGGGATCCTAACCCTGGGGTTCTAACCTTGGGGTTCTAACCCTAGGATCCTAACCCTGAGGTTCTAACCCTGGGTTTCTAACCCTGGGATCCTAACCTTGGGGTTCTAACCCTGGGATTCTAACCCTGGGATTCTAACCCTGGGATCCTAACCCTAGGATTCTAACCCTGGGATCCTAACCCTGGGATCCTAACCCTGGGATCCTAACCCTGGGATTCTAACCCTGGGATTCTAACCCTGGGATCCTAACCCTGGGGTTCTAAACTTGGGGTTCTAACCCTGGGATCCTAACCCTGGGATCCTAACCCTGGGGTTCTAAACTTGGGGTTCTAACCCTGGGATCCTAACCCTGGGATCCTAACCCTGGGGTTCTAAACTTGGGGTTCTAACCCTGGGATCCTAACCCTGGGATCCTAACCCTGGGATCCTAACCCTGGGATTCTAACCCAGGGATCCTAACCCTGGGGTTCTAACCTTGGGGTTCTAACCCTAGGATCCTAACCCTGGGGTTCTAACCCTGGGTTTCTAACCCTGGGATCCTAACCTTGGGGTTCTAACCCTGGGATCCTAACCCTAGGATCTTAACCCTGGGATCCCAACCTTGGGATCCTAACCCTGGGGATCCTACCCCTGGGGTTCTAACCCTGGGATCCTGACCTTGGGATTCTAACCCTGGGGATCCTACCCCTGGGGTTCTAACCCTGGGATCCTGACCTTGGGATCCTACCCTGGGATCCTGACCTTGGGGTTCTAACCCTACGATCCTGACCCTGGGGTTCTAACCCTGGGATCCTAACCCTAGGATCCTAACTCTAGGATCCTCCCAAGAAGCGGTCACGAGGCTCCACGATGGCCACACGGGCCACAAGCCAGCCCGGCGCACAAGCCCTGAGATCACTCCGAGGAACCCCGCGTCTTGGGTGTTGCTCATTTCGTAGGAAAGCCACCTCCTTCTGGAGCCGGTGGTGGGTCCCAGAGGGCAGGGGGCGCGGCTGGGAGCAGCCTCGCAGGCTCCCCGCGGCTCTCTGGAGCACCCCCCCCCCACCTCCCCCGCGTTCCCTCTCTGGGCTCACCTGACTCCATGCTTCAGATCCCAGGTCCTCACAGGCTGGCTCCTTTGGGGCCCTAACATCTTCCCGGGCGTCCTGTGAGTGAGGGGCCAGGTCCTGGTCCTTGTGCCTGGAGATGTTGCCGGCAGTACTGACATTCGTCCTGGGACCACCTGCATCAGCGTCTCCTGGCTGCTGCTCACATTCAGACTCCCCGGGGCCAGCTCTGTATTTGCTGCTGCATTAAAACCTCTGAAAGTAGGGGGCGGGGCTGGGGGGCCCGGTTGGTTAAGTGCCGGCCTCTTGGTTTCAGCTCAGGTCCTCATCTCAGGGTCATGAGATCCAGGCCTGTGTGGGACTCCGCCCTGAAGGAGACCCTCTCTCCCTCTGCCCCTCCTGCTCATGCTTTCTCTGTACCTGTAAAATAAATAAATCTTAAAAAAAAAATCTCTGAAGGTAGAGATGAGAATTATGCATTTTTCTTTTTTTAAAAAAATATTTTATTTATTTATTCATGATAGACACAGAGGGAGAGACAGAGACGTAGGAGAAGCAGGCTCCCTGCAGGGAGCCCGATGCGGGACTTGATTCCTAAGGATCACGCCCTGGGCGGAAGGCAGGTGCTTAACTACTGAGCCACCCAGGGCTGCCTGAGAATTATCTATTTTTAAACCAGATCCCTAAGTGATCATCAGGCAAGCCACGGTTTAGGAATTGCTTCATAGATTTGTGACTCATTGTCCTGCTGTGCTCGGTCCACCCAACAAATGTGTGCATTTCTCCTGCCATTTGCCCACCCCGCTGCCAACAGGTCTGCACCTTCTTAGATCTGAGGCCCCCCCGGGCTGCGCAGGCTCCCGTCGGAGGAAATCTTGCTCTTCCCCAGACTTTATTTTTCGCCCATCAAGCCAGTGAGTGTGAGGTGGCAGCAAGACTCTTGGCCGAGCAACCTGAAGTTCTGCGCCTCAGGTGGAAATAAAATGTGGAGGATTAAGAGGTTACAGAAGCATAGTAACCTGATATGTACTTACACTCGGGATCCTTTCCACGTTTCGGCCCATAAACCTACTTACCCAACCACTGTCTGGCATTTTGATAGCTCTGCTCAGCTGGGGCCCTTTGTGGCTCTGGTTGTGTCTGTGTCTGTCTTTCTGTCCATGGTAGGTATGGCACTGACTTTGCACACTTGACATTGAACATCTGCCGTTTCTGTTCTACAGTGAGGTCAGGGACCTGCGACTGGCCATAGGGTCAGGGCAGGCGTCCCTTACTCATTCACTTACCCGTGGGACACTGGCGGAGACTTCTGTGGCTGTCTGTCCTCGGACCGGCCTTCAGGTCCCTCTGTGTACCCAAGGGTTTCCTGGCCCCACAGGGCTCACAAATGAGGCAGAGAACAAAATCGCCTCCCTGTTCCCTAACCCTGGTCCCTCGGATCACGAGCACTGGTGCCCACATCTCAGCCTCGGGGGCTGTGCTGTCCAATAGCCAAGGCCACATGGGGCCACCGGGCCCTTGAAATACATCTCGTGCCGAATGTTGCTTTGAGTTAGAAACACACACCGGATCCTGGAGGCACTGAGCAGAGTGTAAACCGTCTCGTTGGTGATTATAAATATTGATGGCATGTTGCAGTGCTGTTGTTCTGGATATCCTGGGTTAAATAGGTTATTAAAAGGAATTTCAGGGGATCCCTGAGTGGCTCAGCAGTTTAACGCTTGCCTTCGGCCCAGGGTGTGATCCTGGGGTCCTGGGATCGAATCCTGCATCGGGATCCCTGCAGGGAGCCTGCTTCTCCCTCTGCCTATGTCTCTGCCTCTCTCTCTCCGTGTCTCTCATGAATAAATAAAATCTTTAAAAAATAAAATAAAAGGAATTTCAGTTACTTATTTTTCCTTTTCGAATTTGGCTACCAGACAGTTTAAAAGTACATGCGATGGCTCAGACCCCACTGATCTGAACCTGGGGTATTGCCCTGATGGTTCCCCACGGTCACTAACTTTTGGGACTTCACCACTTCCCTGAGCTACGTGATCTGTCTGGTTCCTTCTAGTTTTTGCCTTTCTGCCTGGCCCTAAACTAAAGCGCACAGAGCTGGGTGACACCTGACAGGTGGCGAGCCTTGCTGGAAGTCTCCAGGTGGCTCAGCGCACAAGTCTAGCTATCAGAAGATTCTCTCAGAGATAAGCGGAAATATGTTTCCCTGGGATAGCTTTCTAGGAGAATAAGTGAGTCATGCCTAATGATTAGAGACCGACAATTTATGCCTTTTCTTTAACCGATTCCCTATTGCTAGTTATTGAGTGATTTTCCGGTTTCCAAAAGTTGTGTCCTGATAATCATCCTCATGGTCAGATCTCTATACATGCTAGATGATTTCCTTTGGATCAGTTTGTACTGATACAATCTTGAAAGCTTTTGACACCATTCTGTATTACACGAATGCCATCGGGTATCATCATTTTTGAAATCTTTGTAATTCTTATGTAATTTTTGTTAAAAACATTGCATGAAAATGGTTTAAAAATTAGTTTAAAATGGTACATTTTGTTTTCCTTTGCTCTAGTGTATGGTAGTTTACCTTTCTTAGTTTGTTTCCAACTTAATCTCTGCTCAAGCTCCCTTTCTGTTGATGTTAGAAATGAGATCAAATGTTAGTTTCTGTGCACTGGCTTTCTTCTAGAGGAGTTCTACGCACATTCCACACAAAGCTACCATAGGGTACACATTTTTCTACACCCCTCATTTTTATATTTCTTTTTTTAAACCCCTCTTTAACAAATGTCACCTGTTACCTCAGTCTTTTTTTTTTTTTAAAGATGTTATTTATTTATTCATGACAGAACAAAGAGAGGCAAAACACAGGCAGAGGGAGAAGCAAGCTCCCTGTGGGGAGCTCGATGGGGGACTTGATCCTGAGACCCCAGGATTATGACATGAGCCAAAGGCAGATGCTCAACCCCTGAGCCACCCAGGTGCCCCAAAGGAATAATTTTAAGCAGCGATTTCCTTTCCTTTCCTTTCCTTTCCTTTCCTTTCCTTTCCTTTCCTTTATTTATTTGATTTTTTTTTTACATTTTATTTTTATTTCCTTTATTTTCATTTGTCTTTTCTTCGGGTGAAAGAGGAAGCAGTCAGATCCTGAGTACCCCGGGGGACCCATGATGGACAGGTTTGCTCACCCTGAAAAGGGTGACCACTGAGACTCTGGTCCAGGCTGCAGAGCTCTCCCCTAAGACCTGCCGGTGGAGGCAATGGATTAGAAACCACCCATTTCTCCTTCTTGAAAGGAAATCCCAGTTTCTCCTCCATGAGCCCCCAGGTCCACTTCTCTCTTTTATTTCTCTAAATATTACCTCCATTTAACAGTGCTTTGTGTATAGTCGGCACTCTACAAATGCTCGTTGAATGAATGAATGAATGAATGAATGAATGAATGAATGAATGAAAATATCAGTGAGTGAACACTAACCCTGGAAATCCCTGGGTAGGCTTGTTAAAGCAGAACTGAAGATTTTCATCCACGTCAATGGCTTCCCACGAATGACCAATAACGGGGTAGCACAAACAGCACTGGGATATTAGGGACTCTATAGGGTCAGAGCTGAAAGAGGCCCTTGACCTTTGCATGTTCCAGGCAGGGCCCCAGGCTGGTAAACATTCAAATTCAGCTGGGAGATGTATTTAGCCTGCAGAGTCCTGCTGCTGCTACTGCTGCTGCTGCTGGGGTTGGTTTTTGAATTTTGAATTAGTTACCAACATATAAATGTTGGGAGATTTCACAGTAAGTGCTTTGGGGCTTTTAAAAAAATTTTTAACTGGAAAATCTGACACCACGAAGTCCATAGCTACGCATAGCTTGGGCTGAGTCGTTGTGGCCACCTTCGAGACAGGATGTGTTCTAGCCGTCGAGGGCAGCCCCTGACACACAGCATTTGTCCGGCCTTGCTAGAGGTGGCACTCTGATGCCTCTCCTAGTTTAATGCCAGTCTACCACCCACTGAATTTACCTTCTTAAAGAGTGCTGGATTTGGGCCTCAACCCTGCAACATCTTCCCCCTACTGCCAGCGTAATCTCTGGAAGATACAAACTGGACTAGGTCCTGCTCCTCCTTAAAATCCTTCCATGGCTCCTTACTGCCCAAGGCCAGTCTTATGCTTAGGAGACCTTTCAATGCAAAGCCTGCATTACTGATCTTAACTCTGACGACTCTGACTCACCAGGCACACTGCCTAGTTTCCTGTTCCTCTGTCCTGCCATATCCTCCCGGCCCCAGTGTCTCCATACATGCTGCTCCTGTTGCCTAGAATGTTTTTCCCTATCCTCATTTGTCTGGCAAACTCTGAATTCCTCCACCCCTTACCTCATTATCTCTGCCATGGGACTCAGCTCACACTCCTACTCAGTTCTTCGTGCTCGGGCCATGGTCCTGGGATCGAGTTCCACATAGGGTTCCCTGCAGGGAGCCTGCTTCTCCCTCTGCCTATGTCTCTGCCTATCTCTGTGTCTCTCATAAATAAATAAATAAATAAATAAATAAATAAAATCTTTTAAAAAACACACAAAAAAAGACTTCCCAACCAGAATATGTGATCCTTGAGGGAAGGGACCACAAATCATTATTTTTTATCCTTAGCATTTATCTCAGTGCTCAATAAATGTTGAGTGAAAAAATGAATGAATGTATGACAGCCTTGCTCTAGGTGACTTTGTTAGGGGCATAGTTGTGATAAATTATGGTCTTCCCCTGATTCCCTGTAGGGTTATGACTGGAGTCCTCTGCAAACTTGAGAGAGTGTAGAGGCTAATGACGTTCTTCTTATATTCCCAGACTATCTCAGGAACCTTGGCCTTCACCGTGTGTTGCTTCTATTCCTCCTCCTTCATCTTCTACACAAACTGTACACCTCATTTTGGCTTTAGCTTCCCACTTATAAGGTTGGCTTTCAAATATCCGCTTGACCCCAGGTAATTAGCATCAGCGAATTGTGCAAATTCTATACTCCTTGCTAGTGTTTGGTTCATGAATGGCTTGTGACCCAAACTGGGCTAGTGAGATGTGAGGAGCATCCTGCTGGAAGGAAGACAGCTCTGAAAAATTTTCCTCCACCCATGAGAACGGGCATTTCCTCCCTTTATCATCTGGACATAGTCATTTCAGAATTTGACATATGGAAACACTTGAGGTATCTTGCCACAAGCCTGGAAATGAAGCCAATACAGAAAGATGGAATAAAGCCTGGAATGAAGGTATTATTGAACAGGTGAATCAGGGTTAATCATGGTTCTTCCTTCTTCCTAACAGCACCCAGACTTTATTTACAAGGAAACCCCCCTCCTGTGGTCACAATACTCCCAATTCTAAGAACAGACCTGATTCTTCCACAGATAATCCTGCTGTGCCTTATCAATGATTAGTTATGAATGAGCCTGAGACTCAGTTCTGGCCAATGAGACATGAGGGGAGGTCTATGAGGATGCTTCTGGAAAAACTGCCCTTAATCCTGAGAGGCAGCTAGAAGAGAAGCCATCCCTATTCTGCTTGACAATTCCTTGTGAGAGTGTGGACAGAGGACTTGCTGCTCCTGTTTTATTAAGAGCATGAGGATGAAGACAACACCAAGGACTTTAGAAGAGAATGATGGAAAGAATCCAGATCCTTGACTGCACACTGAGCTGTTGAACTGATCAATCCTGAAGCACTCCTTACCTTAGTAGAGACTTTTACTAATGTAAGATAATGCACTTTCTAATTCTTAATTCAATTCAATTTAGACTTTGACACTTGCAACTTAAACATCCACATGATATATCTCCAAAACAGGGAAGATGTCTTGTTCTTAACCATTTATTACTTTCCTTATAGCCCTAGGATGTTTTTGATGGTTGAAGATCAACTTTTCATCAACTGTCCGACACGGGGGTGATGTGATTTGAAAAAGACATTTTAGAAATCAGCTACTCTTTAGTTCTCTTTCCCAACACAAATCAACTGGTACATGATTGTATTAGTCAAGACAGCATGCAGTAACAAATCTTGAAATCTCAGTCACTTAGCACACATTAAAAAGTTTATTTCTCACCAGTAGGTGAGCCAAAGCTGTCCTTCACCTGGGAGTCAAAAATCCAGGCTTCTTCTAAGTAGCAATGCTCCCTTCTCAATCGGGGGCTTCTAAGGTCACCATGATGGGGAAGAGAACACATGGAGACAGCATACTAGCCCTTAAACATCTTCATCTAGAAGCAGCACAAACCACCTTATATTCACATTTCATTGGCAAGAACTGAACACACCTCTAGCCTCATAGTTAGGAAGTACAGTTTCTTCTTATGCCTGGAAAGGAGAGGAGAACCAAGTAAGAAATCCTTTCAGTCAGTTCTATCACTGTGATACATATATTTCTGTGTAAAATGTGTAAGTCTGTGTAATCAGTCCAGCAATGCTTATCCTGTTCCATGTATAAGTAAAGGAAACAACTCTGTTACACAAAAGGCATCCCAGTAATTTATTTGTTAAAGTGGGCTTCTCTGCTCTGAGAAGTAAAAATTATTACAAAAATTGCCTTTAATTACATCCACTTTTTAAAAACTAAATGTGGGAATTCAGCAATACTGTTGTTTCACACTTAAATAGCATTCTTTAAAAAGAGGGACTATGAAAGGGAAAAAAAAGGGATGTATTCTTTAAAATTATCAATTTCATGAAAGACAAAGGCAGTTCCAGGTGAAAGGAAACTAAAGACACACGACAACTAATACAACATGTGATCCTGGTCTAGATTCAGTACTAGAGGAAATAATGCTATAAAGGACATTATTGGGTCAATTGGAAAAATTGAAATATAGACAACAGATAAGGTAAAAGTATCTATGTTAAATTTGCTGAAGCTGATGGCGGTACTATGGAAATATATGACAATACTCATATTCTTGGGAAATACACATTGAAGAATTTAGGGGTAAAGCCTTATGGAGTATGCAACTTATTAAAAAATTATATACCATATTCATGAATTGTAAAACTCAATTTTGTTAAATGTTAATTCTTGCCAAATTGATCTATAGATTCAATGCAATCCTGACGAAAATCCCAATAAGCTTTTCTATAGAAAGTGCCACGATGATTCTAAAATTTACCCAAAAAATGCATACAATATAGAATATCCAAAACAAATTTGAAAGAGGACAAAATTGGAGGACTTACATTAGCTGACTTCAGTACTTAGTACAAAGCTTCAAAAAGAAGACAATGTAGTATTGGTGTAGGGGTGGACTTATAGACCATGGGAACAGATGGAGACTTCAGAAATTGATCCATATATGTATAGTCCATTGATTTTCACCAAAGCAATTCAGTTCTACCGGGTGCAGACATGGAGAGAGTGCAGAGTCATATAAAGTGGGAACTACCCTGGGTCCCAAAAGGAAGGAGATGGCATATGCAATTTGGGATCTTTTTAGATTGGTTTAATAAAGGGACTTTTTAAAAGATGGTGGACATGACCCTGTGCCAATTCCAGGTCTTGAACCTTAAGAAGGTCTGTCAGCTTCTGCCTTTGCAATCTGGGGAGCCCTTGAGTCACCAGGTCCTCTGCAGGAGATACCACAGGGAATGAGCTTGTAGTGAACCATATGGAAAGGGTGAGGCTCTTGACACTTGGGAAGAGAGAGAAGTTTCACCTTCCCAAAACCCTTTCTGGGCCCAGGCTTCTTGCTGTCCCCACCAGACATATCCTTGCTCTCGGTCTGGTGAGACACCATGTGACTGCAGCTTTGTGAGAGATTCCTTGTGAGACCAGTGGAAAAATCATTCAGTGGAACTTTGGTCAACTCACAGAATCATGGGAAACAATAAAATGGTGGTGATTCTAAGTCATTTGTGGGTTTTTTTTTTTTTTAAAGATTTTATTTATTTATTTATTTATTTATTTATTTATTTATTTATTTATTTTTTATGATAGTCACACAGAGAGAGAGAGAGAGGCAGAGACACAGGCAGAAGGAGAAGCAGGCTCCATGCACCGGGAGCCCGACGTGGGATTCGATCCCGGGTCTCCAGGATTGCGCCCCGGGCCAAAGGCAGGCGCCAAACCGCTGCGCCACCCAGGGATCCCGGTTTTTTTTTTTTTTAAAGGATTTATTTATTTATTTGACACAGAGAGAAAACACAAGTGGGGAGAGGGGCAGAGGGAGAAAGTCTCAAGCAGACTCCCTGCTGAGTGCAGAGCCCAATTTGGGGCTTGATCTTATGACCCGGAGATCATGACCTGAGCTGAAACCAAGAGTCAGATGCTTAATCCACTGGGGCACCCACGCACTGCTATGTCAGTCAGGTTTCTTTTTTTTAATAAAAGATTTTAGTTATTTATTTGACAGAGAGAGCACGAGCAAGAGGAGAGGCAGAGGGAGAGCAAGAAACAGACTTCCCCTGAGCAGGAAGCCCAACCCTGGGATCATGACCAGAACTGAAGGCAACCAACTGAGCCACGCAGGTGCCCCAGTCAGTTAGTTTTTTGATAGCTAACTAAAACAGCCACCAGGCAGCAACCTCCTCAGAGAGGGTGCCTGGAAATCAACATTCCAACCTCCCTCTTCTCCCTCCCTCTAGTCTCCTTGTAGGTGTCCCCATAATTTGAACCTATTCAGAAGCAGAAGGCAAGGGAGACTTCCACATTTCCCAGGAAGGCTATCCTCTCAGAGCACAGAGTGGGGAAGAGGAGAATGGAGATTGGATCTGGAGAGGTGAACAGAAGATACTCAGCAGGGTCCAGCCCCTTTCCCCTTCAGCATCAACTTTTGCTGTTTTTTTGTTTGTTTGTTTTTCTTTTTTTGTTTTGTTTTTGTTTTGTTTTGTTTTGTTTTTGACAGAGAGAGAAAGCATGAGTACAAGCAGGGGGCACAGCAGGCAGAGGGATAGGGAGAAGCAGGCTCCCCACTGAGCAGGGAACCCGACGTGGGGCTCAATCCCAGGACCCTGGGAACATGACATGAGCCAAAGGCAGATGCTTAACTGAGCCACCCAGGCGCCCCTCATCTTTTGCTCTTAATGCAGGTGAAAACTTGTCTCCCTGTTACAGGAGACATTTAGAGTCCACATTACAGGAAAACGTCTGGTCAGTCATGGTTCCACCTGAAACCTGAAATATTAGTTAACACTGGTGTTCTTCATATCAGAGGGCTAGGATAAGGGAAAAGTAAGTAATTAATGGAAAAGTAAGTAATTGATATGAAACATACCTATTACCCTCTCTGCTTCTGTGACTGCACATGAGGTCTAAGTAGGTGGTGATCATATCTGTTTTCTTCCACATTCACTTCGTGTTTCTCTTATCCTCTGGGAGCATCTCAGCTGGATGGAGTTCTTTTCCTGGTAGGAGGGACTCAAACCTTTATTCTTATGGGATTTGCATCCTTAGTGGTCTTATTTTATTCTGTGGCTACCACTCCCCATTGACAAGAATGATTGGACAATTGAGTAGTAGTAGGAGGCATCCAGCAAATCCTCTGTGCTCTTCACACAGCTCTCTGCCATCCTCTTGTAGCAGCAACACAATTTCTCCCTGGTAATGGGGATCAATGACCTCAGTCAGCACAATAGCCCCATTCTTCGCTTTGTTCCCTTGGGCACTAGGATCTTCAAATCCACAGAGGCCAAGGTCACAGGGACAAAAAGCAAATATTCTTCAAGTGTATCATGTAATAGTAAGAGAGACCACTTCCAGCTCCAACCTTCGGTTCTGAGGCCTGTGCATCCTGGTTAGGAAAAAGAAGACACCATACATAGGTCACTGGCTGAAAGTGTACCTTAATTTACAGGTCAGCAGAGCAACTTCAAGGGTGATGTCTCCAGCTGGTGTCAGGACTAAGCCTTCAGCAGGCCCTCTCACTGTTGTGTCAAACCAGCTACTTTCAGGTAATGGGGCATGTGGTAAGATCAATGAAATTCAGGGACACTGAGCCCATTGTTCCACTTCTTTTGCCATAAAATACACTGCCTAGTCTTGGGCAATGCTGTGTGAGATTTGATGGTGGTGGATAAGGTGTTCCAAGAATCCAAAAACTGGTGGAACTGGCAAAAGCACTGAAATCATGCCACCAATGTTCCAACATTAATCTTTCCAGGTCTCTGACCCACAGAGCCACTGCCCCTGTATCACTGTACAGTTCTGTACGTCGGGCTATCTCTTCTCCCACATGAAATGGACAATGAGATGCAGTATCTAGAGTTCTGCGCATAGGGATTCTCCTTTACCATTGTCTTTCTGGGCCACCCTTTGGCCGAGGGTTAGTGTAGAAGCCACCCACTTCCAGCTGGTGATGGTGCAACAGGTAGATGCAGTGATAAATCTAGCTTATGTTTTTTCCTCTATTAACTGGCTATGGGGAACTCCTCACAGGGCCCTGGCATAGACTGAGAAAGAGGCAACAGAGCAGTTGGAGCAGTAGCATTTGAGTCTGTGCCACTAGCTTATGCTTCCAGACCTGCTTATGAGACTGAGCCTACCATTTTTATTTTATAAGAAATCTTCTGTGCATGTCTTGATGGAATATATAACACCCAGTTCATGGTGGGTAGTTCGGGTCATAGGTGATTGCCAGGGCCCAATAGTAATCCAGGAGTTTTCTGTTTGTTTGTTAAACAGAGAAGAGTTGGGGATCCCTGGGTGGCGCAGCGGTTTGGCGCCTGCCTTTGGCCCAGGGCGTGATCCTGGAGACCCGGGATCGAATCCCACATCGGGCTCCCGGTGCATGGGGCCTGCTTCTCCCTCTGCCTATGTCTCTGCCTCTCTCTCTCTCTCTCTCTCTCTCTCTCTCTCTCTGTGACTATCATAAAAATAAATAAATAAAAATAAATAAACAGAGAAGAGTTGACGGACTTTCCTGAACTGAGTCTTTCCAATGAGGGATGCAGCCCATGGTGACTTCTTAGAGGAGCTAGAGGAGTAAGTAGCCTCACCTGCTTCCCTTCCTCCCTTTGGTTTCCTTCTGGGTTTGCCATGGGCTGAGCCCCAACGGAATCCAGAGAACAATGAATTCGTTGAAGACTGTAGACCATCTACATCTGCATCTAGAGGGGCAAATGAAAGATATCCTGCATCAGGTGAATATAGTAAAGGGAGGAGAGAATTCAGAATTAAGTGAATTAAGAGAATTCAGAATTAAGAATTCAGAATCACTTAAGCAGGGCAGGGGGGTTGATGAGGACATGCAAAGAGGAGGAAGGCAGTGAGAGAACTCAGGGCCTATACCTATGGTCCAAATGAGGTTACAGAGTAATTAAGTGAGGTTACTAGAGCTGGTTGGAAAGATAGAAGGTGCCTGTTGGAGAAGGGAGCTGCTCAAAATAGAAATTCTGTGTGAGGGGGCCCTGGATGGCTCAGCTGGTTGAACATCTGCCTTCGGCTCAGGTCATGATCCGGGGTTGTGGGATCAAGCCCTGCATTGGGCTCCCTGCTCAGCTTGGAGCCTGCTTCTCCCCGTCCCACTGCCCTTCCCCCTGCTTGTGCTCTCTCTCTCTGGAAGTCAAATAAATAAATAAAATTTCAAAAAAGAAAGAAAGAAATTCTGTGTGAAATATTGGTTATAGTTCCACAGAACTTTCTGCAATGTTGGAATTATTCTTTGGCTGAGCTGTCCAGCACCTGAAATGTGACTAGTGTGATAGAGACCCTGAATCTCAAATTTTATTCAATTTTAATTGATTCACATTTAAATAGCCACACGAAGCCAGTGGCTACTGAATCAGATGGCACGGGTCTAGAGTATGATCATATCGACTGCTTTCCATCAAAAATGATGGAAAGGAAAAAGGGAGGAGGAGAAGCAAACAAGATGTGGTGAATTACTGAGCTGGTCACAGCTTCACAAGCAAACACACTGGTGGCCTGGCCACAGAGGAAGTCTCTGAAGGTGCCATGTGGCACTGTCCAATGTGGGTATAGCCCATCACGGGGAAGAAGGGAGATGCACTCATCTCCTGACTCCTTGCCATTTCCTCCCTTCTGCTGTCCAGTGCCCTTCACATGGCATTAATCACCTGCTATGAGTTGTGCCAGGAAAATGGTGCAGGGCTTCATCTAATCTGGGAGTAGTGAGGGGAGTGAGTCAGTGGGTCAGCCTGGACCTGGGTGCTGAAGCTGCTGCTGGTTCATGAGGGGGTAGGAGGGAGGTCAGGGTAAAGCCAGGCTCTCACCCTGGGGGAGTCTGAGTCAGCTGGGATATTAGATTAGGCAAGCTCACTGAACAAGAGACCAAGATTGGGGTGTGGGTTCAGAGGGAGCCTGACCTGAGGTCTGAGGTGGTGCATAAACTCCATTCAGTATATTATTATAAGTGACATTGGGGATGTCATCTGGCATTTCAGACCTTAGATCCCTCTTCTACACAATGGGCAACAGTACCTACCTCACATGCTGACTCATATTATTTATGTGAATCACTCAGTATTATTATAAGAACTTTGTAACAATAGGTGAGGAAGCTATCATTCTTGTCATTTCACAGAAATGAAAATTGAGGCTAAGAGAGATTAAATGAAAATACTTATTGGCGGCAGAACCAGAGTAGATCTGACTCAGCCTCTCATTCTTGCCACCGTATGATGCTTCTTTCTCGAGATTTCATCAAAGGACTGGATTTCAAAACTCCAAGAGAGAGAAAGATTCAAGCATGAAAATGAATTCAAAGTGATACATGGGTGCAGCTATTATAAAGGGTAAAATGGGTGTCAGACAACATGTAATCCTAAAATTTCTTAATTGATGTGAATAACGTAGAACATATCTTGAAAGCAGCTTACAAGTATAGTTTTAGATGTACTCCAAAAAGTGTCTGTTTTGAATTAATTTATTTCTATTGAATTGCAGTCATCTGTTGAAACATTAAATATAAGACTCGATGTTCCAAACAATTTTCAGGGGAACCGGTCTCATTGGTCAGGCGAGCGCAGCAGGGGAACAGTTATCAGAGAGATCACACACACTCTGACTTGTCAAGACCTACCTTCGGGTTTCCTCCTGCCAAGTGACAGGCTCAGCTATCATGACCTCTAATCCCTTGGATCCAGCTGCCCTCTCAGACTGTTAGAGCCTCAGCCACACAGCTCCCACCACAGCAAACCTCTTGCAGATCTTAGTTCCAAGGCAAAGAAAACCAGAGGGGAGATTAATTGTGCACAAATCCTCCAGGCTGTTATGGGTAAAACACAACAATGACCGTGAGCTGTGAACTGTTTCATTTTTTGCACTTTATGTAAACACAGAGGGAAGTCAAGACTCTCTTAAAAACAGGGTTACTGCTTTCCAGCCTTCAAATTCTCTGAGAAAAGTGATACGGGAGTGACGTTAATGTGATGGAGCTAGTCGGAGCCCTTAAAGAACCCTGCCCGTTCCCTGAAGCACATAGCAGAGATGGGCCCTTTCATAATGGAAGACTTTTCCTGTGCATTGTATGGAGTTCATAAGGCCAGGGAAACAGAAATTGGTGCCTGTTAGCTCATGTTCTTGCTCTGAGAAGCTATTGCTGGAAGGGATGAGAAGGTCATGCAGATATGAGACTGAGTCAGGTGTCCTAGACACCTAGGGACTCCCCATCCTGAGAGAGACAAATAGGGACTCTGCATCTCCCACTTACATCCTTAGCCTGAGGCCAGAAAGTGACAGAGGCAAAAGGTGCAATGGCTTTTTTAGTGACAGTGAAGAAGAGTCTCAACTCCACTATATTGGGGGTATTGGGGGGTGCTAGAATGCTTTGTAAACAGATTTCAAATCAACCTTCCACCAGAAGAAATGGAAAGTGTGCTGTCAGAGAAAAAAACAAGTCAGCTTTGGGTCGAGAATGGGGTCTTCCAGGGATACAGGAGGAGTCAACAAATCTTTGTCATCAATGCAGGTATTAAAAAAAGGCCTGATGGAAAAAAAAAAAAACTGTCCTGGACTTTCCAAAGTAATTAAAAACCTGTTCTGGCCTTTCCTGCTCAGTGGTCAGGGGACGAAAACATGTACACTTTGACTTCACATTATCTTGTGAGGCATTAACCCACTGTCATTTCACAAACAGCTGTGAAAAAAAAATGCTTCAAAACTATTTGTCCTCTTTCAATGAATTCTCATTTCATCTCTCTTTTATCCAGTGTTTACAAATGTCACTTAAGGCTCTGCTCTTTGCTGGATGTGTGATGTTGAGAAAATGACATAATTTCTCTGATCTTACATTTCTACATTTGTGAAGCAGGGATGCTAATCATAATCATAATAATAACAATAACAATAATAATAAAAATAACACCTACCTCCCAGAAGTGTTCTGAAAAATGAATGAGCTATTGTCTGTGAATGTCCTTAGAAGGATGCTTCTGCACTGTAGCTGTTCACAGCACTATTGGATTAACAAACATGCAAAAATGACAGTTAAGTTTTACCGATGATATAAAAATTTCTCTTTGGACTCTGATGTGAATATCAGCAGGAAAAGAGACTAGAGCAGGAGATTTTGGGAAGTACTTTTGAGGAAAGTCAATGACATAGGACCAAAAACTTTTCTCGGATTTAGGCTAGTTCTGCTTTTGCTGAAATATGGGCAGTTTGAGTTTTCTTTTGTTTTTGGAAAATTTTGTTGAAATCAAAGACCTTCATACATCTGGATTATTTTTGGAGCAAATATCAAAAAGTCATCAGGAAAAAAAATCCTGCAGAATTTCTGCTTCCGTCTGGATCTAAGGTGATACATTCTTATCATCTGTTTTATACTTTTTTTTTTTTTTGTAAAATGGGGCAAACTGTTTAACTTTCATGAATCCTGTCT